>NW_027185655.1:54602371-54776138 GCF_028583685.1 Petaurus breviceps papuanus | reverse complement strand
GGAGAGATGATCCTTAACATCATCTTTCATGAAATTATCAAGGGAAACTGCCTTGATAGTCCAAAAACAGAGGGTAAAATAGAAACTGAAAGAATCCATCAGTCATCTCCTCAAAGAGGCCCTATAATGAAAACTACCAGGAATATTATAGTCAAATTTCAGACCTCCCAGATCAAGGAGAAAATACTGCAAGCAGCCAAAAATAAACAAATCAAATATTGTGGAGCCACAGTCAGCATGACACAAGATTTAGGAGCTTCAACATTCAATAATTGGAGGACTTGGAATATGATATTCCAGAAGTCAAAAGCGGTAGGATTACAACCAAGAATCACCTATCCAACAAAACTAAGTATAGTCCTTTGGGGGGAGAGGGGGGGAGGTTTATTCAATGAAACAGAGGACTTTCAAACATTCCTGATGAAACACTCAATAGAAAATCTGACTTCAAAATACAAGATGCAAAAGAAATATAAAAAGGTCAATAGGAAAGGAAAATCATAAGGGATTTGATAATGTTAAACAGTTTATATTCCAACATGGGAAGGTGATATTTATAACTCCTAAAAAACTTTCTCATTATTAGGTCAGTCAAGAGTATACATAGATGGAAAGCAGAGGTGTGAGTTAAATATGATGGCATGATTATCTAAAAATAAAATTAAGGGATGAGAAAGAAGAATGTGCTGGAAGAAGGGGGAAAGGAAAGGTAAAATGGAGTAAATGACCTGACAAAAAAGTGGCCTGAAAGAGATTTTACAGTGGAGGGAGAAATGCGGGAAATGTGGAGGGGAGCATGTGAATCTTATTCTCATCAGAATTGACTCAAAGAGGGAATAATATACACACTCAGTTGGGTGTAGAAATGTATCTTACCTTACCAGAAAGTAAGAAGGGAAGGGGTAAGAGAAGGGAGAGTAGAGATGATAGAAGGGAGGGCAGTTTTGGGGAGGCAAAAGTCAGCAGCAAAACACTTTTGAAAATAGTGTACAAGTAGAGACAGAGTAAGATAAACAGGGGGAAAATAGGAAGTAAGGAAACACATAGTCGACGATCATTACCGTAAAAAAAAAATCTTTACAATGAGCTTCTTTGATAAAGACTTCATTTCTCAAACATACAGGAAACTGAATCGAATTTATAGAAATAAGAGCCATTCCTCAATTAATAAATTAGTCAAAGGAAATGAACAGGCTGTTTTCAGACCAAGTATTCAGAGCTATCTATTATTATATTTAAAAAATGCTCTAAATTACTACTGATAAGAAAAATACAAATTAAAACAACTCTGAGCTACTACTTCATACTTGTCAGATTGGCTAATATAACAGATAGAAATGACAAATGTTGGAGGGGATGTGGGAAAATTAAAACACTAATGTACTATTTGTGAAGTTGTATACCAATTCAACCACTCTGGAGAACAATCTGGAACTATGCCCAAAGGGTTATAAAGCCACGCTTCTTCTTTGACCAAGCAATAACACTACTAGGTCTGTATTCCAAAGAGACGAAAAACAAAAAGGAAAAGGACCTATGTGTACAAAAATATTTATAGTAGCTCTTTTGGTGGTGGCAAAGGATTGGAAATTCAGAGTATGACCATCAATTAGGGAACGGCTGAACAAGTTGTTGTATATGATTATGATGGAATACTAATTGTATACTATTGTACTTTAAGAAATGGTAAGCAGTATGCTCTTAGAAAAACCTGGAAAACCTTACATGAACTGATGCAAAGTAAAATAAGTAGAACCAGGAGAACTGTATTGTACTGCAAACAGTAACAACAATATTGTATGACAACCTCCTATGAATAACTTAGCTATTTTCAGAAAAACAGTGTCCAAGACAATTCTGTAGGACTTATGATGAAAGATGCTGACTATGTACAGAGAAAGAACTTTAGAGCTTGAATGCAGAGCAAAGATACTTTTTAAAACTTTCTTTATTTTTGTCCTCTGGTTTTGGTTTTTTTTTTTTTGGCCTCTGTTTTCTTTCACAGAATGACTTACACAGAAATGTGTCTTGTATGACTACACAAGTATAATCTATGTCAAACTGCTTGCCTCTCAATTGGGGGTTAAAGAGAGCATTTGGAACTCAAAATTAAAAAAAAAAAAAAAGAAACAAGGCTAAAATTGTTTTTACAGGGGGCAGAGCCAAAATGGCAGAGTAAAAGCAGGAATGTGCTTGAGCTTCTGCTCCAACCACCTCCAATATCTGTAAATAAAAAAAAAAAAAAAAAAAAAAAACTACACAAATTTTAGAGCTACAAAACCCACAAACTGACAGAGAGAAAGAAATCTCCTGCTAAAGGGAGCCTGGCAGGTCAACAGGAAGGGCCTATCACAACGGGCTGGGAGCTGAGCTCAGACTTCCATGAGATTCGTGGTTCAGACTGGCCAGAGCAGACTTCAGGAGAGTAAATCACCGAGAACTGTGGTGGTTTCCAGACTTCTCAACCCATAAACACCAAAGAGAAAGTAAAATCAGTAGGGAGCTCTGTTGGAACTGGGTGAGAGAAGAGCATGGTCTGGCCCCTGCACCCAAGGCAAGAGGTGGCAGAGGCACAGCGCCTGCCCTGTGGCTGACTTAGGAGTTCCTGGCCTACAGATAGTAGGGGGACCAAGAGATCATTCAGAGCATAATTGCTCTTCCTTTGACCTGCTTGGATCTGGGTCGCAGTCTTGGGTGGCAGTCCTGGGGTGAGGAACACTAGCATGTAAGAGCTTGTGGTGGCCATAGAGAGGGTGCCCTCCTCATCACTCTGAAAACAGCTGTGAAAACCCTAGAAATTTGGGACACAGCTCTCTCCATTCTGGAAACAGATTTCTACTGTGGCAAAGAGCTCAAAAGTCAAGTAACTGGCTGGCAAGATAAGCAAACAGAGCAAGTGCAATTAGACCATAGAATCTTTTTAGGGGGACAAAGAGAATCAAAACATAGAACCAGAAGAAGACAACAAAGTCAAAACTCCTGCATCAGAAGCCTTGAAGAAAAATATGAGTAGGTCACAGGCCATGGAAGAGCTCAAGAAGGATTTTGAAAATCAGGTAAGAGAAGTAGAGGAAAATTTGGGAAGGGAAATGAGAATGATGCAAGAAAATCATGAAAAGCCAATCAACAGTCTGCTAAGGAGAGCCAAAAACATACTGAAGAAAATAACACCTTAAAAATAGACTAACTCAAATGGCAAAAGAGGCCCAAAAAGTTAATGAGAAGAATGCCTTAAAAAGTCTAACTGCCCAGATGGAAAAGGAATTTCAAAAACTCACTGAAGAGAAGAATTCCTTCAAAATTAGATTAGAGCAAATGGAAGCTAATGACTTTATGAGAAATCAAGATACTATAAAACAGATCCAAACAAATGAAAAAATAGAAGGCAATATGAAATATCACATTGGAAAAACTACTGACCTGGAAAAAAGACCCAGGAGAGATAATTTTAAAATTATTGTTCTACCTGAAAGCCATGATCAAAAAAAGAGCCTAGACAACACCTTTCAAGAAATTATCAAGCAGAATTGCCCTGATATTCTAGAGTCAGAGGGCAAAATAGAGGTAGAAAGCATCCACCAGTCACCTCTTGAAAAAGGTCCCAAAAAGAAAATTCCTAAGAATATTATGGCCAAATTCCAGAGTTCCCAAGTCAAGGAGAAAATATTACAAGAAGTCTGGAAGAAACAATTTGAGTGTTGTGGAAACACAATCAGGATAATACAAGACCTAGCAGCTTCTATGTTAAGGGATCAAAGGGCTTGGAATACAATATTCTGGAGGTCAAAGGAGCTAGGATTAAAACCAAGAATCACCTACCTGGCAAAAATGAGTATAATGCTTCAGGGGAAAATATGGACATTCAATGAAATAGAGGACTTTCAAGAATTCTTGATGAAAAAACCAGACCTGAACAGAAAATTTGACTTTAAAATACAAGAAGCAAGAGAAGCATGAGAAGGTAAACAAGAAAAAGAAATCATAAGAAACTTATTAAAGTTGAACTATTTACATTCCTACATGGAAAAATGATAATTGTAACTCATGAGACTTTTCTCAGTATGAGGATAGTTGAAGGGAACATATATGTGTATACATACATATATACATATGTATAGGAGGGTATATGTGTATATAAATATATATGTGAGTGTGTGTACATGTATACATAGACAGAGGGCACAGGATGAGTTGAATAGGAAGGGATGATATCTAAAGAAATTAAGAAGTGAGAGGAATATATTGGGAGAAGGAAGGGAGGGATAGAATAGGGTAAATTATCTCACATAAAAGAGGCAAGAGAAAACTTAAAATGGAGGGGAAGAGCAGGAAGGTTAAAGGGAATGGGTCAACCTTACTCTCATTGAATTTGGTTAAGAAGGGAATAACATACACACTCAATTGAGTATCTTATTCCACAGGAAAGTAGGGGGGAAGGGCATAAGAGGGGGATGATAGAAGGGAGGGCAGATTGGAGGAGAAAGTAGTTAGAAGCAAACACTTTTGAAAAGGGACAGGGTCAAAGAAGAAAACAGAATAAGTCGGGAGTGGGATAGGATGGAGGGAAATATAGTTAGTCTTTCACAATATAACTACTATGGAAACGTTTTGCGTAACTGCACATGTACAACCTATATTGAATTGCTTGTCTTCCCAGTAGGGGTGGGTGAGGAGGAAGAATCTGGAAATCAAAGTTTTAAAAACAGATGTTGAAAAAATTGTTTTTTCATGCAAATGGGAACTAAGATATATAGGCACTGGGGTATAGAAATCCATCTTGCCCTACTAGAAAGTTGGAGGGCGATGGGAAAGGATATAAGGGAGAACAGGTTGGGGGAGGGGTATTCAGTAGGCTTGCTATCTTGGGGTGGGAGGAGGGTAGGGGAGAGACAGGGAGAAAATTTGTAACTCAAAATCTTATGGAAATGAATGTTGAAAACTAAAAATAAATACATTTAAAAAAATAAAATTGTTTTTACATGTAATTGGGGAAAAAATAAAATATTAAATAAGAGTTTTAAAATTAAATGCATGCAGCATGTATCTGTTACGTGACTTTTTTCTCATCAAATAATACCACAAACTTGTGGTTAAGGAAATTAAAGTTATTTCCTTTAAGTGTCTTTAAAAAATTTTTTTAAAGAAGAATACTGAAAAGATAAGTTTTAGAGTGACTTGATATTAACATTGTTTGAACTTTCACCCAAAAATGCCTTTAGAAGAGTTCACAAATGAAAGATAACATTCATCTCTCATCTATTTGAAAAGAACAAACATTTCTTAAAGTCCTCATTACATATTGGTCTTTACATTTCAGAGGTGGATTTTACTCCATGGCCTGACTGCACCTTGCTTCAGAATACAAAGCCAACTCTCTACCTTAGAGCTTAGCTTAAATATTAACAGAAAAAACCAGCACAAGCAGAAAATAATTCCCTTTTGAAAATCAACTTTACTCAATTAAAATTTGTACTACATTTCCAACTACACTTATGCAGTGACATGTCATTAACTGTGTCCATGTCTTTCGAAAGAAAACAAAAAATATTTAAGCAAGATAGTCATCTTCGAATCATCTGTGTATATCTAGAAATATCCAGAGTAGTTCTGATCCTTTGAATTAAAGTCCTATAAAATGATCTGTTTGTCTCTCTCTCTCTCTCTCTCTCTCTCTCTCTCTCTGTCTCTCTCTCTCTCTCTCTCTCTCTCTCTCTCACGCAGCCACACACAGACACACACCCACACACAGAGCTCTAATATTATCACCAACCAGGGAGAGATGGGAGTTGTCTAGGGTTGAAGCAATACAGTTTGTCATCCCCACTGAGTCCCAGACATGAGCACATATTTCAGAGGATCTAAGTTCAAATTCAACACTTATTACCTTGGACATGTCAATTAACCCCTGGATTCTGTTTCTTCATCTGTAAAATGAAGGAATTGAACAAGATGGACCCTGCGGTTCCTTCTTGTTCCAGCTCTATGATCTAATGACATACTAGGCAAACCAAAAGTCACAAGCAACTATGTCAAGCCTTTGAACAGGGTGGCAAGTCCCACCCTGAGCTGCTGTGACCAAGGTAGATGGCTCCTACAAACTTTTTCAGGAGGCACATGAAGACACAAGAAAAGGGATAGGAGCCCATTGGAGATGGACCTAACCTTGGGTAGAGGTATTGTACTTGCTGGAAGAAAACACAAGAATCTGTGAAAACAGTTGTCCTGCACTTGGCTACAGGGTCATCTACTGCTAAAATATGTAGTTTGGATTTAGTAGCTCCAAGATTTATTGTCAGAAGGTCTTGTCAGGATGAATGATCCTTGGGCATCCAAGTTCAGGTTTTATAGCAGTGCATCTGTCTGCCAATGGGAATGTCCCAGAACATAGTCTATCCTCAACTTTTGCGGGAGTACCATCCCTAGAAAACAGTGGGCGCAAAAGTAAAAAACACAGATGATGATTCACTGAGCCTATGACAAATGGGGGCTAGGTTCCTTAAACCACCAAAAACTGTAATCTTTCACTAGAGACTGCTGAAAACACACATTTCTGCATACAATCCTTTACAACAAAACATTAATTCTGATAATGTGTACTTTTCCTAACACCATGACCGTGCAATAACCCATAAAATTTTCATTTTATAAGAATTCATTTTATGGAGAGAACAGGCAACAAACCACTGTACAGAGAAGGGCAGGGGCAGCAATGTCAGAAGAAGGCTAAAAGGGCTAAAAAATGAAAAACCTGCCATCTCGAATTTCCCTTTCTGTTCTATATCCCCATGAAAAATACACACCTCAAAGAGAGACCCAGACCCTGTGCAAGCTCTGACCTCCTGCCTAGGGCAGCTTGCTGTTAGCTGGGGAGATGCTTGCTTAGCCCCATGAGCATTACAGAGAGGGCAGGAGGAACCGGCATCTCATTTACCCACAAACTTAGTTACTGTTCATCGTGCACTTAAAAACCTTCCTTTAGCACTTTCAGGAGCCGATTCACAAACACTTTTACAAATACTTTCCTCTCTTTTGCAACATAGCATCGAGCCTGTCATTTTTTTCCTTTACATAGCTGTAAATGCACTCTGTTGCGAACATGAAAGTGAAAATGAGGTTACTGATAAAACCACACGAATGTTTGAATTCACAATTAAAGGGACAAATGTTGAAGGTTGGTTGTAAATGGTAGCCAGGTGGAACCAAATGGAAAATGGCACAGTGTCTGAAGACTTCACACTTATTGAATCACCAGGCAAGGTGAAGGCTCACCATGTAGACAACAGTGAGGGAGAAGACCCCCTGATTTTGACTGTAAGCAGTGCCTTTTCCTAGGTCATGGTTATATATTTTCTGCATTAGTCCACTCACGGGAAAAAAGTGTACAGAGCTGGTGAGTAGAAAGGTGTGAGCAGTGTGGGTCAGGTAAGAGCAGTGCCATGTTGATGATGCTGTTGTAGGCTCTAACTTGAACATTTGCAGCTCCAGGAGCATGAAGGCAGGGACTGAAATGAAACAGTTTTCATATCATCAAATGCCCCTTCCACCTGTGTCCACTAGTAAGCTTCTGGGTCCTTTGTTATTGTTGTTGTTGTTGTTATTTAGTCGTTTTAGTCACACACAACTCTTCATGACCCCATCTGGGGTTTTCTTGGCAAAAACACTGGAGTAGTTTGACTACTTCCTTCTTTAACTCATTTTACAGATGAGGAAACTGAGGCAAACAGTATGAAGTGACTTCTCCAGGTTCACACTTCCAGTAAGTGTCTGAGATTGGATTTGAACTCATAAAGATGCGTATTTAGTAGATCCGTTAAAAAGATACTACTAAGATGAAAAACCTAGGGATAAAAAGCAGTAATGCCCTACAAAGCCTGCATCTTTCATGGGAATAAGGGTCACCCAAAACAGTGTAATCTCTGCCATCTATACAAATTCATGTGCTAGGCATTTTATCTCCTTTTATCTACTAGGTTTTGCTTTTTTTTTTCATTCTTTCTTTTTTTTTTAAACCTATAGAAAGTAAAAAGATAGGCAGCTGGTGAGTGAGATCATTTCCTTTGACCTGAGTCCTTGAACTGAGTTTTTAAAAAGAAGGTAGTAATGTGGCATGACTTATGACTTATTAAACCAGAAAAACTTTTTAGACTAGAATGTAGCCAGCAAAGTCCAACATTAATATACTTTAATATCAACTGCATAAGTCAATATTTAAATAATGTGCCAGGAATGTACTAAAATGCTTAAATATTCTCAAATATATTTGCTGGTCTAAAATGAACTGACATATTTTGAAGAATAAACACTAAAAATAATTGCAATTTAGATTGGATTGGGATGAAGGAGACAAGATTTTGTTTTGTTTTGCTTTGCTTTTCCCAGGTGTGCCAGTAACTAGTTTCACTATTTTGAGTAATTTCCCTTTCCTTTCTTTGCCATTCCTCGCTGTAAAATGAGAGGACTGAATTTTATGATACCATTACCTTTTTTTTTTAATACAGCAGACAAATAAACACACAAACAAACCACTAAGTATAAAACCTGAAAATAAGTAAACCAAAACAAGAGGGATAGAGACATAACCCCCTGGAAGTTTTGTGCACTTCAATAGTGAGTTGATAAAACCACTGTCCTCTATTATATTTAAGATGTTTTGTTGCTAATTGTCTTCATTACTGCAGCTCCATTCAGTATATGTATCACTTTTCTGGAACTGCTTTCTTTATTCTGTACCACTTCATGTAAGTCTTCATACATTTCTTTAAATTCTTTAAATTTTTTGCATTCCTCATGGCACAATAATTTTCCATTGCATCCATATACCACAAGTTGTTCCACCATTCCCTATTTTTTTTCTACTACATACAGTGCTATTAATATTTCTAGCCGTTACTTTATCGATGTCACTCTAAAAATGAAGGGCTCACAAAAAACAAATACTTTTTACTCCATGCAGAATGTAAAACACAATGAATCATTATCTAATCATTTCTTATTTGTTTTATTAAGGTTGTACTTGGGGCCAGATTTGCAAATCAAAGGCCCTAGTCAGAGCTAGCCTCTGTCTATTTTTTTTACAAGAAAGTGTGGAATTGTTTGTAACAAAAACCCACCATTTGCTTTCCTTATTTTTGTCAGATAACACAATTCTAGCAACCATCAGTTCATTTGCTTTTTGATAGATATAGATCTATCAATCCAAACTGCTTTAATTTCCCACCCTCAATGAAAAATGCTGTGTAAATCCAATTAATGCTTTTTGAAATGTGATTTCCTTCTTTCTACCTGTTTATAAGATGCTGTCACTGAAGGATTGAAATTTGACAATCAAATCTCTGTGACTTAAATTTGAGGTTCTAGTTGTGTCCTATGGAATCTTTAACCAACACTTCATCCTCAGTTTTCAACACTTTCATATAGGATTTCCTAAAATATAGTTTTCAAATCCTTCTTCATATTTTCCTTAAAGACCAGTAATTCTGAATTTACCTAGCATTGTTCTGCAACTCTATTACTTTCATTTTCAGAGATCACAAATCTACTTCCACTTGGTTTTGTTTTTTTAAGTTTTATTAAATTCATTTTCAGTTCATTCTGCATTTTTTTTTGTCTTCCAAGTGGGCCCTTCCATTCCTCAGAGAATCCATTGATTAATTAAGATTTTTCTACCAACTGTTCCAAGCTATACAGTCTCATATTTGGAGTTTTTCCTTAATAGCATTTTCACTGATCTTATGTCAGTTTCTCTTTTTGTGTTCATTAATCATTCTGAAAACTGCAGTTTTACTTCTGTATTGCATTGTTGCTGTTTTATTGCTCTTTCCCCACAGAAACTTCCTCCTTGCCTTCTTTAACTCCATGATATTTATTCATTAATTTAAGGCACATTTTTCTTACTTGTTTCAGTTTTTTATTTTCTTTTCTTTTGCTTGTTGTTCTTAAGTTTCGGGGGAATATTTCTATCTTGAGATGATGAGGATGAGTCAGGATTAGAGATAAACATTCACAAAGCATCCTATCAGTCACTCCATTCCCTAATTTAATTTAAACAAATTTTAACAAAATTAAACAAAACAATTTAATTAAACAAACATCAAGTGCCTGCTTCATACAGAACACAATACTGGTGAGGCACACAGGAGTTACAAAATTGAATAATAAAAGGTTCTGATGGAGCTTGCAACATAATAGTTGAGAGGGGTACAAAAGTGGTTAATTTGACAGATCTGTGATCTCTTCAATATGGGTACTCATTACACTGATATAGATGGAATCTCTACCATGTCTTTTTATCATGTGTAATTTATATCCATTTCTTCCCCTAGATCATCACCAGCATATTGAATGGAGGTCTTATTCTGGTTCTTTTAATATGTCAGGGGTACCTAAATACACACCAGGTTGTCTGTCCAACCATTGTCTCTCATTTGTGCCGTGTTACTGGTCTTATTCTCCTCTTCTAGCTAAACATATTTGTCAACAATGTCACCTCTTAGATATGGTACTTTATAACATAAAATAATATACACAAATAACCACAAAACAAATAATGATTAATTACATAATAGAAGCATAAGCATAATATTATAATGAGAAAAGAAAAAGAGAGAAGAGAAAGAGAGATTTTATCCATAATGGGAGGGGTGGGGATCAGAAAAATCTTCATGATGAAAATATCATCTGAGCTAACTTTGAAGGACAGCTTAGATTTCCCCAGACCAATAGGAGAAGTATACTCCAAATATGGGAAATGATATAAACCAAGGTGGCAGAGCATTGGTTCTGGGTAAGGAATGTCAAAAAGTCCAGTTTGACTTAAAAGTAGACAGAAGACAGCAGCGCAAAATAAGTCATTGTTAGAGAAGTAAGTTTCCAGTTTTTGGAAGGCCTCAAATATCAGGCTAAACATCCTATATTTTATTTGGTATACCATAGGGAGCCAAGAAAGGTCTGGGTCAGAGGAATGACATGATAAGTTAGCATGGGTGTGGGTATGAATGTGAAGGAGGAGAGAATGGAAGTGGGAAGACTGGTCATCAGGATACCACAATAGTCTAGAAAGAAGGGCTATACACCTGGGTAGTTGCAGTGTAAATAAAAAGAAGGGATAGATGTAAGTAATTATAGCAAAGGTAGAAGAGGCAGCAGTTAGCAACTGATACATATTGGTCTTGAAGTAAGTTTAAGAGAACAACAGTAAGGATTTGAAAATGGATGACCAGTGCCGCCATCTTGTCTCTCTAATAAGATATTTGACAGCAGATTTAGGATATTTGTCAAATTTCGTGAATTCCATCATGTCTGATGCAGCCCCGTGAACTTGGTATTTCTTCTTGTCATTGCCTACCCTCAGCGAGATGTTACTGCAAGTTTCTTAATATCTTTGTTTTAAAGCAAAAGGCTTGGTCATATCCCCAAGAAGGCACAGCTGTCATCAGAAAGTAGGTGGCTGATCTTTCCTATATTTCTGTGACCTTATAGAGAAGGAGAAAACAAGGGATCGCAGTGACCCTAAAGAGGAAATCGGCATGCTGACCTGGTACAGTCTTGCTAACTCTCTAATGTTAAGGCTTATTCAAGGGTGTCGGTTTCCAGGTCTTGCCTGCAGCCATCCAACCTATGGTTCGTTATTTCTGCCACAACAACAAACAATACAGATCTCAAAGTCCTCTGGGATGAGGTTCATCAAAGAGCACTGGAATCACAGGAGTCAGTCTGGTAAAAATGCTTAGATATCAGTAGATTAAAATTTGCATCATAATAATAACTCCTGCCAGGTAACACTTTAAAGTTTATAATTTGTTTTCCGCATAACAAACCCATGAGATAAGCAATGTAGACATTACTACACCCATTTTACAGATGAGGAAACTGAGGCCCAGAGAGATTAAATGACTTGCCCAGAGCCACACAGTTAATTTGTAACAGAGGGAAAATTTGAACTCAGGTCTCCTGACTCTGAGCCCAGTGGTATAGTTCTACTACACTATGCTGTCTCTCCCTTACTTCAATTCTAGTTGATGACCTCTCCTAGCTGAACGTCAACAATAATAAACACAGAAGTGACACGTAAGACTTTCTTAGCACCATAGCCCTGAGCATGTGGTTGTGTAAACTCTTTCCCTCTCTTCCTCAATCTGTCTCCCTCTTTTTCTCCTCATCTCTCCCTTGATGCCCCTCTTCCTCTCCCTCTCCCTCTCTTTCTCCTTGCCCCCAACACCATGTTGCCTCTCCTTTGTTTCAAGGGGTGGTCAAAATTAACCCAACTACACACAGGTGCTTCACGCAGTTATTTACTATAGCACCAGGACTAAATGACTGTCTATGACTTTCAGGAAAGAACTATACAACTGGGAGGAGGCCCATAAGTAGCAACTTAAGAAAGCAGGGTGTAGGACCAATGGATGCATGAGAGGAGGGGAAATGTTCCTTAATCAGCAAGAATAAGGGATTGGAAAGGGAATTTTTCCCCCTGGTGTAGTGGTAGGAATATCCCTCTATACAGAGGAAAAGCTCTTTCTCCTGGAAAACATTAAATAGGAAAACCAGAGTTGTACCTGATTTATCAGGGGATGAGGAGGAGCTAAACAGTTCAATCTAAGTAAGTGTACTCAATTCTGGAAAATTCTCAACTCACTCTACCATGTTTAACAGATTATTCTGCCATCAGCTTATAACTAAACCAGACACTGTAGCTTTTTTTCAACACAAACAGTGATACACACATGGGAGAGTTTGTGCACACACACATACACCCACACGCATCTTCTAAATGAAATCCCAATTGAGTGTCATCAGGCAAGTAGATCTGAGTTATATTTCCATGTAGATAAAGAATGACTGTCTATAATTCCTTTAAATCATGAATTCTGCTTCTCAGTGTGGAAACTGTGGCATAGCGAGGTACAAGGAGCCTTCATGAATTTTGCAGAGATAGAGAACATTGTCTTCATGGGATAATATCACAGAGGTCTTTTTTAAAAAGTCAAAATGATTTTCCTCCAACTATTCTCATCCTGTACACTTCTCTAAGTGCTGCACTAATTGATAATTGCACACCACATTGGGAACTTATAAAAACCAAAGGTTGAGTCCCAAAAAAGTATTGCATGAGTTCTTTCCTGAGGGAACGCTAAGAGAGAGCTCAGAGAAATAAAATCTGCAGACTGACTGTTTTAGACATCCTGTCTCTGGAGTCTTAGGAACTCTACATTCTTTGGCAGGACACGACTGCAGTTTTTACCAAAGGCCCAAAAGTTGGCATTCCCAACACAGTTTCACTTTCTGTACTGCACATATTCTACTTTCTCATAGTTAGCCAGAACATCTAACAGCCCAAAGGAACAACAAACAACTACAGCAACTTAAATAGACTTGTTTTTTGTGTATCTTCAGCAACCGACTCCCTCTACCCTCAGCCTAGGTACAGATTTTCCTTTTTCCTAAAACATCAGTAAGAAATACTTGTCCCAGAGAATGGTAAGCACTTTGAATATTGAAAATGCTCCAGGGTCATCTTTGTGACACAGTGAATAGAGCACCAGCCCTGGACTCAGGAGGATCTGAGTTCAAATCCAGCCTCAGATACTTAACAATTACTAGCCGTGTGACCTTGGCAAGTCACCAATTGCCCCTCCAAAAAAATGGAAAAAGAAAATGTTCCAGAGAAAATGAAAACATCACTAATAGAAAATGAAAGTCCATGGAAGAATTTTGGAATGAGAATGGTATAGGAGAGAAAGTACTATTCACAAAATTCTGTTCTATCACAGATTTAGACCTGGGAAGGATCTTAGAAGTCATTAGAAGTCCAATCCCCTCATAAGGCCCACAGAGGTAAAGGGCTCCTCCTGTTGACTTTATTTTTAATACTATTAATTCCTATTATCATTACTAAACTCCTTCTGAAGTTGCACCATTCAACTAGCTTTCAACATGCTCATAACCATGGGTTTTCTTTGACTCTTTCCTTCACCTCTCATATATCCCATAATTGACCAAATCTTATCGATTCCATTACCACTATATCTCTCATGTCCATTCCCTTTTCTCTATTCTCTCAGTCATCATCTTAGTACAGGATATAATAACTACTCACCTGAACTACTTAACCTCCCAACTTTACCACCTGTCTGCTTGTTGTGTCCCTGGTATATTTAATCAGCATTTCAAATTCAACATGTAGAAAATGGAACTCTCACCTTCCAAAAGGCAAAAAAAAAAAAAAAAAAGGAACTCTGTTTTTCTCCTATAAATCCAGTACTCCTTCACACTCCCCTTTTTTTCCTTTTTGCTATTGTCATCCAGAGAACCCAGGAATAATCATGTGCTCTTCCCCCTCTTTCTTTTTTTTTTTCTTTTTGGAGGGCAGTTGGGGGTAATGACTTGCCCAAGGTCACACAGCTAGTTTTTGTGTTAAGTGTCTGAGGCCGAATTTGAACTCGGGTCCTCCTGACTCCATGGTCGGTGCTCTGCTCCCTGAGCCACCTAGCCGCCCCTTCTTCCCTCTCTTTCAATCCCTACATGCAATCAGTTGCTAAATTCGTTGATTCTGCATCCATATCTGCCCCATTCAATCCTTTCTATCCACTCAAATCACCCCTACCCTATTTCAGGTCCTCATCCTCTCTGTCTTTGACTATTTATTACAATAGCTTCCTCATCAATCTCTTTTCAATCTACTCTCACTAATCCATTTTCCACAGAGCTGCCAAAATACTCTTCCTAAGACACCGGTCTTACCAGGACACACTCACTCAAAAATCATCATTGCTTCTGGGATAAAACACAAACTTCTTAGTTCACCATTTAGAGTCTTCTGCTGTCTGGCTCTAACCTCGTTTTTTCTGCTGCAACTCAATTATATATCCAGGCATAGCAAAAAAAATAATAATAGCTAGCATGTGCGAAGTCTTTAAGATTATCTTATTTGATCTTCACAACCCCCTAGGAGGTAGGTATTTTAATTATTATTATCTCAATTTTACACATAAGGAAATGGATTCAGACAGAAGTTAAGTGACTTGCCCAGGATCACACACTAGTAGATACAATCACTCTTCAACATTCTTACATTTAACTTCAGGCATTCCCATGATTTTTACCAGTGATCTCATTTTCACTTTTGCATTAGCCACCATGCACATGGGCAGTAGAGGTACAATGGGTACCAGTTTGTGGGGTGGCCATACTCTAAGACCCTTGAGGGTCTCAAACAGAGCACAAAGCAGATGCTGGTGACATATTATTTCAAGCTGGTGCAAATCTCCAACGCCACCCACCAACCATGAACATCAGTGATGGTGATGTCAAGACCTGACTAATCTGCAACCTCTTCCTTGATTTTCAGAGGGTGGCAAAAGTAGAGAGGTTTACAGTAGTATTGTCCACAATAAAACACCCTCACACCACCATCTGAAACAATTAAAGGTAAGATTTAGGTTTTAAAAATGCTTTAGTTTTAAGAATTCTATTTGCTATACAGTAGATTCCACATATTATGAAAAGTGAATGTCATCTGAAATCAATGTCTTTTGACACTGAGATCTTAGCACAAAAGGTCCCAGAATTCTAGGGAATTAATAGAGAGAAAAATAATGTTTTACATGTTACTTATTTTATTTTGTATACTATTTATGGGTTATTTCATGGTTACTATATTAGGAAAAGTACATATTATCAGTATTAATGTTTTGTTGTAAAGAAAAAGTATATACAGAAAAATGTATTTTCAGTAATCTCTAGCAAAAGATTACAGTTTTTGGTCAGTCATGGGAACCTAACACCCTATTTTCCATAGGTTCAATGCATCAGCATTCATGTTTTTGACTTTTACACCATTTTCTAGGGATGTCAACCCCATAAAATTTAAGGACTGATTGTATCTGAGGCAGGATTTAAATTTGGATTTTCCTGACTCCAAGGCCAGTTCTCTATTCCCCATGCCAGCTAGCTGCCTAAAAAAAGGAAAGAGTCAGAAAGATGTACATTCAAATCCTGTTTTTTAATATTTATCTAATCTCTATTTTTACTTATTTTTATATATTATATGATTTAAAGTATATTTAATTTATCTAATAAATATGACACTTGCAAGTTGCTTAACTCTTAAGAGTTTCCATTTCCCAATCTATAAAATGGAGGCAATAAAATTATTAATAGGACCCTTTGTGCTATGAACTCCTTTGAAAGTCTGGTGAAGCCTATGGACCCCTTCTCAGAATAATGCTTTTTAAGTCCATAAAATAAAATATATAAGATTCCAAAGGATACCATTTTTGTATATGTGTGTCGATATAAAATATATACACATGTATATATGTATGTATACATACATACATATATATATTGTGTGTGTGTATACATATACATGTATATACAGAGAGAGAGAGAGAGAGGTTTTTTTGAAGTTCACAAACCCTAGGTTAACAAATTTTGACCTAGGGGTGGCTAGGTGGCGCAGTGAATACAGCAGTGGTCCTGGAGAGGACCTGAGTTCAAATCTGCCCTCAGACACAACACAAAAAACTAGTTGTGTGACCTTGGGCAAGTCATTTAACCCCAACTGCCCTCCAAAAAGCAAAAAAAAAAAAAGAAAAATAAATTTTGACCTAGAGGAAGGCTCCCTTTGAGTTCAGCCTCTATAGAAGATAGAGAGGAGAACATGGGTAAGAGTCACATAGGATAAGAATGTGTGGGTGGGCTGTGAGCTATACTGTTAGCAGGAACTGACCTTCTACCTTATTCCCAACTTCCCTCCACATACTCTAGGATTTAGCTACAGTGACTTCCTTGCAATACTCCATTCTCTATCCTGCCTTTTCATTGGCAATGCATGTCTCAGATCCTCTACCTCCTCACCTCCAATGGGCAGGACTCGAGAGCATTGTGGGCTGTGTGTGACCTGACCTCTCTGTTACAGAATATCTCATGAAATCCAACTGTTCGTTTTACCCATGAGGAAACTTAGGACCAGAGAGGATGATGACATGGTTTCTCTGGCCTCCTTTTGTTTTAGGTCAATTCTCACCTTTTGAAGCAAGCTGCTTGAGGTCTCCCCAGATGCTAATGCTTTTCCCTATCCTCTATTCCTTTCAGACCACCTTCTTCTAGTCTACGTTTACCTTGTAAGAACCTAATTATTTACATGTCATCTCCCTCATCAGACTACAAGTACCTTGAGAATAGAATTAGGTTTGTGCCAGCACACAGTGTGGTATATAGTAAGTGTTGAATAAATGTTGACTGATGTGCGTATACACACACGATACAACAGAACATTTAAGTAACTAAATAATAAGGTAGATACTCCTCCACAAATTCATTCAGCCTCTGGAATGACCCCCAGTGAAGGGGAGCTCACTGACTACTTCTTCAGGCATGAATTGAACCAGATTTCCAGAGGTCTCTTTAACTCTACTACTGTGAACCGTGGTATGGAGGAAGAAGGAAAATAAGGGGAAATATGGAGAATTCCTATTTGGGACAGGGGATGATTAGCCTAGAAGATAAAAGATCTGGCAGAAGGGAATGGAGGAAGGGAAGAATGCTTTCTTTAGGTCATAAGGAAGATGTATCACAGTCAGTCAGTCATTTGTTAAGTACCTACTATGTTGATTCCTAAGGATTCAGAAAAAGGCAAAAGACAATCCTTGTTCTCAAAAGGAACTGATTTTGGCTTCAGAAGGCAAAACTAAAATCAACTGGCAGAAGTTGTAAAGAAGTAAATTTAGGCACATTAGGAAAAATTTCCTGCAATGAGAGCTGTCCCAAAGTGCACTGGAATGCTTTGGGGAAGGGTGAGGCTTCCCTTCACTGGAGATCTTCAAGTAACAGTTGGCTGGACATTTGCTAAGGATGCTATAGATAGAATTCCTTGTCAGGTATGTGTTAGACAAGGTAACCTTCAAGATTCCTTCTAATTCAGTAAATCCAGAACTTCCTAGATAATAGAATCACTGGATTTAGAGGGGAAAAGGATTTTACAGACCTCTAATGTCAAACTCAAATGGAAAGGGGGGGGGACACTAGACTATACATAAGGATCCTTGTGAGTCACATATTAACTTATTTTTAAAGTATAACATTATATTAATAATATATAATATAATTATGTATCATTATACTGTAGTATATTATTATAATAAATATAATATATAATATTATCTGTTTTGCTGCATTTTTATTTATTTTGTTAAATATTTCCCAATTAAATATTTAATCAAAAATATTTAATAAATTAATTACATATTTTTATTTATTTTGTTAAATATTTCCCAACTGCAATTTAATTTGGTTTACTTGGGAATCTTGTGGGTCACATGCAATCTATGGAGTGCATGTTTAATACCTCTGTTATGGGCTATTCAGCGAAGTCCAACCATTCATTTTACACTTCAGGAACAGGACTAGAAAGGCTAAGTTATCTGGTGTCACATCACTAAAGAATATGGTCCTGCATGCAAATGATAAGTATTCGCCTCACGACCTCGCTTTGCGATTTTCCTGACTTGTGAAGCTAGCATTATATTAATGTCATATGTATCATTTAGCGTCCCCTAGAGCAAGAATGAAAATAGCTCCATCAACAAATCTATGCACCATTAAATATTAACTGTGGCTGTGAATATTATGTATTCTAAGAACTTAAAAGCACATTTCAGATACAGCTGAAAGATTACTGTTTATAAAGATACTGTCATTTTTTCAGTCAAATCATTATGCTCAGGATCACAGATTTAAAGACAGAAAAGACCTTCGAAGTCACCCTCATTTCACAGTGTAGGAAACCCAAAGAGGAAGCAACTTGCCCAAAGTTACACATGTAATAATACATATGAGAGGTGGGATTTGAACTCCGGTCCCTTGATTCCAGAACCAGTATTCTTTTTAGTGTACCACACTGTTTCCTCTTCATATTATTAGACAAAGTGGGAAAAAATCTTTATAAGACTAAAGAAAAAAAAGGGAAAATAGCTCTCAAATATTATCCCACTCATACCTCTGGAAAGACCTATTCTTCTGAAGGCCTATAGCATACATCAGAATTCCCTTTCCATTTCAAAATAACCACATTTTTCTCTAAAAAAAAGAAATTAAAGGTAGGCATTATGAGTGTCTCTCTGCAACCTTAGAACCAGAGAATGTTCCAATGGGAAGAACCCTTAGAGATCATTTAAAACCATTCTGGATTATACTTGACAAAACATTTTCTTCACAACAAATCTGTGGAAATAATGATAATAATAAAGTGGAAATAATATTAACCCCATTAAATGGATGAGCAAACTGAATATGAGAAAGGTGAAGTGACATAGTCACACAAGGAATAAATACTTGAGAGAGGGAACTCAAAGTCAGGTTGTCTGGCCTCACTTCCCCATTTTACAGATGAGCAAACTGAAACACAGAGGGGTAAAAATGACTAGACCAGGAGAGGCTACGTAGTACAGTGAACAGAGCACTGGCCCTGGAGTCAGGAGGACCTCAGTTCAAATCTGGCCTCAGACACTTAACACTTAGTAGGCGTGTGACCTCGGGCAAGTCACTTAACCCCAATTGCCCTGCCCTCCTCCTCCAAAAAGCAAAAAATAAAATTAAAATAAATAAATAAAATGACTAGACCAGCATCACCTAAGTTAGTAGCAAAGTCAGGAAAAGAATCTTGGTTTCTGAGAATTTTCCTCTTCCCCAATGCACCCTTCTGGCCTTCTCAGAACCATCTTGTGTTTGATATTCTAGGATGAGGATATAAGCTATTTTTAGTCCCCAACACATTAGGGTCTGCTTAACCATGTGCCAGGATTACTCTTGAGTGGAGTACTATTTTAGGCAGTACTGGTTAGTTGGACAGTGTGTCTCAATTCTCTTCTAGAGTTTGACAATTGCACATCACCACATGGTTTGTGGAAAAATATGCATGCATGTGTAAAAGTTGATTGAGTGAAGGGTGGCCAGGTGGCTCAGAGAGTAAGATCACTGGCTCCAGTGTCGGGATGACCTGGGGATCAAATCCAGGCTCAGATACTTAGCACCACACCCAGAAATAACTGGCCGTGTAACCTTAAGCAAGTTACTTAATCCCGATTGCTTTATTAAAAAAAAAAAAGTTGATCCGTGTGTTTTTGAGTTGGGTCATCATGAGAAAAAATTCTCCTGAAATCTTCCAATCCATGAACTGATCCAACCATTCTGGAAAGCAATTTGGAATTGTGATAAGAAGGTAATGAAAACATCCCATACCCTTTGAGCCAGATTACACTGCCCAAAGAGGCCAACAATAAAAAAGAAAGGCCTTATATACACCAAAATATTTAAAACAGCTCTTTTTGTAGCAAAAGGCTAGAGACAAAGTAGTTACCCACTAATAAGGGAATTGCTAAGCAAGATGCAGTATATGAATGCAATGGAAGATCACTATGCCAGGAGACATGATGAGGACAGAGAAGCATGGAAAACATATGAACTGATGCAAAATGAAGTAAACTGAACCAAGAAAAGAATATATAAAATAAGTATAACAAAGGAAACATAAATCACAGCAAAAAAAATAATAATAAAGAAGACTGAAACTGAATGCCATGATAAAGTACGCAAGGATGTCTCCTTTCCCTACTGTCATTTAATAGTTCTAGAAATGCTAGCAATAAAAAGACAAGAGAAAAAATTAAATGTATCAATATAGGCAAAGAGAACTATCCGTTTTGCTGATTATGTGATGACATACTTAGAAAAATGTAGGTGATCAGCAAAGAAACTAAATGAGACAATAGTTTCAGCAAATTTGCAGACTAAAAAATAAATACACAAAATCAACATTGTTTATATATAATAATAACAAAATGTAAGCATCAATAATTGTACAGGAAGTTCCATTCAAAATGATAGTTACTAATTACACAAAGTATTTGAAAATCAATCTATGAAAGCACATTCAAAAATCTATTTAGATACAATTAAAAATGATTCTTAAAAAAAAAAATAAAAAACAACTTAAAATGCCAGAGAAATATTCAGTGTTCATGAATGGTTCATGACAATATAATATATTAACCATATATATGACCTTATATATGACCATATAATAAAAATAACAACACCAGAATATTTTATTTATATATTTAATGCTATATTAACCAAACTATGAAGGCGATTATTATATAGTGCTAGATAAAAGAATTTTTAAAAAGCCAAAAAGCCTTTTAGAGGTCAAAAAGATCTAGAATATCACAGAAAACAATGAATAAAAGTACAATCGAGGAAATAGAACTTCCAGACATAAACCTATATTATAATGCAGCAATAATCAAAACAATTTGGCACTTGTGAAAAATGAAAAGTAGATCAATGAAAGAGATTAGCCAAAAGAAATATTTAACTCAATAACTCAATGTTCAATAAATCCAAAATTATAAATTACCTGGACAAGAATTTCCTTCTTGATAAAAACTAGAAAAACTGACAAGAAATTAGCTTAGGACCATATTGTATATAATATTCCACAATAAATTCAAAGTGGATAATAATCTGATTAATAAACATCATACCATAAAAAAACAGAAAATAAGCCAGACACCTTTTGCAGATTGGATAAGGAATGAATTCTTCGCCAATAAGGAAGAGCTGAATGGATAAATTTGAAATTACATGAAGTTGAGAAGTTTTTGCACAAGCAAAATTAATGCATTTAAGGAAAAAAAAGGAAGTGGTTAACTTTTTTTTTGGGGGGGGGGTGTCTTTATAATCAAATATCACTAATAAGTGTTTGACATCCAAGACAACCAAAAGAAATACACAATACCAAAAGCAGTCAAAGGATGTGATCAAATCATTCTCAAAAGGATTATAAACTATTTGAAAGAATGTGCCAAATCATTAATAAGAGTAGAAATACAAATAGAACAATGTGATTTGACAATCAAGACTTCTCTATCATTGTAGAAGAGGAAGGAAAGGAAACAAACATTTGGTAAGTACCTACTGTATGCCAGGTGCTGTACTAACCACTGTACAGTGAGATCACCAATCTTTTGAAATATTAAAGTACTATTACAGATGTCTAAGTGATTGCAGAAAAGATCCAACTCTTGGCACTTATGTATAAAAATAGAAATTCTCTGAGAAATAGAACCCTCCTACACAGGCCATTAGGGATTCTCAATTAATGCTGGAACATACAAATGGTTTCCAAACTTGTTCAGACAGTTGTCTCCTTACGCAAGAAAGGTCCTGTGTTATAACAGAGAAAACGCTGGAGACCTGGATTACTGGCCTGCTTCTAAGACTAGCTGTGTGATCATGGGCAAATCAAATCACTTAATGCTTCTAAACCTCTTTTTTTTTTATCTATAAAATAAGGGGAATCACGTTACTTTCCTCAAAAGATATTTTGAGGAAGGTGCTCGGTGAACCTTAAAAAGTGTTATAGAAATGTAAGTTCTTATTAAGATTATAAAGAACCTAGAAGAGGCATCCAGGATATAGGAGCAAGAGTTGGCTTTGGAGAACAGAACACCTGGGCTCACATCTCCTGTCTGACACACAATGAATGTGAGACCAGTGCCCCTAAGGACTAAATAGCATAGCCAGGGCCTTTCTGTATAAATGGAGTGTTCCCAATACAAATTAAATCAGAGATGCCATTCAAGGAGGGGAAAAAAAGAAAAACGGAAAGAACCTAAGACAAGTTGAAAGAAAAAAATACCGCCAAGATAAAACAGGCCATTTTGTCTATACTTTTGGCTTCTCTACCCTGACTCACTCAGTACTACTTATGTACCTAAGTAACCCATAGGGTGGGGGTGGGGGGAGGGGTGTCTAGTAGGGATACAAGAGAAAGTAAATGAGAGAACTTGAATTAGGCCACAAAGAGGAAATCACACGGCCTTAGTGTCCTATTAAAGAAAACAAACACATTCCCAGCTAGGGAGCATTACAATTCAGGACAATTCCTACTGCAAACAGTCTGTCCTAAGTTTTCAACGCTAAACTAATGTTGACAAAAGAAGAACAATCCTTACCCGGCAGCTAAAGGTCCCCTCTTCCAACACTGTGAGAGGTTACTTCAGGTGATAAGGATGCCAGTCAGGTGTATTGGAAAGATCTGGGGATTTGTAGTTAAGAGACCTGGGTTTGGGGGCGGCCAGGTAGCACAGCGAGTAAGAGCACCGGCTCCAGTGTCAGAACGACCTGGAGATCGAATCCCGGGCTCAGACACTTAGCACCCACCCAGAAACACCTGGCCGTGTAACCTTGAGCAAGTTACTTAACCCCGATTGCTAAAAAAAAAAAAGAGAGAGAGAGAGACCTGGGTTTGAATCCCGACTCAGCTAGAACCCTCACTGGCTTTGGGATCATGGGCAGACCATGGGTGAATCAAGCACCAGTCTCAGCCTCAGTTTTTGGTTTTGGGGTGTGTTTTTTTTTCATTTGTAAAACAGGGTTAATACACTTTATACTTCGCATTGCTGTTGTTCAGAGGAAAGCATAAATCTTGTGAAAAATACCATAGAAATGTTGACTAAGCTGAATCAAAGTCAGAGCTACCCCAGAAAATTTCAGATGGATGGATACTGCATCACAGTAGACAAAATCCCTAGTAAAGTCTTAAGCCGAATTAAGAGATGCAGAGTGTAAAAAGCAAAGATTAGAATCTCCATGGTATATGAAGCAGCCCTTGCCCTTACGATCACACAACAAACACTAAATGGAGTGTTCCTAATACGAATTAAATTAGAGATCTCATTCGAGGACAAAAAGAAAAAAAAAAAAGAGCCTAAGACCAGCTGAAAGAAAAAAAAATTCTGCAAAGAGAACACAGGCCATTTTCCTATGCTTTTGGCTCGCCCGTCCTTATTCACTTAGTACTACTTATATACTTATGTTTGTATGGGGTAGGGGAAGGAGTGTCTACTGAAGAAGGAAATGCAAACAGTAACTGAAAGTGTGAGGCGGGAGATCAGGTCACCCTACTGAAGATACCCTACTCATAAGACCCCCACTCCTGTTGCGGTGAAGATGGCCTCTTCCCTATACTACTGTAAGAACTTCCTAATTGGTCTCCTGCCTCAAGTTTCTTTCCAGTTCTAGTCTAAGAAAAATTGAGGAGGCACAAGAGAGATGATGCCCTATGCTCCATTCATTTGGTCACTATCACAATATAAAGTCATCAAATCTAGCCTGGCCCATTGCAACAGCAACCTTTTGGTCCCTCCTTCTTCTCTTAACCCATCCTCCAGATAGTGGCCAAAGTAATGCTCCTAAAGTATTGCATCATTGATTGTATCATTACCCTGCTTAAAAAGCTTCAGGGTTTCCCTACTGCTGTAGGAAAAAATACAGAACTCCTCGAAAATACAAAGCTTCTCAGCCTGGAATTCTAAGCCTTCAACAATTTGGATCCAACTGGTCTTTCCTAGCACATTTCACAAGTATGCTAGAGCCACACTGGCCTACTAGCCTTAGCTAGACTAAGCATTCCACCTTCTGTATTCATACCTTCCTACAGATAGTCTTCCCTCGCCCCCACTCCCTGATCTTTTCTACTTCCTGAAACCTTTAGCTTTGTTCAAGATCCAGTTTAAGTATTAGTTTGTATCAAAGTCTTTCTTGAAACCCCTAGCTGTTAATTCTTTGTCTCTGTCTCTATATCTCTCATATATTGGGAGAGATGGTCCTGGTTCAAGAAGAAAGGACCAATAAATAACAACAACCACATAGGGTATTGTACCATTACCTTCAGGGGCTCTCCCCAAAGGAATGTACATTTTGATCTCTGCAACCTTTTTTTTTTCCCCCTTAAGGACCTGGACTTAAAGCCAAATCATTTTGGTTTTCATGGATGGGCCAATAATTGGTCCCTGGCCAAGCCCCACTTGGTCACTGTTTGGGCCCTGACTGGCTCAGAGTGGAGGGTCTTTCCCTCCCAGATTGATTTTTTTTTTTTGACTAGGTAAAGAGGCCATTCTCTGCCTCATTTCTTATCAAGCCTTAATCACTGAATGGGTGTTGCCTCAGACAAACTCAGAAGGACCTTAGCTTAAAAAGGCCAAGGTTTCCCACTGCATCCAAGGCCATCTCCAGTCTTCCTGACCTATATCCTGCCCTTGGACCCGCTGGTGACTTTGCACAGCCCTCTCTCACTTAAATCTAATTCACCTGCATCTCGCGGCATCACCTCCCTGATGTCATGGTCCTCTTCAAGAACAAAGGACAAACAACAAAAACAACCGCTGGAAGGGATACAACAGCACTCTTAGTCTAGAAAGATATATTGGAGCCAGACCTTGAGTGCCACGTTAAGGATTTAGCTACTAAAGAGAAGTTAGGCATGAGTCTCTTGAACATTTCAATTTTATTATGAGTGCCACTTAATGAAGCTTTTTGGTGTTATTGTAATATATAATATAAAGTATATATAATTATATTATTATAATATATAGTATTATATATTATAACACAGTGTTATTAAGTTATGGCAGATTGTAAAAAAGCAAAAATGGTTCAAGCACCATGTTGCCACCTCTCTTGATTATTATTTTATTCTCCTGATACAAAATAAAATAACAACAAGAGTAAAAACACTCAACTACGAATGAGTAAGAAGAGTATAATGCGTGAATTGGAAAGATAAAACTCCACAAAATGTGTGATTGAAAATTGAGTGGACTTTTTTTAAGCTTCAGTAATTGACATGTCCTATGGAAAAAAGGCATACATTTTTAAGGGTCTAAATTATACATAGTCTAGTAGGTAGCATCAGAGGACTTGAATCCAAATCCCAGTTCCACTACTGATGTTGAAGCCATTCTGGGTATACCATTTAAATTCTATGACCTCAGCTTCCCCACCTATAAAATAAAGGAGGTAACCTAGATGATCTCAAAGTAACCTTCCAACTCTAAATCCTACAATCCAATGAATTTCTCAACATCTTTCCCCCATTCCCAGAAAGGAATTTTATTGAATTTTATTAGAATTCAATAAGAAATTTATTAGAATTTGTTGAATTCTAATAAGGCAAGAAGTAAAAAAGCAAGTTGTCTTTTTTTTCTAGTAAGGTAATCAGTGTTAAGTGACTTACCCAAGGTCACACAGCTTGTAAGCATCAAGAGTCTGATGCCAAATTTAAACTCAGGTCCTCCTGAATCCAGGGCTGGTGCTCTATCCACTGAGCCATCTAGCTGCCCCCAAAACTGTCTCTTTAAAAGTATTTACTCTTTAGAGCACCAGCCTTGGAGTCAGGAGGATGTAAGTTCAAATCTGGCCTCAGACATTTGACATATTTACTAGCCATGTGACTTTGGGCAAGTCACTTAACTGCAATTGCCCTCCAAAAAGCAAAAAAATAAAAATAAAGTATTTATTCTTAAATCTCTAATCCCATTATGATCACAGTTGAGGCAGAGGGTAAATAGAAGAAAGAACATTGGATGTAGATGGAGTCAAAGGACCAAGGTTCAAATCCTAGCTCTCTTTACTATATGGGTAACTTTACACTGAACCTCAGTTTCCTCATATGTACAATAAAAAGCTTGTACCAGATGAACTCTAATGTCTCTTCCATACCCAAATTTTATACTATGAGCCATAAGACAGCAGAAATTATAAATGTGTTAGAAACAGCTCTTAGGACCTGATGGTATTAGATTCTGCAATTCAGCAAGACCAGAGAGAACAGAATACAAATTCTAAGACAGATGCACCCAAGCACGTAGCATATTTTTCAAGTATTCTTTCCATAAGGTAGATGGGGAGAAAGAAAGGCACAACTTTTCCCTTAATAAGCATTTCCTCCTAATGATGCTTTTGCAGTGAGAGAAGCAAAAATATAGCAGACTTCTTTTTTCCTTTTTTTCTTTTTATTGATGCTCTT
The DNA here is from genome assembly GCF_028583685.1 of Petaurus breviceps papuanus. Lineage (NCBI taxonomy): Eukaryota > Metazoa > Chordata > Mammalia > Diprotodontia > Petauridae > Petaurus > Petaurus breviceps. The sequence goes on along the minus strand of NW_027185655.1, from coordinate 54,749,269 downwards.
TAAAAATATATATATATATATAACTTTTTAAAGACTTTTCTGCCCCTAACAGAACCTTCCTTTGTAATAAATATGCAAAATCAAGCAAAAAAAGACAAAACAAAAATCAGCACACCAGCCATGTCTGAAAATGTCCTATTCTACACTGATAGTCCATTTCCTTGGTGAAGGGAGATGGGAATCACACTTTACCACTGGTCCTCTAAAATCACATCTGGTCATTGTATTGAAAGGCTTTAGAATAAAGTAGGAAAATGTCAATATATTGATTAGTATTGTTGTTTTTTTTAATTCACTTTCTTTTCTTTGTGATGGTTGTTTCTCTTCCTCTGTGAAGGGGACCAAAATGTCATCACTTTGTCGGGATAAAGGTACAGTGTGGCCGAGTGTGACTGACCAGACCAATCCAAGCTCAGAAGTCTCTACCACAGCTCAGGCACAATTAGTTCATACAAACATTTGGAGTAGAGATATCTCTAAATGGATACTGCTCATGATTCTTTTGAGCTACTGGGCACATCTCACATTTCTTTATCATAAGTACAGTGGGAAAAGTAGGTGATATAAAAACAAAAATAAGTATCTATTTGTAAAATAAACCTAATAGGTCCCATTTGAAATTGAAAATACTTTACATTATTTTGGTCATTTTAGTTCTATTCACTTAGTTCCCTGAATCAGTTCATATAAGTTTTCCCAAGTTTCTTGGACTTCAGATAAACCAATCTGGAGGGTAATAACACTGCATTACATTCATATACCCCAATCTGTTCAGTTAAATTCCAAGGGTACTCACTTCTCTTCCAGTCCCAAGGTAATCCCAAAAAAAGTGCTGCTATAAATATTGTTGTGTAATATGGGACCTTTACTTCTGTCCTTTCACCTCTTTGGAATCGATGCCTAATAGTGGCATTGCTGGGTCAAAGGTTATGTATAGTTTAGTGACTTTTTTTAGAATAATTTTAAATTGTCTTCCAGAACAGTTAGATCAATTCACAGCCCCGATAAAGGCCTTTCATTCTTCACTGAAAGCAGAAAGCATATTTTAACAAGCTCAAGAACAGGCAAAATCTAAAAAGATGAAATTTAATAGAGACAAATCTGAAGTCCTAGAACTGGATTCAACAAGTCAAATACACGGGTATGGGATGTGGAGGTGTGGCTACTCCACAGTTCATGTGAGAAAGAACAAGCAGTTTTGGTGAATCCCAAGCTCAATGTGAATATACAAGATAGGCAGTCTAAAAAAGCTACTGGCAAAGATAAGGAAGATGAAGAAATGGGAGGGAAGAAAACATTCAGAACCATAACCGCAAAAGTTGCATATTTATTATTACCCCATTTGAGTCTTTTTCACATGGAGCGTATAGATTTTTAGAAAGACTTCTAAGAAACCTTGTTTGCACAAACTTTCTGAATTGACACCAGAGAGGTTCCACGGACAACTAACTGATCAGCCATTTAACCACACCCTTCCTCAAGGAAAAATGTCTAGTATTAATAGTACATGCCCCACATTCAGGGAGTTTCTCACGGAAGAATTATCTTTTCCATCAGTTAAGAATGAGTGAAATCTGTCTCCTCCAAGTCCAACCACTACATGGGCTCCATCCCCTCCTGAAACTAGCTTCTTTACACCCAATGGAGGACCTAGTCCTTAAGTAATGGGTAAGAGGAGGAGGTAATCAGCATATTTTAAGTATGTGCCTGGCACTGTGCTAAGTGCTTTTGCAAATATTATCTCATTTGATCCCCACGACCATCCTGGGAGGCACTATTATTATCCCCATTTTACAGAAGTGGGGAAAGAAGGGGATGAGCATTTATTAAATGTCAACCATGTACCAAGGACTATACTAAGCATTTTATGAATATTATTTGAATTGATCCTCACAACTCTGGGACATAGGCGCTGTTGTTATTACCTTTTTTACAGTTTAGGAAACTAAGGCAGACAAAGGTTAAGTGACTTTCTCAAGGTCACAAAGCTAGTAAGTGAGGTCAGATTTGAGCTCAAGTCTTCCCGCTTTCAGGCTCAATACTCTATCCTCTGTACCATATGCCAACATACACCATATGTTGGATGGAAAGAGTCCTGGGCTAGGGAGCAGAAGACCTGAGTTGGGGGTACAGATCAACAACCATTTCCATGATGTGAGTTTAAGCAAGTTTATTAGCCTCATTATCCTCAATAATAAGAGGACTCAAAGGATTATGTTAGAGAGCAAATGAATTAATGTCAACAAAGTGTTTTGTTAACATTAAGTGCTATTTATATAACTGGACTATTTTGAGTATAGGTGACACTTTTATCCAAAATCTGGCACATCAAAACTTAAGTGATTTCTATAATCTCTCTCTTAGATTCATTTAATTCTTACAATCACTGCTTATCAAGGATAGTAATGACATAAACAGCTGAGAATCATAATGCTTCCTAAATCTCGAAACTCAAAGGGATTTCTTCTAAGACAAACCCTCTCACTTCAGATAGAAAGATAACTCTGCCCAAAATAGAAAGGGGCAGAGCTAAGATTTGAACCCAGGTACTCTGACCCCTAATGCAGTGCTCCTTCTACTATACAATGAATTAAAGGAAATATTAAGAAAAAGTTTAATTATTTTTAATATGGTTTAACTGTAGGATTGTTTTTCAGATTCTATTTTTTGGTATGATTTATATTTGGAGATCATTAATGAGTTATTATTAAGAGAAAGAAATGGCAAACTATTCCATTATCTTCACCAAGAAAACCTCAAATGGGGTCACAAAGAGTCAGACAAGACTAAAACTGACTGAACAATAGCAAATTACTGTTATTTAATGTTAAGCTGAAATTCTCCCCTCAAAGTTTCAAGAGTTGTAAAACTCAACTTCAGAAAAGTAGAAAGCCAGGCATTATATTTAACAGACAGTAGAATGTAGCAATTAGATCTATTTACTATATATTACATCATATTATATAAGATTGTTATATTACATTATATTGGATTGTGCTATATTGTATTTTATTAGATTACATTGTATTATATCATATCATGTTATATTATGGCACATTACATTATATTAACTTATAAACAGCCACCCAATTAAACTCACTAGGCTCAAGACCTAGTTCCAGAGAAACCACAGGATTTGAGGACACGTCAGTGGGTTGTTTGACAGTGGTAGGGTGGAAGGGTAGCTCTAGGCAGTCATCTGAAAGCAGGTCCCAGGTCCACACCTGAGCTTTCTTCATACCAGCTGTGCAGCCATCCAGATCAAGTTGACTTGGTCTCACTGTGGTCAAGATTAGAAATGTCCTGTGACAAGTCTGGACTTATTAGGGTTGCTGCTTGATATCAATGGGTCCATATCTGAAACCAAAGGTTTTGACAAGAAGTGAGCTATCCTCCAATCATGTTATTAAATAGCTACCGGTCATTCTATACTCATTTTTACCTCTTCCAAAATGAGTGAATAACAGACCCTTGAGAGCACTGAATTTAGAACCAATGGGAGTTTCCTTCCTGATGCACTTATCCATAGAATGGAATGTCCTCCTTCAAGGATTGTTTAATTTTTAATTTTGTATCCTCACCACCACAGAGTAGACATATACAGTAAATACCTGGTTATGAATTGATTCATCTGCTTCCTCAAAGGAAGAAATGATGGCAATATGAAAGAGGAAAATGTATTCAAAGAAAATGTGGGGGGGGGGGGAGAGGACAGGTAGAAGTCCAGAAATATTAATATATCTAAAATATTTTATTTAAATCTAGTTGTGAGCCCCTCCTGACTCTGATATCAACCATCTACCCAATGTTTAATCAAGTGCTATACACTTCAAAATTAGCCAATAAATGTGACCATCTGATGAGAGATGCTATCCAAATTGTCACTTTAATAACTGCTCTGTAAAGAAAGAAAATGGAGAAATCCTGGACAAATGGACAAGAAAGTACATCCTGTGGACTTTATTCTATTTCAATATTCTGATTAAAATCTAGTTTCCCTCATCGTGACATAATTAACAGAACAACTTTTTCAGAACCATAGTAAGACTGAAAATTAACGCACTGAATGATAGCTTTTAACCATGATTTTAACAGAGAGAAGGAAAAAAAAGGAACAGAAAGTGATACTTTGGTCTCTTTGACAGGCTTATTTTAGAAAGAAATTTTCATCCTACAGCCCTAAAACACCCATTATTACTATTTTGGGTTAAAATAATTTTGTTCTGAGAAAGAAAAAAAACAACTATGATTTACATTGCCTTCCACAGGGCGCAGTAACCACCTGGATGGTAACTTGCTGAAGGCACAGAAATAACTTAAGAAAAAGAGTCCAAGACAAAGGGTTGCATAATTCTTATTTCCCCTGCCAGCAGAACTCCCTTCAACTATTTTTTTAGAAAATATGTACTAAGTCTCGACAATTTCCAAATGGTAACCAGAAGCCTAATGGGGTAACTGTGACATATCACCATTCATACTCTTTTCCCTGAGCCCTGGTCTTATTTTGTCTATCTCTGTATATATATTTATGTTTATTTCTCCTGATAGCATCTAAGGTTCTGGAAGGCAGGTATGTCTTGTGTTTGCAACCAGAGTAAACAAATTAACATATATAAAGCTTCAAACCAAGCATTGTGTACATGCTAGCTATTGATGTTGTCATAATAAATATAGATTTATTGTAAATATTATTACAATGTTATTATTGTTATTACCACTACAAATCAGGAATTATTGGGGCCTGTCTGATTCTTCCCCCTCCACCCCCTCCCACTGATCACTAACTCCATCTAAGATGCAGCCTTGGAGTTGGAAGGTACCTGCTACTTCCTTTTCCCAAATCCTCAATTTCACACCTCTCTGCTTTGGCCCTCCCTTTCATTCACTTTATTTGCCTTGTACTATCTGTTGAAGAAATAGACAGGCTATTTTTTATCAAAAGGGCAGCAAAACAAGGGAAAACTGATCATGATTATGTATTTACTCTTGATTTTCTAGAAAGCAGACAATGTAGTAGAAAGAAAAGAGGGTCAGAAGTCAAAATCAAGTCATGGTTGCTGTTGGGTCAATTCCTTTATCCTCTATAAAACTCGGTTTCCCTAACTGCAAAAAGAAAGAACTGGATCGGTTGACTGCTAAGCTCCTAATTCTAGATTTCTGTGATCTTAGAGTTCAGAATAAAGAAAAGTATGATCACTAACAAGAAAAATAAATCACAATGCTTAGGAGACTGTTAGAAAGTGCAGATGTATTTTTTTACACCCACCCAACCATCATGGTGAAAGATTGGTTATCATCTCATCATCATGTCCTTTCAGAAGACATTCAGAATTAAGAGGTTCCTGACCAAGAAACAGAAGTAGAAGCATCACACTCCTCAATGAGTTTGAATGAAAACTGGTCACAAGATCAGGTACAACTCAAAAGAGAGGACACTGGAGAAGGGCTAAGCTGGGATTATAAAGAATGGCCAAGGGGAGAGCCAAAATGGTGGAGTAAAGGAAGGAACTCACTTGAGCTCTCCCAAATTCCCCTCCAAACAACTTTGAAATAATATTTCAAAATGACTTCTGGAGTTGTAGAACCAAAAAAAAGATAGGGTGAAGCAATTTCCAGTCCAAAACAACTTAGAGGGTTGGCAGGAAAGGTCTGTCTCACTGGGGTGAAAATGTGGTGCAGTCCAGCTCAGGACCCACCCTTAGTAAGCCAACAGAAGGCCTTAGAGGCTCTGAATCAGCAGCAACTTCTGGATCTCTCAGCCCACAGAGGGTTACAGAGCTAGACAACTGGTCAGATGGAGACCTTTGACTGGCATTGGGTGCAGGACACTGTTGCATCACCCATACAAGGTTACAGATCACAGTCCCAGGGCAAGGAAAAGAAATAGCACACTAGTGCTTACAGCCGTAGGGGAGCAGGGACGCTGATAATAGTTCCAAGACAGAAAAAAGTAATTGTAGTCTCTCTCAGACCAGAGCACAGGCCAGGAGATCAGTGATCACATCTATCCTTAGATCATACCACCTTGCAAAAACTGAAAATGTACAGGTCCCCAGAACTAGTTCTGAGATCAGCAGCACAAAAAAACCTAAACTTTGGGACAATGTCCCCTCCACTCCTGGAGCAGAACTCAACTTTAATATAAAGTTAAAAGTCAAGAAACTGGCTAGAAAATGAGCCAGCAACAACAACAAAGAACCTGGCGATAGGAAGTTACCACTGTGATGAGGAATAGCCAAATTCCAGGGCTCCCAGGTCAAGAAGATAAGATTAGAAGCACCCAGAAAGAAACAATTCAAGTATCATGAAGCCAAAGTCAGTATAACACAAGATTTAAGAGCTTCTACATTAAAGGATCAGGGGACTAGGAATATGATATTCCAGAGGGCAAAAGAGCTAGGATTACAACCAAGAATCACCTACCCAGCAAAACTGAGTTCCCTTCAGGGGAAAAAATAGACATTAAATAAAATAGAGGACTTCAAGCATATCTGATAAAAAGATTAGAGTTAAACAAAAAATATGACTTTCAACTACAAGACTTAAAAGAAGCATAAAAAGGTAAACAGAAAGAGAAATCACAAGGGATTGAATAACGTTAAACTGTTTCTATTCCTATGTGGGAAGATAATACTTATAATTCCTAAGAACTTTATCATTATTAGGGTAGTTAGAACATGTGTACATAAATAGATTGGCAATTGTGAGTTGACTGTGATGGTATAACATATAAAAAAATAAAATTAAGGGGTAAGGAAGAGAGATATACTAGAAGAAGGGGGAAGGGAGAGGCAAAATGGGGCAAATTAACTCATATAAAAGAGGCAAGAAACCTTTTACAGTGGAGGGGGAGATGAGGGAGTGGTGGACAACACTTCAATGTTACTCTCATTGGAACTGGCTCAAAGAGGGTATAATATAAACACTCATTTGGATGTAAGAAACTATTTTTCCCTAAAGAGAAGTAGGAGGGGAAAGGAATAATAAAAAAGGAGGGGTGGCAGGTGATAGAAGGGAAGGCAGATTGGGGGAAGTAGTAGAAGAAAAACACTTTTGAGAAGGGATGGGGTAAAGAAGAAAGAAATAAGAATAAACAAGGGGAAAATAGGGTGGAGGGAAATACACAGTAAGCATAGTTATGAAAAAAAATTTTTTACAGCAAGTTTCTCTGATAAAGACCTCATTTCTCAAATACATAGAGAATTGAGTCAAATTTATGAGAATACAAGTCATTCCTCAAATGATAAATGGTCAAAGCATATGAACAGGTAGTTTTCAGAAAAAGTAATCAAAACTATCTCTAGTCATACAAAAAAAATGCTCTAAATCACCATTGATTAGAGAAATGCAAATTAAAAGAACTCTGAGGTACCACCTCACACCTACCAAATTGGCTAATATGACAGAAAAGAAAAATGATAAATGTTGGAGGGGAGATGGAAAAAAATGGAACACTAATGCAATGCTGGTGGAGTTGTGAACTGGTCCAGCCTTTCTGGAGAACATGGAACCATGTATATACTCTTGGACCCAGCAATACCACTACTAGGTCTGTATCCCAAAGAGAATAAAAAGAAAGAAAGAACCCATCTGTACACAAACACTTATAGGAGCTCTTTTTTAGTGGCAAAGAATTGGAATTTGAGAGGATGCCTATCAATTATGTAATGGCTAAACAAAATATGGTATATGATTCTGATGGATATTACTGTGCCATAAGAAATGAAGAGCAGGATGCTTTCAGAAAACCTGGAAAGACTTACATGAACTGATGCAAAGTGAAGTGAGCAGAACCAGGAAAAGAGTATACACAGTAACAGCAATAGTGTACAATGATAAACTGTGACTAACTTAGCTATTCTTAGCAATACAACAATCTAAGACAATTCTGAAGGAATGATGAAAAATACTATCCACCTCCAGCGAAAGAAAGGATAGAATCTGAAGGTAAATTAAAGCATATTTTTTAAACTTTATTTTTCTTGGATCTTGTTTCGTCTGTTTTCTTTCACAACATGACTGATATAGAAATTTGTTTTGCATGGCTACACATTTATAACCTATATCAAATTACTTGCCTTCTCTATGAGGGGGAAGAGAAGGAGAGAACAAATTCAGAACTCAAAAAAATTTTTAATGAATTTTAAAAATTATTTTTATATGTAATTGGAAAAAAAATTTTATGGCCAGCAGCATGAAAGAAATTCGATACCAAGTCCAAACCACCACCCCTACTATGCTATCCATCCATCCATCCATTCATTTATCTATCTATCCATCACTCTATTAATCACCCCATAGTCCATAGTAAGAAATAAATATTATTACTGTTCTCCCATTTTGGAAGCTGTTTGTTAAGGTGCAGATATTTTTTTTAATTTCTTTTGAATTTGTTCTCGCCCTTAAATGTTTTCACAAACTGCATTCATGTGTCTGGTAATATGTATGTCAATGATATATTTTAAATTACTATTATCTGCATCTCTGCATCATATCTATATGTTTGAGGTTATGCTTAAGAGGCAGAAACCATAATGAAACAAGTTATTCTACTTCTGTCAAAAACTCAGTTAAAGCCCTGCCTCTAACAAGCAGCCACAAATCATGTTTTCTTTTGTGTTACAAGGAGCTAGAAGAGAGCTCCTACCCCACAGGGTTGCTGTGGTGATCTAAGGTTTACAAGCCTTCAGTGTAAGGTTTTAGTGCTGCTGTCTCAGCCAGTTTTATACACAGCTAACTGTGCTAATTTCTCAAACTCACAGTCAAAAAAATAACATGTTGACCCTCTGTTTATTTCACAACAATAAGCTGATCTTTATTCCTTTGTTGGGAGGTTGTAATCAAATGTTGGCAATTTAAAAGTTTTCAGTTATTTGTGGGTTCAGGAAAACCCAAATTTGTAAGAACTAGACCTGGTCCAAGTGAATGGCTTCACAATTTTTTGAAGATGCTTCAAATTAATATTCAGTTAATGTTTAAATATTAAAATTAATAATTCAAGTTAATAAAGGACTTCTAAAAAGAAAAATGCAATCAGTACTTGTTCACTTCTGAGTATCTGTCTTGCATGAGATGCCATCTAGAATAAGACAGCTCTCATGCTGCCTCCCTTCCAGGCCAGGGGTTCTCACTATTTTTTCTCTAATGAACCCCTTTGGCACTCTCAAAAGGCCTATAGACTCATTCTCAGAATGACAAAAGCATCAAATAAAATACACAAGCTTACAAAGGGAACAAATTATATGGAAATACAACTATCAAAATATTCAAAAACAAAGACCCCTGGTAGAGAATCTCTTCTTTAAGTGTTTACAGTCAACTGCTAAGTGTGATTTCTAACAATAAGACTTCACAATAGCTTGCATGCTTACAATGGAAATCTCTAGCCTTAGCTTCAAGTACATAATGAAAACTATTCAAGGGGAGGTTGGAGATGTTGGGGGTGCTACAAAAAGAAGAGAGTTCCAAGAAGATAGGCTAAATTAAGCCTGAAAGAAATTGGATTATGACCTTAGGGTCAGTAAAATACAAGGCTGGATAAGTTGGCCTCTCAAGTCTTTTCCATCTCTAAAAACTTAAAACTTCAAGATTCTATGGTTCTCTATGTTTCTGGAAAGTGTTTTAAGTGTTAATTAAGTTGAAGCAAGATCCAACTTCCAATTGAGGGTTTTCCAGAGGTGAAACTATGGGAAATAGTTCCAAAGTCCAGGCCTTGCTGTTCTTCCTGTTTCCTGAGCAGGAATAAAATGTTTGTCCCCATCTCTGGAAGCGGATGAGTCTCTATAAGGACACTTATAGAGAAAGGGTTCTTGGCTTGAGGTCCATGAACTTTAAAAATGTTTGTTTTGACCAAATTTATTTCAACATACTGGGTTTCCTTTGTAATCTCATGCATTTTACTGCAAGCATTTAAAAACATTATTCCAAGAAGAAGTTCATAATTTCACCAGACTGCCAAAAGGATCTACACCACAAAAACTTGTTAAGTGCCACTGTTGTCTAAGGAATTCAGAATTTTGTGTAAGGGTGAAACCAGGGCAGGAAAGGAGACAGCATGTATACAACACAAGAACTCATAAAACTAAATACAATAAAAAGGAATGAGTTCCCCTCTTCCCTGGGACCTTTCAAATTGAGGCCTGGTGACTATCTGTCAAGGGTGATGGAGAAAAGATTTGTGCATTGGGGGCAGCTAGGTGGTACAATGAATAGAGCACCGGCCCTGGAGTCAGGAGGACCTGAGTTCAAATGTGGCCTTGGATACTTAAACACTTACTATCTGTGTAACCTTGGGCAAGTCACTTAACCCAATTGCACTGCATTCCCCTCTCAAAACAAAAAAAAAAGATGTGTGCATCAAGAGGGAGAGTGAACTCCATGACTAATTAGGCCAATGTTTATTGATCCTTTATTCAGCAAAAGGAGCACATGCTACACACACACACACACACACACACAGAGAGAGTACACATCGTATGAGCTTGACAAATGTTTCCTGAATGAATGAATATAAAGAAATGGTGGCTGAACTTCAGAATTTCCAAATCTTAAGAGTCATCCTCTCTCTTCCTGGCTCCTCAATCTCATGGACCATCCCAGAGTTTATCTTTATATCCTACAGGGTACCTAGTACCCTGCCTTACATTTAGGAGATGAGTGCATAACTGATGCTGAAGCAATGGTGTCAAATTTGAATAAAAATAGGAGATGCAATAGGAAACATTGCTGGGTGTTGGACCCCTCTGCATTAGAACACTCAGACAGACAGAATGAGCAAATCTTTATTGTAGTTTATGGACCTCAGGGTCAAAAGTGATGCTTAAGATAAAGTTCCACATCCACAGTGACTATATTCTATAAAGGACCTATAATCTAAGAAAAAGCATATTGTTTTGTTTTTGTGGGAGGGAGGGGGAAATCTTTGTTAAAAAGCCATCTTTTTCCTTGAAATTGAGTCCTACAGCCAAATGGTAACTGGGATAGGGCATCTGAAGGAAGTATGAGGCTTAGGGTGCCTCTATCTACTAACAATGCAGCATTAGGGAATTACTTAGGAAGGTAAGAATCAAGGAGCTCACCACCTTATTGGAAAGGCTTTGGACCCCATTGCAGATCAAGATCTATCTGGGACTGAAGGCAGAAGACTTGATTTTTTTTTTGGGGGGGGGGGGGGTTGGGGGGGGGAGTCAGGGCAATTGGGGTTAAGTGACTTGCCCAAGGTCACATGACTACTAAGTGTTAAGTGTCTGAGGCCACATTTGAACTCAGGTCCTCCTGACTCCAGGGCTGGTGCTCTCTATTCACTGCACCACCAAGCCACCCCTTGAATTTTTGTTACAACTCTTCTACTAGCTCTGAGAAACTCAACTTTCTAACGACCTAAAGATGAACTCAAGAATCAGGTAAGCCACATGATGGTTCTATGCTTCAGTCTCTTCATTTATAAAACAGGAATCAGGTCTGGCCTACCTTCTTTATAGAGTGAAAGGAAAAAACAACTAATGAAATGAGAACAGATTTTTAAGTTCCCTGACAGGTCAGGAGGCCCAAAACTGAACCAGATAGGCCAAAAAATCCTCACACTGCTAACAAGTTTCCTACAAACTGAAACTTCTCCATGGTAGGTAGATATAGACACCAAACCCATCACTGGCATAGCATTCAGGTAACTGTGCCAATCCCACTTTACAGCTGTGCTTTTTTATGTCATTGTGGTCTTCCTGACTCAGCCTCTTCTTCTCGCTCCTCTACTAAAAGTTTATTAAATTTGTTCTTCCATCAGGGAATATTTCCTGAGATTCCACAACATTGTGACTGAATGCTGATAGAAGGAACACCATTTGAGAATTTAATTCCAGTGAGTTATATTGACAAGAAAGATCCTTGCTTATTTTAAAAGAAAATTTCCTTGGTTTTAGTTTTTAACCTATTATATATACCTTATTTTTTTGAAAGACAATAGTAATTTATAGAAATGCCTTTTAAAAACATAACTGGCAGGGGTGACTAGGCGGCATAGTGAATAGAGCACTGGCCCTGGAGTTATTAGGAGGACCCGAGTTCAAATCCAGCCTCAGACTTACCACAATTAACACAGAATTAGCCATGCGACCTTAGGCAAGTCACTAGACCCCAATTGCCCTACCTTCCCCCCTCCCAGAAGCAAAAAACTTAAATTAAATTAAAAAACATAACTGGAGAGTGAATTGTTTCAATACTCATATAGGATAATAGGATCATAGATTTATAACTCGAAAGGTACCTCAGAGTTCATGTAATCCAACCCCATCACTGTGTGAATGACAGGGAATAAAGAAACTGAGTCTTCAAGAGAGAAGGGCACTTTCTCAAGGTCACACACGCAGGATTTGAACCCAGCTTCTCCAACTAGAGAGCCAATACTCTTTCTACTATGCCACTTCAATGGATCTGTTATTTTTTTCTGCTGGCATTCATTCCAATGAAGTAGGCATGTCTTTCCAGCCTGTGTCTCAATTCTCATTCAATTTTTTCCATAAATAGTTCATTGAGGTTCTAACTAATACTCCCACTAGGGTTTTTAATATGCTATGGATCCCATCTATTATTCCTCTCTCAAGGAATAATTAACCCACCTCCTTCATAGCTTCAATGCATATAAGAGAGCAGATCAAGGACCTCTCTTGCATCTAGCATACATCTTTGTATTGTCCCTTATTTCATCTGCACTTTTTTCTTCATTTGTCTCATTTTCTTCTCTACCTTCTTCTCTGTCTCCTCTTTTTTTTTTAATTATGTTTCCCTATCTTACTCAAGCTGACAGATTAATACAATAGGCAGTCTATCTGATCTCAAGTCATTATCTGGGCAATAGGAATCTTGGATCTAGTTGGCCCTTCCTGAGCTGTCAGACTGATTTGCTCTGATCTGGGAGGACCCAGTAGCATTCGAGACCTCAATACAAAAGCACAATAATGCCCACTGCAAAAAGAGGCATCAGGAGAACACTACTGTGAATCCTTCTTCTATTTGGTTAATACTTGAGATGTCTTCTAAAATGCTGACGAACAGTTTGAATAAGCTAAAGTAATAAAATAAAAATAACTAAACTGGGCTCAGTGCCCAGAAAAATAATCAACAGACACTATAAAGTTAAAATGAAAATTTCAAAGAAAAAAATTTTAATGAGATCCTGGAATATTCAAAGACATATACCATGAGGAATTTAAAGCAAGTGGGGGAGGGAGGGGGCAGGGAGAGGTTAGAGGGAAAGGAGAAGGAGAGCCATGAGTGTTCAGACTTTCAGCTGAGCACAAACCATGTGCCACACAAAAGATTCAAGTTATGATCAGCAATGATTGTGACATTGAACAAAATGTGTTCTCCAAACACAATTAGTGGAAAGTCTATACAATTCTACTACCATCACAGTGGATCTCTGATCCCATCACTCTTTCTTTGTATCTTCCAAACATGGAAAATATACCTCATTATGTCACAAAAGCCAAATACATGTATACATCTGTGTTAAACAGGAAAAGCCAAGTGAAGAATTGAGGAAATGATTTGAATAACCCAGCTCCAAAATGTCCAGATGATTTATTTGCTGCCTATATTCACTAAAAATAGCAGTTCAACAACCTATTTCACTATGAACATGCAAAAGTCCTAAAAGACATTTGTTTTGGTTTTTATTCTGAATTATCATAATTCAGCTGTTGAATTACACTACACAATTTAATTTTAATAAGCTTCAATAAAGCTATAAGTGTACTGGTAAAAGAAGGGTGAAGATGAGCAATCTGGTGAAACTCCTTCAGTTTAGTCAAATAATCTAGAGATTGACAGTCTCCAACTGATTATGGAGCTACCTGTTTTTAGTGATTCTGGTGCAGGATGTGCATGACTGGTCAACTCTCTGAAGTAGAAAACTTTAGAGAATCATAGAAAAAAACAAAAATTTGAAGGAACCTCAGAAAACCCATCCAACCTTGGTACAAAATATGAATTTCCCCTATTCCAGCCCTGACAAATGGATGGTCATCTGGCCTCTCCTTGAACACCTGAAGTAACAGGAAACTCTACTTTGTGAAACCTATTCCCTCTTAGAACAGCTGTAATTGTTCCAAAGCCCTCCATATTGAGACTACATCTGCTTCCTCTAAGTTTCTACCCAGCTGGTTCTTGTCATGCCCACAGGAAAAACAGAATAAAAACAATTCCTTTTCCACATGATGAAGCTTCCAATATTTGAAGTTTGCTATTATAGTCCTAACCTATTCTTTAATGACATGGTCTTTAGAGTCACATCTTTCCAGACAATGGAGACTCTTGGAATCTAACATTGGTGTCCAAATTATTACAAATCTTCCCCCGTCTGTGTCATTCACAAAAACACAAGGTCAATTGACAAATCCCTTTAGATCTAGATAGAGTCTAGATAGATTGTGTTATAATTCATCTCATGTCTCCACTTCAGTCTGGCAACCCTGTCCGTGATGATGCGTAGTGATCACTGATTCCCTTTCAAATTGTTCAAAAGACATCATTCTTATAAACTATGCTAGAATTTTGCCCGGGAAGAGCAAAATACCTCCTCTTCTATAACTTATGACAATCTATGCTCTCCTTTGATGATTGCTATAAAGGCCCGACTCTTTTCAGTCTTTAGCTTTTACCACTACACAGGAATATATTAATCTTTAATATCTTTTTTATCTGTATATCCCTAAAGAACCTCATATAAGCATCTTTTCTTCCATAACATAATCACAGAATTTCCAAGGAAGAAGAGAGCTAAGCCAGTCCAACCATGAGTCAGTTACAAGGTATAGGCAAGTCTTTGCTTATTTTGCTCAAAGTATCTGGTGAATCTCTGAGTCATTCTCATTGAATAAGTCCCAGTGACATCAACTAACAATGTCCAAAAGAACTGACTATCTGATATGATAGCATCTCAGTGAGTCACCCATTCACAGTTTATGCAAATGATGGCAGATGGGGTTTTCTATACTCCAGCAGCCTTCTCAAAGTTTCTTGTCCTTTTCACCCTTTTCTTTATTCTGTATTAGATTTCTTTCCTGAATTATATAGATTATACCTCTATCATGCAGGTCACATTGCCATGGTCTTAAAAGAATAAAACGAAATGAAACAACTACTCATAATATTTTTGGTTTTTGCACACTCTATACTTAAAACAGCTGACTGTCATTCTCAAATGCAAATCTGGATCTTTCCAAAGATCCAATACCACCTGAATGCTAGGTACTACTGAAGATTAATAGGCATTTTTTCCTTTCTATCAAATCTTCAGTTTATTTCAAAACCTTTGAAATGCCTTCCTTGGGTCAAAGATTTTTAAAATGTATTTACCGACATAAGGATTTAGAAAAGGGCCTCCAGTTTAAAAGTATGATGTTTAATTATGTCAGAATTGATGAACAGAAACAGTAAAGGATTTGGAGCCAAGGGGATTTGTTTTAAATACTGGCACTGCTACTTACTCACTGTGCAAACTGAGGAATTCTATTTAAACTTCTTGGGTCTCAGTTTCCTCATTTTTAAAATGAGAACAAGAACTAGATGATCTCTTCCAACTCTAAATTCTATGTGTTCTCAAAACACTCCAGTGCTTTTAACTATAATTTTCTAAAAACTTTGCTTAAAATACTTTTTCTACTTTATTCTTTTTTTTTGTCTGTGTTTTCTTCTGCAACATGGCTAATGTGGAAATGTTTTGCATAACTGCACATGTATAATCTGTATCAAATTGCTTGCCTCCTCAAGAATGAGGGAGGGGAAGAAGGGGGAGAATTTAGAACTTAAAAATTTTTTAAATAATGTTAAAAAATGTTGTATCCATGTAATTGAGAAAAATAAAAATAAATAACATATTGTAGCAAGCAAGCACCCCAACGTTCCCAGGGTGGCTGCCAGCACAGGTTCTTGGATCTGTTTTGATAAAGGAAAGCAACTCAAAATGGGTTAACAAGCTTACTTTAATCAGTCAAATATGTATCATTTACCTCGTTCAGGGGAAAAAGGTCAGCACCCTGAACTTCAAAGTATACAGACAGAATTATCAAGACAAAAACAGATCAAGTAGACAGATTTCCAAACTGTCCAACCATTACATCCATACCAAACAACATCTGGGTTTCAAAGCAGGAGGGGGGAGAACAGCTTTCCAGAGTTTCATCTGATCAAATCACAGAACACTTCTCAAAGTGAGCCCCCAAAACAAAGCTACACATCAGGGCTTATATAGCCTTCTCCTGGCTCAGAGAATGTAACAACCTTATTGACTCACTGGCCAATCAAGAAGTATCTACTGAAAAACAAGCCTTCCACCCCAGGCTCCAGGTGCACTTTAGCCTAGGGGCAGGGAAGATCTTTAAATTTACATTCCCATTACACATATGTACTTCAAAATAATCTTTGCTTCAAATAGAAGAAAACCCATTTTCTGCATTGTACCACTGCTTTAATTTAGCACTTTTAACTGTAAACTTCTTTTTTTCTATCATTAATCACAGTCTTTGTCTTAACCATTCTCTATCCTCTCTAATCCATTCTCGTATTGCTGCCTGATTAATCTTCTTTATGCATAGATCTGGCCATGTCACTATTCTGGCTCAAAGTCTTTTCTATAGCCTACTGAGCAAAGTTCAAACTCCTCTGCCAGAAATTTCTGACCCTCCACAAAGTGGTACCATCTTACCTTTCTAGCTGTATTTCATATATCCATTTTACATTCTCAACTAAAGTGGCTCACTTTGTCTTCTTCCCACCCCCCAAACATGCCCAGTGCCTTTGCTATATCTTATGCAGTCTTCCTTTGCATTTTATCACGTATTGAGTTTCCAGACATCCCACGATGTTGCTGCCATTTATCCATCACTTTCAAAGAAGACCAATGACATCACGAGGTTGATGTGTTAACTCATGGGTGAATTGGATTTAAGTGAGGCAGAATTGCATAAAGTTATCAACCTCTCTCTCTCTCTTCCAGAGTCACTGAAGCCCAGTAACAAGACAAAAGTCAGGATAACTAGCAGAAATCTTCACGTGCATGAAGTAGACATGCCCCTAACTCACAACTAGGTCTGAGGCCTGTCAGTTACCCTGGTTTAGCCCATCTGCCGAGGCAGTTTTACGAAGGTGTGGCCATTGTGCATGCCACATGCTTCTTGGAGTCACAGGTAAAAGGTAGACACCAAAAGATGAGCATCTCTGAAAGGGCTAGGCAAGCCCTCACACCAGAGGTGCTAAGTCCTCCTGGACTCCTGGACCCCCATACACTCGAGGCACACCATAAAGCCTAACTCAAATGTCAACTTCCAGAAAACCTTCTCTCATCCCTACTCTTAATAATGAACTTGCCCTCAGGTTACACAAAACCCTCTGGGGGAAGAGGGGCCACATCCCCCACTTACCCATCACTTTACTCACAGTACCCACTCCATCTGGAATGCTCTCCTCTTCAAGTTCCCCCACCTATCTTTTAAAGGCCCAACTCAAATGCTACAACGCCCATGAAGACATCACTGGTAGTTATCTCCACAGCTGAATCTCCTACCATACTCTACTACCTTTATGCATTTATTATATGCTAATTTGTATTATATTACCTATGAACATTAATTATTTCCTCTACGTAATCATAAACTACTTGAAAGCAGGGACAACTTACTTTGTATCTCTCCCAGTCTCTCAGTGTATTACTTACAATATTGTAATAGTAATGGAATTTAAAGATCCCCCTGTATTGGCTTGGTTTTCGAATTGATTGTGTTAAAACCCAGAGTTTGTGAATCCCACTCATGGGATGGACTTGTTGATGTGAAAAGAGAGCACTGAACTGGGAGGAGCTGGTGATGTAAATTTAGAGAGACACAAGCAAAGGGAGAGGCAGAAGAACTTTTTGGAAGCAGCATCTTGGAGGCAGAGAGAGACGGAGAGGATTGCTGAGGACCAGTTTGAATTGCCTAAGACTTTTGAGAGCTGCCACCCAGAGCTGCCAAGGACTGAGGAGACATGGCTGTTATGCTGGTACTTTGTCTGTCTGTTTTGATGTTGTTTTGCCAGATTTGTTCACTGGTGAAAGCCAGTCCTGTTGTTGCAGAGGTTCTGGAACCTTGCTGTTGGTTCAGAGCTCCTGAGACTGTTCTGCAGACAGAGAGTGAATTTTGCCCACTGGTGAAGGCCAATGCTGTTGTTGCAGAGGTTCTACAATCTTGCTGCTGGTTCAGAAGCCCTGAAGAAGGATTTTCTTGTTGTATGTTTACAGAAATCCTGGAAGAGGGTTTTGCTAATGTTTTCAGGGGTCCTGAGGACTGTTTTGCAGACAGAGAATGAATTAATGAAGACACTGGCAAAGTATCTTGTGGCCTTGCTAAACTTTGTCTCCCCAGGAACAAAGATTGCTGAGAACTTGCCTGGGGTCAAGATGAAGAAAAGACCTCTCTTTGGGTATTAAATGGGGTGCTTAAGCTTGTTGTAACTCTGGGGTAGATTCAGTTGTGATCCAAGGGTGGGGAAACTTTTGACTTTTTTGTGCTTTGTGATTAACCAAATGAATGTACTTTACTTATGATTGGAAACTAATCTCCATTTGAGAAGAGGGGCTTTGTAGTGGACTAAATGAATGTACAGCCTAGGGGTGGAGTAGTACTTAGAAGAGGGTCTTTGGGATTGACTAAATGAATTATAATGTTAAAGGGTGGAGTAGTACTTGGAGATTATTGAATTATACTTGGTGAATGCTATATTTTGAATTATGCTATATTTTGATTTTCTCTGTTCTTAATTTTTCACTGAATAAAATGGAGAGCACCTATGCTGGTATTTTGAACCTTGGGAAGTTGCCTTTGCTTGGCATTACAAATATACACAATAAAGCTGAATCAAGAGACATTTATTAAGCACCTACTGCATGGCAGTATGATATAGTAAAGAGAGTAGAGAGAGCCTTGGGTGTCAAGAAGGCCTGAGTTCAAATTCTGCCTTTGGCACATACTAGCTACACGACTATATTTCTCCTCAATAATATCTTTCCTTCACCCTTACCAATGTGCTACAGCCCACTCAGGCATTTTCCCTATTTGGTTGGTTATGGCTTTTGATTCTTTCAAGAGTGTGGTATACAATGCCATGTAGAATTGCCGTAAGAATAACAGTGAAAGATGAGCATGGCTGTATGCCATCACTTAAAACAACTACACATTTTCCAAATGTTATCCAGTCTGATCTTTTCCTCCTACTCATGTCTGGAAATAATGGTATTTTAAAAACTAAACAATATCCTGATTCTCCCATTTAAGTCACACAGGGTAAAAGAATGTGCTCTCAAGTTCTGTGAGGAGAATATTTCCCAGTAACTACTGCCATAATGAATGAAGCTGAATTCTCCCACTTCACAAAAACCCAGGAAAAGAACTAGAATGAGATTTTTTTTTGAACCGTGCTTCTGAGACTGTCTATACACAATAAAGTGGGGCACCGGAGTAATTACAGGGAGTGTTGAAGCAAGAAAATCTATTATAAAAGAGAAAAAAAATGGCCCAAATTATCCAAATTGGCATTTTGTGTTAACTGAAATTCACTAGATTACCACTGAGCACTCCATTTCATACAGAACTTATAGACAATCACAGTTATCTTTAAGCACACAAGTAAAATAGAAGAAAAAATAGTAAGAAAATATGCGTTTTAGGGGGTCTCTTACTATGTCTATTAGTTGCCGCAAGGCTATTCCCCTCAAAACCAACTGGAGCCAGCTTATTTCACAAAAAGAACGTAACTAAAAGAGTTGACAAGGGGAGGGAAACAGTGAGTCATGATGGCCAGAGGGGAGCTAAAACAGGCTTAGCTTTAAAAGGCTTTCTGAGTTGCAAAATTCACCAAATTATTTCATTCCCTGCTTTACTTGACCATGAAAACTGGGTCACTTAGGCAAATCCATGAGCATCGACTCTGTGCCAGGCACTGTGTTAAGTGTTGCAGACACAAAGAAGGGCAAAAGGCAGTCTAGGCTCTCAAAGAGCTCATGGTCTAATGGAGGAGACTACATGCAAACAACTTTGTACGAATAAGAAAAACATGTGATAAACTGAAGATAACCCAGAGCACAAGGACCATTCAATAACAATAGCTACATGCAAATTCAGTGCCCAGTGTAGGGCTGGATGAATGAATGAATGAATGAATGAATGAAACAGCCAAAATGAAACCTTTTTTTCTCCTTCAAAAGAATTTTTTGCTCTAATTATTTGTTCATTCCTTCAATAAGCATTTACTAAGCCTCCACCAAATGTAAGGCACTTTGCTAAGTCACCAAGGTGACAATGAAACAATATCCTTAATGAATGCTCCTTCCATTGGAGACAATGAATGCATTATGTTCCCAGGTAAGAATAAATCAAGGTAGTGAGTGATAGAGATAGAGGAGGGACCCAGATCAAATATCTTCTCTAAGTTTACTGGACTGGGGGGTGTGAGTGGAGCATGGGGAGAAGAAAATCCTTAGGGTCATGTGGTTAGAGCTCCTACATTACTTTACAAACAAGTCCCAAAGAGTTTAAGCAGCAAATCCCATGAGGATCAGAGAATTAACAAGAAATTATCCAGGTATTATAATTCCCTCAAGTTTCTGCCTCATTTTATCTTTCCTTAATTTTTTTTTTTGTTATGGATAGAGTCCAAAGAAGCTTATTAAGTTCTTACAGTCACAATTTATTTAAAAATTCCCAATCTCCATTTAGAGATAAGCAAATAAAAGCTTTTAATTATATGAAAAGTCCCTATAATAGCTACTTCTCTCCAATAATAAGTATTTTGACCTCCTTCTATACTTTTGTATTCCCCCTTGATCACAAATGCAGAAGAATGTGGGGAGAAGCAGCAATATCAAAATATCTAGAGAGTTCCTCCAATACCAGACGGGTCTGTGACTTGTGCAAATGCATTAGAAGACCATAGATTTAGAGATGGGACAGTGGTTACAAGTAATCTACTCCAAAATCCTCATCTTACAGTTGAGAAAACTAAGGCCCATGAAGTTAACGTGATTTGGCCAAGGTCATATACCTAGTAAGTGGCAGACCTGGGATTTAATCTCTTATCCTCAGACTAAATCCCACACTCTTTCCAGTGCTTCCCACTTTGTACATATCTGATTAATACCCATTTCTCCTACTTGAATATTAATAGTTACTATAAAGAACAGCAAAAAAAAGAAAAGAAAAAAAAGAAAGTTTACAACTTTCTTGAAATCAATCACTTTTCCCCAAAATCTGAACCTCTTCTTAACTTCCCTATTCCTGGCAATGATGCTGCCCATTGCCCTGGACCCACTCTTGGAATCTCAATTTTATTCTTCTCTCCCTTATGAACTATCCCAACTATTAATTCTAAATCTTTTCAATTTTCTCTCTTCCACCTCTCCTCTCCTTTCCAATCCCACTGCCGATACTCTAGCTCAGGTCCAAATTACCTTTCATCTGGACCACTGTGATAGCCTTCTAATCAGTCTGCTCCATTTCAATTCATCTGAAACACTGGTCAGATTAATCTTCATAATTCCCAGATCTGAACCCAGTTCTTCAGAGTTCAAAATCTTTAAATGAATCCCCAGGACCTGTCAATATACAAGACCTTCCACAACATGTTATAATTTATATTTCCTTATCTGATACCACTACCAAGCTTCATGTACCCTCTCTCTTTGTCAATTAATAACCAAGTCTCAAACAGGTCCCATGCTTTCAACACTTCCATCTGTCCGAAACTGTCCCCTTCCAAATTCTGCCTACTGAAATCCTCCTCTCTGTCCTTCAAGACATATCTGAGATACCGTTTTCTCCATGAAGCCAATTCTGATCCCTCCAGCATAAAAGGCTAGCTCCCTCCTCATGAGGTTCCTAACATGGCATAGTTATTTTAATAACTATAATAACATAGGTATTTTCTTTGCATTAGTTATTTCCATAAGTCATCTCCTTTCATTAATAAGCATTTATAAAGCACCTACCCATGGGCCAACCACTCTGTGCTAGAGGTCAAGCATACAATGAAAAAAAAATTAAACATTCTCTGCCTACATTCTTTCTACTAGATTATAAACTGCATCTTAGCAATGTTTTATATGTTGTAGGTGCTCAATGATTATTTATTGACCTGAACATGAGCAATTAATTTATTTTTTAAATTAATTTTAGTTTTTAAAAATAAACAGTATCCAAAAGCCTTACATGAACTGATGCAAGGTGAAATGAACAGAACCGAGAGAATGTTGTACACAGTAACAGCAACATTGTATGATAAAAAACTGTGAATGACTTGGCTTTTCTCAGGAATACAATGATCTAAGACAACCCCAAAGGACTCATGATGAAGCATACTATGTGCCTACAGAGAAAGGACTGATACTGTCTGAATACA
This sequence comes from Petaurus breviceps papuanus, assembly GCF_028583685.1. Classification (NCBI taxonomy): domain Eukaryota; kingdom Metazoa; phylum Chordata; class Mammalia; order Diprotodontia; family Petauridae; genus Petaurus; species Petaurus breviceps. The sequence continues at coordinate 54,726,847 of NW_027185655.1, read as the reverse complement.
GATTGAAGCATGCTATTTTTCACTTTCTTTCTTTTTTGAGTTTCTTATACAAAATGACTAATATGAAAATGTTTTACATGATTACATAAGTATAAACTATATCAGATTGTTTATCATCTCAGGGAGGGAGGGATAGAATTTAGAACTCAAAACTTTTTTTTAAATGTTTTATAAAATAGTTTTGACATGTAATTGGGAAAAATAAAATATTATTTTTCAAAAGACTAATTGAAAACAGAAAAAAGTATTTTATCCAAGAAAAAGGTTAATCAAAATTTCACTTTAGAATTATAAGGGGGGGTAGGAAATTCATGAAATTTAGTTTTTAAATTTTTGTGAGTTATAAGTTCTTTATCTACTAGAAGTCCTTAAGAACTAACACATAGTGTTTATGTTGGAAAAATACAATCTGACACACCAAGCAGCTGGGAATTTCTTTGCTGAAGGATTGCTTTATTCTTCATTATTCTAGCTGCTGGCCTTGTTAAGATGATTCATCTAACCCTGCAAAAAAAAAAAAAAACTACCTAAGCATTTTTTCAGTTCTTGCAAAAATAGGTTATTTCAGCTATGGGTACATAAATCTTTACTTTTTAACAATTAAATTCAAGCAGATTGCCTTGTGTGCAGTAGACACTTAATAATGCTGCCTGAATCCAATCTGCTTGTCAGATAGGAAGAATGAAGGCTACTATATACAGAGTTATTTTGATCATGTTAGGATTTTATAGACAATTCACTGTTGAAGGCCAAAATCTATCTGGCATCCTCTCTCATTTTTTTGTCTAATTCTTGTCCATGTCTTTCCATAAATTTTCCATACAGGAGGTTTTCCCCCTGTTGCCTCTAAGACATATGAATGTCTCTTCCATCTCACTACCTGACCAGTCTACTACATTATCTAGGCATATGTATAGAAAAAATTCCCTTTATTTCATTGGCAAATCCTCACTTGGAACTCACAATCATTTACTTAGCATCAATAGGAAAATAGCATTAAGGAGATGTCATTTTATAATAATACACTTCATTCCACAATTATACAATAATGTATATGTTGTTAATGATACATGTTAAGGCCAATCACTATTTCTGTCTGAGTAGCCCCTTCCCTAAAGCTTAATGGCTTATTAATTGTACACCACTGCTGTTAGTCCTTGTTAGGTAAGTTAGTATACCAAAAATTAGGCTGCTAAATCATTATTTTGTTGTTGTTGCTTTTTTTTAAATATGCTGGTACAGTCTCAAAGAGAGAATAACATATATACATACTCATTTGGGTACAGAAATTTTTCTTACCCTACAGGAAAATAGGAGGGGAAGGAGATAAGAGAAGGAAGATGAGGGCTGATAGAAGGGAAGGCAGGTTGGGGGAGGTGGTGATCAGGAGCAAAACACTTCTGAGGAGGGAGAGGCGGAAAGGAGAAAAAGAAAAGGATAAATGGGGTGGGGGGGAGGAATAGGATGGAGGGAAATAAACAGTGTTCATAACTGTGAAAAAAATTACAGCAAGTATCTCTGAGAAAGGTCTCATTTCTCAAATATATAGAGAATTGAGTCAAAATTATAAAAATACAAATCATTTCCCAATTGATAAATGGTCAAAATATGTGAACAGACACTTTTCAGATGAAGAAATCAAAGCTATCCATAGTCATATTAAAAAAAACTGTAAATCATAATTGATTAGAGAAATGCAAATTAAAACAACTCTGAGGTACCTATCACACCTATCAGACTGCCTAATGCAACAGAAGAGAAATGATAAATGTTTGAGGGGATGTGGGAAAATTGAGACATTGAGACAAGCACTGTTGGTGAAGCTGTAAACTGATCCAACCATCCTGGAGAACAATTTGGAACTATGTCCGAAAGGCTATAAACCATGTAATATCACTACTAGGTCTGTAACCCAAAGAGAGATTTTTTAAAAGAACCTATTTATGCAAAAATGTATATAGCAGTTGTTTTTGTGCTGGCAAAGAATTCAAAATTATGGGAATGGGTGAACAAGTTGTGGTATATGATTATGATAGAATACTATTGTGCAATAAGAAATGACAATTAGGCTGATTTCAGAAAAACCTGTAAAGACTTAAATGAACTGATGCAAAGTGAAGGGAGTAGAACCAGGAAAAGAGTATACACAATAACAGCAATATTGTATGATGATCAGCTGTAAATGACTTAGCTATTCTCAGCAATATAATGATTCAAGACAATTCCAAAGGACTTATGATGAAAAATGCTATCTACCTCCAGAGAAAGAACTGATGGAGACTGAATGCAAATAGAAACATATTTTTTTAAACTTCATTTTTCTTAAGGATTTTTTTGGGGGGGGTCTATGTTTTCTTTCACAATGGTACTAATATGGAAATGTTTTACATGACTACACGTGTAGTTCAAGATATCAAAATATCAAACTGTCCTTTCAATAAGGGGATAGAGAATTTGGAACTCAATTTTAAAAAATGTTAAAATTGTTTTTATATGTAATTGGGAAAAACATTAATATTTTTAAATGCTGGAACAAAGTGAAAGCAATCATTTTCTGTATGCTATCTCTCATGTAGAACAACAAAACTTAATCTTACTCAATAAATAAGCCATCATGTTCTTAAGAGAAGGTAGAGGGAGGCAGAGCCAAGATAGTGGAGTAGAAACAAGAAGGTAGAAATGTACTAGGGTTAGCTGTAATGTATAAAATTCAGGTGCATGGTATGGGTTGATGGTTTTGTGGGAAAGTGGAAGGAAGAAGTAGTGAATTTGGAGCCTGAGGATATAAGTTGAAATCCCAGCTCTGCTACTTACTAACCAGATGACCTTAGGCAAGTTATTTCACCTCCATGACTCTCAATTTCCTCATCTGAAAAATAAAGAGGTTGGAGTAGATGATTTTATGAGGAATATTCCAAATCTATATCATATATATTGCTGATGTTCAGTTACTATTGTTTTGTGATTGTATATATATATATATATATATATATATAATTAGATGGCATATGATAAAATTTATCTATAATTTATATATAGATTATTTCATACACTATATGTCTAATATAATTATATATAATTGATTTGATCTGAAAATAAAATTAGAAATATATACTGAGTGCTAAGATACTCTTCCTACCTTCAAGAAATTTAAAATACTTTCATTTCTATGTACAGCATTATGCCAGGCCCTTTGGAGACAGAAAGAAGTATAAGATATTATCTCTAATCTCCAGTAATTTTCATCTTTCTCTCAAAACCTGCTCCCCCTTTCAATTTCCCTACCTGTGTGGCAATCATCTAGTCACAAAGGAAACCTTAGTGTTATCTCCTACTGTTCATATCCAGTCAGTCAGTCAGACTACAATGCCCTCATCTGCTCCCACTGCCTTCACCATCCCTCAGCCAAGTCTCCTTAGCACTTATTACTATAGGACTCCATGTCTTTCCATCTCTAGTCTCTTCTCTCTCTAATCTATGGATTAGACTACCTTCTACACAGATTTTTGCTGTTCAGTCATTTCAGTTATGTCCGACTTTTCATGACCCCATTTAGGGCTTTCTCAGCAAAGACACTGGAGTGGTTTGCCATTTCCTTCCCTAGCTCAGTCCCCTCTTAAAATCCTGCAGTGGTTGGGGTGGTTAGGTGGCACAGTGGTAAGAGCGCTGGCCCAAGTCGGGAGGACCCGGGAATCAGTTCCAGCCTCGGATACTTAACACCCACACAAAATAACTGGTCATGTAACCTTGGGCAAGTTACTTAGCCCCAATTGCTTTAAAAAAAAATCCTGCAGTGGTTCCTAATTAAGTTCAAGGTACCATACATGCCCTTCCAACCTTATCTCCCTCTACCTCCCTCCAAATAGTCTACACTTCAGACAAAATGGACTCATTACCATCCCCCATAAAGAATTTTGTCTGTGCTTTAGCAACCCCTCACCCCTAAACTCTATCTTTTTATCTGAAGCCTAACTCCAATGACATCTCTTCCACAACTCTCCTCTGGTATCTCCAGAAGGAGATTCTGAGGCAGGCATGTATGTGTTTCAGGAACGTCAATAACCAGGGTGAGCAGTCTGGAATGAATTCACAAGTTCAAGCATCTTTAAGTCAGAATGGTATAAGTTTATTGCTACGCTTTGTATACAGCAGGCAAGAGTTCTTAGGGAACCTGCAACCTTAAAGGGGTAGAGTTAAAGCTTTTATAAAATAATCTTTAGTAAAAACTGTGCCAATTATGCTAAGTAGGTGAGTAAGGGTAGGATTAGGAAGAAGTTAAGGAGTGGTTAGTGCTTAAAGGAACATGCACATTAAATATCTACTACGCAGGTGTTTTGCCCATAATTCACTGGGAAATAGCCCAAGGAGCAGCTGCATGGAGCTGTGGTTTTAGGTTTGAAACATCACTAAGTCACCTAGCCATCAGGGCTGACCAAGCAGCCACCCATCAATGTCGTGTTTGACAAGATGGATGATGGGAGTATACATATGTCCCAAGCTAACAAGGGATCCAGGATGTGCATAATGGGCTAAGGAGTTACTTATAGGTAGTTCTAATGAAGGAGTCATAGGCGAAACTGACCACTGTAACAGGAAGAGAGATAAGTATTTTGTTAGGGCATGCTGCCCTTGAGCTAGGGAGAAACTGCCTGATACAGTGTTTTGAGGCTAGGGAGAAATGTGGTTTTGCAAACTGATGTGATTTTACAAACTGTGGTTCAAGCACAGGCACTCAAGCACCCCATCAATTCTTTTTCTCCCCTTGGGTCTCACAACAGTACTTTGTACCTCTCTCAGGTACTTAGGTCTTTGCTTTTAAGTTATTGGTCTATATGTCCTGACTCCCTGTTAAACTGGAATCTTCATCAGGGTAAGGACTAATTCTTATTAGTCCTTTAGTCCTTGGTCTTTATTAGTCCATTAAAACTGTGCTTTATATATTACAGACATAGTTGTTTTTGTTTTGTTTTGTTTTGTTTTTGTATTACTGCCATGAAAGTACTTCTAATCTTTTGGGGAAGAGATAATTTTTCAATTTACTTCAATTCAATGACTGTTTACTAGGGACTGAAAGAAACTAATGTACATCCTCCTACATAAGGTCCAACTTCCTCTCATTATTCATCAGCATGTTCCTCATGTTGAAATGTCTTTTTGTGACTTTGTATATACTGAGGATTTACTTATTCCTGAACATGTACTCTCATATAGCCAATAGAATGTAAACCCCTGGAGGGCAGGAACTTTTTTGATTTTTGGCTTTGAGCCACCAGTGCCTAGCATAAGGCTTTTCACCTAGGAGGACATTTCTAAGTGTTTGCTAAATTGGTCTGAACTGAATTAGGAAAAGGGCAGAAGACTGGCATCCAAAGGATCCCTAATCAACATTTCCTTTTAGGTCCATGGTGAAGTACCCTGTAGCAAGAATGGACTTATATTTATTGCAATATAACCAAAAGCATGAAAAATAGAACTCATCCTTCCATCCAAAACCACTCTTCTTGCAAACTTTCCTGTTTCAGTCAAGGACATCATTATCCTTCCAAGCACCTGGGTTTACAAGTTTAGGATTATCTTTACCTCCCCATGCAATCTCACCCCATATATCTACCTAATCACCCACCAAATCTTACTGATTCTTACTAATGCAACACCTCCCATATCTGTCCCCTCCTCTCCACTCACAGGGTCATCACTAGAGTTCAAGTATTGATCCTCCTGCTTCCACACTTCTGCCAAAGCACCAAATCACATTTCTATTTCATACTCCACGATCCTGCCAAATTAGTCTTCTTGCTATTCAATACACATTCGATCTCTCATCTCTTGAGTTTTTGCTGTCTCCTATCCCTGGTATCAGACCTAAGTTCAAATTCAGCCTCAGATACCTACTAGTATGACCCTGAGCAAGCCATTTAACCTCTGTTTGCCTTTATCCATTGGAGAAGTAAATGGTAAACCACTCCAGTATCTTTGCCAAGAAAACCCTACAGATAATATAGTCAACAGGGTCACAAAGAGTTGGACACAACTGAACAATAACAATCCCTGGAATGCACTCTCCCATCATCACCATCTCTCAGAATCCCTTTAAAATTCAGCTCAATATACCTACCACTTGGCTAAGTGGTGAATGAATAGAGCACGGGTCCTGGAGTCAGAAGGACATAAGTTCAAATGCAGCCTCAGACACTTGACACACTGACTAGCTGTGTGACCTTAGGCAAGTCACTTAACCACAAATGCCCTGCCTTTCCCCCTCCAAAAAAAAAAAAAAAGACAAAATACCTACCACCTCTCACATGAAGTCATTACTGATCCTACAAGCTGCTGGGATCTCTCTCCAAAAAAAACTTATCTTTAATTTCCTTTGTATATACATGTTGTTTCTTCAGATAGACTGTAAGGGGCAGGGTGGGAGTGGAGGGAAATAATAAGTATTTGTATAGTGCCTACCATGTGCTATGTACTTTTTATAAATATTATCTCATTATATCCTCATAACAACCCTTCAAAGTAGGCTCTATTATTATCCCCATTTTATAGTTGAAGAAACTGAAGCGAATGGTTAAGTAACTTGCCTGACCTGAACTCAGGTCTTTCTGACTCCAAACCCAGTGTTCTATCTGCCATGCCACTAGCTGCCTTCAGGTAAGCTCCCAGAAGGCAGGGAGGACTTTATTTTTGTCAGCCTCCCCAATGTCTGGCACATACTAAGCAATGAATAAATATTTGTTGATTAAAAAGTAGTTGTAAACTTTTGTTAGGGCTTGCTCCTCAGGGTCTGGGGGTGTCAGTCACCCACTCAAACTACAAATATTTACTAAGTGCATACCATTCCCACGGTGTGAAATAAAAAGTTGCTTCCATTGCAACTACCTATCACAATCAAACAACCATTTAATATACGTAATGCTTTCCCTTTCTTCTCCCTCTCCTCCTGAAATCATATAAAACTATGGGCTTAATCATCCATGGAAATCTTCCCAGAATGAGATTATTTATAAACGGTTGCTGAGAAACTTTATCTCCCAAGAAGCTACCAAATCTAAATGTAAACTACTGTAAAATGAACTGTAATCCTGGAAACTGTAACATGTGAATATCAAACACAAATGGAAAGATGATAATGGTTTACATAGTCAAGAAAAGGGGGTGTGTGGGGAACTGGAGAGCTAGAGTTTTTGTCAGTGTTTCTACAAATCTGTTGTGGAGTGGGGGAACTCTGATTTCTAATGACTATACCAGTAGTCCTGAGGGGAAAATCCTTAAAATGGAGAAGATACTATTCTATGATACATTGTGAATAACCTTGTAGTATGTCTAAATTACTTTTTTCTGATTCTATGATCATAAAGCAAATTTCTGATTTGTTTCACTGTTTGGATCTACCCTCCAAGAAGGGGGTAACATTTATAAATGATGGGCATTAATATCTTATCTTAAAAAGTCATTCTGGTTAACATGAATCCATTTCCTAGAATTTTATCGTGATCCTTATTAAGTTCATAAAATGAAGGTTCTGTATCTGAAAATCTGAGGACATGAGACTGGGGATTGGATTGGAACCCTTGGATTCAGTTTAAAATAGCTTGTTGACATCTACTATCTTCATTTAAAACACTGATGCCTAGAATTCAGGACTGGTTCTTTATGAAAGTCAATTGCAGTATCTTCACAGTCTTTATCTCACCTTATATACTCCCAGTACAGTAGATACAGTTCCATGCCTTAAGTCAGGAAGACTCATCTACCTGAGTTCAAATCTGGCCTCAGCCACTTTCTAGCTGTGTAACCCTGGGCATGTCACTTAACCCTGTTTAACTTAGTCTCCTCATTTGTAAAATGAGCTGGAGAAGGAAATGGCAAGCCAATCCAGTATTTCTGCCAAGAAAACCCCAAATGGGGGCAGCCAGGTAGCACAGCGAGTAAGAGCACGGGCTCCAGTGTCAGGATGACCTGGAGATCGAGTCCCCGGCTCCGATACTCAGCACCACACCCAGAAATAACTGGCCGTGTACCCTTGAGCAAGTTACTTAACCCTGATTGCTTAAAAGAAAGAAAGAAAGAAAACCCTAAATGGGGTTATAGAAAGTCAGACATAACTGAAAAACAGCAACAATAAAAGCAGGGTTGAACTAGATGAACGTTATGGTGCCTTCTGCTCTGAAATGCTAAAACTTTTCAACCTTGTTTAATTCAACAACATTGTTTTAAGTGTTTATTACTTGCAATGTATTACATTGTATTACAGGATGTGTTGATCATTCAACCACAGCTAAACCAGACTGATCTCAAGGAGCTTAAATCTAAATCCAAGAGAAAGATGGAAGATGAATGTGCTGAGTGTATGCAATGTATAACTCTTTACCAATAATGATTACATCATCATGGATGTGCATGATGACTAGAAAAAAAGGTGGGCTGGTCATGCTGTGAGAAAGAAACAAGACAAAAACAAATATCCAAAACCATAAAGAAGCAAAAGACTTCCCAATTTTGGCCAATGATTCACTTATTTTAGAGTGGTACTTCTGGATCTAAATATGGCACAAAGTGGGAGAAGCAATGTCAATAGTCTGTCATAACTTAAAAGTTCACTAAGACTTTTAGGACACCCTATGTAGGAAATGAGATTAAGATGTAAAGCATTTTGTAAACCTTAAAGGATTATAGAAATGTTAGTTATCATTATTATACTAGTATGTGGTCTAGAAACTTGAAAAGGGTTCTCAAACACCATTTCCTTAATTACTTGTTCCCCTTCCAATGGACCTTTCTCTTCTGGAGCTTCTGTGACCCTTACTTTATCATTTCTAGGAATAATTTCTGGGATCCTTTTGGTAGTATCATATGTATCAATCAACATTTATTAAGTGCTACTACGTGTTGGGCACTGTCCTAAAAGCTGGGGATACAAAAGAAGCAAAAAACAAAAACAGCCCCAATCCTCAAGAAGCTTACAATGTAACAGGCAGCTGTCCTCTTTTACAAGTCACCTTCTGGATACAATGTTCAGAATATAGGATCCTTCCCTATTATTCTTGTGGGCTAACATAAGTCAACCTCAGTATCATTGATCAAGGAGTCCCTAGATCTCCTAACAGCCCCTTTCCTAATGGCAGTGGATTACTCACACCATTTGTTCTTTGGAACCAAAGAAGTTGCTTCCACCTGTTAGAGTCTAGCTACACCTTTTTGGTGGGAAGTTTTTTGCCCTTTTCATAGCAGCTCCTCCTTTTCATTTTTTGGATCACAGCTTTCAAATCTTCCCATCTCCTGATGCAAGTTAGGATTCACCTCTGCCTCTCCAGAGTCTCTCCTCTTTGAAGCACTTTAATCCTTCCCTTTCCTCTAATCTTTCAAAGAATTCTTTTTTCTCCCTGGCATCCTGAAGTATAGAGGGGTACTTTCCCAGCTTTTTCATTTTCTCCTCTAGTTCAAGGAAAACTTGCACCTTATATATATACAGCTATTACTTTTTCACTGGAAAACAAAACAACATTGCAATCTCTTCAAGTCATTGCAAAATTGCCTTCCACACCTGCTAGAATAGGAACATAAGCTTCCCACCCATTGTCATTCTTGTTGGCTGGTCTTATGACTGTCTGGAAAATTGCTATGGCCCACTGTCCCTTTGCAATGCATCCCTATTGAGGAGAGAGAGGGCTCAGTTAAATGAGGCTTCACAATAGGCTTGCTGGGCTGTCTCTGAATATTACTGATGCATAGTGTCTTGCACAGGAGTGTGGGTTTAAGTTTTTAATACAAACAGAATCTGTTCTCAATTGTACCATTCCTGAGGTTCTCCAGCAGAAATCCAATTATCAGTCACTTGGCATCTATTCCTATTTTTCTTTTGCCCGTCAAACTTCATTCTGTGCCATATTCAGATATATAATAAACTAAAATAATTGAACTGGGGAACAAATTAGGAAGTCTATTGTTTCTTGATGGGCTTGGACTTTTGTTCTTGCTTTGTTTGGGGTTTCTGGTTTTATATTTCTATAATGTAATTTGTTCACACCTCAGTTTGAAATTAAAAAAATACTAAACTCCAGTTGACAGTTGATTTAAAAAAAAAAAACCTCAACTGCCTCAGAGAAAAGAAATACCCTGAGGGACCAAGGTAAAACTGACAAACTTCACTATTAAGGTTAAAAAAAAACAACCTCAATGTAGAAAGTGAGAAAAGTCTCCATTCAGGCTGAATTAGGAAAAAAAAAAAAGACTGGGAAAGAAAAGGACATTAACCTTTCTCCTCTTTCCCACACAAGAAAAAGGTCTCAGCAAGGTTTCTCCTATCCTAGGAGGACAAAACCCAGATTTAAATGAGAATTAAATTAAAAGTTCTTCCTTCCTCTCTCTCCATTCAAAGGAAAGGATTTCATTCAACTAAGGAAAAACATGTCCCCCTAAAGAATACAAGGTATAGGAAAAGGTCTACAAACTGATTTGAGACTTCACTGATCTCAACTCCAGAGGCCTCATCAACAAAAATAAACATTTAAAAAGAAGTAAAAAGGACTTTTGTGATGTCAGAGAAGAACAAGGCACAAACAAATCTAGAAGAGAATAACTCAAAAATAAAACCAAAAACCTTAAAATTAAAACCACAAAGAAAAATAACAGTTTAGCCACAAGAATAATTAGAATTCTTTGAAGAAATGATAGAAGCATTAAAAAAAAGATACAAAAGAAATGAGAGCTACCGAGGATAGAGTGGAGAAAATGATCAACAGTTTAACAGGAAAGGAACAAAAACTTACCAAGTAACAAATTTCCTAAAAATAAGACTGGACCAAATGGAATTAATGGTTCCAGGATGCAACAAGAATTCTTAAAGCAAAGGCAGAAGAATGAGAAAATTTTTTTTAAAACTAAGCTGGAAAACAGATCAAGGAGAGATGAGAATCACAGGATTACCTAAGCCATGAGGGAAAAAAAAAAGCTGGCTATCATATTAAGGAAAATTGCCCAGACATCACAGAAGAAGGAAAGGTGAAACTAGAAAGAACCTACCAAACACCTTCTATAAGAAATCCCAAAATAAAAACTCCCAGGAATGTCACTGTCAAAATCTAGAACTTACATTTTAAAAAATACTATAAGCATCCAGAAAGAAAGAAATCAAATATCAAGGAACACCAATCAGGATCATATAAGATTTACCAGCTATCATTTTGAAGGAGCAGAGAGCAGATAATGAGATATTCCAAAAGGCAAAAGCTAAAACAAAAAATAACCTACTCAAAAACAGAGAGTAATCCTAGGAGAAAAATGGACCTTCAGTGAAACAGAAGATTTTCAAATGATCCTGATAGAAAAAAAGACAAACTTCACAATGTAAATATGGAAGTGAAGAAAAAAAATGAAAATTCAACTATACATGAACAATGTGAAGAGATTTTACAAGTATGAATTGTAAAAGGGTTAATGTCACAAGTCATTATAGAGACAGACAATTGAGAAAGAAGACCTATAGTTTTGTTATGTTTTGAAGATATAAGAAAAAAGAAAAGGCCCTGGCAAGGGAGGATATAGTAAAAGAAAATGGGAAATTTTGTTAATACACATAAATGGGTTGTGCAAGTACAACTATAATGCATACAAGGAAGGAATATCAACAGTTTGGTGAGAAATATAGTAAATTCAACAGAGATACTGATAAGAATAGGAAGCAGGGAAAGAAAGATGTAAGAAAGAGGGTAGGTTCAGAAAAGGATTAGTCATAAGTAAAATAAACTTTAAACCTGGAGAGGGAATAGTGAAGAGAAAGTTAAAAGGGGAAAAAAAAGAAGAGAATGTATGAAGTAAAATATGTGTGTATGATAATAAGAGAATGGAGAGACATAAACAATTAACTATCATAACTGTGAATTTGATTAATTCACCCATAAAACAGAAGAGGTTAGCAGAATGCATTAAAAAGCAAAATTCAACAATATGTTCTTTGTATGAAACATACTTGCAACATAAAGACTTACACAAGGTTAAAATAAGGGGTTGGAGCAAAATCTATTATGCCTCAGCTAAACACAAAAAAAGCAGAGGTAGTAATGATAATTTCAGACAAAACAATGACAAAAATAGACTTAATTAAAAGAGATAAAAAGGAAAACTAAATTTTGCTGAAAGTCTAACAATGAAGTTATTTCAACACTTAACTTATACATATCCTGTAATACAGCTTCTAAATATTTAAAAGAAAAACTAAATTACAAGGGGAATAGACAAACTATAGTCATGTTGAGACTTAATTTATCCCATTAACCCTACATAAATCCACACACAAACACACACACTAAACAAGAGAGAAGTTAAGGACCTGAATAGAATTTTAGAAAAACTAGATATGATAAAGCACTGGTGGTTGTTTAATGGAAATAGAAAGGAGTGTACATATTTCTCAACTGTACATGTTTTTACAATTTCAGTCAGGTCTAAGGACATAAACTCTCACAAACAAATACAGAAAGCAGAAAATTATATTAAAGTTGGCTACTAAAAAGATCAAAAAGCAACTGGAGATTAAATAATTTAACCTAAAGAATTGTTGGTTAGGGCAGCTAGGTGGCACAGTGCAGAAATTGCCGGCCCTGGAGTCAGGAGAACCCAAGTTCAGTTCCAGCCTCAGACACTTAACACCCACACACAAAAAAAAAGTAGCCTTGCAACCTTGGGCAAGTTACTTAACCCCAATCGCCCTCCAAAAGGCAAAAAAAAAAAAGAATTGTTGGTTAAAAGAACAAATCTTAGAAATGATAATTTCATTAAAGATAATAACTACAATGAGATAATATACCAAAATTTGGGGGATACAACCAAAGCAATCCTTATGGGAAAATGAATATCCCTAAACACTTTCATTAACAAAACAGAGGAAGATCAGATTGATTATTTGAGAATGTAAATAAAAACACTAGAAAAACACCAAATTAAAAACACAATTAAACATCAAGATAGAAATCCTTAAAATCAAAGAAGAAATTAACAAACAAAATTTAAAAAGAAAAAAACATCAAGAATTAAAGTAAGAGTTAAGGATTTTTTAGGTGAAAAATAGAAGAGATAAACCATTAGTTTTTTGGTAACAATTCAGAGGGAAAGCAAATTACCAGTATCAAAAAAGAAAAAGGAGTTTACAAATTAATAAGAAATAAGGCATATTCAATATAATTCAAAAATAATTCAAAATACTCAAACTATTTTGCCCAATTATATGCTAACCAAAAAACCCTACATGAAGTAAATGATTTTAAAAATATATAAAATACCCAAATTAAAATAACAAGAAAGAAAGAAGTTAAACAATCTGATTCCAGAAGAAGAAATTGAAGAAACCATAAAGGAACTTCCAAACAAAAAGTTACAACACCAAATGGATTCACAAATTAATTCTATTGAATATTAAAAAAACAATTAATTGTGATATTATATAAATTTTTAAATCACATGCAAAAAAAAATAATCCTAACAAATTCCCACTAGGATACAAATATGATCTTGACACATAAACCAGGGAGAATCAAAACAGAAAAAGAAAATTATATCTCTACTGGACATAGGTGAAAATATTTTATATATAAATATTAGCTAAGAAGCTAAAACAACATATAACAAGGATTATACTCTATGACTAGATCAGAATTACATGAGGAAGTCAAGGTTAGATTTAATATTAGGAAAACTATAAACTCAATAAACCATATTAATCACAAAATGAAAAAAGATCACATTTTCAATACATGCATAAAGTGCTTCTGAGAAAATACAACACCCACTTCTGTTCAACATGATTAGAAAACAGGAATAAATAGATCTTTCCTTAAAATAATAAATAGTATATATTTCAAACTAAGAGCTACCATTGTTTGTAATGGAGATAAACAAGAATCCTTTCCAATCATCTCAATGGTGAAACAAGGAAGTCCACTGTCACCTCCTCCATCTGACATAATACTAGAAATTCTGGCTATAGCAATAAGAAAAAGAAATTGAGGTATGATGATAGGTCAAGAAGAAACAAAATTGTTCCTTTTTGCAGATGACAAGATGGTATACTTAAAGAATCCTAAAAAGTCAACTAAAAAATTAATTGGAACAATAAATAATGTTAGTTGACTTGATCAATCTACACAAATCATCAACATTTCAATATAATACCAGAAAAACCTCCTTAGTCAGAAATAGAAAGAGAAATTCCATTTCAAATTAATATAGAATATATAAAATGCTTGAGAGCCTACTATCCAAGATGCACTAAAGAACTATATAAATACATTTATAAGCAACTATTTACAGAAATGCAGACCCAAATAATTAGAAATATATTAACTTCTCATGCATAGTCAATAACAAAAATAACAATACTACCTGAATTAATTTTACTTATTCAATACCATATCAATTAAACTACCACAGAATTACATTAAAGATCTAGAAAAAATAATACTGAAGTTGATATGGAGGAGAAAAGATCAAGAATATCAAAAGTGATAATAAAAAGAAATAGGAACAAAGTGGTTCTTACAGTGCCAGACTGTACAGTGTCAAACTATACTAAAAATCAGTATTTTTTTAAATTTGTTTAAAAAATAAAGAGATCTATCAGAACAGATTAGTTATATACACAACATAAATAAGCAGATGTATCTTAGATGTTCAATAAATACAAAGACTTTAGCTACTGGGATAAGGACTCATCTGACAAAGTGTGGTGGGAAAATTGGACAGCATTATGGAAGAAATTTGATTTACAACAATGCTTCATACCACATAGCTCCAAACAGGTACCTGACCGAGATATAAAAGGCCATAACAAAGTAAAGTTAGAGAAATATGTAAAAAAAAATTACCCATCTGATCTGTGGATAGGGAAAAATGCTTTGAAAGCAAACAAGGAAAAGAAAATCACAGAAGATAAAATGGAAAATTTAGATTGCATAAAATTGAAGTTCTACACAAACAAATCTAATAAAGCTAAGATTAAAAGGGAAATGATTAACTGGGGGAAAACTGTACAGCAATTTTCTCTGATAAAGGTATCAGTTCTAAGATAGATAAACAGATAATGTGTGTATGTATATGCTTCTATATATACACACACATACACATGGAACTGAATATGTATCTAGAAAACTATTCAGATTTATAAGAAAAAGAGTCATTCCCCAATAGATAAATTATCTATGGAGATGAACAGTCAGTTGTCATAAAAAAACAACAACCCAGGCTATTAATGCTCCAAATCACTACTACTTAGAGATATACAAATTAAAACAATTCTGAGATTCTACCTCATGACGATCAGTGTGGCACAGATGACAAAAAAGAAAAATGCTAAATTTTGGAAAGAGCCTATGGGAAAATAGGTACTTTGATGTACTGTTAGTGCATCTGTGAATGAGCATAACCATTCTGGAAAGCAATGTAGAATTATATTCAAAAAGTTACTCAATGGTGCATACTCTTTGACCCAGTTAATATCACTGCCAAGCCTATAGCCCAAAAAAAATCAAAGAGAGAAAAAAGGTTTTTTATGTACAAAAAAAATATGTATAACAGTTCTTTTTGTGGCAGCAAAAAACACCTAGGGGAAAGGGAAAGAAACTAAGGGGATGACCACCAATTGAGGACTGGCTAAATAAATTGAAACAAAGAAATAGATGATTTCAGAAACATGGAAAGACTTGTATGAACTGATACAGGGTGAAGGAAGCACCACCAGGAGAACAATTCATACTATATCTCAAAAATGAACAATTTTGAGGACTTTTACAAATTGATGAAGAATGAAATGAGCAGAACCAGAACGATTTGTATGACAACAACACTTTAAAAGAAACTTCGAAAGCTGTAAGAACTATGATCAATAGAGTGCCAGTCCATGATTCTAGAGGGCTGATAATAGAACATTTATCCACAACAGAGAGATGGTAGATTTAGGGTCCTTAATGAGACAGACAGATAGATAGATAGACACAGAGAGATATAGACACACATACATATATATGTATATGTGTGTATATATATACATATATATGAAACCATTGAGAGAATTTGTTTTGCTTGATTGAATATTTGTTACTAAAATTTTTTTTTTCCTTTTTCTTAAAAGTGCACAATGGAAAGGAGAATAACTAGATTTGTTCATTTTTTTTAAATAGAGAAATGGGGGGTAGGGAGGAAGGTGTGCCACATGTGTGTTTCATGCACTTTCAGATGAGGCCACTGCACTACTAATTTTACTTAGCTCTTTAATTTTGTTATAAGACCTCTCACAAAATAGAGTTGTAAATGTTTGTAATATAAAAACAAAACAAATTAATAAAAAAATGTAACCCCAACAACAATATTGAACATGGAAAGTTGGAACTGAAAGGTACCTTAGAGTATGGTACGTCAGAGCTAGGAGAACTTGGAAAACAGCAGAATGCCAGAATTTAAAGGGGCTTCAGAATGTAGAATGTCAGAGATTAAGAGAAGAGACTTTAGAAAGTTAGAAAAAAAAGTTATAGTTGCAACAGATCTTCTGATATATAGAGTGTTAGGGTTGGAAGACATCTGAGAACATAAAATTTTAGTCATAAGGGAACTTATGATGGTGATGATGATGATGATGGTGATGATGATGATGATGATGGCTAGAATTTATTAAAATTTGCAAAGCACTTTACAAATATCTCATTTTATGCCCACAAAAACTCTCAGAGGAAGGTGCCATTGCCCCCATTTTAGAGATGAGAAAGCTGAGATACACAAAGGTTAAGTGCCTGGTCGGGAGTCTTTAATTGCACAGCAATTAAAGTGTCAGGATTTGAAGGGGATTTAGAATAATAAGTACTGGAATAGAGGATGTAAATGTTAGGAATAGAAAGGACTTTGGAAATTACCTTATCTACCCTCTTATTAAAAACAACGATCTAAAAGAAAAAAGAAATTTGATTTCCACATCTTTTCTCTGGCTCTGAATTCAAGTGTAAACTTAAGGGCACAAATGACAAGTCTGGTCTCTTCTACCTTTCTGTGAGGTCTGTCATAGCTTTGATATTTAGAAATGGAAGAGACCACAGTAAATGAAAGACTTGGGCACCAAAAAAAGGACACATAAAGTTGTTACCTCTAACCTAGTTCCCAACTTCATCCAAGTCATAATAAACACCACTACGTTCCTAACTTATAAAATCTTATGGATGATCTCTTAATCAGGTGAGCCCGTTATCACTACATTGTCACTATGCAAAAGTCCAAAGGGTCTTGGGAAGAAGGCTACTCCAAATTTGCTAGTCAATCTCTACTTCATAATAATAAGGTTATTTAAAAATAAAAAGTATAATTTACTTAAGCACAAGATAAAATATCTAGTTGCTAAAAATAATTATGAAGATTTTCAGGGATGCATTAAGATATGTCCAAAATATGTCACTGCCCTACTGACCTCCTCAGCCAGAGGCCTCTCTTGATATGGTTCATCATAGTGTGGAGTGGCCATCTCTAGTCACCTTGATCTATATCTGGCCACTGGACCCAGATGGTTCTGGAGGAGAAAGTGAGGCTGGTGACTGTGTACAGCCCTCCCTCACTTAAATCCAATTCACTTGCAAATGAAGACATCTCCTCCCTGATGTCAAGATCCTCTTCTAGAAGTCAAACAACAGCCTGCAAGGAGTAGCTGCCCCACTGGGGTCCCAACTGGCTAGTTCCAGTTGGGCAATGAAGCTCCTTTCTTTCTTCCTTCCTTCCTTCTTTCTCTCCCTTCCTTCCTTCCTTCTTCCCTCCCTTCCTTTGTTTCTTCTTTCCTTCCTTCCTTCCTTCCTTCTTTCTCTCCCTTCCTTCCTTCCTTCTTCCCTCCCTCCCTCCCTTCCTTCCTTCCTTCCTTCTCTCCCTTCCTTCCTTCCTTCCTTCCTTCCTTACTGCCCACTAGATTTCTTTTTTATGGACCATGCCTTAAGTATAATCACTCTGGCTCTCACTGACTGCCCAATAATAAGTCCCAGCTCAAGCTTCACTTGGTCATTATTTGGATTCTGATGGATCAGAGTGAGTGCAAATAACAATTGTTTCTATTTTGACCAGAAATCCCCAAGGTCTGCACCTCCCAGATTGATTTTTATTGTTGAGGAGGTAAAAAAGGCCATTCTTTGTCTCATTTTTACCTAGCTTTAATCACTGAATGGGGCTTTGCCTCAAGACAAACTGAGACCTGGGAAAAACCTTAGCTTAAAAAGGCCAAGGCCTCCCACAGCAACCAGGGCCATCTCTAGTTGTCCTGATCCATATCTTGCCACTGGACCCAGATGGCTCTGGAGGACAAAGTGAGGCTGGTGACTTTGCACAGCCCTCCCTTGCTTAAATCCAATTCACTTACAAGTCATGACATCTCCTTCCTGATGTCATGGTCCTCTTCAAGAAGGACATATAACAACATTCCAAATTAGTCATTCTCTGCTTCATAGAAATGACAATTTTCATTTATATAGTCATTTCTGTAGTACCTTAAGGTCTCCAAACACTCCTCATTTGTGAGGTATGTTCTAAAATATTCCAATTTTATAGGTGAAAAAATCAAGGTCACACAGCTCTCACCTTGTAAGATCCCTACATCCTTTTTCCATTGGTAAGTTTCTCTTAGAACCTACATTTTAAGGAAGTGTTCAGGTCAGGACTTTAATATCATACCCAAGGCAGTTTCTTTTTCAGATCCCTTTACATGATAGCTTCTTCCATTACAATGCCTTCTTTTATTTTTATTGTACTCATATCCTCAGCATTAAACACAGTGCTATGTACATAGGAAACACTTAATGAATACTTACTGACTTCACTGGACCACTGACCTACAGCCTATCAATCTTTCTACTAAACCAAGCTGTTTAAATAATTTTCCCTTGACTAAATGTGCCTACTTGCTAGCTTACCTCTATATCCCCAGCATTCAGGAGACATCATTTTACTATCCACCTAGGCTATGGATATCTTTATTTTCTCAATCTGTCCCCAACCACATTCCCTTATCCAGGTGTCATAAAACCTTTCTTCTTTGTTAATTTTTCTCCCTCTCTCCATAAATCCATTTTAAGCAAGGGAAAAAACACCTCAAAACCAGAAAGCATTTGACAAAATGCCATATTGTCTATATGTACAATTACTGTATATCTGTTTAAATGTTCAGTCCTTTGGATCATATTCTGCAGCATGTCTGGTCCAATCAAATGTTCACCTTGCATTGTGAACTATGAGCTCAGAAAAACAATAGTTTGTAGACTCAAGGAATAGAAATATCAGATTCCAGCATTGGTTCTCAAAGTGTGGTCCAAGGGACACCCTACTCGACCCTTTCAGAGGGCCTGTGGGGTCAGGACTATTTTCATTTCTATAGCATTTTAAGGTTCAAAAAGCATTTTACCTCATTTTTGATCCTCACCCTGTCCCTCTGAGTTATCATTATTTTTTTTTATTATCCTCATTTTACAGATGAGGAAACTAAAACTGACATAAGTTAAGTGATTTGCCCAGGGTTGCTAGTAGGTATCTGAGTCAGGAACTGAGCTCAGGTACTCCAAACTCCAGGCCCAGTGCTATCTACTACCCCACCTAGCTATCTCTAATAATGCTAAAATGCATTCATTTAAGCATAGTAACTATACACATATGTAATCCACAAAAAAAAAAAGCTTTTTGGAGAGATTGCCAATTTTTAAGAGTGTGACAGGCTCCTTGAAAACCACTGATACACTACCTTTATTTTACAACCCCTATAGGTCTAGCAGAATTCTATGCACACAGTAGGCTGTTTAAAAAAAATAAGACAACCCTTAATTTACTCTAATTGAATTAAGTCAAATCAAATTGAACACATAATTTTTCCTTTTATTCAATTTGCTGTATACAGCACCAACAGTGAGAACTCTAGAAACAATACTTATTACTACTAGTAATGATAGATATTTATAAAGTGCTTTAAAGTTTGCAATGTTGAGAATTGTGCATAATATCTCATTTGAGTATCACAGCAACCCCATGAGGTAAATGCTTAAAAGTACTATTATTCCCATTTTTCAGGTAAGAAAACTGAGGCTCAAAGAGGTTAAAAGTAACTTGCTAGTGATCACAGAGCTAATAAATATGAGGCTGGATTTAAAACCAGGCCTTCCTGACTCCAAGTCTGGCACTCTATCCACTAGGAAAGTATAGCAGACATCATCTACAGAACCATAACCAAAGCTTTTTTTTTCCTGAGCCAAACAGGTCTCATTGTTAAGACAGGTCTAATGAAAATTCAAGTGGGATGGGAAGACTTCAACTGTCCATTCCTCCCGATTGTGACACCAATGTAGACAAACTTTGTTCAACCTTGAATTTGGGGTGGGGGGAGGTGTTTCAGGTAGACAATGAATATTCAAAGTCTATTAAAAGAGACAACTACAAGCAACAACAATGACAAAATAGGTCTCCTCACAAAGAACCAGTCCCACAAAACAAATTCCTTCCCATTGATCCTTCTCAACAGAGCAACCAAAATAAGCCTCTCTACCACAACAGTATTTTCTTTGCAAGGCAGGCTGAACCAACATTATCTGAAACTGGTTAGTGATGTTTACTATCAATTATTTAAATGATCAAGGGTTACAAAATCAGAAAAGGATCAACTTCTGCTTTGGTTTGACAGCGTATACACATAACCAGGGAGAGACAAAGGTAGATGATAGTATTTGAGGCATGTAAAGTTCACTTAGGGAACATCTCATCTAGCTCCCTTATTTTATAAATAAGGAAACTAAAACCCAGAAAAGTTAAATCATTTCACTACTGTCACCAGGCAGATCAAGGCTAGAACCCTAATATCCAGACCCTGAGACCAGTGTTCTTTACCCTGATACTATTTTAAATAGTGTCCACATAATTTGACTAAGTCTATTCAGCAGGCTTCGTTAAAATGTCAAGTTCATGGGCAAGTAGGTGGTGCAATGAATAGATCACCAACCCCAGAGTCAGGAGGACCTGAGTTCAAATCCAGTCTCAAGACACTTGACACACTAGCTGTGTGACCTTGGGCAAGTCACTTAACCCCAATTTCCTTGCCTTCCCTCCTCCAAAAAAAAAAAATGAACCTGATTAGTAATAATGAGATGATGATGATGATGATGATGATGATGGTGGGGACCCCTCCCCCAGTTCCTATGCAAGCTGGAAGACACCTAAGCAAAGGTCCAGAGATGGATGTCATCTTTATTTTAACACGAGAAAATTCAAACAGTACTGTTATTTCATAATTAAACATTTCCCATGATATATTTACATAAAACACTTTGTGTTTAATTCTTTATTGTCTATATTTACTCAAGAACAAAATCCTTCCAGTTCTAAATGTTATGTTCAGTGTTGTAGCCAGGAAAAATAAGCATTTAATCCAGAGCAACATTTCTTTTCCTATGGTCTAAAAGTACCTGGATTGGTTACTTTAATGCTACCTGATAGGGTTCTTAAAAGAAATAAAAGAATTTAAGGAATTAATTCCTTTAAGTAAATAACTATAAGAAACCAAACCCACCAGGCAATAAGGAAAAAAATAAATGCAGATCAAATGCTGAGGTTTCCAAATTGAGGAAACCAGTTTGTATTAATCTGTAATTAGTGGTAATGCTTTATGATATTTACCAGCTAACCCAAGCAGTTCAGATGACAAAGCAAGGAAAAATGGGGACAGTTTTTATTATGACATCATTGTTCAGGAACCAGAAATCCATAGGCATGGTGTACATTGCTATCATTTCATTGTGACAACTCAATTTTCTGCCATGGCTTGCCTCAGGTGTACCTGTATGATTATGATGACATTTCTAAAGTTAGTGCTGAAGTATAGAATGATCTCTTTATTACTTCCAAGCCCAAGAAAAAGGCTATCATGTGGAAAAGTGAAAACCATAATCCAATTTTGTTCTAATATAAAAGTTCTTATTATAGTAACACACATCACAGCAATTATACATTATATATTGCTACATTTTAGGGCTGTCATTGCACTCAACTTCTTGCACAACAACTAAGTCATAAGTTATAATCACTCACTAATTAAAATTAAGTCCTGGTCTTTGCTGTTGAAATCAATAGTCGTTTTTTCTATGATTATCAGTTTAAGTTGTAAAGATTTAACTCACTGGAGTCCTCACAGAAAAGGTACAAAGGTAAATTTAATAATTAAATGTCAAACATCCAGCTTGGAAATGAATGTATCCCTAGACAGACAGAATATAGCATTTTAAGAAAACTTTAATAGAAATGTGTTGTAGGAGGCTCTGCCTGGATTAGATGGCTACAAGTTTTTCAGAACTTAGCCAACTTTAATGTCTACCTGTCACCAAAAGCTGACAATTACCAGGAGGAAAGCATTTGCTTTCACATGTATCTCACATAGGCAATTTTTCCCCTTTAACATCCTTCCTTCATGACTTTATAAGAAGCTAGCTTCGTAGTCATTGACTGGTCCATGTTTGGAAGATACACATGAAAAGATGCCATTTTTAATTAGACAGGTCATTTTTTTTTAATGCCAATCACAGATTTTGTTTAACTCAATGAAAAGTTGAGATCATTTTGAAAACTGAAGAAGTTGGTCTCCAAATAAAGGGCTCACAATAAGAACCAGCCGGTTAAGTAACATACACATTTTAAGGCAGTTATTCGAATGTTGGTATGTAAGAGCAAACAAAGCAAATATGAAATAGCTCTTCATATAGGAATGTTGACTTTTAAACTAGGATTTTGTCCTAGAAAATAGAATAATAACAATAATAACCAGAGGATGAGAGATTATTAAAGATAGTTTTCAAGCTCTTAACATTGTATGGATTCAGAAGTTGGATAGTCTGTGCCCTACCCCCTTTTTGTGTGTGGATCTGGAATTTCATCCCTTTGGGAATTCTAATGTGGAAATTCCTTTCATCAATGTGGATCAACTCATCTATAACTTAACAGTGCCAGAGAATTACCTGGGAAACTTGGAGGATAATTGAGTTGTCTATGTCAAAGATACAGAGTATCTATACACATATGTATCAGAGATAGCATACAGTATGTATCAGAGACAGGCCAATCTTCTAACCATATCAGACTGCCTCCCAATGTTCTTTGTTGATTGTCATATGAAAAGTATTTCATGTGTCCAACAGAATGCAATGTCCTTGAGGGTCCTTTTGTTCTCTATTTTAAATTTTTTTTATTTTAAAAATTTAAATAATTTTTTTTTAATTTAAAGAATTTTTTTTTTTAAAGTTTGTTGAATTGACTTGTCTAATGGTAAGGAAACATCACCTCTCAGCAACATTCTTTCTGCTATTTTGTTACAGCCTCCTCTGATTTTGGGAAAGGACCCCAGAGGAGCCATTGCATCCTTCATCCTCTAGACTTAGCCACCATTCCACAAGTTCCCACATCCCTGTCCTCTCCCTTTCCCCTCCCCTCCCCCTTTGACCTCTGCTTTCATAATGTCTTTCTCTGATTCACACACTGAGGGCAAGGACTGTATTTTCCCCTAGTAGTTGTATCCCCAGACCTTGGCACAGTGCCTGGGGCATGGAAGCGGTTAATAAATGCTAGCTGATTGGCTGATGGATTATTATTCCTCATACAAATTAAACTTCCATCATTCCTGGAAGCCTGTCACTACAGTGTGCTAGCATCTGAATTCTTTGAGTGTGGGAAATTTCATTTATTCTTTATTCGCAAAGACCAACATGTAAATGTTTACTTTTTTTCTTCTTACAGATTTTTTTGTATGAATATCTCCAACACGTACCTGATCACAGTAGGCATTTAATAAATGCTTACTGATTCGCTGATAAGAGAAACAGTGATGAATTTGGAATTCAGACCTTTATTCTACAGTGAAATTCAAAAGCACTGGCCTTGAGTTGAAATCCTGGCTCTGCCATTCTCTCTGTCTTTGGATAAATTACCTAAATCCTCTGAGCTTCAGTTTTATCACCAGCAAAAGAGGTTCTTAACCATTTTGTGTGGCATGGACTCCTTTTGGCAATCTGGTGAAGCCTATGGATCCTTTCTCAGAATAATGCTTTTACATAACTGAAGGAAATGCTAAATTCAGTTAGAACGTTAGTGAAATTAAAGAAATAATTTCTTCCTATCCTGGTTCTCGGAACAGGAAGGGTGCCCCAAGGACCCCAGGATAAGAACCCCTGGACTAAATGATCCCAGGTCGCTTCAAATTCGAAAATCCTATGATCCCCAAACTCCAAGGTCATAGGATTTTTTTTAAGGAGTTGACAGGGATCTTCGTTACCAAAACATTAGACCATTAGGTTCCTAGGAAAATTAATGGATAACTGAAAGCCTGACCACAACCTTACTAATTCCTGAAAATCAACAACAGGAAATCCAGCTGTCCTCCACCCTCGCTCGCCATTCATCAAAAGCACATCCAATCTGATCGGCACTTACAGAAGGAAGAGGCAGCCAGCCAATGCCTGGGCCACTCTTAATTAGACTAGAAATGCCATTGCTTTCCTAAACCGAAGGAGCTTCATTTAAGCACCAACAATTTCTCTTTCCCCTTCCTCATCTCCCCACCGCCCTAGGGCTACTACCCAGGGAGGCAGAAAAGCTAAGCACACAGGCTTAAATTTGGAGACTCTTTTCTCATGCTGGAACTAGGGCAGGGGCAGCAGGCTGGGCACTGCCCCCCACCCTCTCAAGCAGGCTCCGGTCCCGCCGCCAGGTGTCCCATGCCTGGGGGAGCTGTGGAGTACCCTGCTCCCTTGCCCGGATCCTCTAGGGCCGGCCTCGGCGCTGGCTCGCCATTGGCCCGCGGGGCCATCGCTCCCGGCCCGCCAGGCAGAGAGCGGGCCCGGGAGCGACTCCCCAGTAAGCCGAGGAGAAGCGGCTGCCGCTCTGGCTAAAGAGCGCGTCTCTAGGCGCGCGCGGAGCCAATGTCAAGTCCCCCGCACCCGCGCCCCCCTCGGGGAGCCTGGGCCTGTCCGGGCTGCGGTCCCTGGGTACCCGGCGCCCCACGCGCGCGGCCCGGCCTAGCCCCAGGCGCCCCTCGCCTCCCCTCTGTGCGGGGCCCTGCAGGCCGAGCCCCCCGCCGCCTCTCAGGCGCAGAGCCGGGTCGGGGCTGACCCCCGCGCCCGAGGGCAGGGCCTGGGGGAAGGACGCTGCGTCCTCTCCCCAGGAGCCGGGCGAGCAGAGGCCCA
The DNA here is from genome assembly GCF_028583685.1 of Petaurus breviceps papuanus. Taxonomy (NCBI): domain Eukaryota; kingdom Metazoa; phylum Chordata; class Mammalia; order Diprotodontia; family Petauridae; genus Petaurus; species Petaurus breviceps. The sequence continues at coordinate 54,701,636 of NW_027185655.1, read as the reverse complement.
GGGCGAGCCCCTCCGGCAGGCGCACCAACAGTCCCAGGGCGGCTCGTCCTCTCCCCGCCCGGCTCGCAGGGGTACCCAGGCCTGGGAAGCGACGACCCCCCGCCCCGGTCGGAGCCTCCAGGGCAGCCGATAGATGTGATAGTCGGCGTGGCCCCGGCCCAAGGACACAACCCCAAGGCGGGGAGGACAGGCGGGGACGCACGGCTCAAACTCCGTGTCCAAGGAGTCACCTCTCAGAGTCTACAAATCCAAAAGTGAAATTAAACCGACACCACCACCTCCAACCTCCTCCTTCTCCTCCTCTTCCTCCTCCTCCTCCTCCTCCGCCTCCTCCTCCAAGCACCCCGGGGAGCGACTGCAGAGGCAGCAGCTTCCCCTAAAATGCAGAGGATCCACCTTCGAGATAAATATTCCGGGGCCAGGGCATCTAGCGCCAAAAGAACACTGTCAACCCCCTCCCCAGCTCTCCCACACACACAGAGGACACACAGACCCACGGATATGTCTCCATAGACATGCCCCCAGCGAGAATCCCCCAAACACACCAGCACACATAGAGAGACAGCCCCTCGCAAAGAGACACAACCATTATTTGGAAAATAAATAATTGTTACCTCTCTCACTGTGTGCTTGCTTGTTCAACGCTACCCGTGTAATCCCTGCACAAGGGTTGCTAGGGTTGTGTAAAAAATGGAAATTGAAAACCCGTCAGAGGAAATAATCGCAGGAGCAAAACTAAAAGTTACTCCCTCGGCCTGCCTGAGAACAGACCAGATCGAAAGCAAAACAAGGAGAGGAAACTGCACAGAGCAGAGGCTGGAAATCCCCCTCTTCCCTCCTCCTTCCTCCTCTCTCCTCTCTCCGCCCTCCTCCCTCCGCCCTTCCTCCTCCGCCCTGTTTGTTTCGCCTTGTGCAAACGAAGAGCTGGGGGGGAGGGGTACGGGGGAGGGGAGGAGGAAGAGGGTGGAAATCAGTCGGCTCTGGGAGAGGTACGGAAGTTTGCCGCCGCCTCTCATTGGTCTACGGGGATGCTTTCATCATTTCTCAGAAAAGTCAATTTCATTTTCACTTCCTTCCAACCTGCAACTGCAACACACGAGGGGGAGGGAAATCGAGAGGTTTCCACTCAGGCCACAGTCAAGAAACTGTGGCAGAAACTAGCCGGCATCTCCCTCCATAGCAGAAGTGACAAGGTTTGAGAAGAGGGTGATTTGGCGGAGAGGGCCATCTGGGTGGGGCCTAGGGGAGTCTAGGGACTACAGAATTTGGTGAGGCTACGGGGGGGTTTTGTCCATTTTATTGTTTGTTTAAGAACAGCAGATACTTTCGTATTTGGTGGATGGGCATTCCAACCATGGCCAATTAGCAGCTCCAGGCTTGTTCCTCCTGTGGATTTTAATCCATCTTTTCCCATAAACCTTTCCTGGGATTTTCCATGATTCTTTTCGTATCTTCTGGGTACCAGTCAACCTAACACTTAAGCTCTGCATCTCGTCTCTCATTCTTGCTACTTGACCAGTGAATGCACCTACTTTCCCATCTTTTCTAATGGCTTTTAAACTACTTTAAATCGTCTTTAGTATCTAGTTATAGCCTATGTAAACATTTTGTTGTGTTCAGTCGTGTCCGATTCTTTATGATCCCATTTGGAGTTCTCTTGGCAAAGATACTAGGGTGGTTTGCCATTTCCTTATCCGGTTTATTTTACAGATGAGGAAACCGAGGCAAACAGCGTTAAGTGACTTGCCCAGGGTCACACAGCTAGTGACCATCTGAGACAAGATTTGAACTCAGGAAGATGAGGCTGGCACTCTATGCACTCACTGTACCACCATGCACCTTCTTTCCTTTGCCTTTTCACTTCTAATGCTGATTCTTCAATGCTTGAGGTGTTCCTTTCCTGGTTTGCAATTGTACAGCAACACCTGAATGATTTTGGTGTTGTGATGGTGGGCTTTTTGTAGCAGTGGATAGTTTGGAATCTTCGGAAGCACTTTGAAATTCAAACAGGCAGTCCTTGAGAGCTGACTCTGATATGGAGGATCTGGTTTCACATCCTATGATGCTAATTACATGTGAACTTGGGCAAATCACTTAACCTCTCTAGGCCTCAATTTCTTCCTCTGTACAATGGGGATAACAGCTCCTATCTCACAGGGCTGCTGTGAACATAAAATAACCTATGTAAAGTGTTCTGCAATCTTCAAGATATTACATAAATGCTGACCTAACTGCAAAACATAGCTTGGGCAGTTTTTTCCTGCCATCTGTTGCCCCATGTGGATGTTAAGATCAATCCTTTTTTTCACAGTTTCTGTTAATTTTACTGCCAATGACTTTGTAACAGTCCAGGACTCAATACAATCTGCAATGCAAACATTGAAAAATTTCACTATCAACAGAGAATTCTTTTTTGGACAAATAATAATAATTATAATAACTCAAATTTATGTAGCACTTTGAGGTTTGCAACATATTTTATTTATTACTTCATTTGATCATCCCATAAACCCTATGAAGGTGTTATTATCCCCATTTTACAAATGAGGAAACTGAGGCTGAGAGGAGTTAAATAATTTTCTCACATTCACACAGCTAGAAAGTATCTGAGTAAGAATTTGAACTCACTCCAAAGCAAGCACTTTTCATCTATGATGCCATGCTCCAAGACACTGACAAACATGCACCCCCTATTTGATACATCACTTGATCTCAGTATTAAGTGAATCATTGAACAAAGTCATCTTTGTGGTTGTATCTATTATAGAGATTTTTTCTTTATGATTATGATATACCCATGGGAGGCACCTTGTCCAAGCAAAGGCTTCAATGAAGACTATTTGCTTTGCTGAGTCAAATGCTTTCTTAAAAAAAAAAAAAACCAAATAAAAAACCTGTGGGATCCTATGTTCTCTATACATCAGCTTGTTGTGTAACTATAAAGACATGAACTGCTGTAGAAATTTGTTCACAAAAGTCTGTGCCTTTCCATTGTTTTTATTGAGAATACTCTTGATGCATAGTATGGAGTGGGGAACCTGCAGCATCAAGGCCATGTGGCCCCCTAGGTCCTCAAGTTCTACCCTTTGACTGAATCCAAACTTCACAAAATAAATTTCATTCTTATGCAGATTCTATACAGATGACAGAATGGAGTAGTCACTGTTGAAATGGTACAGCCAGTTTGGATCTCAGTATGGAATTATACAAAAAAAAGTAGTTAAATTGTCCATGCCTTTTGTCCCAGCAATCCCACAATCAATCATATACCTAGAGGAAGTCAAAGACAGAAAGAAAGCTCCAGTATATATCAAAATACTCCTCAGAGCACTCTTTGTGGTAGCAATGATGTAGAAACAAAGTGGGTACCCATAGAATGAAGAATAACTGGGAGGGAGAACCCTATGATATATGAAGTAATAAAATATTGTTGCGCAGTAAGAAATGATGAATAAGAAGAACTCAGAGAAACATGGAGAGGTTTTCATGAACTGATACAAGGTGAAATAAGCAGAACCAAGAGGACAATGTATACAATGACTACTAAAATGTAAATGAAAAGATCACTGAAAGAAAGTTAAAGTCTGAGTAAATTAAAAAAAAACATGATGGTCTCAAGGCACAGAAGAAGCTTATCTCCTCTTCACATCTGAGAAGCAGTAGACTACTGGGTCAGAATATTATGCACCTTATCAGATGTGGTTACTGGAATGAATGTTCTTGATCTGTTGTTTTTCTTTGTCACAAAAAAAGGCTCAAACTGAGGGAGGTAGGAAAGGAGTTCAAATGACTTCAATAAGGTGATTTTAAAAAATTTAAGAAATGACCGCACTATAAAGACAAAAGACATCAAAATATTTTTAAATAAATAAAAGGAAAAACAATGGCAGGGGTTGGGAGGGGAAGGAAAGGTTTTATAAAGATGAGAAGTATCAGTAGTTAGCCTACTCACTTGCCTTATTTTGTCATTAAAAGCATTGTTTGTGATTTTCAGTTTCTTTTGGAATTGTTATTTTCCTTTTTTGAAGTATCTTGAGAACTGATCCCTGAATGATTTTAAAATTAAATTATCTCAGCACAGATTTCTTCTATATATATTTAGTCAGGGTCTAGCCACTCATCCTGCTTTCTTGTTCTTAAATTACCATTGCTGCTATGGTGGTAGGGTACAACTCTGTTAATTATATTAACATTGGGGGCGGCCAGGTGGCACAGTGAGTAACAGCACCGGCTCCAGTGTTGGGATGACCTGGGATCCAATCCGGGCTCAGACACTTAGCACCCACCCAGAAATAACTGGTCGTGTAACCTTGAGCAAGTTACTTAACCCCAATTGCTTAAAAAAAAATAAAAAATTATATTGCCATTGCCTATGAGAATAGAAGATTGTCTACATGTGAATTATCACTATTAAAATGCTAACAAATCTGTTTTGTTTTCCTTCTGAATTCACCTGTGAAATAATGTAGCTCAGCTATTCTCAAATCTATGTTCCCATTCTTCTAAGGAGATGGAGGACTGCCTTATCTTACTGGAGGTTCAGCCACTGCCTCCTAAAATCCTCCAAAACTTAGAATTCTACTTTGCCCTGCAGGACCTCTGAGACTGTGGGTTTAATTCCTTATGTAACCTAAGGATCTTTCAGCCTTACTATCTCACCACTGCTACCTTTAGAATTTGCTGACCTTTTCCATCTGCCCTACAGCTGAGCTTTCTTTGATGTGTTATCTCCCTGAGACTATGAGCTCCTTAAAAACAAAGCATGTTTCAGTTTTTCTCCTTGTATCCCTAGCACCTAGCACAGTGCTTGACATATAATAAGTGCTTAAGAAATTTTTTTTCTTTCTTTCATTCATTCATTTATTGTTAACTCTTTCACTACTCAGAAGAGGTGTGTGTGAGAGAGAGAGAGAGAAAAAGAAAGAGAACTTGTTACTATTCTTTAATCCTGCTCAGTAATGTTTTACAAATGAGGTTGTACTCAAAATTAGCGTCACTCTTGACTGCCAATGTGGTGTCATTTGGCAAGGAGAATAAATGTTTTCTGGCTGAGGTGGTTTCTGGATGCTTTCAGTATCTACCGCATAGTAAATGTTTTTTATTTATTTAACTTTTACAAAAGGACAAAGGAGTTCTTAATCTTTACTTTTGTCCATTTCCCATATTTTCAGAGTTGGCAGCTTGTTTTAAAAGGTTTACCATAACTGGAAACCATATTCTCTTATCTTTATCCTTTCTTTTAACATGGTCACTACTTGAACCTGTTCTCTAAGCATCTAATGATCTGAACGCATATCATTTTGAATGAATGCTATCTTTATGTTCACTAACTATTAGGAGATTCTCAATTTCATTTTATGCCCTCACAACCAGTGGTTTTTAGCTTTCTTTTTGTTAAAAGTATTTGGGATACAGATATCAGTCTACAGATCTTTAGCTTTTATCTGCTTTTATTTATAGTGAGATTATAAATTCTCAGCGCTGACCTCCCCCAGGCCTACTTTCACACTGTAGTCACATGCTGACATAGCTTAGAACAAACACCTTGTCAAATTCTTCATAGAACTTTTCTTTTTTATCTCCTACAACTGCTATTGGTGTTTATTGTTGTATACTTGTTTTCAGTCATAATCGACTCTTCATGACCCCATTTGGGGTTTTCTTGGCAAAGATCCTAGAGTGGTTTGCCAGTTCATTTTACAGTGAAAAAACTGAGGCAAACAGGGTTAAGTGACTTGCCCAGGGTCACACAGCTAGTAAGTGTACTAGGTAATATTTGAACTCAGATGAGTCTTTCTGACTCCAGGCCCAGCACTCTATGCACTGTGGTGCCACCTAGCTGCTGCAATTTCAGTTGTGTTCAACTCTTCATGATCCCATTTGGAGTCTTCTTGGTAGAGATGGTGAGGTGGTTTGCCATTTTCTTCTCCAGCTCATCTTACAGGTGAGAAAATTGAGGAAAATAAGGTTGTCAGACTTGCCCAGGGTCACACAGCTAGTAAGAGTCTGAGGCAAGATTTGAATTCAGGTGTCCCTGACTCTAGGCCCAGCATTCTATCCCCCTAGCTGCCCCCTGTCTGGTACCTTACACAATAGACAGTCTGTTGGATGTCCAGGACTTGAAGCCTTTGCAGCTAGGTGAGAACTTAACACTCTGCTGTCACGGCCCTTAATAGCTACTGGACTGTGACTTTGGTAAAGGTCAGATAATAGAATCTTTATGAAAACAATTTCCAGCATAATTAAAAATAGATTATTCCACATCAAACTACCACTACTAATGGAGGAAAAAAACATACAAAATACATTTAACTGAAGAGACAAGAAAGTATCCATTTGGCTGTACACAAAGAGAGTGAAACAATGTGAGTTCTTCTCTCTTTGTTGCAAGAATATTGCCCATCTCTGAGAGGAAGGCAACATCAATTCCAACTCATACTGGCTGTGCCCACTTGCCAGTTCTGGGACCATAGACAGACAAGTCATGTGACCTCTCTAAGGTGAGGCTTCTTCATTTGTAAAATCAGCAACCATTTATTAGGAACTTACTGGTGCTCAGGGACAGACACTGGAAATAAAAAGAAAGACAAAAACAGCCCCTGCCCTTGAGGAACTCACATGGGAGAGACAAATGAAAATAAATGCATACAAGAAATATAGTCGGTCAGTAATGCCATGGAGGGTGTGGCATATTCACAGAGGACCATCTCCTCTGATGTGAAGGTTTGCAGAGCCCTTTTGGGAGCTGCTCATCCACCTTTTATGTCCATCTGTGAACAGGTTGGGAATCTTGCATGGGGAGAGAGAGAAGGAGAAGGGGAAACCTTGCCTGGCTCTGTCCTAGACACTCAGTGCTGTCATTCTGCCTGTCTTTCTTTTTGTGGAAGGATTTGAGGAATTAATTCACAATAACATATTAATGACCTATGGTATTAATTCTGGGAATATTTTCATTTAAAAAGAGGTCTGACAGAATAGAGAACAATGATGATATAAAAGACTGAATCTCTAATAGTGGGACTTTTCGATACTGTGGTGGGGATATTTTGAGGATTTTCTGGTCTCCCTAAGATCACTTCATGGCAAAGGGAGTAAGAAATAGTGTTCACCTCTGGCTCCAAGAAGCTATATCATGAACAGTGGCCACACCCTGTAAACTATCTTGGCAGATGGGTTTAAACAGGTTGAGGGTAACCCAGAGACCTCAAACGTGTAGGTGAGTTAGGGGGATGTGAAGACATCCCCCAGTGTAATGGGCAGATGAGAACAATTTGTTCCAGTGGTCATGAAGGCAGCTTTAGCAGGAGCTGTGGAGCACTTAGAGCTTGGTCAGACATCAGGGACACCAAGATCTTCCAGTGTATCCCAGGCCATCACCAATTATTCTGATTTTTGTCCTGCCCCTGGAATTCAATGACTCTGGAAGAGAGAGTGAGGCCAACAACTCTGAACAACTCTGCCCACTTGAATCCAAATCTTGCACAAGTTAAAACATCAACCCATGATGTCACTAGTCCTCTTCGAAAACAAAGCACGTAGGCATTTATTAAGTGCTTACTATATGCGAGGTACTGTTCTGGTTATAGCTCAAATGGGAGAGACAAAGATGAAAATAACTAAATGCATGCAGAGGCAACAATGAAGCATCCCTTCTCCTCAAAGATGTTGTATTCTCCTGGGGGAAACAGCCGGCTCACAGATAGATAAGGGCAGGAAGGAACACACACACACATGCACACATGCATATATAGGACAGTTGCCTTGAGTATAATATAAATTACTTTGTTACAGGTACAAATATTTTTTTTATTTTTTTGAGGGGGGGGCAAGGCAATTGGGGTTAAATGACTTGCCCAAGGTCACACAGCTAGTAAGTGTCAAGTGTCTGAGTCTGATTTGAACTCAGATCCTCCCGAATCCCAGGCTAGTGTTCTATTCACTAAGCCATCTAGCTCTCCCCTACAGGTACAAGTATTAACAAGGTTATAAAATATAGAAACTGAGAGTAAATTACAGTTACACAAAGTCAGCATCCAATATTGTCCAGATTAGGAGATACATTCCACTTCTAGGTCCCTTGGTTCTGAATATATCTATCTAGTTGCCCAGATGCCAGAGACCATTCCTGTGCCAGGACTTGTTTTCCCTGGATATACAAGAAAAAAAAATTCTCTATTTCCACTCTACTTTTAAGGAAGCGAGGTTTTTTTTTTTCTTTCTCATTTCCCTTTTGCCAATGAAGCTCAAGGAAATGCGTAACTCATGTCCTGATTTCACAGTTCCTAGGGAACCTCCAATCAATTACCACTTTTTTCTTTTATTCACAATGTTCTGCAGGATTTGCTGCTCTAGAAATCAATCTGGGCTACCTCTTACTCCATTTGCCAGGAAGTGATCTTAGGGACACCAGAAAATCCTCAAAATATCTCTCTCACAGTATCTAAAAGTCCCACTATTAGAGATTCGATCTTTCATGTTACCATTGTTCTCTATTCTGTCAGGCTTCTTTTTAAGTGAAAATATTCCTAAGATTAATAGCATAGGGCATTAGCATGTTAGTGTGAATCACTTTCCCAGATCCTCCTGCAAAAAGAAAGACAGAGAGCATAATAGCACTGAGTATCTGGGAGAGAACTAGGCAAGATTTCTCCTTCTCCTTCCAACTCTCCCCACCCATATTCTCAACCTGTTCACAGTATACCTGCAGTTTTTCTTAGGAACTTCTTTTCCTTTAATTTAAGGCTGAAATTCTTGACCTGAGGTACATGGCCTCCTTCATGGGTTGGGGGAAAATGCCTCTTTATTTCAATGTAGTTGGTTTCCTTTATGTGTTTTATACATTTAAAAAAACATATGGACTTAGGCTTCCCAGGATAACTAAGGGAGTCCAAGACATGAAAAAGATTTTGTAGCCCTTGGAATGCAAATTCCCCTTCAGCAAAACAGTATCTTAAGTTATCAGCCATTTACAGAACTTCCTAATTTTCCATCTTTGCATCCCCAGCAAAAGGACGACAGGTGGAACCCAGAATTGAATATGAGGAAGAGTGAGCTGGTTTGCATTTGGGAAATTACACGTTGCTTTTAGTAATCTAAACTGTTCCCAGAAGAAAGAGCCCTCTCTTCAACATGAACACTCTTCCCATGATGCTCCACAGTTGTGAATCATAGAACATAATAACATCTGAGAAATCCCAGTTTCAGGTGACCCAAATGGACCAGTGTGTTTCTTAGGGCGATCTCTGTCCAAAATAATAGCATTAGAGATAACATTGAGGAAATGTCTCATCAGAAAGAGAGGGTAAGCATGAATGGCAAGAATGAGGTATAAAAGACAGTCGGGGTGACTAGGTGTCATAGTGAATAGAGCACTGGCCCTGGAGTAAGGAGAACCTGAGTTCAAATGTGACATCAGCCACTTAGCACATACTAGCCATGTGGCCTTGGACAAGTCACTTAACCCCAATTGCCCTGCCTTCCCCCCTCCATAAAGAAAAAAAGAAGACAAGACGGTCTGAGGGCCCAGCTGGCACCCACAAAATATACAAAGTTCATAGGATTATAGCAGTGAGTCCAACCCACTTATTTTACAGCTGGGAAAACTCTGGCCAAAGAGGCCAAGTGACTTGCCCACAGTATCTATAATAAGATTTGAACTCAGGATTTCCTAACTGAGTCTGAGAGCCTATCCACTATGTTATCTTCCTAAAGGAAAGCCACCAACAAAATAGATCATATAATCCAAAAAGAGGTACAGCATTTAGACCTGTATGATACTCATAGTCGCACATAAGACAAACTGCCTCTCCTCTAGATGCTGGAAATGCCTTCTTTTCCTAATGCCCACACCCTGTCAAGCCCTGGAAACTTCCTTGTCTCATGCTTATACTTCCTCTTTGATTCAGCGGGACCTCCTCCCCACCCCCAGCCAATAGTACCTCTCTGACTATGATTTCAGAAATGGGGAACCAAGCAAATTTGTCTAAGCGGGAATCTGCCCCCCTCCCTATAAAACCCATGAACTCCAGCTGCCTCGGGGAGCTGCCCCAAGGTTAAAGTGATTGCAACTCAGGCATCCCACACCCTGACTAAGAGAAATAAATGGGGAGCTCCAGGTTGCTGGGTGTGCCATCCAACAGTAGCCTCTCTGAAGGGCCATTAATGAGTCCCCTTCCTCCTATTGCCTTTGAAGACCAACACATTCAAAGTCCCAATGACTGACTTAGTTTAACATTTCTGTCTTTGCCATTGTCATCTTCCCTCTGACCTCCCTCCCCCTTTTGCTTTAGGCTCTGAGCCTCCCCTTTCATGGATTAAAAGGATAATAAAAGGGCTAATGCTTTATTCATCACTACTCTGATTTTTTTTGTTGTTGGAAGCTCCTTCTGAGTCACATAACATCCCTTCATGGTTCTGGTCCCTTCTCCCACTGCTAAGTTCTTTCCAAGGCTTTCATTTTGGTGACTGGCGTAAGCTGGCTATGCTTCCATTCCCCTCCCTGCTATGCTTTCAATTCTCTTTTGACTTCACCAAGTCTCAGTGCTTGGCATCTTCTCACCCTGGATCATCCCTCTCCCCCCAAATTGCCCCATCTCCCATTGGTGTATTCCCTCCAAGGCCTCCATTTTGGAGATAGGACCAGGCGGGCTATGCTTCCTTCTCCTTCCAGCTGTGTTTCTCTCTAGATTTCACCAACATGTGCAGTTGTTTATATTTGTATCCCTGGGATCTAGCACAGTCCCTGGCATATAATAAGTGCTTAATAAATGCTTGTCATCTTGTCCTGCCTTGCAAATAACCATTACAGTTTTCCAAGTCTGGCCCCCATGTGTCTGCCCCAGATGTGGCCTTCCTTTCAGTTCTGACCAGGCCCTGACATGGCTGGCCCTGGCAGCCCCCTTGCATTCCTCCTCCTGCTCTTGCTTCTCTGCTATTGCACCCCATATGTGCCAGCCCTCTCCCTCCACAAGCACATGGTCCCTTCGCTGCCTCCCTTCTCCACCCCAGCCACATTTGCACCTTCACAAAAATCTCTACCTAGAGGTCTGCAGAATGGTCCACTTAGGTAAAGCTAAAACTGTCTGTATTAAGGATGGGGACAAGGAGTAGTTGTATGAATTGTCTACGGAAGAACATGCATAGAGAATGTGAACGCATCGGAGGAGGGAATTGTGGGAAGATGGCAGAATAAGGCAAGAAATTACCCAGCTCTCCTAAATTCACCCCAGTATAACTTAAAATAATGCCTCAAAGTGAATTTTAGAATGGCAGAAGTAGTTAAAAGTGGGAATAAAGCAATCACCCAACTAAGACAAATTGGGGGGATGTCAGAAAATATTTGACCTACCTGGCTGATAGTCTGGACAGGAGTGAAGTACATATACCCACCAATAAACAACAAGCAACCCTGTTGGGGGAGGGGGTGCAGGTATATCAGGAGTAGCTGATGCTTCAAAATCTTTCTCCCCACAGGGTATGGGGGTCCAGTGGTGATCAGGGGAAGATTGTGGTGGCAGGGGAGACCTCCACTGGAAACAGGGCTAGGAGGCATTGGTCAGATATAGTCCCAGGCGATAGCTGTAGGTGAAGAGAAGTGAACAGATACCAATGAGTGTAATCACAGAGAGGCAAGGGCCCTACTGGTTGTGGTCATTCCCAAGAGAGAGGAGTCCCTGGTTTCAGTTCCAGAGCAGAGGGGTAAGCTGATACTTGCAGCCACCTGATAGGAACCACAGGGAGCAAATGTGTTTGTGGTGGCAGCCATGCTATGGGCTCTGGTCGTGGCTTAGGGGAGAAGAGAGTATGTGAAGTCACTCATAGACCAGGGCATGAGCCAGAAGAGCAGTGACTACACCTGGCCTTCTTGTGTCTCATAGCACATTGGAAGAACAAAAAAGTCAAAGACCTCCAAATAGAGCTCTGAAAACAATAGCATAAAAATCTTGAAGCTTGAGACATCTCCCACATACTGGGAGCAGAGCCCAACTGTAACATAAATTTAACAGCCAAGAAATAAGCCATTGTTTAAAAATGAGTAAACAACAGAAAAAGAACCTGACCATAGATAATTACTATGGTGATAGAGAAGATCAAGGTTCAAACTTAGAAGAAGACAATGAAGTCAAAACAGCTACTTGTAAAGTTTCAAAGAAAAAAAAATGTCATGGTCATAAGGCCAAAAAGAGTTCTTGGAAGAATTTTAAAAGGATTTTTGTAAATCAAATAAAAGAGGTAGAGGAAAAATTGAACAAACAAATCACAATAATGCAAGAAAATCAAGACAATTATGAAAAGAAAGTCAACCAATTGAAGAAAGAAATAAAAAAAATGACTCCTTAAAAATTAGAATTGGACAAGGGAAGCTAGTGACTTCATAAAACATCAAGATATAATAAAACAGGGGTGGCCAGATAGCACAGCGAATAAGAGCAACGGCTCCAGTGTCAGGATGACCTAGAGATTGAATCCAGGGCTCAGACACTTAGCACCCACCCAGAAACACCTGGCCGTGTAACCTTGAGCAAGTTACTTAACCCCAATTGCTTAGGGGCAGCCAGGTGGCTCAGCGAGTAAGAGCACTGGCTCCAGTGTTGGGATGACCTGGATCAAATCCGGGCTCAGATACTCAGCACCACACCCAGAAATAATAACTGGCTGTGTAACCTTGAGCAAGTTACTTAACCCTGATTGCTTTAAAAAAAAAAAAAAGATATAATAAAACAATCAGAAGAATGAAAAAATAAAAGTGAACATGAACTATAAAGAATTGTTGGAATACCTGAAAGTCATGATAAAAAGAAAAGAGCTAGACACTATCCTTCAAGAAATTAAGGGAAATTGCCCTGAAGTTTTAGAACTAGAGGATAAAATAGAAATTGAAAAAAATCCACTGATCACTGCCTGAAAGAGATACCAAAATGAAAACTCACAGGAACATTATAGCTAAGATTCAAAGCTCCCAGGTCAAGGAGAAAATATTATAAACAACTTGAAACAATTCAAATATTGTGGAGTTACAGTCAGAAAACACAAGATTTAGCAGCTTCTGCCTTAAGAAACTGAAGGGCATGGAATATGATATTTCAAAGAACAAAGAATTTGGGTTAGCAACCAAGAATAATCTATGCAGCAAAGCTGAATGAATTGAAGGACTTACAGGCATTCTTAAGGAAAACACCAGAACTGAACAGAAAACGTTATTTAGAAATACAAGAGTCTGGAGAAATATAAGAAGGCAAATAATAAAAGACTAATCACAAGGGACTTAAGGTTAATCTGTTTACCTCTAATATGAGAAAATGATACTGGTAACTCTTAATATTACCATTACTAGAGTAGTTAAATTATACAGGGCTTGGGGTTGAGTTGATTAGGATGGGATGATCCTAAAAATTGTGTAGGGAGAGGTAAAATGGAGTAAATTATCTAATATAAAAGAGGGGTGAATGGAAAAACTGTTACAGTGGAGAGGAAGATAGGTTGAAGAGTGGGTAACACAGTAATCTTATTTTCGTTGGAACTGGGTTAAAGAAGGAATAACATATACATCTAGTTGAGTATAAAAATCCTCTTACAGAGGAATAGGAGAGCAATGGGATAGGCTAAGGGAGTAACTCTTAGAAGGGTGTATGGATTAGGGAGGCAGTGATCAGAAGTAAATTAGACTTCTTTGGAAGGAGAGGGTAAAGAGAGAGAGAAGGATAAACAGTAGGGGGAAAAAGGATGGAGGGAAATACACAACTAATCATTATCACTATGAATGTTAATGGGAAGAATTCATCCACAAAATGGAAATGGATAGCAGAATGGATAAAAAAACAGAATTCAACAGTATGTTGTTTATATGAAACACGTTTAAAAATGAGAGACACACGTAAAATAAAAATAAATGGCTGAAATAAAATTTATTGTGCTTCAACTGATGTAAAAAAAAAAAGCAGAGGTAGTAATCATGATCTCAGACAAGTTAAAGCTAAAATAGATTTAATTAAAAGAGATAAGCAGGGAAACTACATTTTAGTAAAAGGTACAATAGATAATGAAGTCATATTAATAGTAAACATATATGTACCAAATGCTATAGCATCCACATTTATAAAGGAAAAGATAAATGAATTACATGTGGAAATAGAAAGCAAAATTATAATAGAGGGGGTCTTCAATCTCCCCCTCTCAGAACTAGATAAATCTAACTGAAAAACAAATAAGAAGTCAAAGCAATGAATAGAATCTTAGATAAGCCAGATATAATAGACATCTGGAGAGAAGTGATTGGGAATAGATAGGAATATACCTTTTCTCAGTGGTATATTACACTTTTACAAAAACTGATTATATGCTAGAGCATAAAAATTTTATAGTCATACAGAAAGGCAGAAATATTAAGTACATCATTTTCAGATCATAATACAATAAAAATTACAATCAATAAAGGGCAAAAGAAAGATAAAAATTAATTGGAGATTAAACAAACTAATATCAAAGAATGAGTGGGTCAAAGAACAAGTCAGAGAAACAATAACTAATTTTATTAAAGAGAAAGATAATAATAAAACAACATGCCAAAACTTATGTGAGGCAGCAAAAGCAGTAATAAGAGGAAAATTCATATTGCTAAGTGCTTATATCAACTTAAAAAAGAGAAAGAGTTGATCAATAAATTGTTATGCTTTTTTTAAAACTGGAAAAAGAAGAAATTTAAAATCCTCAATTAAATTAGAAATCCTGAAAATTAAAGGTGAAATTTTTAAAAGTTGATGTAAACCAAAAAAAAGGAAAAAATGTTTATAAATATTAAAGGGCCAGCTAAGTGGTGCAGTGAATAGATCACCAGTCCTGGAGTCAGGAGGACGTGAGTTCAAATCCAGTCTCAGACACTTAACACTTACTAGCTGTGTGACCTTGGGCAAGTCATTTAACCTCAATTGCCCTGCCTTCCCTTCTCCAAAAAGACCAAAAAGAAAATTGATGTAAGAAAACCATTGAATTAATAAATAAAACCAGGAACTGGTTTTATAACCAAAGGAACAATAGAATAAAAAATAAAAAGGGTGAATACTCCACTAATGAAGATGAAATTAAAGTAACTATTAGGAGTTATTTTGCCTACTTATGTGCCAGTAAATTTAACAGTTTAAGTGAAATGGAAGAATATTTACAGAAATATAAACTGCCCAGATTAATAAAAGAGAAAATAGATAATCTAAATAAACCTATTTTGGAGAAGGAAACTGAACATACTATAAATGAGCTTCCTAAGAAAAAAAGCATCAGGACAAGATGGATTTGCAAGTGAATTCTACCAAATACTTAAAAATTAACTAATTCCGATATTAAATAAATTAAATGGAATAACAGGCAAAGGAGTCTTACCAAATTCCTTTTATGAAGCAAATATAAACAGAGAAAGAAAATTATAGATCGATTTCACTAATGAATATGAATACAAAAATTCTAAGAAAAATATTAGCTAGGTGACTACAACAGTATATCATAAAGATTATACGTTGTGATCAAGTGGGACATATACCATGAAGGAATGATTTCATATAAGGAAAACTTTTCATAATTTTTATATCAATAATAAAATCAACAAAAGTCACAGGACTATATCAATAGATACAGAAAAAGTTTGGGGTTTTTTTGGAGAAGGGAAGGCAGGGAAATTGGGGTTGTGACTTGCCCAAGGTCACACAGCTAGTAAGTGTTAAGTGTCTGAGAATGTATTTGAACTCAGGTTCTCCTGACTCCATAGCCAGTGCTCTATTCACTGTGCCACTTAGTCTTCCCCCAAAAAGTTTTTGACAAAATATGACACTCATTCCTGTTACAAACATTTGAAAGCTTGGAATACATGACTTTTTCTTTAAAATTACAAGAAGAATCTGCCTAAAACCATCAGCAAGCCGATCTTGTAGCAGGGATAAGCTAGAATCCTCAATAAGATCAGAAGTGAAATAAAGATGCCTATTATCACCAGCGTTATTCAATATTGTACTAGAAATGCTAGCAATAAGAAAAGAAAAAATAAATTGAAGGAATCAGAATGTATAATAAAACTATTTCTTTTGTGGATGGTATGATGATATACTTGATATTTGACTAAAAAAATCAATAGAAACAATAATTTTAGCAAAGTAACAGGAGATAAAATAAGTCCACATAAATCATCAGCATTCCTACATATATTTATATGTCACCAACAAAGCCCTGCAAGAAGAGATATTAAAAGAAATTTCATTTAAAATAACCATAGACAATATAAAATACCTGGGGAGATACCTGCCAAGACAAACCCAGGGACTATGAATATAGTATACAGCCCTTTTACAAATAAAGTCAGATTCAAATAATTGAAGAAATATTAATTTTTCATGGGTGGGCTGAGTTTAATATAAATAAAAATGACAATTCTACCTAGAATAATCTACTTATTCCGTGCCATCCCAATTAAACTACCAAAATTTATTTTATTAAGCTAGAAAAAAATAATAACAAAATTCACGTAGAAGAATAAAAGGTCAAGACTATCAAAGGAATTAATAGGGGGAAATGTAAAGGACGAAGGTCTAGCAGGATGAGATCTTATATTATAAGGCAGTAATTATTAAATTATCTAGTATTGACTAAAAAATAGAATGGTAGATCAGTGGAACAGAATAGCATAAAATACACAGTAGTAAATTATTATACTACCTTTGTATTTGATAAACATACAGATTTAAGCTTTTGAGAAAAGAACTCGCTATTTGATAAAAAAAAATTGTTGGGAAAACTGGAAAGCAATCTGACTGAAACTAAGTATAGACCAGTATCTTAGACCATTTAACAAAATAAGATCAAGATGGATACATGACCTAGACATAAAGGGAAATGTCATAAGTAAAATAGAATATCAAGCATATTACCTATAGTATTTATGGATAGAAGACTTTATGAATAAACAAGAGATAGCATTTGGGGATATAAAATGGATGGTTTTGATTACATTGAATTTAAAAGGTTTTGTACAAATAAAACCAATGTCACCAAGATTAAAAGGAAAGCGGAAAACTGAAGAAAACATTTTATAGACAATTTCTTAGATAAAGGACTCATCTCAAATATATAGAGAACTGAGGCAAAGATGTAATTCATTCTCCAGTTGATAAATGTTCAAAGGATATTAACAGACAGTTTTTAGAAGAAATCAAAGCTATATATAGTCACATTTAAAAATGCTTGAAATCATCATTGCTAAGAGAAATGCGAATTAAAACAACTTCAAGACATCATCTCACACCTATCAGATTAGCTAAAATGACAGAAAGAGAAAATGACAAGTGTTAGGATGGATGTGGAAAAATTAGCACATTAATACACTGTTGGTGGAACTATGAACTGGAATTATGCCCAAAGAGTTATAAAACTGTGTATACCCCTTGACCCAGAAATAACACTATTAGGATTGTTTCCCAAGGTAATCAGGGAAAAAGGAAAAGAACCTATATATTCTAAAATATTTATAGCAACTCTCTTTGTGGTGGCAAAGAACTGGAAATTTGCCCATCAAGGGGAGAATGGCTGAATAAGTTGTGGCATATGATTGTGATGGAATACTATTGGGCTGTCAGGAGTTATGAGCAGGTTGGTTTTAGAAAAAACGTGGAAAGACTTGCATGAAATAATGAAAAGTGAAATGAGCAAAACCAAGAGAACATTGTAATAGTAATAATAATAATAATAGAATGGTAATAGTGTTAAAAAATAACTGAATTAGGGCAGCTACATGGCTGCAGTAAATAGAGTACTAGTCTTGGATTCAGGAGGACCTGAGTTCAAATCCAGCCTCAGACACTTCACACTTACTAGCTATGTGACCTTGAGCAAGTCACTTAACCCCAATTGCCTCACCTTCCCCCTCAAAAAAAAAAGTAACTGAATGACTAAACTGTTCTGAGTAACATGAGCATTCAAACTAACTATGAAGGATTTGTGGAGGAAAATGCTATCCGCCACCAGAGAAATAAAGACCTGATATATGGAAATGTTTGTTGTGTGGTTTCACATACATATCTGTGTCAAATGTTGGCCTTCTCCAGTGCTGAGTTTGGAGGGAGGGAAAGAGACAGCCCAGAACTCAAAATGTAACAAAAAAAATTAAGAAAAGAAGAAAAACATGCATAGAAGTTGGAAACAATGAGAAGGCTATGAGATTACCTACATGGATTGAGTGCTACATAAAACACTACATAAATGTTAGCTATTATTATGGATAGGCTCACATGTCCATTTAAGCATTGAAAAGCTATAATATCTCCAGCACCAAGTAGAATGTCTTAAGTAAAGTAGGTGCTTAAAAATATTAGTAGGGGCAACTAGGTGGCACAGTGAATAGAGCACCAGCCCTGGAATCAGGAGGACCTGAGTTCAAATTCAGCCTCAGACACTTGACACACTTACTAGCCTTGTGACCTTGGGCAAGTCACTTAACCCCAATTGCCCTCCAAAAAGGCAAAACAAAAAAAAAAAACATTAGTAGCATCAAAATAGTAATTAGCATTTGTATAGTGAGTGCCAGGCATTATGTTAAGGGCTTTACCAATATTATCTCTGATCCTCACAACAACTCCAGGAGGCAGGTGCTTTTACTATCCCCATTTTACAGTTGAAGAAACTGAGGCAGACAGGGGTAATTTACCTAGGGTTATAATTCTGAGTATCTGAGTCCAAATTTGAACTCAGGTCTTCCTGACTCCAGGTCTAGCTCACTATCCACTGTACCACCTAGCTGCTTTATAATGAGTATAAAATTTTATCCTCATCACAACCCTGGGAAATAGGTATGATTATTATTCTTATTGTTCAAGAGGCATTATCCTCATTTTTTAAAATAAAATAAGCAAGACTCAAAAGAACTGAGATCACTTGCACCATGGTCACATCAGGTTAAATTTAATTATATTATGACAGGGTTTTCACAATGGGCAGGATAGAATAAAAGTAGTTAATAAAGAATTAAAATTGCAAAGTAGGTGCGGAGCTGGTAAGGTAACAACAAGAGACCATGCTACAATGAATGACCTACCCCTAGACAGTTAGATAACCTGCAGATATGATGGTTGAGCTATTATTGGTAGATTTTCCCAATTGTGGGGAATAGGAGTGGAGCACAAAGAATAGAAATAGAAAAACAATGTTCTGATTTTCAGTAAGGAACATTAATACATGAGGCATGAAAAGTCCTGAAAACTATGCTAAAGTCTCCTAAGCCCTTCCCCTCCCCCTCAGGAATCCAACACCATTAAACCTAGAGTTTGAAATTGCTAATAAGGCTTAAAGTGGGGCACACTCTCCCATAAAAACATGTGCAACATCTAGAAGAACGAGCCCAAGCTTAAGAGGATACACTTCTAGCAAAGGGGACCTCCCAACTCTTTGTATGACTCAGACCAGAAGTGCTTTTATTCTTTGTAGAGTATTTTTACTGCCCCTTTGGGGACAGCCCCTCTACCAGGCAGGACATTCCTCTTGGGCTCCCACATGTGCACCTTTCTGGAATCCATAGTATCCCATTTCTGTGCTACAAGGCACAATCCCTGAAACTGCTTCCTCCCATAGGTATCTCTCTGTATCTATGACTATCCTTGGGCATGTCTATGCTCCAAGGTAGAGGCATTTCCTCTTCTCTAGTAGCTCCAAAAACACATCCAATGGTGGCAGGGTTGGGGAGAGGAGTGGAAAGTCTCTTCCTTACTCCAATCTTCTCTACAAAGTATTCCCAAACTTTAACATATCAACTCTACAATTGGAACCTAAACTGCTGAAAGTCATCATTATTTAAAGCCCTAAGGTGTGGCTAACCTGTTTGCTAAGTCAGTTGGCTAAGCAGAACAATCAGCCCAAAAGTAGGACTTCAAACACCAATAGATGGAGAAGACGTGGGAAAATTGGAACACTAATGCATTGTTGGTGGAGTTGTGAACTGATCCAACCATTCTGGAGAGCAATTTGGAACTATGCCCAAAGAGCTATAAAATTGTGCATACCCTTTGATCTAGTAATACCACTACTAGGTCTGTATCCTAAACAGATTATAAAAAAGAGGGAAAGGATCCCCATGTGTGATAGTAATGGAACATAAAGATTCCCCTGTATTGGCTTGGTTTTCAAATTGATTGTGTTAAAACCCAGAGCTTGTTAATCCCACCTGTGAGATGGACTTGTTGATGTGAAAAGAAAGTCCTGAACTGGGAGGAGCTGGTGACGTACATTTGGAGAGACAAGAGAGAGGCAGAAGGACTTTTTGGAAGCAGCACCCACGTGGAGGCAGAGAGAGAGACTGAGAAGGATTGCTGGGGCCACTTTGAATCGCCCTGGACTTTTGAGACCTGCCCCCTGAGCTGCCAAGGACTGAGGAGACATGGCTGTTTTGCTGGTACTTTGTCTGTCTGTTTTGATGTTGTTTTGCCAGATTTGTCCACTGGTGAAAGACAGTCCTGTTGTTGAAGAAGTCCTGGAACCTGGCTTTTGGCTAAGAAGCCCTGAGACTGTCCTGCAGACAGAGAGTGAATACTGTCCACTGGTGAAGGACAGTGCTGTTGTTGCAGGGGTCTGGAGACTGTCCTGCAGACAGAGTGAATACTCTCCACTGGTAAAGGACAGTGCTGTTGTTGTAGGGGTCTGGGAACCTTTCTGTTGGTTCAGAAGTCCTGAAGAAGGATTTTCTGGTTGTATGTTTACAGAAATCCTGGGAGAGGGTTTTGCTAATGTTTTCAGGGGTTCTAGGACTGTTCTACAGACAGAGGATGAATTGATGAAGGGACTGGCAATGTATGTTGTGGCCTTGCTGAGCCTTGTCTCCCCAGGAACTAAGATTGCTGAGAACTTGCCTCGTGTCAAGATGAAGAAAAGACCTCCATTTGGGTATTAAGTGCTGTGTTTAAACTTGATGTAACTCTGGGGTAGATTCAATTGAGATCCAGGGGTGGGGAACTTTTGACCTTTTGGTGCTCTGTGATTGACAAATGAATGTACTTTACTTAGATTGGAAACTAATCTCCATTTGAGAAGAGGGGCTTTGTGGTGGACTAAATGAAGGTACAGCCTAGGGGTGGAGTAGTATTTAGAACCGAGACTTTGTAATTGATTGAATGATTGTAAGGTCCTGGGGTGGGGTAGTACTTGGAGATTATTTAATCATGCTTAGTAAATGCTGTATTTGGAATGATGTCATGTTTTGATCCTCTCTGTTCTTGGTTTGTCATTGAATAAAATGGAGAGCACCTATGCTGGTATTTTGAACCTTGGGAAGTTGCCTTTCCTTGGCATTACATTACACCATGTACAAAAATATTTACAGCAACTCTTTTTGCGGTGACAAAAAATTGGAAATTGAGGGGATTCCCATCAGTTGGAGAGTGACTGAACAAGTAGCAGTATATGAATGTAATGGAATACTATTAAGCTATAAAAAATGATGAGGAGGCAGATTTCTGAAAAACCTAAATGCTGAGTGAAGTGAGCAGAAACAGGAAAACACTGTACACAGTAACAATCACCAACAGAAAAAGACAACTGGTTAGGCCATTAGGGAGTCTGGGTCTGTAAATTCCTAGTGACTAACTCCCCAAGGAATTTTACTAAATTCCTATTCAGCACAAATTCCTTTACTTCATCCCAAGATGGCAAGAGGTTGTAAAGTTAGAGGATTCTTTGTATTGCAAAGTATGTTTGGCTCCTGATGTCAAAATCCCTGCTCTTGAACAGGGGTCTGGAGACAAGAAGTCTTATTGTCTGAATCTTCAATCCTTGGCAAGGCCCTTAGGGAAGGAGATCTAGTATCTGGGTGCTCAGTAGTTATGGGGAAGATGGGGGAAGATCATAATCATGCATCCAGATCTAGAAGGCAGTCAGAGTTCACCTTTATGCTCCTCCAATTGTATTCCCAGCACTAGTGCTCAATATATGATAGACACTTAATGATTTGGGGTTGATTGGGCAAGCTACTTACCCTCCCCAGGGAGGCCAATCATATGAGGAAGAGCTTCTTCTGCTAATTGTGACTGGGTGGCCAGAACTGGGATGTGTTCCAAAAAGTGCTAGTTGACCAGAAAATGTCCTTCCAAAGGTCCCTGACAATGTTTGTAGACACTGACAAAGCTGTAGAATAAGAGACTTCAGAATGTTTGAGATCAACTTTGCCTCAGTGTTTCTTCTTTCATTTTTGGTGAAGGATAATGGAGGTTATGACCTTGTATTTTGAAAGATCAGGACATTCAAAAGTGGAGCCCATGCAAGGCTTTATAGCCAGTAGTCCAGCTTTAAATCTCCAACAAGAAAGGACCCAGCTATCAGGTGATAGTTGAAATAAGGGCTTATTTAGCAGTTCCGTCTCATGTGGACATGAACTTGGTGGGACCATTGCTATGTAGAAACCACATTAAGTTTACCTCTCTCTCCCCAGGGACCAAAGTGGCAGAGAGAAGAGTATGCCCCTGAAATGTTGGGGGGGGGAGACAGGAAATGTATATTCGTTTGTGCTTGCTCGAGCTTCAAAATAAAAGCTAACTGAGGTTAGGTTAAATGGAACTAGGTGGTTAATTACTGGTAGCTAACAGTAAGAGCATAGTAGAATGGGATTTCAAGCTGAAACTCCAATTTTAGGACCCTGAGAGAGAAATTTACCTTGGTCTAGGAAGAGTGGAGTCAAAATAATCCCCACACTATAAAGGTTTTCATGGATTTTAGCCAAAAATAATCTTTTGAAGGTGTTCCCTCCCCATCTTGGCTAGGGTAGTCTTTTGATGGGTCATCCTTGACACCTTTCTAGTAGAACAGGCTCTGCCAAACCTTGTGTTCCTAGCTGAAGCCTAGTCTTCAAGAACCCAGAGTCCTCTCCATGTCCTAAAGAGGCAGCAGAAGAGGACTTTTCATGTAAGATATAGAGGTGATCAATAAAATGATGTAGCCAAGTTGTAAATAATTAAGGTTTGAGGGAGATAAGTGTAATAACAATCATTGACAAACTGAGAAAACCTGCCCCAACAACTTCTAAAATGAAAGCTATAACTAGAGCAAACAAAAGAGATGAAATTCCCATGTTTGCTTCTTATTTATTGCATGTGACTTTGTAAGAAAATACTTCCTTTATTATTTTTATTTATCATAAACTTCAATTTGTAATGAGTATAATAGCCATATTTTTTTAATCTGTTCTATCGTGGCTGGCCTCCAAATGATGAATTCCTGTGGTCACATTAACTTACAAAGGCTGTCTATTGAAACTGGAAGGGGTTACATTCTGCATCAGCAAAGGGAGTACCCACACCGATTAAATCACCCATCCTTCAAAGGATCAAAGTTAATAGTGTAAGTAATGACGTTTGGTGACCATGTTTTCAAAACCAAAAACTGAGACACATGGCTTAACAAAGGCTGTTCCATTTGCAAAGCTTCATTAAAAGCACTTTGTTTCCTTGAAATTGAAAAGTCCAGGAAAATGAGACATATGTTTGCTATATCCTCATATAACTACCAGTGGTAGTAGTAGTAAGTCATTCTTAGAATTCAAACATATGGGTATGAAATGTAATGTATCTTATACAGTTATAGTTGATTTGTTCTTTTCTCCATATTTTCTTGTCTCTCTTTTTTTTATCTTTTTTTTTTTCATTTTGGAGGGCAATTGGGGTTAAGTAACTTGCCCAAAGTCACACGGCTAGGTTTTTGTATGTGTGTGTTAAGTGTCTGAGGCCGGATCCGAACTCAGGTCCTCCTGACTCCGGGGCCGGCACTCTACTCACTGCGCCACCTAGCCACCCCACTTGTCTCTCTTTTTAACAATATCAGCTTCTTCTTGCGCAGTTCTCAGTGACTTTTAAAACTTGGTGAAAGAGACGCAAAGTAAATGGAAAGAATTACACAGTATGAGAGGATCTGGGTTTAGATTTAGACTCTGCTACTTGCTACCTGTGTGACCTTAGGAAATTCACTAAATCACTCTGGAACTCAGTTTCCTCATTCACAAATCGCTCCTCATTTTGGACTTCATCATCTCTAAAATACTCTCCAACTCCGATCCTATGAACCCCTATTGTTGTTTAGTCCTTTTCAGTCCTGTCTGTCTCTTTGTGACACTCCTATCTACCATACCACCCAACTGCGCATAAACCCCTATTACTGTAACGAGATGAGGGTCTAAATTCTTTCATTTATTCTTAGACAATTTTAATAAATGTTACTCAAAATAAGTTCTAAACACTTATCGTTCATTGTTTGCCTCATGAGGTAATGAGTTCCCCACTAATGAAGGTGTTCAAGTGGCATCTTCTTGACTGTTTCTCCAGAAAGACAATACCCCTGAGTTATGCTTTATTTTTTATTTTTATGTTTCTTGAGGGAGTAAGGTAGGGCAATTGGGGTTAAGTGACTTGCCCAAGGTCACACGGCTAGTTTTGTGTTAAGTGTCTGAGGCCAGGTTTGAACTCAGGTCCTCCTGACTCTAGGGCTGGTGTTCTATTCACTGTACCACCTAGCTGCCCCCTGAGTTATGCTTTAGATAGGAGTTAGGCAAATGACCACCATGCCACACTTACCTATCTTATAAAGATATTTTTTAGGGCCAGAAATGCCTGTGTGATACAACACAAAATAGATACAAAGTAACTTTGAGGGCAGCCAGGTGGCGCCATAGTGCACAGAGTGCTAGGCCTGGAGTCAGGAAGACTCATCTGGCCTCAGACACTAGCTGTGTGACCCTGGGCAAGTCACTTCACCCTGATAGCCTTAGTTTCTTTATCTATAAAATGAGCTGGAGAAGGAAATGACAAACCACTCTAGTATCTCTGCCAAGAAAACTCCAAATGAGTTCACGAAGGTCATGAGGTCCTGACTGAAGTGACTGACTTTAAAGACAACAAAGGGCCCGCTATGTGTCAGGCTCTGTGCTAAGAGCTGAGAATATATTTCTTACTGGTCCCTGCCCTCAAGGAGCCCAAACTTTATACAAACAATGAACTATACACGGGATAAATAGATAATCAACAGAGCAAGGAATTAGAATCAGGATGGAGATGAACAAAACAGCTCAGGAGAGGTAGACGATTTTCCCAAGGTCACAGGGCAGAAAGCAGCAGAGCTGGGATTTGAACCTGGGTCCTCCAAAGGTAAACCCAACCCTTTCTTCTACACCACATCATTTCCAAGCTAGTTTCTGAGTCATGTTAGGGGTAATAGACTAAGAACTGCAAGAGACTTTAGAGGTCATTGAGGCTCACTCTCTCATTTGACAGATGAGGAAACTGAGGCCCAGAGAGTTTAATAAACACTTGCCCAAGGTTACAGAGGGAGTAAGTGGCAGAGCCAGGGTTCAAACCAATGTCCTCTGAATCCAAATCCAGCATTCTCGCCAATGTACCACATAGCCTCCTTCATGAGCACCAACACAGGCAGCATCTGAAATATGAATATATTAATTTTTTAAACATAAATTCCTACAAGAAAGAGGAAGTCTTTCACCTCCCCGTAAGGACAAGCATTCGCTTCTTAGCAGAGTGGTGCCAAAGGGGAGAGATCCCACCTGGATGCGTATTCAGACGAAAGCTTTTAATCATTCACCAAAAACCTGTTCCACATTCTAATTTCATCATTCCTCTGTTGGCACCGCTAGTCAGTGGTCTCCCACTTTCATAATCTGCAAATGTCCTTGACTCTTCCTCCTTTCTCACAGCCAGATAGTTACTAAGTTCTGTTGATTCTATACCTACACTGCCCGTCTCCCTGCCTCTCTGTTCCCACTGCCACCATCCTGGAGTCTAATGAAATAATGTTTGTGAAGTGCTTATCAGGGGTGCCCGTCTATACAACAGGCATGATATAAGTACTTATTCCCTTCCCTTATAGAGAAAACCACCACTCACCTGGGCTGCCTGTCCAATCTTGTCTAATACTACTCCCTTCCATAGTCTCTACCCTCCAGGTACGTTGAATGATTCTCTCAGTCACAGGGTCCCTAATGAGTGAAGTAATTGTCCCTTAGGACTCTGCCCAGGTGAAAACACTCATGTATTATGTTAGTTCTGAATACCCCATTTTAGGGGAGGCAGGGATAAATGGGAGCATGTCCAGAAGACAGCCTGGGACAGTAAAAAAAAAAATGGAGGTTATTCCGTTCCATGATTACTTGAAGAAAGTAGGGCTTTTAACTTGAAGAAAATCACAACCTGGGGATGGGGAGGGACAAGCTAGTCTTCCTCAGTCTGACAGTCACTTGGAAGAGGCAGCCAAATTTTCTCAATGAATAGAGTGCTGGACATAGATTCAGAAAGACTAAAGTTCAAAATCATCCTGAGACACTTAAGAGGCTATATATTCCTGGGCAAGTCACGTAACCTTTTGTCTTTCTCATTTTTTTTTTTGGAAGGGGTAAGACAAGGCATTTGGGGTTAAGTGACTTACCCAAGTTCACACAGCTAGTAAGCATGTCAAGTATCTGAGGCTGAATTTGAACTTGGGTACTCCTGACTCCAGGGCCAGTGCTCTGCTGCCCCATTTTTTTTTCTTCTCTAAAATGGGGCTAATAATAGCACCTCCCTCCCAGAGTTGTTGTGAAGATAAAATGAGATAATATTTTTAAAGTGATTTTTGCAAACCTTAATTCTAGCTGTGAGAATGCTGATGATTAGACACATTCTCCCGGGCTTCAAAGCAAAGAACTGGAAACACAGGATAGAAATTGTAGATTTCAGCTGACTTTAAAGAAAAATGTAAAAGGAGCACTGTCCAGAAGAGGGATGGGCTACTACATTAGAGACTGGGAGCCCCCTCACTAAAACAAATGATGGTCTTTGATAATGCAGAAGAGATATTTCAGGTAAAGGCTAAATTAGAACAGGGTCTCTTGCCTTTTTTTGTCCTGGACCCCTCTGGCAGTTTGGTGAAGCCTGTGTGCCCCTTCTTGAAACAATGGTCTCAAAGGTATAAAATAAAATGCATAAAGTTATGAAAGGAAACCAATTATATAGTTATTAAAAAAATTTTTTAGGGGCAGCTGTGAGTAAAGCACCGGCCCCGGAGTCAGGAGGACCCAAGTTCGGTTCTGGCCTCAGACACTTAACACCCACACAAAATAACTAGCCATGTAACCTTGGGCGAGTTACTTAACCCCAATTGCCCTCCAAAAATAAAAAAAAAATTAGTTCACAGACCCCAGGGGAAGAATGCCTGAACTTGATGGTGTCTGAGGCCCCCTCTAATCCTTGGACTGAGTGATTCAGTGCAGTTGCCCAATAGGCCATGGCCCTGGTTCCTCCTCAGACTTTGTTCTCTAAGTAAAAAGGGAACTTGAGGAATGATCATGCTGAGAGGGGAAGAGTGCACTGACTTGACCCTCCCTCTGGGAGACCCAGCTCTGTAGAAATAGGGCTGGGAAGCCTTTGACTGGTCCGACTATCTGATGACCAGGGCTCTGAAGGGTCCAGCTCAGATAAAAAGGATCTTTCTCTACATGAGGCACATCCCAGATCTGCTACAGAATAGAATAACATTTATTAAACACTCTGTGTTAAGCACTGCACTGAGCACTGAAAATACATATGTAAAAAAAAACACAACAGAAAAACCCCCTTTCCAAGAGCTCTTATTCCAATTGGGGAGGGCAATATGTTATCTCTATAGATGACGTGTAGATAAATACAGATATGGCTGCCATGTACGTGGAAAGTCCAGTGGTCCTTAAAGGCTTAGCAGCAAGGAAAATTGTGAGACTCGTGAGTTCTTCAGGTATGTTGCTGAGGAGAGTCTAGTAAGAGCTATTTGAGTGGAGTTCACATAGGAGCTGTTATAGCATGGCCCCACAATGATCTGGTGGGCTCCACTGTCCACTAGTGACTGGGCAAGTCAATTCACCTATGAACCTGTTTCCTCCTCTATAAAATAAGGGAGTTGGACTGGCTGGTTTCTCACTCTAGATTTTTATTATGCAGAATTTACAGCTAGAAGACCTGGGTTTGAATCCCAACTCTTACACTTACTGCCTCAGTTTCCTTGTCTGTAAAATGAAAGGGTTAGAATAAATTGTTTTTTTAGTGCACACGTGGAAGAATTCTTTGAAATATTAGCCAGATTCATTTTTATAAGGAAACTGAGGTCTAGAAAGATTGTGTAATTTGCCCAAGGTCTTCTTGTAACATTCATAAGAATGCCTTGTGGATATGTGGGCCCTTCCTGGATATCTCCCTTCCCTGCCACATTCATAAGGACCAAAAAAAAAATATTTCTGAGACCCTATTACTATAAAAATTTATGTATATAGACCTTCCTTTATAGCACACGATCTTAACTTTGGGGTTTTAAATGTGGATCTTAAGGTCCTTTGACTAATTGATCCTAATCTAATTCCTGATTTTAAAAGGCTCTGGGAGAATACCCTGGTTCCATCATATGAAAACTATATATTATATATTTTATTTATATATTTTCTATATAACAATATATAATATATACACTATGTATATTAATGATATATTTTGTATATAAATATATAAAATATTTTTATTTATATATATTCAATACAATCTCTTCAAGAAGCTCATCAGAAAGACTCTCTATGATATAACAGATAACTTTTTGGGAAAATGAATTGACAATCATGGGTCAACTCCAAGGAAGCCTGGGCAAGTCTCAAACATTTTACTTACAAGCTGTCATCATCATTATGGTTAAGTCATAGAACAATAAGAACAATATATTCACTTATTCATTCAAAAGACATTTATTAAAAGCCTGCTATGTGTAACCCATTGTGCTGAGTAAGAAAAGAGATGGAAAATAAAAGTAATTTACATACCTTTACTCACTTGAACCTCATTAACAATTATTTATACCTATTTTAAAGATGAGGAAACTGAGACTCAGAGAAGATAAGTCACTTGATCATAGTCACAAAGTCAGCAAATATCAGAGGTAGGATTTGAAGCAAGATCTTCCCAACTCCAATTCTAGTAATTAATCTACTATACCATGCTTAAAGTTGTTAAGACATACTCATGGCTTTTAAGGAAGAATATGTGAGTCCTTGTCAGATCATAATGCAATAAATTTATATTTAATAAGGTACCACTGGAGAATAAACAACCTAATCTTAAAGAATGAATGGTTTGAAGAATATATCATAAAAACAACCAATAATTTTATTAAAGAGAATAAAAATGAGACTACCAAAACCCATGGGATACAGTATAAACAGTAATCAGGAAAAAAAAAAAGGTATATCTCTAAATGCTTAAGTCAATAAAACAAAGAGCAGACCACTGAATGGGGTATGCAATTAAAAAAAAAAAACTTGGAAAAGAAGAAGTTAAAAATCCCTAATTCAACACCAAATTGGAAATCCTAAAAAGTAAAGGTGAGATTAATAAAATTGAAAGTAAAAAAACTATTAAATTAATCAATAAAATTAGGAGTTGGTTTTATGAAAATAAAATGAACATTAATAAGATTTTAAAAAGAGGAAAACTAAATCACTAGTATCAAAATGAAAACAATAAATATACCACTAATGAAGATGAAATTAAAGCAACTATTTTTTTTTTAAAGCAATCGGGGTTAAGTAACTTGCTCAAGGTTACACGGCCAGGTGTTTCTGGGTGGGTGCTAAGTGTCTGAGCCTGGGATTTGATCTCCAGGTCTTCTCAACACTGGAGCCGGTGCTCTTACTCGCTGTGCTACCTGGCCACCCCTTAAAGCAACTATTAGAAATTATTTTGATCAGTTATATGCCAATAAATTTAAAAATTTAAGCAAAATAGCAGAATACTTAACAAAAATATAAACTGCCTAGATTAACAGAAGAGGAAAGAGAATACTTAAAAG
Source organism: Petaurus breviceps papuanus (assembly GCF_028583685.1). Taxonomy (NCBI): domain Eukaryota; kingdom Metazoa; phylum Chordata; class Mammalia; order Diprotodontia; family Petauridae; genus Petaurus; species Petaurus breviceps. The sequence continues at coordinate 54,671,786 of NW_027185655.1, read as the reverse complement.
AAATTGAACAGACGGTAAGTGAGCTTCCTTTAAAAAAAAAAAAGCATCAGGACCAGATAGATTTACAGGTGAATTCTACCAAACATTTAAAGATCAACTAATTCTGCCCTGAAGTCAGGAAGACCTGAGTTCAAATTTGACCTTAGATACTTACTAGCAGTGTGACCCTGGGCAAGTCATTTAACTCCAATTGCCTCTCCCTCTCCCCAATAAATAAAGATAAATAAATAAAAGGAATTAATGAAAAATGTAAAATAAGGTAGTCTAGAAGTGCCAGATCTTAAACTATGGGATAAGGCAGTAATTATCAAAACTATCTGGTCCCAGCTAAAAAATAGAAAAGTGAATCGGTGGAAAAGAGTAGTCACACAATACATAGTAGTAAATGATTATGGTAACCTTGTGTTTGACAAAAATAAAGATTTAAATGTGGGGGATAAGAATACAATATTTGATTTTTTAAAACTGTTCAGAAAAGTTTTAAAAGAAGTTCAAATGAAGGCAAGATGACTACTGCCTGGGCCTATTTAAGAAGGCTTTAATGAAGCAGATAGAAAACAATCTGGAATAAATTGAGTATAGATCAATATCTTACACCATTTACCAAGATAAGGGAAAAATACATGACTTTGATATAAAGGGATGTATCATAAGAAAACTAAAAAACAAGGAACACATTACCTATCAGACTTGTAGACAGGAGAAGAATTTATGAATAGAGAAAAGAGAGCATTTTGAAATGCATAATTTTGAACACATTAAATTTTAAATGTTTTATACAAATGAAACCAACATAGCCAAGATCAGAAGGAAAGCAGAAAATGGGGGAGAGGGGGAATTTTTATAGATAGTTTCTTGAAGTCTTATACCTCAACTCTATAGAGAACTGAGGCAAATTAATAAGAACATAAATCATTCTGTATCTGATAAATGGTCAAACAGAGCAGGCAGTTTTTCAGTGAAGAAATCGAAACTACATAGTCATATAAAAATACTCTGAATCATTATTGAGTAGAGAAATACACATTATAACAATTATGAGATACCATCTCATACTTATCGGATTGGCTAGAATGATAGAAGGGGGAAACGACAAATGTTGTAAAATTGGGACATTAATACACTGTTGGTGGAACTGTGAACTGATCCAGCCATTGTATAGAACAATCCGGAATTATACCCCAAAAGTTATAAAAGTGTGTATACTCTTTGACTCCGCAATACTTCTATTAGGTTTGTTTCCCAAGCTGATCAGGGAAAAAAGCAAAGAACCTTTATGTTCCAAAATATTTACATCAGCTCTTTGTGGTGGCAAAGAACTGGAAATTGAGGGAATGCCGATCAATTGGGAAATGGTTCAACAAGTTGTGGTATATGATTGTGATATGATACTACTGTTCTGTAAGAAATGATCAGGATGAACTGGTTGATTTTAGAAAAACGTAGAAAGATTTGCATGAAATAATGAAGAGTGAGATGAGCAGAACCAAGAGAACATTGTATACAGTAATAGCAATACTGTTCCAAGAACAACTGTGAACAGCTAAGTTATTTTGAGTATTACAAATACTCAGATCAATTATAAGGGACCCATGAAGGAAGATGCTATCCACCTCCAGAGAAAGAATGGATAAATAGAAGTCTATATAGTAAGGTTTTACTTATATAAATACGTGTGCATGTGTGTATGTATGCATATATGTATGTATATACATGCACATGCGCACACTCTGTGTGTGTGCCAAATGGTGGCCTTCTCTAGTGTGGGGGCGGGGACAGGAAGGGGGTCTGAGAAAAGAAAAGAAAAAGTGCACAGCAGAGAACAAAAGAAAACTCAGAAGGGAGCATAGAAAAGTAAATCGTTTTGAAAACAATGTAGTATTTATTACAGTTTTTTAAAAAGTAAGCAGTGTGAAATGAAGATTCGTGGTCTCATATTAAATCCTTTTTGTGTTGTTCTGTGCACATAGAAAGTTTTTATCTTTTTGTATTTACGTTCAAAATGAATAAAAACTTAAAAAAAAAACCCCAAAGAATCGAATGTTTGGAGCAGATGTGTGCTTTCATTCATGTGAGGACATTCTCTCCATAGGTGCCAGTCTACACTACCCCCTGCAATGGTTTTACTGAGTTACCTAGAGCAGTGAGATGTTAAGTTTCCTTCCCAAGGTTCAGGAGCTGAAATGTTTAAGAAGCAGGGCTCTTCCTGACTTTGAGACCAAATTTCTATCCACCACAACCACAATGATTTTTCTTATGAGCAAGGGACTATGTCCTTTATTTTTTTTAGGAAATAGGTAAATTTTTCAGGAAGTAGGTAATCAATATTTGTGTGAAATCTCTTGATATTGGCTTATTCTGTTGTTTTCCTCTATCTGTATTATAACTGCCTCTCATATAAGTAATACAACATAATTTTGATACATATTTGAATGTGCCAAGTATATAAGAAAAGTCCACCAGGGCAGCTAGGTGGTGCAGTGAATAGAGCACCAGTCCTGGAGTCAGAAGGACCCGAGTTCAAATCCAGTCACAGATATGTAACACTTACTGGTCATGTGACCTTGGGCAAGTCACTTAACCCCAATTGCCCTGCCTTTCCCTGTCTAAAAAGTGCAAAAAAAAAAAAAGTCCACCGAAAAAAGGTCTAGAAATTCAAATGAGGGCAAGACTTTACTGCCTGGGCCTATTAAAGAAGGTTTTAATGAAGCAGGTAGATGGATAGCCTCAATGGACAGAGACCTGGGTCTACAGTCAATAAGTCCTTAGTTCAAAATTTGACTTCAGATACTTACTAGCTATGTGACCTTGGGAAAGTCATTTAACTATTATTTGTCTCAGTTTCCTCCACTGTAAAATGAGGATAATAGTATCTCCCTCCCTCACAGGGTTGTGAAGATCAAATTATATATATATATATATATATATATATATATATATATATATATATATAAAGAGTTTAGCATGCTACCTGGAACATAGTAGGTACTGTACTAGTGATATTATTATTATTATTATTAAGCATCATTTGAGCTTTACAGAAGAGGTGACCTCAAAAAGATGGGTAGAATTTCGACAGTTAAAGGTGTCATTCCTGAGGTTGCTATTATACCAACCACTGGGACAAAGAATAAAAATAAGATTAAGGCAATGTCCAAATGTTTGTTGTTATAAACAGGGCATCTCCAAAGCCTTAATTAGTTTTAAAACTAAAGCTTTTGGGACATCCTAGATACAAAGCACTTGGCTATCTGATTAACATTTTCATCCAGATGTTTGCATGGGGGCAGCTTTCTTTCCCATCTTGTGTCCACTACCAAAAAACGATTGAGTACAGACACTGAAAAGCAGCCCATGTCAATTTAGGCGCTACCAGAACCATAGCCATGTATTTGTGACCCATGCATGGTGGGCCCTCTTTGCTTCCTTCCCAATCTTGTACTTTGCACTAACATTTCAGTAGAGAGCTCTGTGATCTCACTAGGGGCATGGGGAGGGGGGAGGGTACTTCCTCTTTTCAGTGAAGATCTCAAGCCTGCCTTGCCTTCTCATCCTGTGTGGTTTTTGTCTGGTTCTGGTCAGTCTTCTCTAAAGTGTTCACTCAACATATGGGAGCCTATGTGTGGTCCTTCTGTTACTATTTTGTGGATTCTGGCACAATTCTGTTTGTTACCCCTCTCACTGTATGGCCAGTACACCACCTATCTGGTTGCACTTGTCACTAAAGATGGTCTTTTATACTACTTCTCATATTCAAGTCACCTTCCATACCATGCCATTTTTACTTCCCATTCAATTTGGGGTCTACCTCATTGTCAACGTGCAGCACCTTTATAAGACATACTCTAGTAACTTAAGATTCCAGCCTGGGGTGGGTCTGCCAAAACCTACCTGTGTAATCCTAATAAAGTCATTTCTCTTTCTTAGGATTCACTTTCTCACTTGGAAAATGAAGGGATTGGACTAGATCAGGATTTGTTATCCTGGGGTCTGTGAACTCGGTTTTTAAGAATATTTTGGTAACCGTATTCCAATAGAACTGATTTCCTTGGTAACGATTTGGATTTTATGTTAGGTGGCACAGTGGATAGAAGGCTGGACATATAGTCAGGAAGACCTGAATTCAAATCTTATCCCAGAGACTTAATAGCAGTGTGTCCCTGGACAAGTCACTTGATCTATTTGCCTCAGTTTCCCCATCTATAAAATGGAGGCAGTAACAACACCTACCTCCCAGGGTTATTATTAGGGTAAAATGCTTCACAAATGTCCTATCATCATAACTATTATTGTTATTATTTTATGCATTTAAATCTAAGAAGAGGTCCATAGGCTTCACAAGATGATCAAAGGGGTTCATGACACCAAAAACGTTAAGAAACCCTGGCCTAGATGATTTCTCAGGTTCCTTTTTATACTATCGATTGGATTTGTCAGTCAGTCAATAAACATTTATTAGGTCCCTACTATGTAATTTTCCCAAGGTCACACAGATAGTATTTGATGGAGAAAGAATTCAGACCTAGGTCTACTAATTCCATTATTCTTATTCACATCCAGAGCTACTACACCATAAAATAAGATCTATAAATGTAAAGCTGTTGGAAGACAATTCATTGAGGGCAGCATATAAACAAGGAAGGAGATTATAGATATTATAGACATACATACATACACATGTATGCAAACATACACACAAGTGCCAAAGGTTTCCTAAAATTATATCTTACCAAAGACAAACCCCCAATAGCTGCTTAATTATTTAGATAGATTGTTAAGTTATACTCAGTTTGCAATAGGAAGCAAAGAAACAAAGCCAAGCAGTGTCAATAATTCAGCACTTCACACTTCAAAAGGTCTGTAATGCCATCAATATATGCCCTCCTTTCAGTGCAGCAGATGATAGATTTTTTTATGCTTTAAAAAATGGCATTGTGCGTTGCTATTCTTTTTTTTTTTTTTTTTGGTCAACAAACACGCTCCTCTAGGGAAAAGCCTATCTGAATTCAGCTAAGGTTGTCCTCTGATAACAGATACATAGTCATTAGAGATTTAGACCTTGAAGGGACTTTAAAAACTTAATGAGCTCCATCCGCTCATTTTACAGATAAGGAAACAAGTGCTCTGGTCATTTGCCCAGTGTTATACAACTAGGAAATGTCTAAGGTGGGGATTTGAACTCAGTTCCTTTGGTTTTGTTCATCTTTCCCTTCCAAGAGGACCAACGACATCACAAGGGTGATGTCTTGACTTGCTTGTGAATTGGATGTGAGACAGTTGCATAAAGACATCAGCCTCATTCTCTCTTCCAGAGTCATCAAAGGAAAGACAAAAGTCAGAGCAACTGGTGATAGCCTGGGATGGATGCCATGGAAGACGTCGGCGTCTGATATCTGACCAAACTCCAAGTATGCCACAGCACCTACATCAGCTGCCTTCCTGCCATTGGGACAAATTCTTATTTGCCCATTCTGCCTGAGGAAAAGTTTTCATACGCTTGGGGTGGACATCCCCCTAATCACCAGTAGGTCTGAGGTCTTTCTGTTACTCTCAACCTGATTTAGGCCATCTTCTGAGAATGTCTTACCATGGCATGGCAGCTGAGCATGCTACAGCTTCTTGGAGCCACAGGCAAGGGTTGAGTGCCAGGGAGACACCAAAGGTAGATGAGCAGCCCTGAAAAGGAGCTAGACCCCCTCCGAACACTACATACAGCCCTCAAGCCTTCCTGTTTCCAAATCCATCGGTTAATTGTTGCTAAGTCTATATTTAAAGTCTTTCCATTTTGGTAGGAACTGCCAGAGCTTACATTCTGCTGGCATAGCCTCAGGGCAATGAAACTCCAGGCCATGATGAAGTTAGAGCAGAACTGTGTGGAGGATGCAATCAATAAACACTGATAAATGAACACTCTACTTTCACTTCCCAAATACTTAAAACAAACATCCGAAGTTATTGTTTAGGACCCCTCTCTTCTCAACTGCTATCCCACTGGAAATTGTCGAGGATTCGACTAACCAATTTCTTCTGTGGGTCATTCGCCCCTCAACAACTGAATTAGAATCTGAGGGCCAAGAGTTGATGCTGCAAACATTCAAAATTCTATCAGACTGCATTATTCATCAGTAAAAAAAAAAAAAAACAGTCTTAGAATTCAGAGCAGCCTCATGGCATTGTGGAAATGGGACAGGGGTAAGGATCCAGTCAGAATGTTGGCTCCAATCCCAGTTTGACCACTTTTTGCCTGTGTGACATTGGGTAAATCCCTTCATCTCTCTGTCTCAGTTTTCTTACCTATAGACTGAGATCCTTTACAGCTCTGATATCTATGATCTTATGAACTCTAGTTAGAATGGCCTAGTTTGAGACTAAGACTTCCTAGGATTATAGATAAATCTCTTCTTAGAAGCAGATGATCTCTTAAGTTCCATTTCAATCCTGTGATTTATAATTATAATTATTTCAGTGATGTGGGAGGGAGGGATTTCTGGCTAGAAAGTTAAAGAGGATCTTCTTTCCTGGAATGTTTCAAAACTTGAACAAGTGTGGGAATGAACCATAGAGAAAACTACAAAGTAGACATTTGGTAGCAAAACCTTGGGCAAGTCTTTTCAAGTCACTTTGCAAATCATAAATGCTATTTAATGCTACCTAGTATTACGCTTATAACATTATTAATATGCTTACAATAGTATTATTATTACAATGTAGAACCAATTTCTATAATATTGAGAGAGGAGACTCAAATGAATAAATCCCCAAGTTTCCCCTTAACCATTTCAAATTTCTTCCCCATCCTACCTCCTACTCTGTCATACCCTCCCCATCCCAGTGATTCCAAATTCCCCCCGATGCCACTGCACAGAGTACAAATCAAACAAAAATATAACAATTTGCAGTCCTGAATAGCATTTTCAAGAGACTGAATCTGACATATGGAAATCTGACATATGGAAAAATAATATACATTTTTTTCAAATACACATGGAACATTTACAAACGACAAAAAACAGAAATTAAATATATTCTCAAATAGCAGAGACTGTACCTATAATTTCATTAAGGTTTCACATTTATAACTCCTTTCTACCACTGCAAGTTGGCACCTTCTCTACATCTTATAGTCTTAGAGAACTAAGACAAGTAAGTTAAGTGACTTACTCAGGGTCACATAGTATAGGTAGGACCTAAACCTACGTCTTCCTGGTTATGCTAATTGCTCTATCCACTACATACCAAAGCCTCATATACCAGTTAAGAAAAAAAATAAAAATTTATTGATAAATAATATCAAGAAGAGAAACAGAGCCAAAAGATGCAGGCTTAGGTACAATCTAAAATTATGTTAAATAAAGGTTTAATTATAGATCAAGTTACAGAAATAATTCTAAAATAATGTTAAAGATATTGATAAACTATATAAAATTACAGAATACAATTAAAGTAGCACTCAGAGGCTATTTTAAATTCTTCAACAAAATTTATATTAATACTCATACACTATATGTAGCAGGATGTATACTCATATGTAAATTTTATATTTCAAAGAATTTTTTAATACCACATAAAAATTTTAATAGAGATAGGTGACATTTTACCTGATTCTTTTAAGAATGTAAATATGGTCTTGATTCCCAACCTAATAAAGCTACCACAAAGAAAGAAAACTAAAGACCACTATCAGAACTCAGACCTGTAAAAATATGAAAATACTGGAGAATAAAGTACAACTGTATATCATTATAATTAAGTAGAATTTATATTAGAAGTGCAAGTGTATTATTTTATTAGAAAAAAAATTTATAATAAATGACATCAGCATTAAATATGAAAACAATGATTATATAAACAGAAAGTCTAAAGATACATCACCCACTAATATAGACAAATTTTTCATTCATATGATTTTTAAAGCATTTATTTGACTCCAAAAGCTATCAGTACATGTGATGACAAATATTAGAAATTCTCCAACTATGAACAGGGTTAAAGCAAAGTTATCTATATTCACCATCAACTCAGTTTTAGAAACATTAGACATAATTTTTTAAAGATTAAGAGAACAAGTATAGACAAGGAAGGCTGAAATATCAATTATTTTGGAACTATAGAGGCAGCTAGGAGGTACAATGAATAGAGTGCTAGTGTAGGAGTCTTGAAAATCTAAGTTCAAATCCTGCCTCAGACACTGATTTGGGGGGGGGTTACAATGGACATGTCAACTTATTTCCCTTACTCTGTTTATTCATCTGTAAAACAGGAATAATAATTGCATCTACCTTGCAGAGGTATTGTGAGGTTCAAATGAATATATTATATATGCAATTATAAAAGGTATTGTTATATTCATAAAATATTAACATATGCTCTTTACAAAACATTTTTCATCTATTCTCATCTGAGTCAATTCTGCAAGGTAAATGTTACTCTCCCTATTTTATAAATATTATTTGATATTAAACTATATTGTATTTCTACATAATGCCACATATATGAAAATAAATATGGTTATGGAAGAAACGTTAAAGAGTTATATAAATGTTAGGTATTATTCTTATATACAGATGATAGGGTTTATTTCAAAAACCAGAGAGGAAAAAAAAGAACAGAGAAAAAACGAGAAGAAAATCCAAGGGTGACGGGGAAGAAAAGAAAACTGAAGAGAACAAAAAGAGAAGGAAGATAGGGGTAGATGATAAAGGGAAGGAAAAAAGAAGGCAACCCTCCCCAGTCCTGTGTTGCACCTCTCTTCTGCACGCCCCCCACCCCTGGATGAGCGCATCCCTTTCTGCCCCTCCCTCCCCCATCCCTCTGATGAGCTCATCCTTTTCTGACCCTGCATCCCTGCCATGAGCCCATTTTCTTCCCCCACCCCTGCAGCTCTGATGAGCTCATCCTTTTCTGGTCCCTCATCCATCGGAGGAAATTCTAGCCCCCTCCCATTCTCTTCTGCTCCTCCATCCCAGTTCTGAGCCTCTTTTTCTGCTCCCCCATCTCTGTGGTGCGCGCATCCTCTCCTACAGGAGCACATCGCCTTCTGCCCCCTCCCCCACCCCAGGCTCCTCTGCCGCTCCCCTCCCCCATCCCTGGGCTGAGCAGGGCACCCCGGGCGCCCCTCTCCTCTCCGGGGTCTTCTTCTTGGTGGAGAGACCACGCAGCCCCCCGGGCACAGCCCGCGTCCATCCCGGCCCCGGGCTCGTCCGTGGCAGCACACGGAGCCAGCCGCGGACACACGAGGCGGGAGCAGCGGCGCTCCCTCGGGGCGCCGCCCAAGCTCGTGCCGGCTTCAGAGCGTGGGAGCGCGCGTGCGTGAGGGGAGCGCTTCGGAGCGTGCGCGCGCAGCCCCCAAGGGGCCGGGGCTCCTTCCCGGATGCCTGCGGCGGGCTAGGAGCTCGGCCAGTGCGGGTCTGAACCGAATAGTGCGGCGCTGCCTTCTCTCCCTCCTTTTCCTTGACCCGTGGAGTTACCAGTGGTTTGTCCATTTTGTTGGACATTAGAAAGAAAAACTTCCTTTTTATTAATTTTCTTACATATTCTGTTCATGCCATCCCCAGTGTGAGCCACCGGGCGTGACAGCAAACTTCTCCGGCTCCGCCGTGGCCACCCCAAAATGAGCTCTCGTTTCCGGGAGAGTCCGAGGGTCATTGAAGGCACAGATGCCGGCTGGTCCCCCGGACTGGTCCTCGCCAAGCCCGGGCTTGGCCCATTGGGCAGAGAGGGGCATGTGCACATAAATATGCAAATTGTATGTCAGATCGTGTGTCCGTTATATATTATTAGATATTTGTATATCGGTTAATACCATATGTACATCCACGCGTGCCTGCACACATATACACGCGGTGTGCAGGAGTGTACATGTGTTTGTATGCATGTAATGTGTGTATCGCGCGCATGGACTGCGTGTGCATGTGTGAATGTATGCATGTCGTGTGTGTGTTTGTGTGTAATGTGTTGTCTATGCGCGTATGTGTGCGTTGTGATGTGCACCACATGTGTGCATGTAATACTATGTGTGCACGTGTGTATGCATCAGTGTGTGTATGCATGTAATGTGTGCACATTTGTATATGTGCATTGATGTGTGTGCACCTGTGTGTTAATGTGTGTGTGACATGTATATGTGCTTGTAGTCTTATAACATCCCTACAACATGTTTATAAACATACATATGTGTGTGTTATATTTTAAAAACATGTTCAGTTTTATCTGCCTCTTCATGACCCCACAGACCATTTCTTGGCAAAGATTCTGGAGTAGTTTGCCATTTATTTCCTTCTCCAGTGAATTAAGGCAGACAGAGACTAAGTGACTTGACCAGGGTCACACAGTTAAGGGTCTTAAGCGCTGATGTGAACTCAGGTCTTGTTGAACTCCTGGCCCAGCATGCCATCTAGCTGCCTCTAGTATGTGTATGCATGCATGAATGCGTGTATACACATATATGTACACACATACCATATATTTACATTATATGTCTAAATATATAGGAGACATCTAGGTATCTACATATCTGTGCATATCTATGTATACTTATATATGCATATAAAAGGGAATAGGGTTATTAGAAACTGAAATTTTTTGATCCTGAAAGCAGAGACCCATTTTATATCTAAATATAATAGATGTATTATATATACATGTAAATATATGCCATTAAATATATCCTATTATATATTCTATTAAATATATACTATATATTAAATATAACCTAAATATAATCCTATATATTAATATCCTATTAAAGCTTAAAACTGCATTGGGGCTTTTGGAATATGCTGTATATGGTATCTTTTCCCTTCTTTGTGTATGTGTATAAATATAGATATCTGCATATAGAATGTAAATATTTGTATAGACAGCTAGACTATATAGAGGTATATTTTTATGTATATCTAGCTCTATATCTACATGTATAGATATCTATATATAGAATATATCTAGATATATCTAGATATCCATGGCTAAATATATAGTTATATTTTAAAATGTCTCTAGATATAGTTTTATATACCTAGATATCTCTCCATATATCTAGATGTATAAATAAATATATTTTTATATAAATGTCAATATATAATATATGTTATATCTAAATAGTATAAATATATAATGGATGTATAGTATAGATATATTATAAATATATCATAGCTAATATCTAAATCTCTAAAATATAGCTACATATAATTAATGTTATAATTTGTCTACATATAATATATAATAGATGCATATTTTATATCTATAGATTTTCTAAATATAGACATATGTAGATATATTCTCTTTATTAATATCTAGATATAGATGTCTGTATACATATACATACACATGAAATGTACTGATGGTCAAGTTCAGTGAGTAATGACTGCACTTCCTAGTCTGGGTGTTGTTTATCCACTTTGTTTTCCCGTGTGGATGATTAAGCCAAATTCTTTTAAGTGATTATGAATCTCACTTAAGAAAATATAATGAGCCTTGGGTTTTTTTTTTGCAATCAGCACAATGTAACCGGCAAACGAGTATCTGAATTAGCTCATTATCCGTTGGGAATCTGTCTTTGATTTGAGGTGTGCTAGACATCTCTATCATAGTCATTCCCTTACAAATTCCATGCTTTGGAGCTCATTTGATATTAAAAATCAAGACAGTAATCAAATAAGCCATCTCTAATAATATTTCGATGAATCTTGTATGATTTTAACACAGGTGTGGGAGCTACCTTCTTGGAGCAAATTTAAGGTTACATTTTGTACTGCTGCTTTTTATATTTGATTTTCATCAAGCTCACAACGGACTCTTGTATTCTTTGCCCATTTCAGTCAATTGTGGGACTCTAAAGATGTTTGCTATAAAATATTTGTGAAAAGCTTCCCCTTCTCTCCTTCTGCCTTCATCAAGGCTATATTTAATGTGTGTGGAGTATTCTCAGAAATATTTTATAAAGAGGGGAAAGCAGACACCTGGCTGTGTAACCTTGAGCAAGTTACTTAACCCCAATTGCTTAGGGGCGGTCAGGTGGCTCAGCGAATAAGAGCACCGGCTCCAGTGTCAGGATGACCTGGGGATCAAATCTGGGCTCAGATACTCAGCACCACACCCAGAAGTAACTGGCCATGTAACCTTGAGCAAGTTACTTAACCCCGATTGCTTAAAAAAAAAAAAAAAGAGGAGAAAGGATTGTAGTTCTGTGGACACTGGTGTTTTCTTAGCTACTTTTGGAGGTAATAATAATGTGTGTTTTTTTCTTAAGCATTTAATATCTCTCCCTATTTGAAAGATCTCAAGAATCCATCTCTCAGTACCCTCAAAATTATGTCACCTTTAGCATGTATACATGGTCTAGGTCCAGAACGTATTTTATATACATATATATGTGTGTGTATGTATATATATATATATATTATATATATATATATACACACACACTAATTCTACTGCTTTATCTGGCACTTTGGGAACTGTGATACTATATCGGAGTCCCAGTGTGGTATCTTGATTCTCAACAATAGCAGAAACAGTTTGTTAGAAACCTTTTTAAAGATCTTTTCCATTTTTGTCAGTTTGTTGCCCCTCCAGTTTTACCCTTCAGTGCTCTTAGGTTAGTTCTCTCAAAAACCTTCCTTTAAACTTCTGTTTTCCTCTTAAACTGTTTTATGAAGCTATAGTCTTATAGAATCATTGACCTAGAGCTAGGAAAGATGTCGAGGCCCCTGTTAAGTCCAGCTCCCTCGTTTTATAAATAATCAAATATGAGAACCCCAGAGGTTAAATGACTTGCCTAGGTCACACAGAGAGCAAGTCTCAAAGGTGGGATTTGAATCCAGGTCTTTTAATTCCTAAGCCAGGGCTCTTCCCTTGTACCATGGTGCCTCAAGTCTGTGGAATAGCTTAATATTCTAGACTGGTATAGGGCAATACCTGCCATATCTGTGTCTGACAAATTTAAACAATTTGTTTCAATGTCCGTATCGGAGTACCCTCAATTGTACATCATATTTTTTTTATATTTTTTCCTAGGTTGGAATTGATTTTTTTTTGCTCTAACAAATTAGTAACCTAACTATGTACATACAGATAGCTGAATAAAAAATTACTCATATCAGTAACACACTATTTTCTGTCCATTAGACTATAATCAGTTTCAGTTTTTTGTGCCATCGTGTGATCCCACTAAGGGAGGAGAATGAGGATGGCTCTGGAATCAGAGAGCCTCAGTTCCATGTGGGTGTGGGAGTGTACACACACACACACACACACACACACACACATACACACACAAAATGATGTGGGTTGTTTTTTTTTAATGGCTTTGAGACTTAATCCCACCTCTTATCACTTGTTCCTGTGTTATCTTGGGCAGGCCTCAGTTTCTACATTTGGAAAATGAGAGTTGCACTACATCAGCGGTGTCAAACTCAAATAGAAACTGGAGTCACCAAACCATGCATCAACCCCAAAGGCCACATATTGACTTAGAAAACCACATGTTAACATCGTGTCTCATTGCACTTTTATTTATTTTGCTAAATATTTCCTAATTACATCTTAATCTGGTTCCAGCATGTGGCCTGTGGACCAAAGCGTGTGACACCTTAAGTACAACATGAACTCTGGGGTCTCTTCTGGCTCTGAAGCAGTTTTCGCTTTTTGAAAAAAGTATCCAGGATCAAAACTGGCATAAGATTCATAGTCTACAAGCCTTGGCCTTTCACATCTCTGATTACCAGACCATGTTTCCCAACGTATTTTCACCATCCTCTATTTGCGTTGAAGTCCCAAGGTATAAAGGTATACGTTGGTTCGATTTGGAGCATCACATTGAACTCTTTCTAGAATTCCCATGCCTTCTCATCCTCTGCAACAATTCTTAGTGTACAAACAGTGATTTTCATACTAATGATGTTTCTCCTTCTCTGGAAGCCTGAGAAAATCAACTCTTCTCCCTCCTTTGTATGCCTTCCCAATTACAACTAATGAGCCATCCTTCTATTTCTTATGCCTACAAAACATTTCTGAGAATATTCCCCACACCGTAAATGTAGCTGTGATAAAGGCAGGAGAGAAGGAGTAGGCTTTCACAAATATATTACAGCAGACATCTTTCTTTGTTTGTAAACTTAAGTATGGAAGGAAGGAAATCAGTGTTATCAGGAAGTTGTCAGAGCTATGTTGAGGGTTTTCTAGGGGCTGTTTCCTCAGTTGGCCAAGGAAATGGATATCAGCTTAGCTTGGGAGAGAGTCAGTGACTGAATAATCCAGATTTACAGGGTCATGGTTGTAACAGAGGTCTTAAAGTAATTGATGACAGAATCAAAAAGTTCTAAGTTGTTATTTGAAATAAGCTTTTATTGCTTCATTACTATATATTTTTTCTATTTCCTATTACAATAATTTCTCCCAGTATTTCTTCCCATACCCCTCCCAAGGAGCCATCCCATACAAAAAAATAGTATTTTTAAAATAAAAAAGGGAAGGAAAAAATCATCACATAATTTATTTTTTAATAATCTGCTCTGTATAATCTGTTCTACCAAGTAATTTTTTCATTTATTTATTATTCTATGTAATTAAAATTTTATAACTTCTTATAAATTATAAATATTTTAATCTCATCTCAATTGTTGCTATCTATCTCAGTAAAAATTTGGGAAAATTGGATAACAGTATGATGGAAAGTGGGGTTAGCTGAAGATTTTACAGGATCATACATATGAAGCCAGAGGGAACCATATAGACAGATGAGGAAACTGAATTCCAGAGAAGTGACTTGACCAAGGTAATAGAGGCAATAAATGGCAGAGACCGTATTTGAATCCAGGTCCTCTGAGTCCAAAACTAGTACCCTTCCCGCATTGTCATAGTGCCTCAAGGTACATCATCCTAAATTCCTACTGAATCAATGAGAAAATATTTATGAATGACATTTATATAGGATTTTAAAATTCTCAAAGCATTTTGCATACATATTCTCATTTGAGCCACACATTTTACATTTGTACAGATGTAGACACCGAGTTTTAAAGAGGTGAAATGACTTTTCCTTGTTTATGTGGCTGCTGTCAGAGGTAGGATTTGAACTCAGATATTTCTGACTCTATTTCAGCATATGATCAAAAATCCCATCATAAGAAGTTAGGATGTAATAGAATGTCATACTTGTCCTAATTGTGGCAAGGTAAGAGATTTAGCCGTTCTGTGGAGCAAATGAAATAATGTGTATGAAGAATCTTGTAAATCCTAAAACACTACATAAATGTTTACTGGGGAGAGGAGGGAACAAGCATTTACAGATTACCTACTGTGTACCAGGCACTGTGCTAAGCTTGTTACAAATATTTCATTTGATCTTTGGGTAAATCATTTTATGTCTTCAGGAGTTGGTTTTCTCATCTGTAAAATGAGAAAGTTGAACTAATGACCTCTTAATTTCCCATCTAGATCTAACTATAATTTTAATAAAGAGAAAAAATTAGAAGAGATGGAATTAGATGCATTTTATATTACCGAAAGTAAGAGCTTTTTTGCACAAGAAAAAAACAGCTCTTTTCAAACTGGGAAAGAAATTTAAATAAATTGGTTAAATTCCTGATAAAAATCTGACTTTGAAAATTTCAAAGGAACTGATACAAATTTATTTTGTGTAATTGGGGACTATCCATTTCCTAATGCATAACTGGTCAAGTTATTACAGTAACTGTCAAAAATTGACAAGTTTATGAAAAAAAAGAAAATTTTGACAACTTGCAACCATCAAATTGGCAATTTAAAAAAATAATAAGTTCAGTTCTGGAATGACTGTGGGAAAAGAGATTTTTCTTTCTTTAAAGCAATCGGAGTTAAGTAACTTACTCAAGGTTACACGGCCAGGTGTTTCTGGGTGGGTGCAAAGAGTCTGAGCCTGGATTCGATCCCAGTCATCCCTACTCTGGGGCCAGTGCTCTTATTCACTGCGCCACCTGGCCACCCCACAACAAGTTTTTTTTTTTGCAAATAGAGGTATTTTTGCCATTGAGAGAACTGTGAACTACTAGTCTCTCTTTTTTTAAGTAACAGAAAACAATAAAGATCTATGAAACTTTTCATACACCTTAAATCAGTAATCCCCTTCTAAGGTAGTATACCCTAAAGATGTTATTACAGAAGAAGAAAAAAGACTAATCCATATAAAAATATTCTTCGCAGCATTATCCCAACTATTAGCAAGAGCAAAATCCTATAAACAACTATGCATCCAATGATTTAGGGATGGCAGAACAAATCGTGGCATGGGATTATAATGGAATGCGATTCTCTCTGAATCCCCAAGGCTTAGCACCGTCTTTTTCACAGAGGCTTGGCTGATTGTTGCCCTTCGTTCTCTAAGAGGACCAAAATGACATCTCTATGCTAGAATCAAGTTACACAGTGTCCAACCATGGCTGATCAGACCAATACCAGCTCAGAATGCTCTACCACAGGTCGGGCACAAGTAGTCCCTATGAAAATTTGGGTGGATTCAATAAATTTGCGCATCTTGCATTTCTTTTGAGTTACTTCAGTTCTGCTTTGCTCACAGAGCACAGCGCCTTCTCTAATGTGGGCACATCATGCTAGGGATTCCTGTGCCAGTGTCTCCCACGTCACACAGTCAATTCCAAAGTTCTTCAGAGAGACCTTGAGAATGTCCTTGAATCGCTTCTTCTGACCCCCATGTGAGCACTTACCCTGTGTGAGTTCTCCATAAAAGAGTCTTTTTGGCAAGGGTACATTTCACACATGCTCAATAAATGCTTCAATCCTTCGTTCCTTGTTCCTTCTTTGTGCCAAATAAAGTCACAATAACTTTTCTTGGGGGCAAAGGAATAAGAAATTTGCCCTCAGATGGCCTGGGGAAGAGATTAATCTGGTCCCTCTCTGCTTCATAGTTAAAGCAGCCCTGCCTTGCATTGCTGGGGGTCTTAATTTTCTTTTCTACTAGTTTCTCAGCTGAAACTTTTTCATATGGGAATTTTTTTTTGGTGGCACAATGTATAGACTGCTTGGGCCCCAAGTCAGGAAGACCTAAGTTCAAATTCAGCTTCAGATACTTACTTGCTGTATATGTGACCTTGGACTAGTAACTTCACCTTTATATGACTCTGTTTTCTCAGCTATGAAATGGACATAACAGTACCTACCTGACAGAGTTGTTGTGAGGTTCAAATAAGGTAATATTTGAAAAGCACTAAGCATATTACCTGGTACATAGTACTCACAGTTGAGAAAAGAGAGTCGAGGAGGTTGCTTATTTCACAGACCTCATCACCAGTTTTGTCTTTTCCAAAGAAAAAGCAGGCATTTGAGCAAAAAAAAATTTTTTTTAAAGGCAGGCATTTGACAAGCACAAGTTTTATGTTTCGTTAGGAGAGAAAACTTTTTTTTTGGCAAAGCAATTGGGGTTAAGTGACTTGCCTAAGGTCACACAGTTAGTGTGTCAAGTGTGTGAGGCCACATTTGAACTCAGGTCCTTCTGACTCCAGGGCTGGTGCTTTATTCACTGTGCCACCTAGCTGCCCCGAGAGAAAATTTTTAAGCCCTGGATAAGTAAAAATGAAGATGTTACATGGCATATTTTATGCAGACCCACAGTTAGGAAGGGTAACAATTCAGAGGTCACCCTTTATAGGAGCAATCTCTTCCTAGCACATGGAATGCTTTGCTGTTGGCCAAAAGTGTCAAAATTAAATGCTCCATTGAGAATATTTCCTAGTTCCTTTGCTTCCTGACCACTGAAAACATCAAGTCTTGGAACAGTTGTGTGGGAAGCTGCTGCCTTGGGCCTAAAGAAAAATATTTTCTATTGTACAGTATAGGCTCCAGGTAAAGCCAGCCCAGGATTGAAGTTAGATAAAATATTAACCCTTAAGAAATGTGGAAAATACATAGAAACATAGGAAAATATTTGAAGTAATGCAAAATAAAAGTAGAATCATAAAAACATGCAGAATGCAACCATGCAAAAATATAATAAAAATTATAAATCACAAGATAGAAATTGCACAGAGAAAAAGAACAGGAAGTGATGTGTACATCCTTTAAAATTATAATACAAAAACTTAGAGGTTTATGTGCAATCATTTAATGTTAAAAGTTTATGATTTTTAAAAATTAAACATCAGATTTTCAGAAATCAAAGGGAGAATCAAATGGGAGAAAAAATGCTATTCTAGCTTTGTTACTATCTGAATCACCTTGGTCAAATCACTTTATTTCTCTGGGCCTCAGTTTCCTCATCAGGAAAATAAAGGGGTTTAACCCCAGATCTGGGATCCTAGAACCTTATGGTCTCTAAGAAGCCTTTCCCTTCACCCTGACAAGGTTCTCTAGAAACAATAGCCTTGTGCTACTATTCTGAATGAGGAAACATCTGCACCTGCCAGTGGGTTGGTGAGTCTCCACTTCTTACAATCAAAATAAGGGGGAGGGAAACACTTTTTTTCCACCTTTGTTACCAAACTGCCAAGTATCTCAGAGTACTGAACAACTGAGTCATAAACAGTATCTCTCATTTGTGATGTTAAGACTTGTTTTCCAAAGATAATTCCAACAAGGCTGGCTCAGACCATAAACTTGTATGCAGACAATGGTTTCTTCTGTGTGTGTTTTGCCTGATAGACTGAACCACAGGAATTTTTCAAAGAGCAAAATTTTACTTCAGTCTCTGCTGTTATTCTACAGCCCAGTGAGGTACATTCATTTCCATCTGTGCACGTCAGTGACAGATTGTACTTGATGCCAACCACCATGTTTTGGTTTGTTTTTTTTTCAAAATTTACTGGTTCACACGTGTTAAGATTAGTAAGATGCCAGTTTTTGCCCCAGATCCCCCAACACCAAGTGTAAGTCCCACACAACAGAAGTCAGCTGTGTCAGACACAACTTATAGAGAACTTGGTGATAAGTGAGCAGAAAATAAAAAAGACAAGAAGAAAACAGGCACAGCTCACATCTCTTCAGCTCACTCTTTCACCCCTTTGTTTCTAAATTGTTATGAAATACAGGGCAGAGAAATGAGTTTCAGCTCAGCATGGCCTTGCTAGAGATATCTAGATAGGAAACGTTAACTGTCAGATGAATTATTTCAATGGCATTCTTACCCCAGCGTGCACATTAAGTAAGTTTCAAGGAAATCTTTCACTTTTCACAGAATCTGAAATGTGCTTGACTTACTAGTCCTCAGGATCCATGATAAGTGAATGCCCCAAAAGCCTTGAAGGCAGGCAATCAATAGAGGGCATCTACTCCTTCCTCCTGTCCTTTAAGTCTGACTGCCCTAGCCTGAAGAAGAGCCCTAGGCTTAAGTCGATTTCTGTAACATTATATACTTCAACACTGAAGTACTAAAATATATATTGTAGGCAACAAATTTCACACATGTAAAAAAGTTATATTTTCTTTTATGCCTTCTAAGTATTAGGTGATAATAATAACTGGCATTTATCACTTCAAGGTGTGCAAAACCCTTTTCAGATATTATACTGTTTGCCCTTCCCAACCTCAGAGGTACGTGCTTATTTTCCATTTTGCAGATGAGGAAATTAAGTCAGGGAGACTAAGTGATTTGTTCACAGCTAATAAGTGTCTGAGGCTGAATTTGAACCTCATTCCAGATCTAGTGCTTTCTCCACTAATTCCTCCAGCAGTGACTATTTGCATTGCCTTTATGCTAACCACATTGGAGAGATGAGAATACTTAGGTGTGTGAAATATTACGGTGCTGAACAAATGTCAGCCAGAATTCTCAGCCCACGAACAATGCAAGGGAGGTGGCACATGGATAAAGTGCCAAGCCTGGAGTTCGCAAGAATCATCTTCTTGAGTTCAGATCCAGCCTCAGATGCTTACCATTTGTGTGACCCTGTGTAAGTCACTTGATCCTGTTTGCCTCAGTTTCCTCATTTGTAAACCAAACTGGAGAATAACATGGCAAATTATTCCAGTATTTTTGCCAAGAAAACCCCGAATAGGGTCACAAAGAATCAAACCTGACTGAAAACAATTGAACAAAAAAAGAAATCTTCCTGATGGATTTCTCTGATCATGTCATTCCTCCACTAAAAAACAAACAAAACCTTCAATGGCTTTCATTGTCTACCATATAAATTGTAAGTCATTTAAAACCAGCATTCAAGTTCGGTCACAATCTGACCCCAGTATCCCTTTCTGGTTTTATTATATACTAATTTGTTTTCAAGTATTAAATGTTCTGGCCCAGTTTAATTACTCTGAATTTATCATTTGTGGAGTGCCTTCTGTCCTCATGCCTTTACTGACTCCTATAACTCTGCCATCTCTATTTGGTAGGGTTTAGGGTTTGTTTGTTTGTTTGTTTGTTTTGGTTGGTTGGTTAGTTTGATTTGTTTTTTTTAAAAGACTGGGTCTCCCCATCTCACCCAGGATAGAAGTACAGAACCAATCTCACAACTAATCAGCACTGGAGTTTGGATATGCTTTGTTTCTGATCTGGGCCAATTTACCCCTCCTTAAGCACCCTGGTGGTCCCTTGCTCCCAAGAGTTCACAATATTATGTCAAGCAGAGTGGACACCTGAATGGACTACACCAGTGTAGCTCGGAATTCCTGAGCTCATCTCAGCTTAACCTGGGGCTAGGATTACAGGTATGTACCACCATGCCCAGCTGTTTTAGGCTGTTATTTTTTTAATATGCAAACTTGTTCCAACACCCCAACAAGCTCACAATTGAATGGGCATCAAGAACAAAGAGGCAGTTGGTAACTCAACCAAGAAAGAGGGCATGATTTTTTACTATTAGGGTGCCTTAAGTAGTTTAAAAGTCTTCCTATTTAGACACAATATGTCTCCTTTTTTTCCCTAGAACTTGATTTGACAACAGCAAGAAGTCAGTAGGATTCCCTCTGAAGAACTGTGGATCCCCAAAGCATCTGTCCTTGGTTGAGATTCTAGAACATGGTGGTGACTGACGCTGTGGAGAACTTCCTGTAATGTATAGATGGTGAATGCTACTTACAGTTGCGTTCTTTTCCTTCTTCTCTGCCTCATGACATAAATCTTTTCTGATGACGTTATTTGTCCTAGTTCAAGGCTTCTTAACTTTGGGGGACCATGACCTTTTTAACAGCCTGATGAATCCTATGGACTTCTCAGAATGATTCCTTGCCTACATTCATAATAGAAGAAAATGCATAATTTTTATTAGAAGTTGGTGAAAATAAAGATGTAATCTGTTTCCATCCTAGTTCTCAGAGCACTTCTAATCTGGTCCACAAACCCCATGTTAAGAAACCTTGTCCTAGGGGTGGCTAGGTGGCACAGTGAATAGAGCACCAGTCCAGGAGTCTGGAGGACCTGAGTTCAAATCCAACCTCAGACATTGAACACTTACTATCTGTGTGACCTTGGGCAAGTCATTTAACCCCAATTGCCCAGCCTTCCCCCCTCCAAAAAAAAAAAGAAAAAGAAATAAACCCTTTCCTAGACAGTAGTTCTAGTACAATGAAGCAACATTATTTTTTTCAGTCTATTCCCCTTATTAACTCATTTTAATTCAATGATGATGCAGCATGGCATAGTAGATAGAGGCATAAGAAAGATCTGAATTCAAGCCCTTCTCTGACACATACTGGTTGTGTGACCATGGAAAAATGACAGCCTCTTAGCACTCCCTGGAAACTGTCTAAACCTAAAAATAAGAGACAGTGGCTGATTTGTGTGGGTGTAAGAAGTCTCCACACCGGGAGTTCTCTACACTGATGGAATCACAGATCTAAATTTTTTAAAAGGAGGAGACTCAAATGAGAAGAAGCCTACAACTCCCAGAATGCTATGTAGCAGATACAGGCCCATTTAAGGGAAACTCCTTTTCCTGTGAGGCCCAGAGCAGAGGACCAAGACTGAATTCCCAAGGGATGCTGCGTGAGTAGTGAGGGAATGTTGTTGTGATGAAGAAATGGCCAAAAACAGTTAAGTTGAAGGCATACAAGGGGATTGGCAAGGGATGCCAGCTCCTGAAAGTTGACCAAAACTGGAACCAACAACCAATTAGGATCACAGATTAGAAACGAAGGGAATTTTAAACTCAGCTAGTCTAATTGAAGAAACTAAGACCAAAGACTTGCCCTCCTCTGCCATCCAATCAAACTGGCCTTCTCTCTGTTCCCC
Source organism: Petaurus breviceps papuanus (assembly GCF_028583685.1). Classification (NCBI taxonomy): domain Eukaryota; kingdom Metazoa; phylum Chordata; class Mammalia; order Diprotodontia; family Petauridae; genus Petaurus; species Petaurus breviceps. The sequence goes on along the minus strand of NW_027185655.1, from coordinate 54,649,630 downwards.
GCACATGACCCTCCATCTCCAGTCTCCTTGTCATTGCACAGGCCATCTTCCATGCCTGGAATACACTCCTTCCTCAATTCTACTTTGTAGAAATCCTCTTCTTCAAAATACAGCTCACGCATAACCTCCTATATTGTCTTACCTGACCCTCAATTGCTAGTGCCCTCCCTTACAACTACCTTCTATTTGTTTGTATTTGCCTTATTTTTATTCTGTGGATGCTTTTATGTGTATTGTTTTCTTCTGGTAGCACACTCATTTGGGAAAGGGTTGATGTTGATGCTTGTAGTGTTATTGGGTTGGGTTGTTTTTTAATTTCTTTCCATTTAAATGCTTTTGCTAAGTCTGTGATGTTTTTTTGCCCAGAATTCTATTATGATAATAGGCATATCTAGACTTGTATTAGTTGATGTCAGATTTCCTTAGTTCACCCTGAGATGAGGGTTTGAGCCATCTGAGTTATACTTAATGGAAAACATACCAACCATTGATGTTGGTTGGCACATGTGTGGCATGAATATTTTGCATACTCTGTTGTGAGAAATGATGAAACTTAAAGGCCTTTGAATCTGAAACATAAGCGACTATTCAGCTTCACTTCTTTGAAGATTATTGGATTTTTAAAGCATGGGTCATTGTTGACAAGTCCTTCTGCTATGGTTTCCCTATAACCTTTACCTGCTTTTCCATCCTTGAATCCATGAGCAGGCATCTGTCACAGAGACATTCTTCCTTAAGCAGGTTTTCCTATTAGAACTGTCCATCTCTTACCGTTCCAGGCACATGCTAGGAGTTTGCATTGATTAGTTTTCTGAAATGTCTGGACCTGTGTACACAGCTGGCCAGGCTGAGCTGTTTCTGAAACCCTGAACTGTGATGACTCATCCGTTCCATGGCCCCTTAGTCTCCCACTCCATTTTCTAAACCTGCTGCTCCTCTCATTCTGACTGCTGCAAAACCCACTTATTTTCAAATTTGCTCAACAGCCATTACATACAAACCGAAGCTAGTTCATATACAGGATGCTAAAACTGTGTATGCAGTGAGGAACAAGGATTAAAAAAAGAGACAATGATCCAAGATGTTTTCTTGGATACTGCTTACATGGAGAGAAGATAGCCCACAAGTCTGGCTGCCAATGAAAGTAAATAAAATACTCTGATGTGCGCCATCATTCCCAATTAAATTAGGGGAATCCAGTCATTTTAACTGATGATCTTTCAATAAAATGGGTCACATTTTCATTTGAAGATAGACTTGACATATGACCAGTACAATCTTAGGAATTAGAGCAGGCAGAAGTCTTTTTTTTTTTTAAAGCAATCGGGGTTAAGTAACTTGCTCAAGGTTACACGGCCAGTTATTTCTGGGTGTGGTGCTAAGTATCAGAGCCCAGATTCAATCCCAGGTCATCCCAACTCTGGGGCCGGTGCTGTTACTCACTGAGCCACCTGGCCACCCCAAGGCAGAAGTCTTAGAGCTCATCTAATCCAGCCTCATTATTTTGTAGGTGAGGAAGTTAAAGGCCAGAAGGGGCATCTGATTTACCCAAGGTAACAGTTAGTAAGTAGCAGAAGGATGATGAAAACTCAGAGGAAATGTAGTGCCATAGAAAGTGTCCATCTTTGGAATCAGAGAATCTGGGTTCATATCCTTGCTCTGACACTTTGTAACTGTGGAAAGATTGTTTATCTCCGCTGGGCCTCAGTTTCCTCATCTGAAAAATAAAAGAGTTGAACTATGTGGCCTCTGAGATCCCTTCCAGGTACAAATCTATGAACCTTTGACTCCAAATCCAGTTCCTTTCCCACTCTACCCTTTGGTCTCCAGTGATGCTTTTCAAACTTTTCTCCCATGTGACCCTTCTCTGTCCCAGGGCCAAGATCATGGTAGTCAGAGCTTCTACTATCACTTTCATAAAAAATTCTACACAAATCCTTCACTGTGTCAAAAATGTTGTGAGACTGCAGTGAATGCAATGGAGAGGAAACAGCAGGACTTAGAAAAAGAGAAAGGCATTGGAAGTCTTCTCGAATGAGAAGAAGCCTACAGCTCCCAGTATGCTGTGTAGCAACCAAAAGGACCAAGTCTCAACATTTCATTTAGTAAGAACTATGCACCCAGAAGCATGAACATAATTAAGCCAAGTCACTCAGTCACCTTACATAAAATCTGTGTCTTAATGCCACTGGTTTCCTAGTCTGCGTTTGGGTCCACTGAGGTCTTCGTAGCCACAGAAATACATGGGCAGAACCAATGAGCATGGGAGGACTGAAGAGATCTTCTCCCACTAAGGGTTATAAGCTCTGAGCTCACAAAAAGACCAGGATCAGCCCTAGGAGAGCCTCACCTCTGAAGAGGAATCAAGCTTTTCCTCATAGCTAAGAGGCTCTTTATAGAGTCCTAGGGAAAATTCCTTAAAAGCTTAAGTTTCACTCAGGTCTTAATGTGAATGGAGATCAAGTATTTTTGTTGTTCAGTCTTGTGTCTGACTTTCCCTGACTCCAGGGACATAGCAGCACTCCAGACCTTTCTGTCCTCCATTATCTTCCGAAATCTGTCCAAGCTCACATCTATTACTTCCATGACACTAACTCTCCGTGTGGGCATAGTAGATAGAAGGGATAGAGTGCCAGGCCTGGAGTCAGGAAAACCAGAGTTCAAATCCGACCTCAGACACATATTAGCTTTGTGACCTTGGGCAAGTCACCTAACCCTGTTTACCACAGTTTCCTCGATTGTAAAATGAGCTGGAAAAGGAAATAGCAAGGGCTCATAAAGAATCAGACATGACTGAACGACAACAAATCTATCTCTCTGGACTTCTGCCTTCCCTTCCTCCTGTTGCCGTCCATCTTTCCCAACATCAGTGTCTTTTCCAATGAGTCCTGTCTTCTCATGTTGCCACCATATTTAAGCTCAAGTTCCAGTATTTGTCCTTCCAAAGAACCGTTTGAATTAATTACTGTAGGTATTGACTGATTTGATCTCCTTGCTACCCAGAGAATTCTCAGAAGTCTTCACCATAGTTTGAAAGTGCTCAGCTTTCCTTACAATCTCACAGACCGACATTACTCCTGGGAAAATCATAGCTTTGACTGTATACAAGGTCTTTGTCAGCAAGGTGGTGTCTCTGCTTTTTAGTCTGCTCTCCAGATTTGTCATAGCTTCCCTTCCAAGTAGCACACATCTTTTCATTTCATGGCTACAGTCATCGTCTACAGTGATTTTTGAGTCCAAGAATATGAAATCTGACACTGCTTCCATTTCTTCTCCCTCTGTTTGCCAGGAAGTGGTGGGACCACCTGCTATGATCTTAGTTGTTGGGGTTTTTTTTAATGTTAATATTCAAGCCAGATTTTACATTCTCCTCTTTTGTCTTCATCAGGAGGCTTCTCAATTCTTCACTCTGCCATCAGAGTGGTATTGTGTGCTTATCTGAGATTGTTCATAGTTTTTGCCCAGCAACCTTAATTCTGGCTTTTGATTGATCTAATCTGGCATTACACATGATGCTCTCTATTAATAAGATAAATAAATTTAGTGACAATATACAGTCTTGTCATACTCATTTTCTAATTTTAAACCAATCAGTTATTCCCATGTTCTCTTCTAACTGTTGTTTCTTTACCCATGTAAAGGTTCCTTAGGAGACAAGTAATATGATTTGATACTCCCATCTCTTTGAGGACTTGTCACATTTTGTTGTGATTCACACAGTTAAAGGCTTTAGTATTGTCAATGAAGCAGATTTTTTTTTCTGAAACTCCCTTGTTTTCTCCATAATACAGTGAATACTGGCAATTTGGTCTTCCTTTCCCCCTTTTAAAAACCAGCCTGCACTTCTGGTAGTTCTTGGTTTGCATGGTGCTGAAGCCTAGCTTGCAGAATCTTAAGCATAACCTTACTGGTGTGTGAAATGAGCACAGTTAATTGGTCATTTGAACATTCTTTGCCTTTGCTCTTTTTTTTAGGATTGGGATGTAAACTGATCTTTTCCAATCTAGCGGTCACTGTTGAGTTTTCCAAATTTGTTGGCATGTTGAGTACAGCACTTCACTTTTTTTTTTTTGGCGGGGGAGAAATATTTTAATATAACATTTTATTTTTTCTCAATTATATGTAAAGACAATTTTTAACAATGATTTAAAAAATTTTTGAGTTCCAGATTTTCACCCTGGCTCTCTCACCTTCCTCCTCCCAGATATGGTAAGTAATCTGATATAGGCTATATATGCGCGATCATGTAAAACATATTTCTATACTAGTCATGTTGTGGAAGAAAAAACAGGCAAAAAAAAAAAACAAGAAAAAACATGAAAGAAAAGAAAGTGAAGAATAGTATGCTTTGCTCAGACTCCATTGTTTCTTTCTCTGGATGTGGATAGTATTTTTCATCATGAGTCCTTTGGAATTGCCTTGGATCATTGTATTGATGAGAATAACTAAGTCATTCACAGTTGATCATTGTATAATATTGCTGTTAGTATGTACAGTATTCTCCTGGATCTGCTTGCTTCACTTTGCGTCAATTCATATCTCTTTCCAGGTTTTTCTAAAATTAGCCTGCTTGTCATTTCTTATAGCACCATAGTACAATTATATACTACAACTTATTCAACCATTGTCCAATTGATGGGCATCCCCTTAATTTATGATTTTTTGCCACCACAAAAAGAACTGTTATAAATATTTTTATACAGATAGGTCCTTTTCCCTTTTTTGATCTCTTTGGCATACAGACTGGAATTGCTGGCTCAAAGGGTATACACAGTTTGATTGCCCTTTGGGCATAGTTCCAAATTGCTCTCTAGAATGGTTGGATCCGTTCACAACTCCACCAGCAGTGCATTGGTATCCCAGTTTTGCCACATCCCCTCCAAATTTATCCTTTTTCCTTTTCTGTCATATTAGCCAGTCTAATAGGTGTGAGGTGGTAGAGTGCAGCACTTGAACAGCATCATCTTTTAGGATTTTAAATAGCTCAGCTGGAATTCTGTCACCTCTACTAACCTGATTGCTAGCAGTGCTTCCTAGGACCCACTTGCCTTCATTCTCCAGGATGTCTGGGTCTAGATCAGTACCCACATCACCATGGTTATGGGTGATGTTAAGATCTTTCTTGTATAGTTCTGTATTTTCTTACCACCTCTTCTTGATCTCTTCGACTTCTGTTAAGTCCCTACCGTTTTTTGCCTTTTATCATGCCCATTTTTGCATGGAAAATTTTCTTGATATCTGTTTTTTTTTAAGAGATCTCTTATCTTTCCCATTCTGTTGTTCTTTTTTTTTTTTTTTTTGCATTGCTCACTCAAGAAAATCTTCTTATCTCTCCTAGCTAATCTCTGGAATTCTACATTCAGTCGAGTCTATCTCTCCCTTTCTCTTTCCTTCTTTCCTCAGCTATTTGTAAAGCATCATCACACAGCCGTTTTGCTTTCTTACTCTTCTTTTTTCTCTTTTGAATGTTTTTTGTTGCTGTGTCCTGTATTATATCGTGAAACTCTGTCCGTAGTTCTTCAGGCACTCTATCTACCAGATCTAATCCCTTAAATCTATTCCTCACCTCCACGTTAGGGATGTTATTTAAGTCATACTTACACAGTCTGATGGTTTTCCCTACTTTCTTCAATTTAAGTCTGAATTTTGCCATAACAAGCTTAAAATTTGTGCCATTGTCAGCAACAGGTCTTGTTTTAACTCACTGTGTAAAGCTTCTCCACCTTTGGCTACAAAGTATATGATGTCTGATTTCAATATTTAGTTGCCTTTTGGGTTGTTGATAAAGAGTGTTTGCTATGACCAGGGAGTTATCTTGACAAAACTCTATTAGTCTCTGACCTGCTTCATTTTGTCCTCCAAGGCCAAACTTGCCTGTTATTCCAGTTATCTTTTTTTTTATTTCCATTTTATTAATGTCACAAAACCTTTTTGCTTTCACTAAAAATAAAACATTTTTAGTGATAGCGATGTGACTGACTATGTTTCATTTTGGAAAATTTTGTTTTAAGCTTTTGTGATACAGCAATTTGAATGTCTGGTTCTAAGTTCAAATTTTTTTTCTTTCTGATACTGTTTTAGTAATGGTTGTTATAGCTGAAAAATACTGTCTCACAGAGATATGGAGATACAAATGAAAATCGTGGCACCCATTTTTCAGTCCCATCCACCAATTATACAAAGGTTTTCATTGAAATTTGGTTAATAAATTTCCATCTTCCATGTATTAGGAGGGGTTGGGGAGGGGACAGTCTCTGGAGGTCAGATCCCAGGTCCAGAATGTAGCTGTAGAGGAGAAGAAAGTGGCAAAGCAGATGCCAAGATGCCCAAGTAGGTCCTGGTTTCATGGTGGTGGATGGCTCTGGCTCTCTTCAGGCATCAGTGTTGAAAGAGGGAGGAAGTAGGTCCACAAGGGTGTCTTGCTTTTGTGCACTTATCTGGGGCACTACTTTCCAGAGAAGGAGCTCCTTTATAGAGTATGCCCATGGTGATTTTTCTAAGTTGTTCTGAGAGTTGTCCAGCTGCCCTCACCAATAAGTCACAGTCTTTTGAAGGTTGATAGAAACTATCAGTCAAAGCAGATGCATATGGATTGTGAAGAAGGTTCTTTAGTATCTAACATAGGTGCAGTGCTGAGGTTTCTCAGGCTGCGCCTGCAGTACCTGGGCAGTGGCGGCCTGGGGCCCCGAGGAAGCTGTGGAGCCACCAGGCCCAGGGCCCTTCCACATGGTCCTGTCTTCCTCCCTCTTCTCCGCTCCCCTTTTATTCTATTCCAGTTATCTTTGAATTTCCTACTCTAGCATTCTACTCCCCTTTGATGAATGTAACATCTTTTTTTTATGTTTTTCTTAGAAGATGCCTGTCTTCATAGAACTGAGCAACTTTGGCCTTTGACTTTGGTGATCCATCATAGAAGGAAATGACCAAACACTGGGGTGTCTTTGCCAAGAAAACCCCGTGGATAGCATTAAAATGATAATAGATATAATGCGAGAACATAAGCCCCTCAGGTCAGAAGGTGACCAACATGTTAGTGGGAAAGAGTGAAAGAAAACTACAAGTAGATCCAGAAAGAACAAAGTGAAAGGGTCAAAGCCAAAAGGAAGCTCTGCTGTGGGTATGTCTGGTGCCTAAAGGTTGATGCTGTAAAGATCAGTTTTGCACAGGAACTTGAAATGTAAGCCAAGGTTAGTGGTCACACAGGAGAGGGAAAGTTTAAAAATTGACATGCTGGGTGTCAGTGAATTTGAATGGACAAGAATGGGTGAATTTAATTCAGGTGATCATTACATATACTGCTCTGGGCAAGAATCCCTTAGAAGTAAGTAATGGACTAGCCCTTGTAGTCAATAAAAGGATGAGAAAAGCAGTACTGGGGTATAATCTCCAAAGTGACAGAAAAATCAGGTATAGGACAGCTATTTATTTTCTTTGCATGTAAAAAAGTCTTAAAACACAAAAGACTCATTAGTATGAACTGGCAAAAACATAAAACATGAAGCAATAACCTATTATACTCTCTCAAGAGGTTGATACTTAAAATATCAAAATATTAGACATTTTATGGGATTGCTAAGCAGTTGTTTCACATCCATCTAGGCTCTGCCCTGTCCAAAAAACTCCCTTAAGGTCCATGTCTTCTGGCAAGCCAAGATGGGACTTGTACCCATCCTCTTGCCAGTGTCCAGGTCCTCCAAAAAGTATTGTAGTTGCAGGAAGCACTTCCCACATTGCAACAAGTGCACGCATATATCTAGGAGCTTCTGACTTGTGGAACTCACAAGGCTGCCTGCAAACTCAGTTTTTCTGTTCAGTCACCTATGTTTAGGGAGAGGGCAAAAACTATCTTGCTTTTTGGTATTTGTATTCATATCATCCAGCACAATGCCTTTCATGTAGTAAGGGCATAATAAATGCCTTTTTCATTCATTCAGAGGCAGCTGAGGAAGGGGGGATGAAGTCAAGTTTTGCTCAGACTCACTCAGACAACACATAACTTTTAGGGGTGGGTTGGGGAGAGGAGCCACTCTCCCTAATGGCAAGATAGGCTTACAAAGTTCCCACATACCAAGCATACAAGAACACTAGAGGATGGAACCATTTCTTTTAAGAAATGAGCTTTGAATACTCTTTCACAAAGTGGAGTGTCTTAGGGACTGTAAAGGGAAGGAACAGCATAGGTTGTGCGTATCTTTCAGCAAGGGACTGAAACCCCTATTCTATCCCCAACATGGCCAAAGTACATAACCCAATAAGATTATCTGTGTTACAAGAGGAAGAGAGTAAAGGATAGGACCCACTAGATAGAGAATGAAATCCCTTCCAGCTCTCATTACCAAGGATCTATTGTAGTAAAATCCTAAAAAGTCTTCCCTTCCCTTTCCTTTCCCTCCCCAATGCATCAAAGCAATGGTTCCAGCTAAGCTTCATGGAAAGATCTTGTTATTTCACTCCAAAAATCTTCAGTGTTTCTTGATTCAGAGTTCAAGCCTTTTTGCGTGGAATTCCATGCCCTACACAACCTAGAACCCTTATGTTTCTGAAAATTACTGATGCCTCCTTACCTCTGTATTTTCTCTGGCTTCTCCTTATGCTGGAAAGGCCCTTTCTCCCTGTTTTTGCCTTCTGGACTTCTTCCCATCCACTAAAGCCCAACTGAAGATGTTCCTTTCTCTTTTTTTTTAATTTTATTTCACTTTTTTTTTATTTTTTGCTTTTTGGAGGGGGGAAAGCAGGGCAATTTGGGGTTAAGTGGTTAAGTGTCTGAGGCTCAGACACTTAAGGTCCTCCTGACTCCAGGGCTGGTGCTCTATTCACTGTGTCATCTAGCCCCCCATCTTCCTTTCTTTAATCACATTCCCTAAAGTAGCTTCAGACCTCCCCTAGCACTTTGTTTTATGTCTCTGGTATTTTTTCTCATGCGTTGTAATACAGTATAGCTATTTCTGCATACGTTTCATCCTCCTGCATCTTAGACTGAGGACAAAGTATATGTCTTACCGAAGCTTTATATCCTCTAGTACCTCTCCACAAAATGGGTATTTGATCAAAGTATGTTGAATTGAAGTGAAATATGGGGAATGGACCATTGTCAGCTCAGAAATTCCAGCAGGGGAGAAAGGCTGATGGATGAAGACTATTTATACTGTTGAAGGCCTCTCATATAGGCATGCTTGCACTTCAATTGAAAACATCGATGTGTGTTGTGTGTGTGTGTGTGTATCCTTTTTTTGGGGGGAGGATGAAGGAGAGGATAAAAATTGATACCCTGTCATTCTGAGGCAGAATTCTCACCATTATCAATCAATGAGATATTTTCATGAACAAAAACTAGAAGGGTCAGGGAATAGTAGCTTAACTTCTCCTTTGTCAGAGGAGGAAAGAAGACTTAGTCATATCACCATCCTATTATGCTCTACCCATGGTGGCAATGGTCACGGAAATTTAGGTTTCTTTAGCCAAAGGAGAAGTAAATGTCCTTTAACTCCATTTTAAAGTTCTCTACCAAATATGGGGCTACTTGTATTATTAGTAAGGGTAAAATTAAAATCCCTCTCAGTTCATGATCCTCCTAGGAAGTCTTAGCCTATATATTCTGTGAAATGTGAATCCTAGGTTCCCCCTTTTACATCCTCAGGAAGCAAATTGAAATCAAACTCTTTGATACAAAAAAGACTTTTTTATCTTCATGAACCAAACTTAACAAAAGTCCCCCTGGAAAAGTGGAATAACAACAAAAAGGGAGTAGAAGACTCCAGGGTTAGATCTCCATCTGAAAGGGCTGAGCCAGGGAGAACTGAGGAGAAAGGAGATGCCCCTCAGCTGCTCGACCTCAAAGCCTAAGGAGAAGAAGCTTTGAAGACCCTTCTCTGCCTCTGATTGCTGCCATCACACCTGGATGAAGACCGTTAGCAGCCCTGCCTAAGCATCCTCTAGACCCCGTCACCACTGCCTCCACCTCTCCCTGCTCACATCCTTTCCCAGCCCATGCCCTTCTGCTCTAGCTCCACACAGCTGCAAAATCTCACAAAGTCTGGTCCCAAATCAGAGACCAGGCCATGAGTATGCACCAATACTGTGACGTCACCCCAAGAGACACAAAGAAGCTGTGGGACTCTGGGCTGTGTAACTGGGGGAGAAGGAGAGAGAGTGGCCTCCCTGGGACAGGAATCTCATGCTGACATTTCCAGTGCTTGGTCACTTCTCTTACCCAGGGTGAGACACTGAAAAGAACCTTAAGCTGTTTTTTATTATTATTATTATTTTCGGCTGCTTTTCTAATTTCTGGGATTACCACCTCAGGGCTCAAAGCACGACACATTTTATATATATATATATATATATATATACTACAAGAGAAGGGGAAAGCAACCAGATCTGGAATGTGCTAGATTCTCCTGAACACAAATGAGTCAGCAATGTTCTAATGGGAAGATGCTTAGTGGGTAGAAGTAAGAGCCCCTCTGAAGCAGTGGGAAGGTGGAATTAGTGAGCGTGTGCCCCTGATAGCTTATACTGCCATGTGCTCGATGGTTTTTAATAAGGTTTTTTAAATGGAGTCACCCAGACTGACTCAGCACAAATAGCTGACTTGCCACAGTCCCCCCTCTGTTGCTAACCATACTCATGGTGCAGCACCACAATTGGACTTACATTGCCCCTCCGTTCTCAGTTGAATCATCCTCATCTCTGCTGCTTGTGTCAAGTCAACTTGAGTAAACAATAGTGGCGATGAACTAGATTAAATTTACGACAGGAAACAGGTGTAATGTGGCCATGAGTAAAAACTGTAATCCCATGTTTCCTTCAATGTCATAGAAGCTGAGTATAGTTAAGTAGAATCATAGTCCTATGCATCCCTTAAGAAGACAAACCTTATTAAATAAGTCCTATAAGTAAACTAAGTAAGGTTACAGATTAATCTGCCTTTAAAAGGCTCGGGGCGGCCAGGTGGCTCAGCTAGTAAGAGCACCGGCTCCAGTGTCGGGATGACCTGGGGATCAAATCCGGGCTCAGATACTTAGCACCACACCCAGAAATAACTGGCTGTGTAACCATGAACAAGTTACTTAACCCCAATTGCTTTAAAAAAAAGGCTCATGGTGGACTAATTTGAGAGAGGAGATTTACATATCACCAGTTATCTAGGGTAGCTGACAACAAATTAATTCACTTTAGGAAGCTCAAACTTTCTCTTGTCAAACAGTTGACATGATTATTCCATAATTCAGGTTTTGGTCAGATGAAGTTAATGTAAACAGAAGACTGTCAGTTGACCAAAGAAATGTGGGGAAAATTTCTCTGCTCCTCAAATAATAAATAAAAGGAATTAGGGCATATGTCTCTTCCAGTCCAGGCAAAACATAAACACTCTGGGGGGAAAAAAACAAAGTAATAGTTATGATCATCAATATTAAATAACATTGTCTCCTTGTAGTTCACTCCCAATGTCCATGTAATCAGTACATTTTGACTCTCAGATGTCTCATGGAGTCATCTGGTCCCTAGAAACACTTTTCCTCGGACATTTTGGAATAGGCTTTGCTTTCAGGGCAATTCTGAAGGGGGTTCCTCCTAGCAGATCCACTCCTGGTTCCAAGTAACTTGTAGAGATTCCCTAGAGAATTCTAAAATCTGTTAGTAACAAGACTCAACATACGCAGCTTTCTAAATTTGTATTTTCCAGTAACCGTGTGGTAAAAAAAAGCAGCTCAGGGATGGCTAGGTGGCACAGTGAATAGAGCACCAGCCCTGAAGTCAGGAGGACCTGAGTTCAAATTTGGCCTCAGACACTTGACACACTTATTATCCATGTGACCTTGGACAAGTCACTTAACCCCAATTGCCCTGCCTTCCCCCCTCCAAAAGGAAAAAAAAAACCTCAAACTTTATGGATATAACCCTATTAATGACAGAGCTATAAGAAGAACATCAAATTAGGAGTTCATAATTAACCTGAAACTTGAGAGAATCTCCGGCTTTTCATACCATGTGGTCTCTCTTTATTCAGCCCTTGTACCTGATATAAACAATAGTATCAACAGATGAAGGGAGAATCTTTAAAAAAAAAAAGATACATGAGGGTGTGATTGTAAAATGAGTCCTATTTTCAGAATGTTTTCAGAGAGACTTCAAAATGGGGGTAAATTATTTGAAAATTCTTTACAATTATTAATTCAATTTGTATGTAAAATCTTTAATCCAGTTTGGAGAAACTATTACTAAAACATTATTCAAGGTCTGTATATCCCACTAGAAACATTTGGAAGCCAATTATGTACATACATGTGTATGTGTGTATGTATACATACACACACATATATTCTGGTTCTTAGAGAAAAAGGTCCAAACATTACTTTCTTGAAGTTTACTACTCCATTAAGTTTTTTAAACTTTTACATCTTTGGAAAAAAGTTTCATATTATTTACAGAGTTTCATAGCAAGGCTCAGAATTTTCCAGGTAGGGAAATTTCCTGTTCAGGAAAGAAATAGCACAGTGGGGAAACTGAGTCAAGAGGCTCCTTCCTTTGCCTATGAAAAGTCATCCCCTTAACTTTCCCAGGCACAGACATCCACCCACCTGTAGCGGGCAGCACATTCCACTTGAATGGTGGAGTATTGCCCAAATGACAGTTCAGACCATCATACCTGAGATCAAAACTAAGAACAATTGTTAAGATTGAGGTCCCAAGAGATTTCACCTCAAGTAGCGAATTTTACTAGTCACAGTTTAGGATTAGGTTATTATTATTTCTCTCATGTTGCAGTAACAGTAAAAAATAAGCACATATTATTTATCCTTCAGTTATAAATGAAGAATAATCCCACTCCAGAGTTTCACACATACAGTGAATATATGATAGCTCACTCAAACCCCCCAGAAAAATACTGACTACAGCTGTCTCCAGATTAACAGATTTTTATGCCTGTTAATCCCTGAGGGGTAAATGAAATCTTTGAATCTGAGATCTATTGTTACTAAGTTGGTTCAAAGATATAACTTCAATACATATTATTTATTAGCAGATGGAGAAGGAAATGGCAAACTGCTTTTCCAAGAAAACCCCAAATGGAGTCATGATGAGTCAGGCATGACTACAATGATACACAAAAACAATTTCATAAGTGATGGTCAAATAATCTCAGTGTATTCTTTATTATAAGCAAACTTCTAAGTTTCCCTTCTTTCACAAAGAGTGGTCTAGTTTCTCAAACTGTGCAACGTGCTGTTAACAGAGCTGATAAGATTTTATCATCTTGCCCAAATAGAAAGTCTCAAGGAACTGCACAGATAAGGATAACTAAAGAAATTTTTGCTGCTTTTCTCCCAGCAGTAACATGTTTTTTATTCATTTTAAATCAAGATAGACCTCATTAAATATTTAATACTTTTTTTACATTTTTACTACATTCTTTTATCATTATTCATAATCAAACAGCATCCAGATTAAAAGAGAAGTTGCTTTTCTAACAGCTTTTCTAATACAATGATTTCTCTGAATTTTGCAACATAAAGACTTTTAGAAAGACAATAGTAACATATACAGTATCATGTCTTCAAAACATGAAACAGAGCTTATTACCAGTCAGATGACATCTGTTCAGTTGAATGTAGTTCCAAATTATCTTACATAGAAAATCATTCATTTTATAACTTTTGGCATTCAATACTGATCGCATTTCAAGACTAATATAGAATACTAACATTTACTAGTATTTATACAATACTTACCTTGTGTTAGGCACTGTACTAAGGACTTTACAATCATTATGTCATTTGATCATCACAGTCCTGAGAGGTGAGTGCTATTATTATGTCTTTTATAGATTAGAAAACTGTGGTAAACAAAGGTGAAGTAACTTGTTTAAGGTCACACAGCTAATAAAATTCTGAGATCAGATTTTAACTCCAGTTTTCCTGATCCCAGCATTTTCCCTAGCATATTGCCTTATTACCAAATGCCAAATGTATTTTGCATTAAGTTCTGATTATCACAATTATCCTAATAGGAAAATGCATCTCATTGTAAATGAGATTACATTATAATTTCGTTTCATGACAAACTTCAACCAAATCAAATCTAGCTAATCACAAATTGCTATTTTCCTGAGGGCCTACATTTCAAAATTCAGAGCCCACTGGTTTCAGTTCCTGATGGCACCCCCACCTCCCCATAAATCTTTTTGGTTCCTTTAAAATCACCCAGTGAGCCAAATCAGTTCTTTTGTGTTCTAACCAACCCCTCCCAGATACCTTAAGAGGGTAAAGTATACATCTCATCTGCTATTCTTTTCCTTTTTAAACCCTGGAGAAGGTCTGAGAGGGGCTCCTAGTGGCAGTTTCAAATTCCCATCCCCCTCCTTTGGAACCATGAGGTTCTAAGGATTAGAACACAGTGTGCAGTGGTCCTTCAAAGATAGAGGTTTTGTGTGCTATACTTAAATAATTTCATGCTGCAAATTTATTTCTGTAGTTTCCATTTGGTAAATGTCATAATTTGATAGACTACTGTCTATCTCAAATTGCTAACAAGCAGTCTCTAAAAGGTTTCTCATTTCCTTCTTAGTTCAGTAAAATAAATTTAAAAAAACAAAACAGAACACCTCAAGCCCACCTCACCCCTGCACCCCTTCCAGGGACCCATTGAAATCTTTACTTCATTCTCTGCAGGTTTCCTATAACAATAGTTTCTTAAGAGTACTATGGTCTTTGCTTTTTACTTTTTACCCCCCTAGGCTCTAGTTTTTCAAGTCTGGTTTTTAAACTGCACAGCTAACTAGCAATAATCAAAGGTCTCATATTTATCTGGTCAAATTTGTTTCCCACAATTACCGTGTTTCTCCGATAATAAGACCTATCCCGAAAATAAGCCCTCCCCTTACTGTGTAAGATTCCTCTAAAATAAGCCCTCCCCCGAAAATAAGCCCTATTGAGATTGCTACTGTAGTGAAGGTGATCCCCTGCGCTACACGCTACATTACAGTACCCTCTGTATGCACCGTCCCCCCCCGTGAAACGCACGCCGTGCTCCGAGCTGCATCCAATCAGAGCTGCAGCAGTGAGCGCATCATCCTGTTCTTCCCCAGTGATTTGCTTATTGAATAAAGGTACATTTTTTTGTTCACATTTACCTGTTTATTAAAATTGCTGTCAATGTTAATTAAAATAAGCCTTCCCCTGAAAATAAGCCCTCTGGTGTTTTTCTGTCCAAAAAATTTAATAAGACAGTGTCTTATTATCGGGGAAACACGGTATAAACCTCAGTTACCAAGTCCAGTTCATTCTGAACAGTCCTGGTTGAACAGGAAGTCTTTTCCTTTTCCCCAGCTTTTAACGGCTTGCCTAAGCAGAAATGATCTGGAGGCTTACTCCATGCTGCTCCTATTTTGATACTAGAACCCTTTGCCTTTTCTGTTCTTGGGCAGCTTAGTATTAGGTAAGGACCCATACTGCAGCTTATTTGCGCACAAATTTTTTTTTAATCAAATTTAGAGTATGGGGCTTATTTTTTCTTATGCTTTCAGAGTCTTGAGAGTTTTCCCCCAACCACTTCATGGCTGATTAACCACTAGGGAAATCCACTCAGACTTAGGACCAGACAAAAGCCTCAGTGTTGCCTGCAAAGCAAAGTAGGCTGTCTTGGGAAGAGCCCCCAAACTCCTGCCTGGCTCATC
The DNA here is from genome assembly GCF_028583685.1 of Petaurus breviceps papuanus. Taxonomy (NCBI): domain Eukaryota; kingdom Metazoa; phylum Chordata; class Mammalia; order Diprotodontia; family Petauridae; genus Petaurus; species Petaurus breviceps. The sequence goes on along the minus strand of NW_027185655.1, from coordinate 54,633,954 downwards.
AGATTTGTGGAAAGATAATCTAGGTTAGGGTCTCACTTTGATCAATTAAGGCAAATCAGGAAGGAAAGCAAAGGAATTTATTAACACACCAAGGCAGCACGCATTGGTGGACCAGCCAAGATTCAGTCTGTGGGCTACTTTTTATAGACGAGAGTAAGTAAGCAATTTTTATATAACAGAAAGACAATCTTGATTGGTTTATGTTTCAAATGAGGAGATGGGACTAGGGTCACCCTTAGCTTCTCCCTCATTATAGCCTCATTACAGTATCATGGCAGGTGCCACCACCATCTCATACTACCACATATTCAACAGTTTTTTGTTTTGTTTTGTTTTGTTTTGTTTTTAATAAGCAATCAGGGTTAAGTAACTTGCTCAAGGTTACACGGCCAGGTGTTTCTGGGTAGATGCTAAGTGTCTGAGCCCAGATTCAATTCCCCGGTCATCCCAACACTGGGGCCGGTGCTCTTACTCTCTGTGCTACCTGGCTGCCCCTACTCAACAGTTTTTAATGAGGTTTTTAGAAAGGAGTCAGCCAGACTGAAGACATAAATAGTCGACTTCCCACAGCACTTTTACAAAAATTGACCCTTTGCTAGGGCATAACAAACAAATACAGAAAAGCAGAAATAGTAAAGAAATAATTAAAACATCCTTTACAGATTACAACGCAAAAATTATATTCACTGAGGAAAATGGAAAGAAAGTATTTAGACTTAGAGACTAACATTGTAATCCTAAAGAATAAATGATCAAAAAACAATTGTAGAAATAATAAATAACTATATGAAGAAAATTCTAACACTAAGACAACATGCCAAAATTTATTTGGATGGAATCAAAACAGTTCTTAGGCAGAAAATTATTCTTAGATAAATAATTTTTTGAAGTTAAAAAAACTATTGCAATGAGTGTGTGTGTGTGTGTGTGTGTGTGTGTGTATTCAACAAAGCCAGGCAGAAAGAGAAAGAGAAATTCCATTTAAAGTAACTGCGCACAGTATAAAATACTTGGGAATCTGCATGTCAAGATGTATACAGGAACTATATGAACACAATTACAAAGCTTTTCACAGAAATAAAGACAGAGCTAATTAATTAGAGAAATATTAATTGCTCATGGGTGGGCAATACACAATAAAAATGACAATTATTCAGTGCTATACCAATCTAACTACCAAAGATTATAGAGCTAAAAAAAATAATACCAAAATTCATTTGTTAATGTGTCATGTGAATCATTTATGTTTAGGTTTACTTTTTTGGATAGAAATAAATTACTTGTCCCAAACATGATTCATAATGTACAGTGAATACTTTTACTTCCCACACCCCACGACTACCTTTTTTTGGAAAGTCTTTAGATAAGAGCCATAAATAAAATCATCTTAGGGAGAACCAAGGTGGGGCCTGTAACAAGGCGAAGACTGTGAGCAAAGGGAGGCGCCCCTCACTTTACAGGCCTAGTTCCCTAGGACTAAACTCACTCATATCTACCTAGGGACAGAACCGGGAGTAATAAATGCCCCAGCCCCTAGATATAAGTAACAGTTCCTCAAGATTAGATAATACAGCTAATAGTCTTAAGAAATCAGCTCTTTCCGTAAGTTTAGGGAGTCTGAGTGTCCAAAAAGCATGAGAACCAAGACACTCCTATGCCCAGGGAGGTGAAGATTTCTGAAATCCCTTTCTAAATTCACTAATCTAGGGTAAGTGGCAAGTCATGAGTGACCTAGATAAAAGAAACACAAAGGTTAATAGCATTCCTTTGGTGTCGGGGCTTCAATTAAAGATTCATGGGTCATTCCAGCTGCTTCTGTTTATATATTTGCCCTCTGAGAAGAGAGGCCTCACCTGTCTAGAGAAAGTTCGATTTCCTTCAGGACTGATTTCTTCTTAGTCAGGCACGTTTCATAAAGTCCTAGAATGTTGGAGCTAGAAAAGAACCTAAGAGATAATCTACTGCCAGGGCTTCTTAACCTGAGGGTCTGTGAACTTGTTTTCTTTTAACATTTTGATAACTATTTCAAAATAGTTGGTGGCTTTTATAGTCTTGAATATTTTATGTTGATCATTTAGAAATGTTATTCTGAGAAGGGGACCATGGTCTTCACCGGGCTCCCAAGGAGTCTATGACACCCTCATCTAGTGTTGGGCAGGTCAGTGGCTCAGTGGATAGAGGCCTGGGACTGGAGTCAGGAAGACTCTTCTTCCTGACTTCAAATATGACTTCAGACACTTACTAGCTGTGTGATCCTGGTCAAGTCACTTAACCCTATTTGCCACAGTTCCTCGTCTATGAAATGAGCCGGAGAAGAAAATGGCAGACCTCGCCAGTATCTTTGCCAAGAAAAATCACGAAGAGTCAGACAAGACTGAGAATGATTGAACAACATCTAGTGGACAGCATACAGCCCCTGGGCTACTTGCAGCAGGCCAAAAGATTTTGGGTAGCCAGAGAAAAATGTAGAGTTGCCACTACACTCTCTCCTGTTTGTCATGCGATTCATGGCCAGCGACCATTGTCAGGCTGCCTCTAGTCTATCCTGTCTACAGCCTGAAGAAGTTTAGCCTATTTTAATTTTGGTCCCTACCTACTGCCAAGTTGTTCAGGTCTGGTCTAGTGCATCCACTTTATTTCAGAGGTGAGGACACTGAAGCATTCCTGTTTACCCTCTGTGCCTTGACCATGCCCACTCTTCACTTTGGATGCTTCAATGTGCTCCCTGGATGTCCTGTCACTTATTAATGCTGGAAAGTAATTCAGAAGACAGTTGGCATGAAAGGGAATAACAGCACCTGGACATTTTAACTTTAGAAATTTGAATTCTAATATTTCATTGGAATTCTCATAGTTCCAAAGTGCTAGCTTCTCTATGCCTGACTGCAGGAGAAAAGCCACAAGGGTTAAGACAGGGGTGTATTCTGCTGGTCTAGCTTAGTTATTGGTCCCTAACAGTTAAGATCTACCATCTGCACAATAGTCTCCAAATCTGAAAGTGATCTCATCTTCAATTTTACCTGGAGCCCTTGTCTGGATTTTACCTTTGCCCTCATAGTTTACGTTTATAAAGTGCTTTTAAGATTTACAAAACACATTGTACATTCCTCTTTTCATTGGCCTTCAGAATAGCCCTCACAAGAGCACTCCAGTTATTTTTTCCATTTCTGACAACCAAGTGCTATCCATGGGGCAGGCAAGCCAGCCCAGCTGAAGCTGTAGGGCACCCTCAGGGAGAGAGGAGGCAGTCTGTGGCGGGGAAGTCAGACCACCACTGCCACCTCGATCCATCATCCCCCCTCAAATCCAGATGGAGACAGCTCAGGACCCTGAGCCCAAGATCCTTGAGTTGCTATTACAATTCCTTGGAAAGGTGTTATTACATGAGACACAGGGACCTACCTGTGCAGCCCTAGTTATTCAATTACTTGACATTTCTCTGAGAGGAACTGGACCCCTTCAATGGAATTCTGTTGTGGAGAACTTCTTGTTCCTCACGGTTTTCTTGACCAAACATATTTGAGAATATGCATAGATCCTGACAATGATGACTTAGGATGGAAATTAATATGGAAACCCCCATGAATGTGAAAACAGCATAATTTACAGGTCACTTGGAAAATAATGCTACAGCTCACACTGATGTAATGATTTACATTGAGAAAGTGCTTTATGCAGACTGCAGACTGTGTCTTTGACATAGAAAAGTGGTTTGTTTGTTTTTGATATTTGATACCGTGTTTCCCCAATAATAAGACACTGTCTTATTTTTTTTTTTAGACAGAAAAACACCAGAGGGCTTATTTTCAGGGGAGGGCTTATTTTAATGAACATTGACAGCAATTTTAATAAACAGGTAAATGTGAACAAAAAAATGTACCTTTATTCAATAATGAATTCAATAAAGAAAGGGATGACGCGCTCACTGCTGCAGCTCTGATTGGATGCAGCTCAGAGCGCGGCGTGTGTTTCACCGGTGGGGGGCGATGGTGCATACAGAGGGTACCGTAATGTAGCGTGTAGCGCAGGGGATCACCTTCAATACAGTAGCAGCAATCTCAATAGGGCTTATTTTCGGGGGAAGGCTTATTTTAGAGGAATCTTACACAGTAAGGGGAGGGCTTATTTTCGGGATAGGTCTTATTATTGGGGAAACACGGTAGGTATATAAGCTTAGGACTTAAAATAGGAGGTCATTTTAAAGTAATCAGATTGCTCTCCACTAGCTCTGAATATCCCAGACTGAATTTCTTCAAATGGGTTTGCAGCTCATTTGATATGAAAATTTCTCTCATTTTCCCACAAAAGCCTGAGAATAGAAGCATTCTCTGTATATAGGAGACTTCCTTTGCCTGTGCCAAGGTATGGTAGTATTTACTCAGCTTGGCAACCTATATTTTATTGTTTTACTGAGGTTCTATATGAAGGATGGGAAATAAAAGATCCTGTTTCTTCTAAAGTGGATAAACAGGGAGGGTCCTTGTGTTATCTTTTCCAGGTATTTAGCAACTGGGAGAGGAGTCTGGAGATAAAATGGGAATTAGAACTGCCAGCCCGGTCTTAGAATTAGGAGAGGTGCCAGCTATGAGCTTGAGGCCAGACTTAAAAAAAAAAAGTTATGTTTTCAGACTGTGATCCAGAGTCAGAAATGTCTTTCCTTGGCCCCTGGACATCAAGGAAGTTCTTTAGGGTGAACTAGTCTTAGGCACACAAGGCAGCTGGATAGAACTTCAGAAACCAGCTCATTGGGTGCAATCTTTTTATGGATGGAGAGTCTGTAGAGTGGAAACACAGGGTGGTAAAGGACTCTCTGGATAGACAGTCTGAACACCAGAGTTGGAGCTCTGGTTTGGCCCCTTGCTGCCTCTTTGATGTCGGGAGAGTCACTCACTGCCTCTCAGTTTCCTCTTCTGTAACAAAGGAGGCATTGACTTATCCATTGCTAAAGTCCTCTTCAGCTCTGGGGTCCTGGGAACACAGCTAACAAGGGCTCTGGCAGGACCCTCCAGCTCATTAAGCCACTGGCTATCAATTCCAGTGGAAAGAAGGAGACCCAGATCTTGGAATGAGAGGAACGAGTGGAATGCGGCTCTGACACTTCATTGCTCTGGGACTATAGGCAATTCCCTTAACCTCTCTGGTGAGAGAGAGTTAGATCCTTGAAGGCAAGACCTGTTTCCACGTTTGTCTTTTTATTCCCAGTATCTGCCATGATGCCTGACTCATAATAAGTGCTTACTAAATGTTTGTTGGTTGATTGGACTTTGATTTTCTCATCTGTGAGATGAAGAAGGTGACCTGCCTAGGTGATCTCTTATCTCTAATCATTGTTAGCAAATGAGCTCTAGTCCTGGTTTTGCATTTAGAGTTTGTTCTATGACTTGGATCTAAAATTTCGCAATCATACAGTCCGCACTACCTGCCAGAGTCTTTTGTGAGGACCTATGAGAGTGGCACAGCTGCTTGGGAGGAGGGGAATAATAACAACAGTTAAAAGTTATTAAACTCTTAGTATTCGAAAGACTCAGGGCCAAGTGCTAGAGATACAAAGAAAGGCAAAAATGTGTCTCTGCCTTCAAGAAGTTCATATTCCAGTGAGGGAAAACGATGTAAATGACAGTAATTTTGGATATTCACAGAGTAGACAGGTTATCTCAGAAGCGCTAGTGGCTAAGAGGATTGGGAAAGTCACTTGTAGCAGGTAGGATATGAATTGAGACTTTAATGAGGTCAAGGAAAGCAGGAAGGCAAAGTCATTCCAGACATGAGGGTCAGCCAGTGAAAAGGCATGGAGTCTGGACTTTCATTGCCCTGTGCAAGTAATGACCAGGAAGCCAATGTCACTGGATCCTAGACTAAGCAGAAGTGAGACATGAAGGTGTAGCAGCAAGCACCCCAAGCATCCTCAGGGTTTGCCTCCACCACAGGTTCTTGGATCTGCTTTGATAAAGGAAAGCAACTCAAAATGGGTTAACAAGCTTACTTTAATCAGTCAGACATATATCGTTTACCTTGTTCAGGGGAAAAAGGTCAGCACCCCGAACATCAAAGCATACAGGCAGAATTATCAAGACAGAAACAGATCAAGTAGACAGATTTCCAAACTGTCCAACCATTACATCCATACCCAGTCAACATCTGGGTTTCCACATCTGGGTTTTTCAAAGCCGGGGGACTCTCAACAATGGCTTCCCATAATTCAGATCAAATCACAGAACACTTCTCAAAGTGAGTCCCAAAACAAAGCTACACATCAGGGCTTATATAGCCTTCTCCTGGCTCAGAGAATGTAACAACCTTATTGACTCACTGGCCAATCAAAAGTATCTACTGAAAAACAAGCCTCCCTCCCCAGGCTTCAGGTGCATTTTAGCCTAGGGGCAGGGAAGATCTTCCAAATTTGCATTCCCATTACAGAAGGGGACATGTTGTGAAGGGCTTTAAAAGCCAAAGAAAGGATTTTATATTTGATGCTGGTGGTAATAGAGGCAGCAAGTGACATAGTGAATAAAGAAAGTGCTGGGCCTGGAGTCTCGAAGACCTGAGTTCAAATCCAGCCTCAGATACTTACCAGCTGTGTGATCCTGAGCAAGTCACTTAAAGCTGTTTGCCTTGGTTTCCTAAGTTGTAAAAGGGGGATCATAATAGCATCTACCTCCTTGTGAGGATGAAAGGAGATAATATTTGTACAGTGCCGGGCACACGGCAGGCACTATGTAAATGCTAGTAGTAAGTTTGAGTACAAAGGTGACAGTCACACCTGTGCTTTAAGTGGAACACTTTTGCCCGTGAGTAAAGGGTAGGCTAGAGTGGGGAGAGATTTGAGGCAGGAGACCAACTGGAAAGCTATTGCAACAGTCCAGTCTTGAAATGAGAGCCTACACCAGGTGGCAATTGTGTTGGACAGAGAAGAAGATGCTGTGAAAGTAGAAACAGACTGGATAAATGGGAAGCATGAGAGTAAAGTCAACAATGACACTGTTTGGGGTGGCTAGGTGGTACAGTGAGTTAAGCACCAGCCCTGGAATCAGGAGGACCTGAGTTCAAATCTGACCTCAGACACTTAACACTTACTAGCTGTGTGACCTTGGGCAAGTCACTTAACCCCAATTGCCCTGCCTACCCCCTCCAAAAAAAACAACAAAAAATGGGAAGTTTTTTTTAAAGAAGGAGGGGTTTGTAGGGAAAGCTAATAAGTTCAGTTTTGGACATGTTAAGTTCAAGACATCTCCAAGACATCCAGTTTAAGAGGTCCAGTAGTCAGCTGGAGATTCCAAATAGTGATGAGGAGAAGGGTTAGGGCTAGATAAATAGATCTGAAAGTCATATGCATACAGATGATAATTGAATCTATAGTTGCTGATGAGATCACCAAGTCTAATAATACAGACAGAGGTTCCCAAATTTATTTGACCTACAACCCCCTTTTCAAAAAAATTTACTCAATGCCCCCCTGGAAATCTATTTTCTTTAACCTTTTAATAGTTTTTTTTAATTCGCATCACTTAAAAAATATGAAATATCTTAATTTTAATTTTAAAAATTTATTATAAATTTGTGGTGGTTTTCCTGCACTGAAATTTTGATGATGTTGTATTGCATCATGTAACCATATAGTATTCTATTATAAACAAGTCATTATAGGCACTTATTCCTGCTGATGCATGCTGGACTTGCCGATAATACTCAATATGCTCACCTACCAACACTTGCTTGTTAAGACCTGTCTTCAGACTTGACCACTAATCAGTTATAACTTGAATTTTATGTGTTTATTTGGAAAATAATGTAATTATTATGACTTTGACTCTGTTGCACAACAGATGAAACCTGTATGAATGGTTTTTCAAAACTTTCTTCTCTTCTTTCCTTATGCTTCCACCACCCCTTTATTTTTATTCAATGCTGCCCAATTGCACCCAAGGCTACTACCATTCCCCTGGATCATTCCACTCCCTGGTATCACCCATTCTGACAACCTATGGTAGAGAGGTGCCTTGGAGGATACCTACAGTTAGCAGATATGACCTGGATAAAGACTGAAAGAGAAGACAGAAAGCAATCAGATGGGTAGGAGGAGAAGCAGGAGAGCTGTGTCATGAAAACTCAGAGAGGAGAAAATATCAAGGAGAAGGGGGTGATTGACAATATCAAAGGCTGTATAGAAGTTGAAAGAGATGAAGATTGAAATAAAGCCATTAGATAGAGCAAGAGATCTTTGGGGAGAGCAGTTCAAGTTGAATGATGAGATTGGAAGCCAGACTACAAAGAGTTTCTAAGAGACTGAAAGGAGAAAGTGCCAAGGCACAGACTGTAGACATTTTCTCAACTTGTTTGGCCACAAATAGGAGTCTAGCTAACAGATAATAATAGATCAAGTGACTGTTTTTTAAGAATAAGGGTAATATGGGTAGATATTTGTTTATATTTTTAACATATATATATATATATACACATATACATATTTGTAGGTAGCAGAGAAGCCACTGGTGAACAGAGAGGCTGAGGATAAGTGAAGGGATCACTTGTGCATGGAGAGGGGTTTGCCTTGGCAAAGAGAAGGAACACTTATTTATGGGAGAGAGCAGTTTAAGCTGGCTGAAGGACAAAGGAGGCATCAGTGGATGTAAGCCTTCTAGATTGTAGTAGAAAAAAAAGAATTGTAAATAAAAGAGTAGCAGTAAGGAATTATGAATAGGCAAAATTATGAATTTTTATCCCTTCCCCCTCCCGCATCTTTCTTGAGAACTTTGGTGAATGTTACTATTCACTGTCAATGGAAATACTGAAAAACAAGGAAGATAAGCAAAAAATGAATGAAGGAAGATGAAAGGGGGGATGAAAACATGTTTTTTTCTTGTCTTTGTTTTATATAAGAGCAATAGAAAGAAGCATTGTGAGTCTAAGAAGGATCTAGCAAGTTAAAAATAAAAAGGGAGGGGGTGGAGATTTGTATAAGATAAGACCAATGACTTAAAAAATTACATCCAGGACTGATGTGCTTGGCTAAGGAGGTGGGCCTATCACAGAATGAAAAGGAGAGGTGGCAGAGTGATGGCTCCATCACTAGATGCCTTTGAGACAGTAAAAGAATTAGAAGAAGATCCCCAGTGTATCGGGGGGAATCCTTTCTACAGGATTTAAGGGAAACCAAAGATAAGAATCTCACAGGGCAGGAAGGCAAGAAGGTGAAAACTATACTAAAGAAATCACAGATTTACCAAAGCTTCCAAAAGGCTACACAAGGAAAGAAGAACAGAAGAAAGAGAGACAGATGAAAGACAGCTTGGCAGCCTTTGAAAGGAGGAAATAATGGTAAGCGTCCTTCAAAGAGAATCCAGAAGAACCATAGCTGTCCACCAAGAGATTCTGTTATATGATGATTGTGATTCTTCATTCAATTAGGACCAATGCAAAAGATATTTTCATTAATTCTAGTGCCAGGAAGTAAGGAATTCAAAAGCCTTGACCAAGGCATAATGTCATTGTAATTGGGGGATTTTGGTTATCTTGCCTGTTTTTTAATCTGTCTCTCTGTCTCTGTCCGTCTCTGTCTCTGTCTCTGTCTGTCTCTGTCTCTGTCTCTGTCTGTCTCTGTCTCTGTCTGTCTCTCTCTGTCTGTCTCTCTCTCTCTCTGTCTCTCTCTCTCTCTCTCTCTCTCTCTCTCTCTCTCTCTCTCTCTCTCTCTCTCTCTCTCTCTCTCTCTCTCTCTCTCTCTTTCTCTCTCTCTGTCTCTCTGTCTCTGTCTGTCTGTCTGATTCTCTCTTTCTTTCTTTCACTCTCTCTCACTCTGTCTGCCATAAACAGGTCAGTTGATAATTCCTTGATTCATATTAGTGACTTAATAGGTTCATAGTTTTTTTATTCTACATGTTCTTTTTATATTACAAACCTTTATAGATTACTCTCACTTAGTGAGAGATCTCTTGTAATAAACAGTTAAGTAATATTAATAATATAGTCTCTTCAACTGAAAGTGCATGCAGTATGTGACACCTGCAACATCCACTGATCTCTCCACTTTAAAAAATTTAGAGAAATCCATTTTTTCTTCCTCCAGCCCATTGGAGAAAAAGTAGCAAATTTCTTATAAAATATACATAATTGAAAAAAATTCCCTCACTTGTTGTATACATAACATATGAAAGTCTCATTCTGTACCCTAAATCTATTGCTTCTCTGTAATAGGTAGTATGTTTCATTTTTGTTCCCTAAAATCATAGATAATCATCATATTGGTCACAGCTCTCACAGCTTTTAAAGTAGTTTATTTTTATAGTGTTGTTATTTTTAATTTGTTCTCTTGGTTATGTTTACTTCATACTTAATTTATAAAAGTCCCCAAATTGCTCAAAATTTTTATGTTATTGTATAAATTGTTCTTCAGGTACTTTTCCTTTCATTCTGTATCAGTTCATACAAGTCTTTCCATATCTTTTTGACATCACCTATTTCCTCATTTCTTACAGAACAGCAGTACTTCATCACATTCATAAGTATCATTCAACTATTCCTCAATTGATGAGAATCCCTTTTTTTGGCAATCAACCCTTCCAGCTGCCATATACATATATACACACATAAATAATATACATATATGTATATATATAAACACACACATATGTGTGTATGTGTGTGTGTACAGGACATTCCCCTATTTCTTTTTCTATTTTGGGTATAAACCCAGCATAGTATAGCTAGGTTAAATAATTTAATAATTAATAATTTAATAAATTAAATAAATAAACTAGGTTGAGTAATTTTTGGAATATAATTCTGGATATCTTTCCAGAATGGTTGAACCCTTTCATAGATGCACTAACAGTGCATCAGTGTGCCTGTTTTCTACAGCCCCTCCAACATTTATCTTTTTTTTTTTTTGCTTTTTAGAGAGGGGAAGGTAGGACAATTGGGTTTAAGTGACTTGTCCAAGGTCACATGGCTAGTTTTATGTTAAGTGTCTGAGGTTGGATTTGAACTCAGTCCTCCTGACTCCAGAGCCAGTGCTCTATGCACTATGCCCATTTTTCTTTTTTTAATCTTTGTTACTCTTAAGTCCCAAACTTTGCACTCTGATAAGTGTAAGGTAGAATCTCAGAATTACTTTGATAAGAATATCTCTTCACTACTAGTGATTTGGAAATTTTTTTCATACGTTTATAGATAGCCTGTGTTTCTTCCCTTGAGAGCTGCCTGTTCATCTCCTTAGATCATTTACTGATTGGGGAATGGCTCTTTTTCTTCTAAATTTGCATAAGTTCCTTATGTGTCTTAGAAGTAAGACCTCTATCAGAGAACCTTGCTGCAAAACTTTTCCCTTAGTTAATTGATTCCCTTTTATTAACTTTAGATTTGTTTGTGCAAAACCTTTTTCATTTTAGGTTATCAAAATTGTTCATTTTTATCTTCTGTGAAAATCTTTATTCCTTGTTTGATCATAACCTTTCTTCTACCTATAGATCATATAGGCAATTTTTTGTTTGTAATGTGACTTTTTATATCTAGTTCATATCCATTTGTAACTAATCTTTGTATAAGGTATAGTCCAAATCTATCTATCCTATCTTTAGGATTTCCTCTATCCTACTGTCCAGTTTTCTCAATAGTTTTTGTCAAATAGTGAGTCCTTATCCCAGTAGCTAGAAATTCCCTGAAGGACTTATAGATCTATAAGGACTTATGTCCCTTATAGACCAGGGGTGGGAAACCTGCAGTCTCAAGGCCACATGTGGCCCCCTTTGACTGAATCCAGACTTCACTGAACAAATTCCCTTAATAAGAGAATTTGTTCTGTAAAACTTGGACTCAGTCAAAAGGGCCTAGAAGGCTACATGTGGCCTTGAAGTCTCAGGTTCCCCACTGCTGTTATAGACATTGGTGATAAGGTTTAAAAAAAAATAAGAAAAAAGACCTCCAAGTGAAGAAAAAAAATCCTTTCTGCTCAGGCTGACAATTGATTTTAAAAGTGAATTAACCCAGTAGCAGAGATACTGTGTCCTGCAAGCAGAGATAAGACTTGTCTATACAAGGCTGTGACACACCTAGAGGTAAATTTGGTAAAATTTGGTAATTTAGTAGCAGCCACTAAGTCTGAGTCCACTCTTCCCAGGAATCAGCTTGGCAGAAGACTATGTATTCAGTTTTAGAATACACACACACACACACACACACACTTCAAATTTTGCTGTATCTTTTCAGTAAATATACCTTTGTAAAAGTTAGTTAATGTTACTGGTCAATGAGATAACAATGAACAAACTGATATTAGGGTTGCTAATCACTGGTCAGATGATATTGAGGACATGGTAAAGGATTGACTGATACTGAAGAGAGTATACCTGATGGAGGCTAGAGGCAACATATATATTAGAGGCGATCTCTTGGGGTTACCAGAGAACTCCCAAGGGAGTATAGATAACCTTGCTCTGGGCATCTGACCTGCCAGTTCAAGTGGGGCTTAAGAGTATGAGCTCAGAGTCTATATGTGCTATGCTTCCCAAAAACAGAGCCCCAAACCTTCTTTGGTAATTAGTATGTGACAGTGATTTCTGAGCTCTTCTAGAATTGGAAGCATGTCTGGATCATTCTAGGCCCTAGCTTTTCACAAAAGAATTTATCAAGTACAAGGAACCAGTTAATACAGCTCTCTTGAACTCTTTTGTGTATTTCCATAAGGATAAGAGATTAGACTACTCATTCACATTTGTGTCTTAAGGATCACAAAGTTCTTTCTGTGACAAAGGTGTTGAAATTACTATTATTCCCATTTTACAGATGAGGAATCAGAGGCTTTAAAGGATTGACTGGTCCATTATCAGAGATTATAAGTGTTTGAGGTAGAACTCTGGTCTCTTGACTTTATCCTGTGCTCTATCCACTATACAATCTTTCCTTGTGAGGTTTTTAACTTATTCCTGCTGAGAGGTCAGCTTGAGGTATCTCCAGACAACTCGGCCACAGGGAAGGTTTGTATTCAGAGGCAGTGTGGTATACTAGGAAACACACTGGCTTTGTTGTCAGAGGATCTGGGTTCAAACACTACTTACTAGTTCAAATGATACTACTTGTGTGACCTTGAACTTGTTATTAAACCTCTCTTGATCTCAAGTCTCTCATCTAGAAAATGAAGGGGTTGGACTATAGGATCTCTGGGGTTTGTTTCAGCTCTAAAGCTATGATATTTATCTCTAATTCTCCCTATTCTGAATGTCATTTTACAATACTTTGACACACTAAATTTCCCTATCAGATTTCTCTGTCCAGTTTACTCCTAAATACACACACACACACACACACACACGTGCACGTGCACACACACACACACACACACACATACCCCTAGGAATCTTCATTTGTGCCAGCTGAACTGGAAACATTGTCCTGTTCAACACCAGAGGAATTTCTGTCCCTCTACGCATTTTCTTCTAGATGTTTTCTCCTCTCATGGTCCACTCCATCTGTCTTATCCTTGATTTGATAGACCTCTCAGCTGCTGACTGTTTCACCCTTGGCCTAACACCGCTATCAGCCATTAGCAATAATCATACTTAGTAGCTTGCTGACACAGCATAAAACTCTTTACCTTCTCACATGGACTGACCTAAGAATTCCACAAATTCCCTCTAATTCCACTAAAATCCCCAAATTGAATTACAGTAAATCTCAATGGGAATTTTGGTCTCAGACATTAGAGACAATAGGTACACATGGGAATAATGTGGGAATATTATTATGTATGCTAAATCTTCTAAAAGCAGAATCATAAAACATATTTCTCTACTAATGCCTGAACAAATTACTTTATTGGGCCAAATATAGTCCATTCACCTCATCTTCACAAAATCTGGCTCATATATAATGAATGTGCCCCATATTAGTTTATTTTTCATTGCATACCTATAGGTTTCTCCATTCCTTCTTTCCAAAGAAATCTTATTTTAGGAATTCTACTTCAGGACCAACCTATTTTCGGATTAATATGGTAGTTTACATAATTTTACAGACCTACATTAATCTTTTCACATTTTATAGATTTCAACGTTCTCCCTACTGAAATTCAATAGCTCCAAGTATCTTGATGGACGGGAACCATGAGATAAACCAACACAATGTAAATTAGTAGTCTTAAGAGACACATGTGCCAGCTAGCTGGACATCCAGGTGAAGCATTTCTGTGTAGAAGACATCCACAGATTCCCTCCCAGCATCCCATGTCCTACTTGTCCATGAAGTTCTGACCAGGAGAGTTGCCTCACGTTTCTCTAGCTCTATAAACCCTGAGCTAATTAACACATACTTGAGTTTTAGGAGGTGGGATGGTTTTGGACTGATATTGATCCCTACCATCTAGTGACACTTAGCTCATTACTGGGGTTTGGGGACAAAGACTTCCTCCAGGAAAAGGTTTTTTGACTTAGGAAGAGTCTGGGTACCAAATACAATGTGTTGTTATCTTATAGGTGAGCAATGCTTTCACTTTTATTACCTTTTATCTAATATGATTAAATGCATTGCAAATAAATAACTTTGCAAGAGGTGAATCATCAACGTACACACCCTGTTATGTGACAAAAAGCAAGGGATGAATAGATGGGAGTAATAAGCTGAGGAATCTGATTGGTGGAAACCCAAGTACAGCCCTAAGGTGAATGAGAGAGTTAGCCATTCACACGGAGGCAGAGAAGCAAAAGTGATGCACACCACCCACCTGAGATCCTGGCTGAAGAATACGCAGGTGACTAACTCTCACAGCACCCCTGGGGAGAAGGCAGGCCATATTACAATACGAATAAATGCAAAGTCCTGTGCTCGGGCTTGAAAAATCACAAGTATGGGTATAAAGTTTGGGAACAGGGTTTAAAAGAAGTTCAAGGGGCAGCTAGGTGGCACAGTGAATAGAACACAGGCCCTGGAGTCAGGAGGACCTGGGTTCAAGTCCAGCGTCAGACACTTAACACAAAAAAAACTAGCCGTGTGACCTTGGGCAAGTCATTTAACCCCAATTGCCCTCCAAAAAGCAAAAAAATAAAAATAAAAGTTCAATTGCAAAAAGACTTAATGGCTTTAGAATCACAGATTGAGCAATAAAAAGGACCCGGCAAGCCATCAAAACCAAACCCCTCCCTTTATAGACAGGAAAGCAAAGGCCCTGAGGGTTAAAGTCCCACAAGTAAGTACCCAAGCCAGTATTCAAATGTTCTCTGATGGTTCTCTGATGGCAGAGCCATCCTTCTTTCCAGTGTACCACATTGTCTGTGGTTGAGTGTAAGTTCAGCCTACGTGACATGGCAGCCTAACGCCACCAGCAGCTACAGTCATAGAAACACAGTGTCTAGTACAAGAGAGATTATAGTCTCTGCCCTGGACAGACTATGTCAGAAATTGTGTTTTCTTGGGCTGCCACATCTGGGGGGAGAAACTGACAATCTGTCACATATTCAGAGAAATGTGGTCAAGATAGTGAAGGAAGAGAAACTTTGGGGTGAGGGGCGAGAGTGGGAAAAGGCAGAACAGCTGACTTCAGTCGTTTTTAAGAGCTTTAATGTAAATGAATGATCAAACATTCTGAGTATCCAAAAGGGCGGAACTAGGACCAACAGCTGGAAGTTGCCAACAGGCAGGTTGGGGCTCAATAAATTCTCTCTCTCTCTCTCTCTCTCTCTCTTTTTGCTTTTTGGAAAGGGGAAGGCAGGGCAGTTGGGGTTAAGTGGATTGCCCAAGGTCACACAGCTAATTTTTGCGTCAAGTGTCTGAGGCTGGATTTGAACTCAGGTCCTCCTGACTCCAGGGTCGGTGCTCTATTCACTGCACCACCTAGCTGCCCCTCAATATATTCTTCAAAAACAACCACAGCCCCTTCCTAGTCCTTTGAGCTGCTCAGCAGTGGAATGGCATATCTCACAAGGTCATAAGCTTCCCCATCATGATAGTTTAGTTACAAGGAATGATGACTGACCACCTCTCAGGGATGTCATAGGGTGGGAGATTGAACTAGAGGAACCCTGAGGCTCTTCCAGCTTCCATAGTCTGTGATTCCAAAACAATGCCTGGTTATTGTCCTTTGTCCTCAAGGAGGACCAAAATGACATCACTAGGCTAGAGTCCATGTATAGTGTATCCAGCTGTAGCTGATCGAGCTAACGGGAGTTCAGAATGCTCTCCCAAACGTTGGGAGCAAATAGTCGCTGCGAACATTTGGGGTGAATCCTCTAAATCTGAGCTTCTCACTTTCTTTTGCTTTGCCAGTAGAGCACAGCACCTTCTCTGACTGAGGGTACGCCATGCTGGGCAGTCCTGTGCCAGTGTCTCCACATCACAATCAAGACCAAAATTCTCAAGAGAGACCTTGAGAGTGCTTGCCCTGTGTGAGTTCTCCATAAAATAGTCTTTTTGACAAGCATACATTTGGCATTCAAACGACAAAGCCAGTTCATGTGGTTGATGCACACATGTCCAGAGCTAGCTTAGTGTTTCCAAAGGAAAATGAGGAAGAAAAGAGGTACTGAATGCCTCACTAAGTAAATAGAAAGCATTTCAGAAGGCACAAAATTTGATACAAATTATTGAAGAGTCTGGAAATGAAGAGAGATAAGGACTCTTCTGCTTTTTATCACACAATTGGACATTTTGTTGAATATTTTTAACTCCAAGACTCTTGTAGAAGTATATAATGGGGAAAGAACTACCTGCCACATCAATGTTATTTAGTCCTTTGAATGACTGTCGCTGTTGATTGCTTGTGGTAAGAAGTAGAATTCTGGAGGCAGGAATATATGAGTTCAAATATGACCTCAGACACCTACTAGATGTGTGACCTTGGCCAATTCACTTGACCTTTGCCTCAGTTTCCTCAACTGTAAAATGGGGGATAAGAGCACTTACCACTTAGGGTTGTTGTGAGGTTCAAATGAGATATTTGTAAAGCACTTAGCGCTGTGGCTAGCAGATATTAGGACTTAATACGTGCTTATTTACTTTTTCCTAATTGGGTTAAGACTTTGGTAAAACTTTGCTTCTAATTTCCCCTCCTACTACTGTGGATTTTCTGAAGTTTTCTTTCTTATGGCATCAGACTCAAGTGTGATCTGCTGATATATTTACTTTTACCAACCTGTGACTTGATCTGTGTAAGGAGCCCTTATGTTTCCTCCATCATGGTAGATCTGTGCCTTTTATGCAACTTCCAGTATTAGAGAAATGCCTAGAACATGAGAGGTTGTGAGCTACTCAGGTTCACATAGTCAGTATGTGTCAGAGGTGAATCTTCCTAGTTCCCAGTCCAATTCTCTCTCCACTATGACATGCCGCCTAATATAATTCACTAGGGGTGTGACACAGATCCTCCCTCTGAACTTTCATTTGATGCTTCCTCAGGGTATGGAGGTGACTCTGGGTTCTGGAAAGTCAGCCCAGAGGAGTTATACAAACTCTGGAAGATCGTATCAAGCTGAGAAGGCTTTGACAGCAGGTCTGGTGATAGACTGCGTGTCTACCATTCAAAAACCAGCTTAGCTTTGAGAAGAGACAGCACCAAAGAGTTGGTTGCCAAGTGATGAATTTCTTCAGGCCTGGCAATTCATGAAGCAATATGGTAAAGCAAAGAGTGAGCCAAAAGTAGGGGGTATAATAGCCCTACAAGTAAAATCATGGAGCTTTTGAAACATTTAAACTAGACACAGATATCAAGAAGCCTCTTTATTATTTAACTCTGTTCTTTCTCTTGGGGGTGATTGTCACTATTGATTCCTTCTGCTAGAATGCAGGTGCATGAGACCTTTGTATCTAGCCCTGAGCTCTCTCCTGAGTTCCAGTCCCACATCAGAAATTACCCACTGGGCACTTCCAATAGGGAATTTGTTTCACTTGACTATGAATGATTGTTAGGAATTTGTTTTTCTTTTCTTTTTTTTTCAAGGGATAAGAGGTGGGAAGGAGAATAAAGTAATTAAAATAACTTTTTCAATAAATGAATTAGTAATTAAAACCAAATAAAAATAGAGAGGTGAGGGAATGCTACAGATGTGGAATGCCCTTTCATGTACTTTCAGATAAGGTTATCATAATGTTTTACTTATTTGTTTTAATGATAACAACAGGTAGCATTTATACAGTATTGTAAGTCTTCCCAAGTGCTTTACAAATATTATCTCATTTGATCTTCACAACTACCCTGTGAGATTGGTGCTATTATTATTCCCACTTTCAGGTGAGAAAACTGAGACAAAGAGAGGTTATGACTTGCCCAGAGTCACACAGCTAATAAGTATAGACTACTGGATTTAAACTCAGATCTTCCTGATTTTAGATTCAGCACTTGATCCACTGTTCCACCTAACTTTGTTACAAGAGACCTGTCATGGAGTGGAACTAATCTGTAAGTGTTTGTAATGTAGCAACAAAATACATCAGGGGCAGCCAGGTGGCTCAGCAAGTAAGAGCACCGGCTCCAGTGTCGGGATGACCTGGGGATCAAATCCAGGCTCAGATACTCAGCACCACACCCAGAAATAACTGGCCATGTAACCTTGAGCAAGTTACTTAACCCTGATTGCTTTTTAAAAAAATACATCAATAAAACTTTTTTTTTAATGCTTGTGGATTAGTGGGTTCATTGATTGATATGATTCATCTTTTAGTTTGAAAACCAGAATCATAGGACAGCTAGGTGGCGCAGTGAGTAAGAGTGCCGGCCCCGGCATCAGGAGGACCCAGGATTGGTTCTGGCCTCAGATACTTAACACACACACAAAAAAAAACCTGGCCCTGTAACCTTGGGCAAGTTACTTAACCCCAATTGCTTAAAAAAAAAAACAGAATTATCAGTAATGAATGAAAGCAAAGTGTTCTTCAACAGCCACTGTGCCCTATATATACAGAGAGTTAGGCAGACAGAGGGTGTTTCCAGGAGGCATCCCAGCATCATTGTCCCAAATGTATGGGACTGACTACTGCATGAATTGAGGAGTCATCTTTACAGAACTTTGTTTTAGCATTATTTATATTATCAAGGTCCTCTATCTCATTATTCCATGAGGCATCCTATAAACCCTGATTCCTCCTCACCCTTGCACCCCTGCACTCACCATCTTCCATAAAGATCATGAAAATCAGTACTTCAACAATTATTTTAATCAGAAAACTCATTCCTGTATTGCCCCAGCACCATCAGCAGTGACAAAAACAAACAGTCCTGAGGCCATAGTGGTTGCAATGGGGAGAACCAGGCAAACTAGGAGTCGAGGGGACAGGGAGCAGAAAGTGCACCATGAGAAAGACACTAAGCTCCTGGACGGCACTGAGAAAGAGAAGAGCTGGCATCTCAACCCAGCGGAGAGCAGCATTTCAGCATTCCTGAAGTGCCAAGCAGCCTCTGCTTCTCAGCTGGCATGTACATCAAAAAAGGCTCGGGGCTCTATGAGTAAAGCAGAATTGCAGGAGCTCAGAAGAAACGTGAGGTGTGCAAATTTAGAGACATCTCCACTCCAAATGTTCCTGTGGACTATTTGTGCCCGACCTGTGTTAGAGCCTTCTGAGCTCGCACTGGTCTGATCAGCCACAGTTGGCCACACCACACACTGATGCCAACATCGTGATGTTGTTTTGATCCTCTTTGAATACAAAGGACAAAAACCAAACCAGCAGTCCATGGGTCTCTTTGCTAGTGCATTCCTAGAGCCCTAACAAGGTATATGCTCCAAACAGAAGAAGGGAAGAAAAGACCCAATCAAGCCAGCCAGCTCATAGCCACGTATCAGCTCTGTCATCCAGCCTTAACTCCTGCCTCCCAGCAGCTTTGCCTCTGTATGTCACCTCTCTCAGATGGTTAGGAGAGGCTCCATAGAGGAAACATTTGGTTCTGGTTTTCTGCTCCTTTTTGTCCTACCCTATTTTTATTTTTTTCTTATTTTTTGGAGGGCAGTTGGTTTAAGTAACTTGCCCAAGGTCACATGGCTAAGGTTTTTTGTTTGTGTGTGTTAAGTGTCTGAGGCTGGATCCAAACTCAGGTCCTCCTGACTCCAGGGCCAGCACTCTACTCACTGTACCACCTAGCTGCCCCCCTACCCTATTTTTAGAGAGTTGTGACCCACAGTTTGAGAAATTACCACCTTCTTCTAAAGACCATTCCTCACATCCATCTGGACAAAATACATCATTTAATTAAGTCTCCATAAGAGAGCTCAGAATTCATTTATAAGCCCAGAAACCAAACAAGATTTTATTGACTCTGCTCATAGATACACATATCTGTCTCTACCATTTTGCTGAGTTATTATTGTCATATACGAGTCTAATGGGGTGTACTTTACCCAGAGGCAAGTTCATGGAACAATAAATTACAAACCTTTAGGCATTATCTGATGTGTTTGTTCCAATATTGCCTTTTACAGCAACATACAATCTGGGTAATGTTGCTAGGAGTGGTGAGTTGTTTAGGCTGTTTTTCTTACTTGCTTTAACTTCCTTTTTTCCTTCTGAGTTCATGTTTATAAAGAAGAGAATTGCAAAATTATCTCCAGAGCTTAAAGGAGCTTCAAATCCCATTTAATCCAAGAGAAACTTCTGATTTAAATTTATTTGTATTCTGAATGTGACAGACATTTTTTAAAGGGCATTTCCACATACATGGACAGCTAGGTGGCACAGTGGATATAGTGCTGGGCCTGAAGTCAAGAAGTCTCCTCTTCCTAAGTTTAAGTCTGTCCTCAAACACTAGCTGTGTGACCCTGGGAAAGTCACTTAACCCTGTTTACCTCAGTTGCCTTATCTGTAAAATGAACTGAAAAAGGAAATGGCAAAACTGCTTTAGTATCTTCGCCAAGAAGACCCCAAATAGGGTCACAAAGAATTGGCCATGACTAAAATGACAGAAAAACAATATACATAGTAGAAAAGAAAAAGCTGAACAGAAAATTTGATGTTCAAATACAAGAAGCAAGAGAAGCATGAGAAGATAAACAGGGAAAAGAAATCATAAGGAACTTATTAAAGCTGAACTATTTACATTCCTACATGGAAAAACGATAATTATAACTCATAAGACTTTTCTCAGTATGAGCATAGTTGAAGGGAATATATATGTGTGTGGATACACACACACACACACACACACACACACACACACACACATATATATATATATATAAATGTATGTATGTATGCATCCATATATATGTATATATAGGAGGGTGTAAGTATATATTAATATATGTGAGTGTGGGCATATGTATGTTCATGTACACATAGAGGGCACAGGATGAGTTGAATAGGAAGGAGTGATATCTAAAAATAAAATTAAGAGGTGAAAAATGTGTTTATTGGGCGAAGAAGAAAGGGAGAGATAGATTAGGGTAAATTATCTCATCTAAAAGAGGCAAGAGAAAACTGTTACAATGGAGGGGAAGAGCAGGAAGGTGAAAGGGAATGGGATAACCTTATTCTCATTGAATTTGGCTTAAGGAGGGAATAACATACCTGCCCAATTGGGTATCTTACCCTACAGGAAAATAAGGGGGTAGGGGAAAAGAGGGGGGATGATAGGAGGGCAGATTGGAGGGGGAGGACAGGTAGGAGCAAACATTTTTGAAAAGGAACAGGGTCAAAGGAAAAAATAGAATAAAGTGGGGGGCAGGATAGGATGGAGGGAAAAATAGTTAGTCTTTCACTATATATCTACTATGGAAATGATTTGAATAAACCTATATTGTACAACCTATATTGAATTGTTTATCTTCCCAGTGGGAGAGGTTGAGGAAAGGAAGAAGGGAAAAAATTTTGGAACCCAAAGTTTTAAAAATAAATGTTAAAAAAAAAAAGAAAAAGAAGATTGTACATAAAACTACAGCTCATTATTGTGTCCAGGTTGTTTAGTTTTTTTTTTTCTTTTTGGAGGGCAATTGGGGTTAAGTGATTTGCCCAAGGTCATACGGCTAGTAAGTGTGTCTGTGTCAAGTGTCTGAGGTCAGATTTGAACTCAGGTCCTTCTGACTCCAGGTCTGGTGCTCTATTCACTGCACCACCTAGCCACCCCCAGATTGTTTTTCTTTTTAAGTATATAAATCCAACCAGTGATTTTCAAAGCTATCCTTATTGTACTTCTTTCTAACCTTCTTTCTTGAAATGTGTGACTCTTGTAAAACTTCACCAATAAGTGACCATGCAGCCTCTACTAAAAAATAACCAATGAGAGTGATCCCCTTACCTCCCAAGGAAGCCTGTATATTACATTTGGATAGTTATAATTATTGGAAAATTCCTCATTTACATCCAGTGGAGACTGACCTTTCTGCAATTTCCACTCCACCTATTGGTCTTGTCTTCTGGGGTCAAGAAGTGAAAGAACTTCCTCTTATATATAACATCCCAATGATTTATTATGGGAAAAGTGCTGTGTTAAGTATTGGAGATATAAATGGAAAAGTATGATGGTCCCTGTTCTCAAGGAGCTCACATTGGAAACCCTGAGGAATAGCAATGACCAGGCCAGAGTGGTGCAGGAACAGCAGCACTCAGACTCAGCCAGTCCAGGTGCCAGTAGGCTCTGAAAAATGTCAAGAAACCAGTCAACAAGCATTTATTGACTCGTTGTTGGTGATCTGCACGGTGCGCTTGTCCGCCTGCCCCCGCAGAAATGCTCCGGTTGTCTACAGTTCTTCGTCAGATAAGGCCAGTGTCTAGGGCACTGGCCCCCCACCTGACACGTGCTTATGCTAAAGACGTCAAATTTGGAGCAGATGCCCGAGCCTTAATGCTTCAAGGTGCCCATCTTTTAGCTGATGCGGTTGCCGTTACTATGGGGCCAAAGGGAAGAACTGTGATCATTGAACAGAGTTGGGGAAGTCCCAAGGTAACAAAAGATGGTGTGACTGTTGCAAAAGCAATAGATTTGAAGGACAAATACAAAAACATTGGTGCCAGGCTAGTTCAGGATGTTGCCAATAACACAAATGAAGAGGCTGGGGATGGCACTACCACAGCAACAGTCCTTGCACGATCCATTGCTAAGGAAGGTTTTGAGAAGATTAGCAAAGGAGCAAATCCAGTGGAGATCAGGAGAGGTGTGATGTTGGCTGTTGATTCGGTCATTGCTGAACTTAAGAAGCAGTCTAAACCTGTCACAACTCCTGAAGAAATTGCTCAGGTTGCTACAATTTCTGCAAATGGAGACCGAGAAATTGGCAACATAATATCTGATGCAATGAAAAAGGTTGGACGAAAGGGTGTCATCACAGTAAAGGATGGAAAAACATTGGATGATGAGTTGGAAATTATTGAAGGCATGAAGTTTGATAGAGGTTATATCTCTCCGTATTTTATTAATACAGCTAAAGGTCAGAAATGTGAATTCCAGGATGCCTACATTCTCGTAAGTGAGAAAAAGATCTCTAGTGTCCAATCTATTGTACCTGCACTTGAAATTGCAAATGCCCACCGTAAATCTTTAGTCATAATTGCTGAAGATGTCGATGGAGAAGCACTAAGTACACTGGTTTTGAACAGGCTAAAAGTCGGGCTGCAGGTTGTTGCAGTAAAAGCTCCGGGATTTGGTGACAACAGGAAGAACCAGCTTAAGGATATGGCTATTGCTACTGGTGGTACAGTGTTTGGAGAAGAGGGGTTGACTCTGAATCTTGAAGATATTCAAGCTCATGACTTTGGAAAGGTTGGAGAGGTCATTGTGACAAAAGATGATGCCATGCTTTTGAAAGGAAAGGGTGAAAAATCCCAAATTGAGAAACGTGTTCAAGAAATTGTTGAACAATTAGACGTTACTACTAGTGACTATGAAAAAGAAAAGTTAAATGAACGTTTGGCCAAACTTTCTGATGGAGTAGCTGTAATAAAGGTTGGTGGAACAAGTGATGTAGAAGTGAATGAAAAGAAAGACCGGGTTACTGATGCACTCAATGCAACACGTGCTGCTGTTGAAGAAGGCATAGTTCTGGGAGGAGGCTGTGCATTGCTTCGATGCATTCCTGCCTTAGAGAAATTAACTCCAGCTAATGAAGATCAAAAAATTGGAATAGAAATAATTAAGAAGTCGTTGAAAATCCCTGCAATGACCATTGCTAAGAATGCGGGTGTTGAAGGCTCATTGATAGTTGAGAAAATTTTACAAAGCTCCTCAGAGATAGGTTATGATGCCATGCTTGGAGATTTTGTGAATATGGTTGAAAAAGGAATAATTGACCCGACTAAGGTTGTAAGAACTGCTTTGTTGGACGCTGCTGGTGTAGCTTCTCTGTTAACTACAGCAGAAGTTGTTGTTACTGAAATTCCTAAAGAAGAGAAGGAACCTGCCATGGGAGGGATGGGTGGCATGGGCGGAGGCATGGGAGGTGGCATGTTCTAATTTCCTAGAATAATGCTTTATCATGATCTGTGATGCAAGCAAGACTCAAGGCAATGTTCTTCGCTAACTTCAGAGAAGTCAGTTGGAGGGAGGACTGAAGTAAAGGCTGATGTTTGAGAAAATCACTATAACCATCAGTTACTGGTTTCAGTTGACAAAATATGTAATGGTTTACTGCTGTCATTATCCATGATAAAGATAATTTATTTTATATTTTTTTTAATAAAGACATTTGTACA
The DNA here is from genome assembly GCF_028583685.1 of Petaurus breviceps papuanus. Taxonomy (NCBI): domain Eukaryota; kingdom Metazoa; phylum Chordata; class Mammalia; order Diprotodontia; family Petauridae; genus Petaurus; species Petaurus breviceps. The sequence goes on along the minus strand of NW_027185655.1, from coordinate 54,609,366 downwards.
TTCCTAATACTGGGTGCAAGATCCATGTACCAATGTTCTGCTTTCAACTTAAACCAGCTGAGGCATTTTTACTATTATTCTGCTAGGTCAGAATTTTAGTATTTGCAATCACTAGAAGGAAAGTTCAGAAGCAGCCTTTCTGTGCAGATGAAGATTAAAATTGTGTACAAAGTAGAGAAATATCCAATTATGTGATGACCTTTGTGTAATAAAATTGTTTAAAGTTAATAACTGTATTATCTTATTTCTATGTACTGGTGGAACTAAAACCATAAGAAAATAAAAACCCACTGACCAGATGTTGAAGTCTAAGAAAAAAAAAAAACAAGCATTTATTGAGCTCTTACTATGTGCCAGGCATAATAAGTGCTGGCGATACAAAGAAAGACAAACACATGGTCCGTGCTGTCAAGGAACTCACAGTCTAATGGTGGAGATCACATGTAAACAACTCTAAGATCCATACAGAGCAGATGGAAGGCAATCTCAGATGGAAAACGTTAGTAGTAGGGAGAACGAGAGGCCTCTTGCAGAAGGTGAGAGTTAAGCTGATTCTTGAAGCAGAGGGAAACCAGGAAGCAGAATTGAGGAGGGAGAGCTTGGCAGATATTGGCCAATGAAAGGCATGAAGTATGTCATGGAAAGAACAGAAGTCCAAAGTTCCTTGATCAGAGGAAAGGAGTAAAGTTTGTCTAAACTGGAAAGGTAGAAGTGTCCAGGATGGAAAGGGCTTTAAAAGGAGCCAAATGCGACTTTATATTTGATCCTAGTGGTAATAGGGAGCCAGGGCGGAAGGGTGTTCAGGGAAGACTAGCAGCTCCAACGTGAGGACTGCTGACCCCTTTTCAGGGCTGCTCCTTTGGTGTCCACCTGATTCACTTAACTTTCACCTGTGGCTCCAAAAAGCTGTAGCATACACAGCAGCCACACCCTGGTGAAACATTTCAGCAGATGGGCTAAACTAGGTTCAGGGTAACCTAGGAGTCTCAAAGTGGTCAGCGAGTTAAGGGGGTGTCTACCCCAAGCACAGGGAGACTCCCCCCACTGGCAGAATCTGTATGAGCGCAATTTATTCCAGTGGCCACAAAGGCAGCCGAAGCAGGTTCAGTGACGCACTGAGAGCTTGATCAGACGCAGAAGACACCAAGCCATCGCCAGTCATCTTGACTTTCATCTTGCCACTTGACTTTGATGACTCTGAAAGACTGAGTGAGGCCAACACCTTTATGCAACTCTTCCTCACTTAAGTCTAATTTCTGTGTGAGTCAGAAGGACATCACCCATACTTACCATTTTTACCTACCTCAAAGTCCTGTGGTGAAAAGGGAGTGACAAAGCTGCGGGCATGGATACACTGGGAGCTGTAGTCAGAACCACACACACAGTCCAGTCATTAGGAGTGTATTCTCACTGGACTGAACCAGCCATGGGATTGGGCAGCCCTCTGGTTGTCTGAGCAGCCTTTTTAAAGAACCATGACTCCCCTGGCATGAAGAAAGGGCTAGAAAAAGTACCCTGAAAATTGTCCACTTTATCTAACCTAACTCTGGCATGTTCACCTTGGAAGACAGGGATCCTACCCTACAGAAGAAACACACATACATACACACACACACACGCACACACACACACACACACACACACACACACACACACAAAACTTGAAAAGATGATTCCACTCACCATCGGTGCATGGAATGTGTACATGCTTATGGACAATATGAGCTCCAGTAGACCCGGAAGAGAAACAGTTCTTGTTGCAAGAGAACTCTGTAGGTGTCACATCCAAAGAGCAGCCCGGAGTGAAACAAGGCTGGCAAGTGAAGGCCAGCTTACCAAAGTCAGAGCCAGATATGTGTTTTCTGGACTATCCACAGTGATGAGGAGCATCATAAAGCTGGCATAGGTCTGGCAATCAACACTAATCTAGTCAACAAGTTTGCATGCCTCCCAAAAGGTGTGAATGGTAGGCTCATGACAATGCGGTTGGACTTTTAGGAAAACGTTATGCCACCATCATCAATGCTTATGTTCCCACCATGGCAAACCCTGATGAAAGCAAAGAAAAATCCTGGAGACCCTCATCATCTCTATGCCAGAAGAGGATGAGCTTGTAAATCTTGGTGACTTTAATGCCAGAGAAGGCATAGACTATCAGACATGGCAGGAAGTCCTTGGGAGGAATGGAGAAGGAGACAGCAACAGCAGTGGTCACTTACTGTTAAAGACCTGCACGTCTCATGACCTCCTCATCACCAACACTGTCTTCCATCTACCTTAATGCAATAAAAACTTGTGGATGCTCCCTCACAGTGAACATTGGCATTTAATAGACTACGTCATCGCAAGGAGAAGAGATAGACAGGATGTAAGAGTGATGAAGGCAATGTGTAGCACAGAATGCTGGACAGATCATATGGACTTATCCTCTCCAAGCTAAACACTGGCATTCAACAAAAGTGGAGACCTGAAGGCAAGATGACTACAAGAAGACTCAATGTCATCAGATTAGAGCACTTCTGTGAGAAGGAACACCTTGTTGCTAACTTGGAGGGAAAGCTGAGCCAACACACAGTTGACAACCATCGAGTAGAAAAGGAGTGGTCTCCTTTCAGAGATTTGGTGTATAGCACTGCATTTACTTATCTGGATCAGAACACTCACAAATATCAGGTTGGTTTGATCAAAATGACGGGGTCACCCACAGTTAACAAGTACAACCTTGATGAAAAGTAGGAATGACCCAGAATATAAAGGGCTTTGAAAGCTAAACAGGATTTTATATTAGATTCTAGAGGAGATAAGGAACCACTGGAGTTCATTCAGTGAGGGCATGATATGGTCAAATCTGTGCTTTGGGAATATCAATTTGACAGCTGAATGTAGGATGGATCAGAGTAGGGAGAGTTTTGAGGCAGCTATTACAATAATCCAGGCATGAGGGGATGAGGGCTCTTACCAAGGCAGTGGCAATGTCAATGGAAAGAGGGAGGGGGTTGGTATTAAGACAGTGTTACCACATATATAGAAACATGTACCTAGTTACATACTGTTAGTACAGAATTCAGGGGTGGAGGAATTAGAAGTCATAGTGATGAAAAACAGGGTTAGGAGTCAGAAGAAAGACAGGATAATAAACAATTATAATCAGATAAAGGAATTTCAGAGTTTTATGACCATAGAAGTTGAACACTTATAGGTAATAATGGCAAGGTCAAGAGTAGGACCATTTCTGTGTGTAGCTGATGTGGAGTGGCAGAGTATGCCATGGAATTGAGATTAAAGAATTGGAAAGTTAAGGTATTTAAAGGAATATCAATATGTATGTTGAAGTGGCCTAGGATGAGGGCAGGGGTTGAGGTAGAAAAAAAGGTACTGATCTGACAAAGATCCAGGTACTGAACTGACAAAGGAAGTGGAATATCTTGGGGTCAGGTCCCTAGCACTCTGTTCTGAGATACTGATGGGCCCAGAAGATCTAATACTGTGAACCTCAAAGATCCAGAGATGGGAGGAGGACCATCCCAGGGAGATGAACATCAGCAGAGGAACCCAGGTGACCCAGGGTGAGAAGAAGCTGGGATGATCAACCCACCCAAAAGTACAGCTGGAAACAGAACCTGGACCTGGCACAAAGCCTCAATAAAGGAGCAAAAACAGGAGAGATGAATAAGACAAAAAATACTAGTTAGTATAAAAAAATCATTGTAACTCTAGAAATCCCCCCCAAGGAAGGAGAAAATAACTCCATATTTTTGTTTTTTATCCTTTGTACTGGAAGAGACCAATGACATCAGGAGAGTGATGTCTTGACTTGCAAGTGAATTGGATTTAAGTGAGGCAGGGCTGTGTGAAGTCATCAGCCTCACTCTCTCCCCCAGAGTCATCTGAGTCCAGTGGCAGGACTTAGGTCAGGACAACTGGTGATGACCAGAGATGCAGTAGGAGACCTTGACCTCTTTAAGCTAAGGTCTTTCCCAGATCTCAGTTTGTCTGAGGCAACACCCATTCTGTGATTTAAGGCGAGGTAAAGAAATGAGGCAAAAGATGGCCTACTTTGCCACTCAAAAAAAAATAAAAATCAGAATGGGAGGGGAAAGACTCTCTGGGTTTCTGGCCAGAAGCAAAACAAGTGTTATTTATGCTCACTCTAAGCCACCAAAACCCAAACAATGAGCTAGTGAGGCTTGAGCTGGGACCTATTATTGGCCAATCAGTAAGAGCCAGAATGATTTGGGCTTAGGGCGGTCAAGAAGCTCCATTTGAATCCCAATGGGCTTTTTCAAAGCCTAGTTTTTTCAGAGCTCTATTTCAAGTAATCATAAATGAAACTACATGGGAGTCCATAAACTATATAAATAGTCCATTAACAACTGCAACCAGTGACTTAAAAGAAAAAATAGATTTTCCACAAGAAGCATATAAATACCTAAAAGAAAAGAAGTGAGCATTAAATAACTAAATAAATGCCCTGGAGGAAAGAATTGGAAAGTAAATAAATAGTTTAGTAGAGAAAGTGCCAAACTTTAAACAAGAAAAAAATTCCTTAAAACCAAACAGAAATCTATGACTCCATACTAAAACAAGAAACATCAGAACAAAGTCAAAAGATAACAAAAATAAAAGAAAATTTAAAGTATCAGATATCAAAAATAGCTGACTTGGAAATAGGTTAAGAAGAAATGATTTAAGTATCCTTGGACTCCCTGAAAACCATGATTAAGAAAACAGCCCTAGCAGCAGCTAGTGGCAAGTAAATAAATGACTGGCCCTGGAGTGAGGAGGACCTGAGTTTAAATCCAGCCTCTGACACTTAACACTTACTAGCCATGTGAACTTGGGCAAGTCACTTAACTTCAAATACCCTACAAAAAGAGAAAATAAAAGAAAACAATCCTAGACATTCTGTTTCAAGAATTCATAAATATGAAACTTGTCAGACCTATTAGTAGAAGAGGACAAGATGATAATAGAAATAATCCATCCTCTCAAAGAAATCCCTAACAGAAAAAGCCCCAATGATTTCATAGCTAAAATCCAGAACTTCTGAGAGGCAGCTAGGTGGCACAATGAATAAAACACCCGGCCCTGGAGTCAGGAGAACCCGGGTTCTGATCCAGCCTCAGACACTTCGTACACACACACACAAACCTACCCATATGACCTTGGACAAGTCACTTAACCCCAGTTGCTCTCCAAAAAGCAAAATAAATAAATAAATGAAATAAAATCCAGAACTGCTAATATGGAGAAAGAAGTACCTTAAGTCCCAAAGATCATAATCAAGATCATGTAAGACCTAGCAGCTTTTACTATAAATAAGAGATTTTGGAATAGACTATTCCAAAAGTCAAAAAATGAAGGCTTACAACTTACTCTGAATAGAAAGTATTAAAATATTAATACAGAAGCATAACTTGCTCTGTAAATTTTCCCTACATAGGGAAAAAAATGGATCTTTGGGGCGGCCAGGTAGCACAGCAAGTAAGAGCACCAGCCCCAGTGTTGGGACAACCTGGGGATCAAATCTGGGCACAGATACTTGGTACCACACCCAGAAATAACTGGCCATGTAACCTTGAGCAAGTTACTTAATCCCAATGTAGCGGCAAGCACCCCAGCATCCCCAGAGTGTCTGCCAACACAGGTTCTTAGATCTGCTTTGATAAAGGAAAGCAACTCAAAATGGGTTAACAAGCTTACTTTAATCAATCAGATATGTATCATTTACCTAGTTCAGGGGAAAAAGGTCAGCACCCCGAACTTCAGAATACACAGACAGAATTATCAAGACAGAGAAACAGATCAAGTAGACAGATTTCCAAACTGTCCAACCATTACATCCATACCAAATCAACATCTGGGTTTCAACATCTGGGTTTTTCAAAGCCAAGGGGGGGGCTCTCAAAAATGGCTTCCCATAATCCAGATCAAATCACAGAACACTTCTCAAAGTGAGCCCCAAAACAAAGCTACACATCAGGGCTTATATAGCCTTCTCCTGGCTCAGAGAATGTAACAATCTTATTGACTCACTGGCCAATCAAGAAGTAACTACTGAAAAACAAGCCTTACACCCCAGGCTCCAGGTGCACTTTAGCCTAGGGGCAGGGAAGATCTTTACACCCGATTGCTTTAAAAAGAATGGATCTTGGGGCAGCCAGGTAGCACAGCAAGTAAGAGAACCGGCTCCAGTGTTGAGAAGACCTGGAGATCGAATCCCGGGCTCAGACACTTAGCACCCACCCAGAAACACCTGGCCGTGTAACCTTGAGCAAGTTACTTAACCCCAATTGCTTAAAAATATAAAAATAAAAAAAAAAGAATGGATCTTTAATGGGATGGAAGACTTTCAAATAAGTCTTCACTAAAACTAAGGATTCACCCATTTTCCTTCAAGAGGGATTAATTTTTCTCTTTTGTTGTTGTTCAGTCAAGTCTGACTCTTAGTGACCTGATTTGGTATTTTCTTGGCAAAGATATTGGAGTGGGTTGTCATTTCTTTCTCTAGCTCATTTTACAGATGAGAAATTGAGGCAAACAGGGTTAAGTGACTTGCTTAGGGTCACACAGCTAGTAGGCACCTGAAGCCATATTTGAACTCAAGTCTTCCTGACTCCAGACCCAGGATTCTATCCTCTGTGCCAACGTCACTGCCCTTAATTTTTCCTACAAGACAATAAATCTATTTCTGGACAGAGTTGACTCCTCCCTTCTTTGACACAGTTTTTTGGTCACCTAATTGCATAAAAAGTGTAGTCAGGGTGCCTGATCTGGTGGATATCTGAAGCCTAAGGAAGTCATCATACCCTGCAATACTGATCAGATGTATTTCTATATGAAGATGAGAGTAGCCACATCCATGAAAGATATTCAAGACTCTATCATTGTTGCTTATCCATATTGTGTCAGGACAAAATAAACCTTTTGTTAACTGCTCAATGACCTGCAAGTGACTTACATATCATCCCCAAATTGAAACTGAATTAATGGGG
>NW_027185655.1:54557873-54601971 GCF_028583685.1 Petaurus breviceps papuanus | reverse complement strand
ATTTTCTTGGCAAAGATATTGGAGTGGGTTGTCATTTCTTTCTCTAGCTCATTTTACAGATGAGAAATTGAGGCAAACAGGGTTAAGTGACTTGCTTAGGGTCACACAGCTAGTAGGCACCTGAAGCCATATTTGAACTCAAGTCTTCCTGACTCCAGACCCAGGATTCTATCCTCTGTGCCAACGTCACTGCCCTTAATTTTTCCTACAAGACAATAAATCTATTTCTGGACAGAGTTGACTCCTCCCTTCTTTGACACAGTTTTTTGGTCACCTAATTGCATAAAAAGTGTAGTCAGGGTGCCTGATCTGGTGGATATCTGAAGCCTAAGGAAGTCATCATACCCTGCAATACTGATCAGATGTATTTCTATATGAAGATGAGAGTAGCCACATCCATGAAAGATATTCAAGACTCTATCATTGTTGCTTATCCATATTGTGTCAGGACAAAATAAACCTTTTGTTAACTGCTCAATGACCTGCAAGTGACTTACATATCATCCCCAAATTGAAACTGAATTAATGGGGTGGCTAGATGGCACAGTGAATAGAGCACCAGTCCTGGAGTCAAGAAGACCTGAATTCAAATCCAGCATTAGACACTTAACACTTACTAGCCATGTGACTTTGGGCAAGTCACTTAACACCAATACCCACCCTTTCCCCCCAAAAAAAGAAAAAAAAAAAAAAAAACAAAACCCAACAACCCCAAAACTGAATTAATAGGGTATTGTTAAGTCAACCCCTAACACAAACATTTTGGATGAAAAAAACCAGAGCAGAATGGGAACTTTGAAATGCAAATGCAAGAACCCAAAGCAAACTGAAAAAACAAATTTATTTGAGAATGGGAAGGGACTGTATGATAATGTGGTGCTAACATTCAAATAGACAGAGAAGAAAAAAATATCCCTTCAGAATTTTCATATCTTAAAAGGCAGTTAAGGGAGTTAAAGTTAAAAAAAGAGAGAGAGAGAGAAGTTCTTGGGAGTAGATTGTTCTGTTCTGAGGGTTTTAAAAAGAAGAAGAGAAGGGAAGATAGAAAGGAATATTCTAGTGTAGAAAAGAGAAGGAAGAAGAGGGTGTACCTTTCTATTTCTCATAATAGGGGTGCAAGAGTGTGTAATATCAACATGGAAGAAGGTGTGGGAGGAGAAGACATCAGATGGACTTTCAGTATTACTTGAAACGGGGGAGAGAACACAAACAAGAACAATTTGTTTTAGAAATACAGCAAACAGACTGAATGCAGATCGAAGCATACTGGTTTTTTTAATTTCTTTTTTTTCGTTTTTTTTTTTGTGCCTTTGTTTTCTTTCACAACATGACTAATAGAGAAATACATTTTGCATGACTACACACGTATAACCTTCATCAAATTGCTTGCCTTCCCAATGAGGGGAGGGAGGGTATGGAGGGTGGGAGAGAATTTGGAATGCAAAATTGTAAAGAATTAAAAGTTTAAAATGTTGATTCATGTAATTGAAAGATATTGAAATTGAACAAAAAAGAAGCTTACATCTCTCAGCAGAGATTTGTGCATAAAAGTACATACAAAATATACTTTAACTATGTAAGATTTCTTTTGGTGCAAAGGAAATACTAGTAACTGTGTTATAATTAACCTCATCTCAAAACTGAAAGAAAAAAAAAAGGTTGGATAAGTACAAATAAAATAAACTTAGAAGCCTCCTCCCCCCCCCCAAAAAAATACATCAAGGAAGTTAACAGGGATGGGGATAGATTCTCAAGCGGCATGATGATACAAGGGAATGAATATCCATAAGCCAAACAAATTTCTTGATCCTGAAGGAAAAGGGGGGAGGTGGGGAGGAAGAAAAAATAATTAGAATCTAAGGGATGCCCATCAGTTGGGAAATGTATGAACTAATTTGTGTTATATTAATATAACGGAATATTCTTTTGCCATAAGAACTGATGAAAGTGACTTTCAGAAAATCCTGAGTGAAATGAATTGTTACAGAGTGAAATAAGGAGGACCAGGGGAACAGTTTGTCCAAGGACAACAACATTTCAAAGAAAACCTGTTTTTAAAGTCTTAAGAACTGAGATCAATGCAATGACCTCCAGAGGACCTATAAAAAAAATATGCATGTTTTCCAACTCCTGAAAGATAAATGATGGATTCAAGGTGCAAGAAGAGAAATACGGTTTTGGACATGGCCACTGTTTGGATTTTTTTCATTTGATTATGTTTATTTGTTACAAATGATTTTTTCTTTCAGTTTTTTAATTAGAGTGAGGAGAATGATGGAGTCAGCAATAGTGGTTCCCCCAAAATAAGGACCATTAAAATTTTTTTAATGCAAAAAAGAAAATAGAAGCACAGACAAACTAGAAAGAATTTTTTATATTATTTTTAGTCAGTGATATGAAATGGAAATTCATGATTTCACATTCAGTCTCTTTGTGTTCTGCCATGAATATAGACTTTTTTGTTATTTTAAGTTTTTTACTTGAAACTGAGTTTCAGGTAAAGGTTGGATTTTCTTCCTGACTACAGGAAGAATTTAGAATTTTAAAAATTTAAGAAATTGGGGCAGCCAGGTAGCACAGTGAGTAAGAGCACTGGCTCCAGTGTCGGGATGACCTGGAGATCGAATCCCAGGCTCAGATACTCAGCACCACACCCAGAAATAACTGGCCATGTTACCTTGAGCAAGTTACTTAACCCTGATTGATTTAAAAAAAATTTAAGAAATTTAGAATTTTAAAAATAAAATTAGTTTAATTTTTAAAAAGTAAAAAAAAACAAAACCAACACCCACCTGTAGTGGAAAAACAATGAAATCCTTTCCAGTAAAAGCAGGGATAAATTAAGCATGTCCATTATCACCATTTGACATATTTCTAGAGATGCTAACTGTAGCAATAAAACAAACAAAAAAAATTGAGAGAATAAACATAGGCAATGAGGAAATAGAATTATCCCTTTTTGCAGATGATATTATGGCCTATTTAGGAAACTTTAGATATTCAACAAAAAATAATTGAAACAACAAAAAAATTATCAAAATATAAAGAAACCCATTGAACTCATTAGCACTTTTATATTACCAACAAAACCCAGTAGGAAATAATAAAAAATGAATTTCTTTTAACAATGAAAGCAATAAACAACAGAACCAGAAAATATGTGGGAGTTTCCCTACAAAGACACACACAGGAATCAGCTACAGAATAGCCTTTAAAGAAATAAAGACAAATCTAAATATCTAAGGTAATATTAATTACTCATGGTTGGGCCATGTAATAAAAAATGAAAATACTACCTGTATTAACTTACTTTTTCATTGCTGTATCGATCACATTTTCAAAGGATTACTTTATAGGACTAGAAAAAATAGTAAATGGATTCATTTAGAGAAACAAAAATTAAGAATCTCAAGGAAAACAGTGAAAAAAAGATGCAAAGAAAGGGAACCCAGTAGTATCAGATCTCGAACTATACTACAAAGGAGTAATCATTAAAATGATTTGGTATTGATTATAAAGGACAGTGCTCAATCAGTGGAAGAGATTGAGTAGACAACATACACAAGCAAATGAATGTAGTAGTTTAGTGTTTGATAAACCCAAGATCACTATAATCTTGTGAAAAGAAACCAAGGAAATAAGTATTTATGAGCTAAGCTCTATGCTAACCACTTTTTACAAATATCTCATTTTCCCCTCACAACAATTTTGTGAGGTAGGTGCTATTATTATCCTCATTTTACAGCTAAGGAAACTGAGGCAAACAGAATTTTCCAGGGTCACATAGCTAGTAAGCATCTCAGGTTGGATTTTCTTCCTGACTACAGGGCCAGTGCTCTATCCACAGTTGCCTGTCAACTGGTAGAAATTCAATATTTGACAATGATGGGGAAACTGAAAAACAACCAGGCAGAAATTAGATTTAGAACAATATACCAAGATAGGCTTTGGGTGGACATTTGACCAATATGACCTATAAACAAATGAGAAGGGAAGAAAATATATTTCACAACTGTTGATAGAAGAGTTCCATCGCCAAACAAAAGATTGAGAGGAACATAGGAAATGAATTAGATAATTTTGATTACATAAAATTGAAAATCTTTCACAAAAAAACAAAATCTGTACAGTTAAAATTAGAAGGGAAACTTATCTGAGAAAAATCATTATGGCAAGTTTCTCTGAAATGAAAAGGGGTTTGGTATCTAAAATATATTAAGAAAGTGATTCAAATACATGTAACAGCAATTCTTCCTATAGATATATTGTCAAGCATATGAATTGGTCATTCTCAAAAAAATTGAAACTCGAACTATCAACAACTATATTGAAAGTTCTCCAAATCACCAGTAATAAAAGAAATGTGAATTAAACAATTCTAAGTCTTCTCCTGACTCATTAGATTGGCAAAGATGACCTCAAAAAGGAAAATAACAATTGTTGGAGTAGATGTGGAAGAATAAGCACACTAATGCATTATTGGTGGAGTTGTGAAGTGGTACAACCATTCTGGAAAGCAATTTGGAATTATGCCAAAAAAAATTATAAACTATGAATACCTTTCAACCCAGTGACAGTACAATTAGGCATATAGCCCAAAGACATAAAACAAGGAAGGACTCCTCTGTACAAAAGTATTCCTATTAACACCTTTTATTTTTTTTAAGCAAAGAACTGGAAAATAAAGGGAAGGGTATGTCGATTGGGAGATGGCTGAACACATTATGGTATATGAATAGAATGGAATTTTTTAATTTTAATTTATTTATTTACTTTTAGTTTACAACATTCAGTTCCTCAATCCCTTGAATTTCAAATTTTCTCCTGCTCCCTCCTCCCCCCATGGTGGTATGCAATCATAGGTTCTACAAATACCTTCACATTAAACATTAGTCAAGTTGTAAAGAAGGATTATAACCAATGGAGTGAACAATGAGAAAGAAGAAATAAAACAAAAAAAAAAGGAAAGAGCAAGTAGTTTGCTTCAAACTGCACTCAGACTCTGTAGTTCTTTCTCTGGATGTGGACATCCCTTTCCATCATGAGTCTTTTGGAGTTCTCTTATAACCTTGCATTGCTGAGAGGAGTCCAGTCTATCAAAGTTAGTCATCAGACATACAATGTGTCTGTAATTGTGTACAAGGTTCTCCTGGTTCTGCTCTCCTCATTCATCATCAGTTTATATAAGTCTCTCCAGGTTACTATGAAGTCTGTCTGCTCTTCATTTCTTATAGCACAGTAGTATTCCATTACATTCATATACCAAAACTTGTTCAGTCATTCCCCAATTGATGGGCATCCCCTTGATTTCCAATTCTTTGCCACCACAAAAAGAGCTGCTGTAATATTTTTGTACATATGGGTCCTTTTCACACTTCTATGATCTCTTTGGGATAAAGCCCTAGAAAGCTGGGTCAGAGGGTATGAAATTATTTATAGCCCTTTGGGCATAGTTACCGATTGCTCTCCAGAATGGTTGAATCAGTTCACAATCCCACCAACAATGCATTAGTGTTACAAATTTTCCACATCCTGTTCAGCATTTATCATTTTCCTGTTTTCTCATCTTAGCCAATCTGACTGGTGAGATGTGGTATTTCAGAGTTGTAGAGTGAAATATTATTGTCCCATTACACTTAATGAAAGATGTATCATGGCCTAGGGAATAATAACTCTCACTTAAGAAGGCCTGGGTTTGTTTAAGTCTTACTACTAACACATACTGGCTATGTGATGGGCAAATCTCTCAACTCCTCAGTGTTCCAAGTGATTCTATAAAACTGAAAGTTGTAGAAAAAGTTTCAACCTGAAAAGGTTTTCTTACCTGGCAGTTCCCTTTACCTGTGAAATCATGGGTCAAGTCCCTGTCCCTAAGAAATGATGAAAGGGATAATTGAGTCAGAGAATAGGAAGAGCTTTTCATTTTTTAGAATTAGGGAGGGAGGGCTAGTTATTGTGATACCCCCTCCCCAAAAGAAAGAGATAAAAGAAATGAATATCGGTGATGAATCTTTAAAATTGCCGAAGGGAACAAAAGGGGGATACACACAAGCAGGCTAGCTTTGAAACTAATGTGTTGATTTTATTATGGGTTTTTTTTTTAAGTTGTAATAGAAATTCACAGCTACAGATACAATCTTCATTTGTACAAAGGAATTGGGGGGGGGTGTTTGTCAGGTTCAGAATAGCAAAAATTTTTAATTAAAAAAGGTCTAAAGTTTTTCCCAGAAATGAATTCAACCTTATTGTTATATGTGACTTACAAACTCCACCTGCCTCCCTTTTTGGAAAATCAAAACATTTGCCACCTCTCCAATCCTATGTCATCTCTACCATTCTCCATGAGCTTTCAAAATTTACTAACATTGACTCAATAGTCTTATTCCCTCGTATTTTCAGTACCATGGGACGAAGCTTATTTGGCACAGTTACGATGTGACTTGAGCACATTAAGAGCAAAGAGCTGCCCCCTCACTTATCTTGGGTTTCAACTACCTATTGACAACATTTTTTTTCTGTCCTCTATACAAAGGTTATTTTCCTTTGAAGTGAAATCAGAAGAAAATTACATTATTTTCACCTCTTTTTGTTGTACACTATCATCTTCCTATCTGCTTTATGTAGGAACCCCATTCCTTCTTTGGTTTTTCTCTTATCTTCCATATAGCTTTAATAAACATTAAAAAGTCATTAACCGCAATAACATAGAGAAGTTTCAGGTCCTAATATGAACTCCTATAACTTTTGTCCCTTATGTGATAAAAAAAAGACACAGGAAAATTTAGCATAGAGAGCTGAATAATATTATTATCACTTTTTAGAATTAAAAGAATTATCCGAATTATTAAAGCAGCTAGAGATTGGTTTAGTCAACTATGGAAAAATGAATTGCATGAAACATACATCACCATCATCCAGGGAGGTAGCACTTATGGGAGAGGGAACCAGACATACCTCCCAGTTGTCACCCAAAGGGCAGATAAGTCAACCCAACTGAAGGAGCAGGGTACCCTGTGAGAGAGACAGGAAGCAACATGTGCCAGGCCACTATCCCCACCACCACCTTGACTTTATCCCACCTCAGACCCTGATGGAGTCAGCCCAGGACCCTGAACCAGAGAGCCTTGGGAAAAGCAATTTTTTTTTTTGCCTTTTGGAGGGCAGTTGGGGTTAAGTAACTTGCCCAAGGTTACACAGCTAGTATTTTTGTGTGGGTGTTAAGTGTCTGAGGCCAGAACCAAACTCAGGTCCTCCTGACTCCGGGGCGGTGCTTTACTCACTGCGCCACCTAGCCACCCCAAGGGAAAAGCAATTCTTACATCTCAATGTCTTTAATCATCATTTTGGGCAGTAACCCCTGCAGATATATAGCCTGGACACCACTTGTGCAGGTTCCACTAAGGAAAGAAAGTTTTTACCACCAAGGTCCTTGGCACTGTGAATTTGTTTAACACCAGAAGCCAGTATGATTTTTTTTTTTTAGTGGAAAGGTTATTAAAGAAGAAGCATTATTGCTTTGTAGTGGTTTTGCTGCTGTACTGTAAGGACCATGGTACCTTTCTATCTGACATGCAGGTAAAATCCTCCACACATGTTTCTCCTGTTATAATGTAAATGCCTTAAGTTCAGGGACTGTCCTTTGGATTTGTATACCCAGAGCTTAGCATAGTGCTCTGTATAGAGTAAGTGCCTAATAAATGCTTCATTCACGGAGAGAGTATTCTGCCTATCTTGGTGACTTTAATCAGGTTTCAAGAAGGTGAACCTGTGTTTGAGACTTTGGAGGCTGTAGCTGTGTTCACTTGACACTTTATGCAAAAGGCTAAGGCCATCTTCTGGCCCTGGATACCTGTGTACAGTCATAACTCACTGACCTTATGAGTCAGTGATTGACTATTATGTATCATAACCATTCCCTTTGTAATGAGTCTATTAAAGGGAATCTTCTGGACAGAGTTGATTTTCAGGCTTAGAGCTGAGAGAACTATTTACAGACCAGTGAACCACAGCAGAACTAAGAATGAACCCACTAAGAATGTGGGTGGGTAGGGAAAGGCTTTGCATGTGCACAGCCCCTCCTCTAGGAGCTACTAAGGGCAAAGGAACATTGTTGTCACTCATTCACCCATGTGGTCTAAGAGGTGGTGGTGAGAAAAAATGGCAGAGTCTCTGAGCCTTGTGACCCTTTGAGAGGATAGAGCACTTAGCATAGCCTTCTGTTTGAAGGAGGAGGGGTTTCCTGAACAATGCTGAGCTCCTGGAGAGTTGTGGGATTCAAATGTATTAGAGAAAGAAGGAGACATTTCCTGGACAGTGCCAGGCTTTTAGAGAAAAGAGGATGGAGCACATAGCTGCAGAATTGAAATGACAGCCAGGGACTAAGCCAACATACAGAGGAACAAAAATCTGGATTTCACCTTCTGCTACCACCCTGAATTATGTGGACCAGATCCAATAAGCAGTTGCTGGTCAGTCTTTTCAATCATGTCCAACTTTACATGACTGTAGCACCAACATAATATTCACAGCACCGACAGTGACTGTAAATATGTCAGCATAGTTCTCAATCACAAAATATAACAGACTCTCCATATATAAGACAGACGCAAAACATTTATTCAGACAACAGAAAATCAAATTCCCCAAACCAGAAAGCTGAATCCATCATAGCAACATAGAAGTTAATACACCACAGCACAGCAGACAGCCACACTATCCTTTAACCTTCCCACAAACCACACTCACAAGCCTAGCTGTCTGCCTGGGTACATCCTCTTCTCCCTCGAGCTCTAACTGCTCTGACTCCCAGCTTCCTATGGGCTCTGCTCCATCCTTCAGCAAACCCCTCCCACCACAGATTCCACATGATTACATTCAACCTTTTAGGGGGCAGAGTTTATTTTCAAAGCAGGGAAGGTCTTCACATTCCCTTAGGCTTATTAACAGGCAGAGAAGATCTTCAAATGCCCATTACTATTACAATTACCCCCATTTCTTGGGGTTTTCTTGGCATAGTTATGGGGGTGGTTTGCCATTTTCTTTTCCAGCTCATTTTATAGATGAGGAAACTGAGACAGAAAGAGTTAAGTGATTTGTCTAGCGTCACATAGTAAGTGTCTGAAACTGGATTTGAACTCAGGTCCTTCTGACTCCCGTCTTAGCATTTTATCCTTTGAGCCATTTAGCTTCTGTATCTCTAGCAAACCCAAGTTTATTTCCTTCTGGGAAAAGTCCAAACCCTTATGATAGTACCTCAAGTATGGATCTTAGAGTATAGGGGGTTCAGCAGAATGCTATTAAATAGGGTTAGCTGCTTAGCACTGCAAAATTAATTTCTCTTCTCAGGAGAAATATGATGTTCTCTATAGGCTAAATGACTATATAGCTTCATGGGCTATGGGAGGATTCCCTGGAGAGGGAAGGGAATCATATCTATTGTCCATGGATGATAGTAGGTTCTTTGTGTTTCCTGCATTCTATTTGTGTAATAAAATAAAAACCATCTTATGTTCAGCATATACTGTTACCTTTAGTATTTGCATAGTAACTTAGTATGTAACTTACACTTAGTAGTAACCTACACTGAGTAGTAACTTACACTTAGTAGTAAATTAGTAGTAACACTTAGACTTGAACTTTCTTCAGAGATTCTCAGGGAGAAAACAAACAAATCTCTGAGTGGGTGTGGGGGATGATTGAAAGATAAAGGTTAGGGTTTTGTTTTTTGGTGGGTTTTTTTTAAGTGACAAAGATCAAAGGTGTTCTGTATAAGCCCAGAGCTTGGGATACTAGGACATGGCTTGCACTTATTTCTCAGACTTTGACATGCACCTGGGTAAATAAACCATCAAATTATATCCTTGGCATTCATCTTGTATAAGCACTGTGGATGAGAAGACACAGAAATTAGGTGTAAGAGGAGATGGAGTTGATGGTATTTGGGAAACTAGAAGTGAACTCAAACTGACTGCTGCTGCAAAATCCCAAAAATGGAACAACAATATCTCGAGTAAGCAACATGACAGTGAATAGAGAGTGGAAAGTCAAGGAGACTTGAATTCAAGTCCTGCCTTTGACACATACTATCCATGTGACCCTGAGGAAGTCCCTTAACTCCTGTCACCACCCCTCCCCAGGCAAGTCTCTAAGATGATAAATTGCAGGAATGGTAAAGGGAGTTTCCTCACTTGGAAATCCCCTCTTCTGATGAAATCACAGGTTCAGTCTCTATCCCCTATTCCATCATTTCAGAAGAATCAAAATAAATTACAAGTGATTCAATAGGTACTAGAATGGTACCAGGTGGGAATAATTAGACTTCCCCATGAGTGAGTGATGAAAGTGTTTATATATATATATATATATAGTTTTATTGTTTTTTAAGTGATGTAAAAGACATCATTGAAGCCATATGACCAGAAAAATTTGGCTGGTCATTTAGCCAGAGTAAGAGGCAGCTCACATCCTTAATGGCACAAGGCTACTCTTTGGATTCTACAAGACCTTGAGGAAGGCCCCCAGTCCCTTGAGGGGGTCTTCCATGTGGGCTTTATTGAAAGACGAGCACAAATGTGCATGTGTGTAAAATCATTCTATGTGTCTAATGGTAGCTATCTCTAGTGTTGTGGGGAGGGAAGAAATAAGGGGAAAAATGTACATGATAACTTTATTATATATTTAAAAGGAACAGCAAGTTGTACATAATAGTCCCACAGTTTCATGTGCAATCATCTTTTTTTTTATTATACTATGTTATGGACATCCTGGTTTTATTCCATAAATTAAAAAATAAAAAAAAGAAAGTCAAGCACAAGTATCCCATGAGATGTGAAGATATGGAGGAGATGGTATTGCCATTGGTAGGAAAAATATCTGCACCAATGAAATCATGAATCCATTAGAGTTGCACTGTGACTTAGGGAATGAGCCCTGAATTTGGAGTCAGGAGTGAAGTCTGGCTTCCTTTCCTGGCTCTGACACTTCCTAGCTGTGTGACCCTGGGCAAGTCAATGCCACAACTTCACATTTTTCATCTAGAGATAAAGATCTTTGCCCTTACTCAAGGCTGCTGTCAGGAAAGTCCTTTATAAACTTTAAAACACTGTATAGGGGCAGCCAGGTAGCACAGTGAGTAAGAGCACCAGCTCCAGTGTTGGTATGACCTGGGGATGGAATCCCGGGCTCTGAAACTTAACACACCCACCCAGAAACACCTGGCCATGTAACCTTGAGCAAGTTACTTAACCCCAATTGCTTAGGGGTGGCCAGGTGGCTCAGTGAGTAAGAGAACCGGCTCCAGTGTCAGGATGACCTGGAGATCAAATCTGGGCTCAGATACTTAGCACCACACCCAGAAATAACTGGCTGTGTAACCTTGAGCAAGTTACTTAACCCCAATTGCTTTAAAAAAAAAAAAAAACACTGTTTAAACAGGAGTTATTTGTTAATGATGGTTGGTATGACTATACAGTGATTAACAAGCATAATAATACATCTCCTTGTAAATTGTTCACATTGGTGACGAGCATTAAATTCATATCATTGATGACCATGAATAATCTGCCCTGCTAGGCAGGGCTTTGACCATATATCCTATGATAAGGAAACTTACTATAGAAAGTGGGTTCATGGTCCTAACCTCCCAGATGACACGGTCTCTGGGCTACACTAAGTGTTTTCTGATAAACACATTTAATATTCAGTACAAATAACTTAAATGTACATAATTAGATTCTAATTAAAATCATAGAAATAGCTGATGTTTATATAGAATATTATACCTTCAGAAGTACCTTCATATCTTTTTTCTCATTTGGTTGTCACAGCAGCCCTGAGAGGAAAATGAGGGGTGTTTTACACACACACACACGCATACATATACATACACAGATATATATGTATACAAATATATACACACACATATGAGTATATGTATATGCATGAATCCAAATATACATGTAGATATATAGATTAGTGTTTCCCAAAATGTGGTCTGTGGATTCCTGGGAGTCCCTAAGACCCTTTTATAGAGTTCAGGGGAGGTCAAAACTATTTTCATAATAATACTAAGAAGTCATCTGCCTATTAAAAGACTCCTTCCTTTTCCAACCACATGTTTGTATGAGGACAAATTTTCTTCCTATACTTTACCAAAACAATCTCTTGCACAAGATTCAGTGCACAAGCAGATATAAGAATTCAGATTTCTTCTGTTAAGTAAAACATTAAAAAGATTTGCAAAAATATGTAGAACAATACTACTCTTCTCATTAAATTATTTTGTTTTCATGAAAATGATTTGTGTTAATATCTAATGGATTAGTGTTATTTTAAATGAATTAATAAATAAATATTTACATTTCATTAGTTTAAATCCTAATATGATAAGCATAACCCACATAAACAAGTTTTAAGAGTGCCCTGACACTAAAATGTTTGAGACAGAGACCAACAGAACCTGTAATCCTGTACTTAAGGGATGTAGCCATGGAATGTAGCCAGAGGATCAGAGTGAAGGCAACTGGCTGGTGCAGTATATCGAGCATTACACCTGTGTGATTACTAACCTTAGAAGGTCAGTAATTCACCTGCCTTGTAGCAGGTACTTGGTGACATTGCATCCTTTTTGCCATGTTCCATTCTCACTGCAATCCCAAAAGTGAAGGCAGCCGGTTGGTGCAGTATACTGAGCGTTGGACCTGGAGTCAGGGAAACCTAAATTCTAATCCAGCCCAAGATACCTACCACCTGTGTAGCCCTGGGCATGCCACTTAAAATTCATCTGCCTTAGTTACTTCATCTGTAAAATGGGGATCTTAGCATCTAGCTCCCATAGCTGTAGAGAGGACATAGTGAGATAATATTTGCAAAGTCCTTTACAAACCTTAAAGCACAATATAAATTGTATCTAAAGCACTATGTAGATTGTTGTTCTAATTATTACCTGTGAGGAGGCCCCATCCATCACTCCCTAGCAGGTATTGTTACTGTTTCAGTATGCAGAGGACAGGAAAACACTGTATTAGTTTACATCTCTTCCCTTTCTTTTGGCTGGTCCTCGGGTGATGGCCATGACACCAGGTCTCTTGACTCTTTGTTTAATGTTCTTACCGCTATGCCTGGTGGTCCTTTTGTGAAGCGTCTTTTTTCCTAAGAAACCCAAGTACTCTGAATACACTGCACTTACTCAGCTGGTGAGTATAATGCTAGGGATGCCCAGAGGTTATGAGGGATTGAGAGATGAACTCTTTTCTCAATTCTGCTCATCTTCAAATACCTGCAAGATGTGGAGCTGGTGGCACGTGCCATCTTCTTGCATGTGTATACCAGAACAGACTGATGAAAACTGAAAAAAAAATTCAATCAATAGAGATATTCTGTAACTGCATAATAGCAAATGTCCAGATATTTGGAAATACCTGGATGATTGGATGTAGATTTCTCCCACTCTTTATTTAAACGCTTGACATGTAAGCCCCACCCAAATCTATGTGGCATTCAATGCTAGATAGTTTACTGAAGGAAGAACTTTTTCTTCTGCCTGACCTACTTGGCAGTTACTGTACTAGTTTAAGACTCACTTGGGTAGGGGCGGTTAGGTGGCACAGTGAATAGAGCACCAGCCCTGGAGTCAGGAGGATCTGAGTTCAAATCCAGCCTCAGACACTTATCACAAAAACTAGCCATGTGACCTTGGGCAAGTCACTTAACCCCAATTGCCCTCCAAAAAACAAAAAAAGACTCACTTGGATAATTCCCTGTCATTGATCATCCATCAAAACACACACACTGATCTAGCTGTGCTGCTAAAGGATTGGCTATAGGTCAAGGTTTTTCTTCTTCAGTGATTCCATTTTACTCTTAGAAGGTCAATGATTTACCTGCTTTGTAGTAGGTACTTGTTGACATTGCATCCTCTTTGTAGTATTCCATTCTCACTGACATCCCAAAAGGATGTCAGCTCCCTGAGGGCAGGGCTGTCTAGTTTTTGTCTTTGTATCCTCAGTGCCTAATAAATGCTTGTTGATGGGTGGATTTATACAGTATAGGCTGGTTACCACCGTTCTCTGCAGATCTTTTTTCTTCTCAAATTTGGCATCACATGGGCACCACACTCACTAAAATTCATTCCAAACAAAATGCTGTTCAGAATGTTTGGGGGAAACTGGGTTTTCCAATAATCTCAGTGCTTACAGAGTTTTCAAAAGAAACCTTGCTATGACACAGTACTTAGCTTTTTAAGAATATTTGATATAGGGGAGGCCAGGTAGCACAGCGAGTAAGAGTACCGGCTCCAGTGTCGGGATGACCTGGGGATCGATCCCGAGCTCAGACACTTAGCACCCACCCAGAAACACCTGGCCGTGTAACCTCGAACAAGTTATTTAACCCCGATTGCTTTAAAAAAAAAAAAGAATATTTGATATAACCATCAGTAATAATGAGGATAATGATGATGGTGTTTATATAGCATTTTAAGGTTTGCAAAGAACTTCACAAATATCTTATTTGATCCTCACAACAATTCTGGGAGGTAGGTGCTACTATCATATCCCATTTGACGGATAAGGATAAGGAAACTGAGGCAGTCAAAGGTTGTCACTTTTTATATTTCTATGTCATCATAAACATTTAAATCCATGATCCTTAGCAAAGATGAAAATGTAATTTGTGTTTCATGTTTTGCACATAATATGTATTGCATGACAAGGATGCAGTGTGGGAAATGAAAGGTTAATAGTGCATGCCAGGGGCGGAGCTAGCCTTCTCAACTGAAGTGGTGTGTGTAGGTGGTATATTTGCATCCATAGACATAGGAGCACAGATGAAGGAACACTCCAGGAGTGAGTGCCAAGGGTTGGCTTCAGAACTTGATAGGAGGTTAGGGCATTCTTAGGTGAGACAAAGAAATAGACTAGAATCTAAAGTTGGGGTTTCCAGGACACGGCATCTGGGATATGATTCAAAGAAATGGATTCAGAAAAGGGGATCTGGCACTTTGACAGAATGTCCTCTGCTCCTTTATGAAAGCGCTGAGTCAGCCTCCAAATCCCTGATTAATGAACCTCAGCTGCAGATTGTCTTCTATGTCATGGTATGTTTACCCCATCACTAGCAAGCAGGGAGGTGCTGGAGCCAGCTCAAACTGCCTCTAGAGAGCTGCCTGTTACATTTTCAGTCTAAGCATTTATACCTAAGAATCTGGCACATGCTACAAATCAGGCTTTGACTAATTGTTTTCTTGATGGTCTAAACTTAAGGAAGTAATTGAGAAAGTATTAATAATGCAGACTCAACTTAGAAGTGTGTCCTGTAAACTAGCCATTTGACCTTGGGCAAGTCACTTAACCCCAATTGCCTTCCAAAAAAGCAAAAAAAAAAAAGTGTGTCCTGTGAACATACCACCCCCCAAAGGGCCAGTTCTTAAACACTAGCCCACCACTGACCCACCACTCAGTGCTTGTATGCCATGTATTGAATTGGAAATTAAAGTTCTACTAATACTACACTGAATTTTTTTTTGGCTTGGCAGTTTTAGAGAGTATTTTTCAGTATCCATTGATACATTGAGATATTCCTAGAATATCAAGAAACCAGGCTTAGAAAATCCTAGGATTAGATAGAAGGAAAAGGGGGGGGGGGGGCGGCTAGGCGGCACAGTGAATAGAGCACCGGCCCTGGAGTCAGGAGGACCTGAGTTCAAATCCAGCCTCAGACACTTATGACAAAAATTATCTGTGTGACCTTGGGCAAGTCACTTAACCTCAATTGCCCTCCAAAAAGAAGGAAAGAAAATGAATTAGCACTTTTTAGTGTCTGCTATATGCCAGCATAGCACTTCACAAGTATTATCTCATTTGATAGTTATGGAAACTGATTCCTGAGTTTGGAAAGTTCATGAGGCTCTCTGCAATCATAGTTGACTTTTGTAATATACTTCATTTGAAGCATCAAATTCTGACATCAAAACTTAAAAATAGAGATCCTAGACTGTAATTTCATGCAATTCAGATTTCCTTTTTGATTGTGCTTTTAAGCACATGAAAGGCAAAAGATATGAGTAACAGAATTTGTATGATTTTTCCTGGCTTGGGAGAGTTGGGGCTATTTTAGACTCTTAATTAGATGCTGGGGTTTTGGGGTTGTTTTGTTTTTTGTTTTTTGGGTTGTTGTTGTATTGCTGTAGTGGTCGTTTTAAATATCTCTTTGGAAAGATAGAGGGAATCTGTGAGGAAGACAGACTAGTCACTGCAGCAGCAGCTGCTGACAGAGATGAACTGACCCTAAGCTTTGTAGTATCTGGAGTCACTTTCAATTCCTGATTTACCTCTTAACTTCTGCCTTTTGTTTTATTGCCACATGCACATAAGCAGCATTATTTACTACCAAGTGTTTTTCTGCTCCTTTAAATTTGCTTTGTTGTTGTTCAATCATTTTTGCAGTTGTTACTAACTCTTTGTGGCCCCATTTGGGGTTTTCTTGGCAAAAGATACTAGGGTGGTTTCTTCTCCAGCTCATTTTACAGATAAGGAAACTGAAACAAACATGGTTAAATGATTTGCCCAGTGTCACAAAGCTAGTAAGTGTCTGAGGCTGGATTTGAGCTCACATCTTCTTAATTCCAGTGTGCCACC
Organism: Petaurus breviceps papuanus; assembly: GCF_028583685.1. Taxonomy (NCBI): domain Eukaryota; kingdom Metazoa; phylum Chordata; class Mammalia; order Diprotodontia; family Petauridae; genus Petaurus; species Petaurus breviceps. The sequence goes on along the minus strand of NW_027185655.1, from coordinate 54,585,337 downwards.
TTGCTGGTTGTTTAAATTTTAATGATGTTTTTCTCAGATAAAGATCATTTGAGTCTTGAGTTAGTGTCTGCAGAATTTAGCCAGCTAGGAAGTCTTACTGACAACCTGGAAACTAATGATCACCTGGGGGCTCAGAACTTTTATAAATGTTATTAATGATATGTATTTTTAAGGTTTCTGACTGCACAGATGGGGGAAAAATGCTATGTGGAATCGGTATCCTTGCCCCACACTGAAAATCTCAAAAACAAATATCTTTATCTATAGGTCACTTGAAATAAGGAGTCTTTGTGCTTTGTCTACCACACCCTTGTGCTCTACTCAAGATGGGGGCAGGTGGAGTAGAAGTAGTGGACTCAAGGAATTTTACACCTTTGGACATCCCAGGTAGTTGGAGACCCAGCAACGATTAGAGAGAATCAATTCCACTAAATTCCTGAAAAGGAAGAGGGGAAAATCCTCCTAGATCAAACTGTTCTCAACATTGACACTTGCTGGCTATTAAGTGATAATCCCACCCTGAGATTTTTCCCCCTCTTTTTTTCCCTCTGCTTTGGGACTTTAAATCTTTTCCAAGGATAGCTTATATTATTAACTATACATACAGTGACACCTGGTGGCTATTACTATTTATTTGACATAGAGAATTAAAACTGAAAAAAGAGACAGGCTTTTGGAACTGCAGCCTTACAAAGAGAAGATGGTTTAAAACATCTGTCTTTCAAGACATTTCTCTCTTGCTCTTTCATTCTTTCTCTAAATATAACCAAGTTCTATGTTTACATACTATTGAATGTAGCAAATCTGAAAGAATATGATCTAAACTAACAAAATGAAGCAAAAAATAGAGGATGATAAAAACATCAGTGAAGAATACCTAGAAGATATTAAGACTGGTGAATGCAACAAAGTAGTTAAAAAGGATATGAACATGAAGTTCTCAAAAGAATTATATGGTATTAGGGGCGGCTAGGTGGCGCAGTGAATAGGCCCTGGAGTGAGGAAGACCTAAGTTCAAATCCAGCCTCAGACACTTAACACTTGCTAGCCATGTGACCTTGATCAAGTCACTTAACCCCAACTACCCCTCCAAAAAAAAAACAGAAAAAAAAACCAAACATATTGGTTCTTTTCCCTACTTTTTTTTAATGTCCTTGGGATGCAGACCTAGTACAATTGTATTACTAGATGAAAGGATATGCACAATTTTATAGCCCTTTGGGCATAATTCCAAATTTTCTCTTCAGAATTGTTAGACCAGTTCACAACTCTACCAACAACACATTAGTGTTCCAATTTTCCCACATTCCCTCCAACATATATCATTTCCCTTTTCCCATTTTGGTCAATCATTTTCCCATATTAGGCAATCTGAATAAGTATAAGGTGCTACATCAGAGTTGTTTTAATTTGCATTTCTCTAATCAATAGTGATTTAGAAATTTTTCCAAATGATTATAGATAGCTTTGATTTCTTTGTCTTAAAAGTACCTGTTCATATCCTTTGACCATTTATCAATTGAGAAATGACTCGTAAGGTATTATACACTGTTGACAACCATATGATATAATACTCCAAATCACTGATTAAAAAACACCCCAAACTCTAAGATTTCACCTCAAACCCAGCAAGTTGGAAAAGATGGTAAAACATGTTTGGAGGGGTTGTGCAAAGATGGCTTCATTACTACAGAATTCAGTCACTACCACCAAGTGAATTGGAGCCAACCCATGATTTCCCATCTCCCTTAGTTGTAGGCACCAGCCCTGTTGTAAGGGGTGGGTACAGTATACCGGAGTGTAGGAAAGGGCAACCGCATGTGCTTTGATGCTGTTTTTAAAATGCTTATCTACCAGGATTATAAACTCATCTCTGAGACAATATTAGCCCGTTCTCTTTAGAAATGTGTACCTATAAGGATTGTCTTCTCTTATTACAAAATTCATCTATAAAAAAAAGGTATAGTTTCTACTTTCAACTCACTTTTGCCTTGGGTACTACAATAAACTCTAACAAAAATTCAGAAAAATGTAGGAAGATGTGTGTGAACTGATGCAGAATGATATGAGTAAAAGCATAAGAACAATATACACAATTTTACTCTAAGAATGGGAATAAATAGAATGTTAAAATGAAACTAAACACTGAATAATTGTTTGTTTGTTTGCTTTTGGAGGGCAATTAGGGTTAAGTAACTTGCCCAAGGTTACAGGCTAGTTTTTTGTGAGGGTGTTAAGTGTCTGAGGCCTGAACTGAACTCAGGTCCCCCTGACTCCGGGGCCAGCACTTTACTCACTGCACCACCTAGCCGCCCCAACAATGAATAATTGTAATAACTAATCTTGCTGCCAGAGAACAGACAATGAGACAAACCTGAATTCTCTTGGCAGAGTCAGGGAACAAACAGCGTTGCATATGTTATCATATACAATATATCAATTATTTTACCTGTTTCTCATTAGTATAAGAGAGGGCTCAAGAGGGGAGTGCAGCACATCCAGAAATTGCTGGACTGTTCATACAAAGGTATCAATAAAGCAGAACAATCTTATAGAGGAAAATCATGAAAGATTTTCTACCTTGGTGCTTCATAAAATAGATACATAGTAGGAAGAAAAACAATTTTAGAGAAAGTTTCTTAAGAGATCCAGTAAAGTTACATAATCTTGACACCGTCTAAGGATGAAACTGAAAGGAAGATAACAAAAAGGAGAAAACTGGAAAAGATCTGTCCATATTTCTGAACAAACTCTTTTCTCCATCCATGAGAATGGAGCACCACAATTGAATTCTACAGTGAATTAGACATAGCAATATAGAAAATGGGGCAGCTAGATGGCACAGTGGATTGTGGCACAGAGTATTGGTCTAGAACCAGAAGACCTGAGAATTTACTAGTTGTGGGACCCTGGGCAAGTCACTTCACCCTGTTTGTCTCAGTTTCCTCATCTGTAAAATGAGCCAGAGAAAGAAATGGCAAGCCACTCCAGTATCTTTGCCAAGAAAACCCCAAATGGGGTCATAAAGGGTTGGACACAACTGAAACAATTGAACAGCAAAATACAGAAAATAAATATGAAAAGAATGGCTCAACTGGACCAAGTACATGTAGAAGTGTTGTGTGTTGGAGGCATGGGGCACAATCTGTACAAGGACCTACATATATGAGACATGGAAGGTCGTGTTTGAGGAGCAGGAAGAAGGCTGTTTGGCTAGACTATCAGAGAAGTGCACCAGGGGAGTAATGTATAATAAGTCTGAAAAGGCAGTTTGGAGCCAGATTGTGAAGGGTTTTTACTTGAGGTAAAATGGTGGCTCAGTTCACAGAGGTATTGACCTGAAATCAGGAAAACATGAGTTTAAATGTGCCCTCAGACTCTTACTAGCTGTGTTACCCTGAGCAAGTCACTTAACCTCTCCCTGTTTCCATTTTTTTTCAGGTGTAAAATGGTGATAATTATCTGGTAATAAACCATAATTGGTTTGGGTAATTATAGGTAAATAATAATAATAATAATCAATGGTTTTGTGATCTGTAGTGACACCTTGTGGTAGAGATGGCCCTGTCATGCACATTCTGACATGGAAAGGAGCCAAGTTGGATAATGACAGGAAAATTTTTTTATACATACATACATACATACTTACATGTATATTAGTTGCTAACTAATATATATTAGTTACATATTTATCATATATGTGTATATTTCTTACATGTATGTGTGCGTATAAGCAACTAAACACCTCAGTAAACTTGAAGGCTTCTATACCTTGCTCTGCAGGGAATCCCTTGGATGCTGCTTTGCCCTGACTCAAGAAGATAGTCTTAGGAAAGAATGAAACCAAGTGATACTTTTAAAAAAGACCTGAAGTTCAAACATACAGACATACTTACAATCAGCCTATAAATTTCCCCCTCCTCAATAAAGCAAACTCAGTAACATTGTTCCTTTTTCTTCCACAAACCCTCTTGTGCCTTTTTGCCCTTTAGAGGTACCCTTGGTGTTGATTTCTTTTAAGGAAAACTCCACTTATTCCTGTGCTCTCTAGTGTTTTTAATAGGAATAGGTTCTGTATTTTCTCGAAAACATTTTTCTGCATCTATTGAGATAATCATTCATATTCTTTCTTTTGGTTTTTTATTAATATGATCCATCATGATGATAGTTTTCCTAATATTGAACCAGCCTTGCATTGCTGGTATAAATCCCACTTGGTCATAGTGTATTATCCTGGGGATAAGTTGCTATAGTCTCTTTGCTAATACTTTATTTAAAATTTTTGCATCAATATTCATTAGGGAAATTGATCTACAATTTTCTTTCTCTGTTTTGGTGGTGATTTTTAAACTTTATTTCACTAGGGTACAAACCAAAGTGGTGATGATCTGGAAGAAAGAAGACAGGATGCACAGAATGTTATTTGCCTTGGGCCCAACATCCATGAAATTATAGAATCACAGAAAGGTCAAGCAACCTGTCATCCTAAATCCTCCTCATTTAAGAAACGAGAAAACCAAAGTCCTTGCCCCAAGGTCACATAGGTAATGGGCAGCCACTTGAACCTACTTCTGACTGAGTCCAAGTACACCACATTAGGATGGTCCTCATTCCTGTGAATTACCCTCTCTCATCCTCAGGGACAACTGTCCTTTTTGCTAATGAACATATCATCCTGGTTCTAGCTGTAGTTTTTAATATATTTGTTTGATGTCTTTATGTTAGGAATATAGATAGATAATAGTACTTTGGTTGTCTGTACTGGATTAATCCAAATATAGACTTGGGGATATTGAATATTGAAGGGACAAAAGTTCATAGGCAAACATTTAAAATAAAAACTAATTATTATAAAATACCCATTGCAAAGCCACATTCAGGTTTTAGATAAACCAGAGTTGGAATAAGAGTGTGGCCTATATTCCAACCAATGTGGTAAAACGTGATGGAAATAAATGCCATAAAAATCTAAGAATCATCTTTATTCTTGTGCTTTCTTTCACCATTTCTTGTTCACAAAGCATAATATAGAGAAAGTCTAACTCTTGCTGTTCATGAAAGCTGCCTGCTGTTATTACTGTGTGGTGTTTTTTTTTGGAAAATTATTATGATTTGTTGGTGTTACTGAGTCACTTACATTGTCTGACTCTTCATGATGCCATTTGGGGTTTTCTTGGCAAAAATATTAAAGTAATTTATCATTTCCTTCTCTAGCTCATTGTACAGATGAGGAAACTGAAGCAAACATGGTGAAGTGACTTGCCCAGGGTCACACAGCTAGTAAGTGTCTGAGACCAGATTTGAACTCATGAAGATATGAGTTTTCCTGATTCCAAGCTCAATGCTCTAACCACTGGACCACTTAGCTGGTAAAAATTAATGTGAATAGATATTTGAAGTGTAACTTTTCTGGTAACTAACAAAAATAACCTAGGCACTAGTTCCTATAAATCTTTCCCTGCTTTTCTATATTCATCATATTTGTTGTTTCCTACAAGACAATGATATTCTATTATATTCATGTCCCATGATTTGTTGAATCATTCCCAACTGATAGGCATCCACTATGTTTCCAAATTATTTTATTTGCATTTCTATTATTGGTGCATTGAAATATTCTTGTGCATTAAAGATATTGTTAATAATTTGTAATTCTTTTTTCTTCAAAACCCTTAATTAACCACTTATGTATTGGACAATGTTTTTTTGATTTACATATATCTATTCGTTGCCTATATAGTTTTAAATCAAACCCTATTCAGAGATATTTGATACCAAGATTTTTTCCCTTAGTCTTCTGCTTTTCTCTTCTTGTTCTAGTTGCAAAAGTCTTTCAATTTAATTTAACTGAAATTATTTTATCTTTTGTAATCACCTCTGTCTCTTACTTGGTTAATAATCTGCCCATTAGCCATAGCTGTGAAAGGTACCTGATCTGATTATCTTCTATTTTTTTTTATGATAGGACCTGTAATACTCAGGCTACATATCTATTTTGAATTTATTGTGGTATGTGAAAATGTTTATCTAAATCTAATTTCTGCCAAGTTGCTTTCCAGTATTCCCAGAAATTCTCATTAGAGAGTTGTTCCCCATAATATTTTCAGGTTTATCAAATGCTGTATTAAGTTCAGTTATTTATGATTGTTCCTTGTCTAACCTGTTTATTCTTTAACTTATGGCGAATCGTTGTAATGATTACTACTTTACAAGGTGAGGTTTGGAACGGCTTAATCCTTCCATCTTCACTTTTTCAAAGCATTATTTATTTCCCTTGATATTCTAGAGTCTAAATTCTTCCAGTTTAGTATGATTAAATTGTCTACTTCAGTCAGGGATCCCACTGGTAGTTTTATTGGTATAGCACTTAATTCACTTAGGTAGGATTGTCTTTTGTTATATTGACCCAGCAATACCACTGAATATGTCTCTTGTTATTTAAGCTATTTTTTTTTTTGTCTTTTAGGACCATTTGTAATTGCATCTGTATAGGTTTTGAGCATGCCTTGGTAGATTGACTCCCAGATATTTTATGCAATTTGTTTTTAAGGGGGACTTCCCTTCCTATAATTCCCTGCTAAATTATATTATTTTTGTGTAGAAATATTCTTTTTCTTTTTATGGATTTGTTTTGTATGCTAAAACTATTCTCTCTTGACAAACCATGAAGCAAATAACAACACACACTAACAAATGGTGATGGAAACATTGCTGGAGAAATTAGTCTTGACATCCTTGTTATCAATAAAACCAGAAAACAAAAGGGAGTTGTGGCTACATGGGAGTTTAACTTAGCAGGTTCTCCTTGAAAAGGTAAATAAAGGAGATATAAGAGCTCCTGGTTGGGAGATAACAAGCTTTCTTCAAATTAATTTTTCCCTCCACCATTTCTGGCTTGTTTTGTGAGACATACCTTCTACCAGTCATCTCTGTAAGGTTTTGTAAACTAAGCTCATATTCTAAACTGCTGCTGTCCTTGGTAGGTATGTTCCTCCTCTTGGCAAGGAGATCCATCATAGCAGCAAAGAAGTTAATACACCATAACAGCACAGAGAACCACACCATCCTTTAGCCTTCCCACAAACCAATATTCACAAGCCCAGTTGTCTGCCTGGGTGCATCCTCTCCTCCCTCCATCTCTACCTGCTCTAACTCCCAGCTTCCTGTGGGCTCTGCTCCACTCTTTAGCAAACTCCTCCCACCACAGGTTCCATGTGATTACATTCAGCCTATTAGGGGGCAGGGAAGATCTTCAAGTTCCTATTACCCAGTGACTCAGTTGTTTGAGGCATAAATACCTTGTAAACACCTTGATTTTTCAAAAATGAAAATTTAAAGTAAAAACACTCACATTAATATATTTCTTATTGTAGAAGTTGTCAGACAGAAATCCTAATGCAGCACTAGACCTTAAGGGATGTAAAAGTTTTCAAAAAAGAGCCTTGAGCTACCCTTCCATTTAGGGACAATCTAATGTCAAAACTGATATCTAATAGCATGTCTACTTTGTAATCATTAGATAAAGATCTCAAATTTAGGGCATTGGGTTAAGTCAGTGTTTACAGATGGGCTAAAACGTATGTAATTCTCCCCCCACCCCGCCGCGTTTTTATAGTATCTTTTCCAATTACATGTAAAGACAGTTTTTAGCATTCATCTTTAAAAATTTTTGAGTTCCAAATTTTTTCTCTATCCTCTCCCTAAAGAGCTAAGAATTTGAAATAGGTTATATATGTACAGTCATGTAAAACATAGTTCCATATTAGTCATGTTCTGAAAGAAGAAACAGACCAAAAGGAAAAAAAAAACATGGAAAAGATCAAGACAATGAAAACAGTATGCTTCAATCTGCATTCTGACTCCATCAGTTCTTTTTCTGGAAGTGGAGAGCATTTTTCATCATGAGTCTTCTGGAATTGTCTTAGACCATTGTATTGCTGAGAAGAGCTGAGTCATTCATAGTTGATCTTTGCTAAACATTGCTGTTACTATGTGCAATGTTCTCCTGGTTCTGCTCACTTCACTTTTGAATCAGTTCATGTAAGTGTTTCTAAGTAAAACCTACATAACTCTTAACACCCTTAACCCAACTACAGAAGTAAACAGGGACTGCATAAGACTGAAGGCCAGTTTAGATTTTTCTTTTTGGGGGGGTTTGTGGTGCTTGAGCAATTTATTACCTTGTAGTCAACCTACCAGTGTTCTCCTTCCAGTTTTTGTTTTAAATGCTCTAGGGGTGATGATCTTACTTAACTGGGGAAAATGAGACCTCTCTGTAGTTAGCTAGGACTTTGGAAAGCAGTCATAGTCTGATCCTGGGACTGTTCTCAAGGGCTTTCCTGTGTGGTAAAACCTACAAGAACATAGACTTAAGTAGGCCTTTGAGAACTGGGGTCAACTTCACATTGCAATGAAGCATCAGAACAGGACTCTGTGGAAGGAAATGTCCCACTGTAAATGAACTTGCAGCTATTTTTTTCTTTTTTTTTACCCCCCCCCCTTTTTTTTTTTCTTTTTGGAGGGCAATTGGGGTTAAGTGACTTGCCCAAAGTCACACAGATAGTTTTTGTGTTAAGTGTCTGAGGCCATGAACTCAGGTCCTCCTGACTCCTGGGCTGGTGCTCTATTCACTGCGCCACCTAGCTGCCCCGCAGCTATTTTTTTTTAACAAGAATGTGAGATTGTCTTTTTATGTTGCCTCTGGCTTTGGGAAGGTTAACCTTTTTTTTTTTTTTTTTTTTTTGCCTTTTGGAGGACAATTGGGATTAAGTAACTTGCCCAAGGTTACTCGGCTAGGTTTGTGTGTGGGTATTAAGTGTCTAAGGTTGGAACCGAATTCTGGTCCTGAGTCTGGGGCTGATGCTTTACTCACTGTGCCACCTAGCCACCCCTAAGGTTAACTATTTTTTAATGTTTTTTTACTTCATCAGAAATGAGCTCAGAGGAAACTTCTCTCTGAGGTCAGAAAGATTCAGCCTCTCTTGCTTTTTCTGTTTAACAAGGTTCTTTATTACTTTGTCCTACATTCTCAAAGGCATAGTGAGTAGAGGTGGTAGAGAATAGCAGTTCTGTACTCACTTCATAAAGTCTTGTATGGGAATCATAAGCCATGTGTCCTGGGCCACTTCTCTAAAGAAGGGAAGGGCATCCCAGGGAGAATCTCAAACTAAGAGTGAAAATGGGCAGCCAGGCCTATGTTGGTTGGCTATTATATTCCATCATGCTACTCTATGAGAAACTTCCTAACTATGGTGGATTTGGTATTAAAAATCCTAAAGGGTTTGTAAAGCCTTGGAAGTCAAGTGGAAAGTGGTTGTGTCCCACAGTGTATCCCTGAGTGCAAGAAGTAGGGGGCCCATAATGTCCACGTTACATATGGGGCTGCCAATTTAAGACAAGCAGGGAATTTGCTATGGTGCTCTACCCTCCACATGATCATGAACAGCCTTGAAATAAACATCGCCATCTTTTTAAGTGTTTCCTGTGACCATGTCCTGGATGTCCACATTTTGACTTGAGCACTTACTGATTAGTCTGGCTGCCTAAATTTCTGGCTCAGATCACTACCAGGGCTTCTCTCCCTCTTTAATAAATACCTTCCAATTCTGAAGAATCCTCTGCCTGAGGCCCAATCTCCTGACTAGTCTAGATCACAATTTCAAGAGGGGTCCCCATCATTCTTACTTCACATTCAGCTTGACCCTCCATACCTTTTTCCACCTCCTCACTAACCTCCCTGTCCCCTTGTGAGTCTCCTTCCCCCCTCCTACTTTGTCTTCCCCCATTAAAATGTAAACACCTTGAGAGTAGTTACTGTCTTTTTGCTTGAAATTGAATCCCAGCACTTGGGACAGTATCACTGAATAAATGTTTTTATCTATCTATCCATCCATCCATCCATCTATCTATCTACCTATGAGGGGTGTACTAAAAGGGCCAGAACATAGTTTGCTATTATTAGCACCAAGCATCTGTTCAGTGGATTGACACTCCCATTGAAAGTTTGCTGTGAGATAAATAAAAGTTTTATTTCAAAAACATCAAAAAATAGGAAGGAGAAAAATAAGTGAATTTGAAAGAAATTTATTTTTAGAAATAAAATCACTCAAAGTAACATATTTTTATCATAGGAGAAGTCACACAAACATTATCAAGTACCATTACAATTATATGCTGCATTTAAATTACACAAATAAGAAACATAATTTATGCACTAATAAGAGAGAAACTACTATCACCTCTGTATATCTGGGTGTTTTCCCTCAAGTAAAATGTAAGTCAACAGAATGAAAGATTGTTGATGATTTAAGAAGAAATCAAAAGATCTAGATTCTAGTCCCAGTTCTGCCCTTAACCATCTATAACTTAGATTAGTTATTTGACTTGATCTGGTCTCCGTTTTCACATCTGTAAAAGAGAAAACACAAAACAGTGGATAGAGCACAAGGTTCTGGGGATGGAAGGCCTCATTCACAGGTTCTTTACCTGTGTGATCTTAAACAAATCATGCAAGCTCTCTGAGTCTCAGTTTCCTGTTTTGTAAAATAGGGGAGTGAGACGATGTGGCCTTCACCTTTAAGCTCTCTATCTATGATTCTATTTTAGGGTCTATGTTCAGTAAATCTGCTAAAGGTTCTAGAGAAGAATGACATTTTGCTATTTTTTCATTTGATGATAAATGTCTCTGAAAATAATTTAACATGCAGAGATATTTTTCAACAGAGAATGCTGATGATAGGTCCTCAGCCATCTTTGGAAAACCTTGACCGTATGCCTGTTTGATTTGTTCTTTGTCTATGAGGACTGATGACTGGAAGAGACTGTGACTAAAACCATTCTTTCTGTGCACCCACTGACTTCTTACTGCCTCCTTCCCATGGGGTCCATGTTGGCTCCACTCAAGAAGGCATCCTACTTCCTCACTGACTGTTGTGTGCCAAACTGATGCTGACTAGGCCACTTGCTGTTTTTCAAACTCTATGCATACAATGTTGCTTCAAGCTGTATCCCTCTTTAATTTGTGTTGCTTAGAATCAGTCACTTTTCAGTTTTTCACACAGGATGTCATTAGATGCCTTTCTGTTGACTGTCCACCAGCCCTCCTGATCAGCGTAGGCATAAGCACCCCTACATTTCAGCACCTTAGGAATGAGTCCTGTTTGCCCTTGATGATTGAGTATGGCTAACAGATAACACCTGACTTCACCCACATTTTTGCCCAAATAGAATTCTGGTTTCTAAATTTAATATTCAAATGAGTTTTATTTGATAGACATAAAAACCTTAGCCCCATGTCCCTTGTGTATTCAGAAATTAAGAATGGAATTTTAATGTGCATGTTTAAAAAAACTTCGTCTATCTCCCTTGCTTATTTCCAAATGTGAATTTTGTAAGTAAAAGCCTGCCACTGCTAGTCTTTAGCAATACCATGATTCTGGCAGAGGTCCAGAAAGCATTATCATGTATTATTTGCCATTTGATAAAAATTGAACCCATATTTATAAATTCAGTTTTTAAAAATCTGAGAAAGGGGGGCGGCCAGGTGGTGCAGTGAGTAAGAGCGCTGGCCTGGAGTCGGGAAGACTCGGGATCGGTTCCGGCCTCAGATACTTAACACCCACACAAAAAACTGGCCATGTAACCTTGGGCAAGTTACTTAATCCCAATTGCTTTAAAAAAAAATCTGACATAGGATAATGGAGCTCACCTGTTTATAAAAAGAACTCCCAGAATGGAAACTTACTCCACTTATGCTGATCTTAAGCTAGTCTAAAATGTAGAGTCTTCATTCCCAGGAGTATTAAGAGATGCAATGACTTGCCTGGAATAACATACCTCAGATAGTACTGCAAACCAGGTCTTCCTGACTCCAAGGCTATCCTTTTACCCTCTATACCATGCTACCTTTCATAATTAAGTAAAAATATACTGTAAAAAAGTTAATTTTTCCATAACCCCTTCAAAGTCCATGATCTTTTATCACTAAGAATTCTATTTCCTAAACTTCTAATTATTTTTGAATGAAGATGTAATTGTTTCTTCTTTTAACAAATGTCATTATTCATTTTTCTTTACAAAGTCAGTATATTAACTTCTAATAAATTTCTCCTTCAGCTACCTGAATTTGAGCTAGCAATGTATTGATTATATTAAACTGAGAAATGGTGATTCTCTCCCAAGCCCCCAAACCCCAACCACCACTATACTACATTAGGCTCAAGGTATACAATTTAAATTACCAAAGAAATGCAGTCCTCAGATCTATCATTCACTGACTTGACATACAAATGAAAATGCATGGATTTTCTTAAGGGTAAAAATATAGCTCCTTAGTAAGCATGGACATAATACATGGCACCTGCTTCTTTGCATTTATGTCAGCATCTGAGGAGCAAGATTCAAACTCTATGGAGACCTTCCGATTGACTTTGGTAAGGATTTGCATAATCTCAAGCTTGTGAGCATACTGTTTCAGCACTGCACAAAGTGATTGGATAAACCACGAACCATCCCTTTTATTTCTCCAAGAATAGTAGCCTACAAAAAAACAAAAACCACAACTGTTAGAGAGTGACAATTACTGAAGCTAAATTCACAAATTATGTGAAGTTACTGAGAAAACCATCCAAAAACAAGTATGGATTCCAGTAGGCTTCCTGGCCGTAGGAGGAAAAACCCCCTTTATGCCTTGGGACAGTGACACTGATGAACTGTGCCCTGCCTTCCTTTCCCCATAGCACTTCCTCTTTGGTAAAGAAATTCAAGGACTGCCATTGGAGGTGATCCCACTCAGCCTTGGGTCCTCCCACTTCCCCCCCTTCTCTAAAGCTTTAGCACAGTGACTGGCACATAGCAAGCCCTTAATAAGCTTGTTGACCTGACTCACTCAGACTCCCACCTGCTGAGCTCCATTTCCAATGGAGAAGATCAAGTGAACAAGACAAAGCCAGAAGCAATACCTCTTTCCCTTTCCAACTGACCCCACCTTCTCACATTCCAAGAGGTGGATTATTGGGTACTTTGGTGCTATCAGTTTAGTAATAGCCCATCTTTTCTGTCAGGCACACTGATAATGACCACCAGCTTTGTCTAGTCCCTCACAAGGTTTCCTTGCATTCTTTCTTTTAAGAGGCAAAATAATGGGCAAATCAAACTGCCAGGTGCCTAGGTTCAATTCCTGCCTCAGAGGGTAACTAGGTGAGTGAGGAGGGTGCCAAGGGACTAAACCTCAAAGAACCTCAGTTTCCACATCTGTAAAATGAGGACTATACAACTTGCCCTACCTTCTGCAAAGGGTTGTTAGGAAGAAAATGCTCTGCACAAGTTAAAGCACCATCTAAGTGAAGGTTGTTAATAGGAATATTTGATCCAGGGTAGTACACCAAGTATGATTACCCCCATTTTCCAAAGAGCAGTGCTGAGGCAGAGAGAGGTTAAATGTCTTTCCTGTGGTCACTGAGCTCTTACGTGGCAAAGCCAGAATTTTAACTTGGGGCTTCTGATCCCCAAGCACCAGTGGTATACTAAGCTACTGTATTCATTTTACCATTAAAAATTTAATAGTGAATGTGATATATTTTTTAAGAGCTGAGGTCAAAGGTCAATCCCATATATGGTCTGTGATTACCAGACCTAACAGAGTTAACTGGATCCCACTGGAATTAAAATAATGAAAACAGTCTTTGTAATACTTTCCTCTAACCACCTGAGTCATAACTCTTCCTATACGCATTAATACACACAAAACAATCAGTTTCAGTGTGATGAAAAATCTTAAATATTTTAATAAATACCAATTTTGTACAACTTTTTCTTACCTGGAGCTGTAGAATATGCATATAAGAAGTCTGCCTCAACAGGTATTTTCTGGCATGTTGTGTCATCATCAGTGCCGCTGTCTGTCTCAACGCCACAATCCAACTCTGTGCCTCTACATGCCTAGTTAAATGAAAAATAAAATAAAATACCATGTCTGCAGTTGAGTGATTTTTAAAATTTTGAAAATCATTAGTATATGCCTCCTGGACTTTAAATTCTAGGTCAGAAATAACTGACTTCATTTTTTCTTTTTAGCTCTCTCTTTTGAGAGCAAAACAGGAAGAACCTGTGTGTGGCCATGTTTTGGGGGGCCTCTACCATCTGGTGGAACAAAAAAAATTTATGCCCTTCCCAGTTATTGGTTCAGTTTCAAGGACTCTAAGGGATAGAAATTCTTATTCATTTATAACTTGGCCAAAAAAAATCTGATTTCATAAAAACACATAGGGTTTTGATTTTTCAAGTAATTTTTTTTTTCTATCTATGCCTCTCAGAATCAATAGCCAAGTGTTTCAGAAAACTGCTCCTGACTTGGTCTGACATGTACAAAGCCCTTTGTCCTTTGTGATTTTAAAGGGAGAAAGACATATACAACTAAATCCTATGTCATATTATTTGAAATATATTAACTATAAAACATGGCTATGGGAAAGTAACTGTTCATACTGTGGTCAAGGTACATATGAATATTTCTGTAGGCTTGGGACTGGACCTCTGATTTAATTGATACAGGGAACTCCCAGGTGAGGAAACTCTGTCTACTAATGCAGGTTAGCACTTTAGTCTTTGAGAGTGGCCTAGAGCCCTGTGAAGTGTCTTAATTTGCCCAGGGTCAAAAAGCCAGTCTGAGTTAGGCAGATCTCAGGCCTCCTGGTTCCCAAGCCAGATACTCACTTTTTACCTATTTCATACATGAAAGAAAATCATAAATGTCAGTCTTTGTCAGTGGACCAAAATAAGAATGTATCTTAATTACTGAGGAGAATTTTTGAACAATCAGAAGTAATTTATTATTTTAAGAATAGAAGTGAGTAGTAAGTTAGTAGCTTAGAATCACACAATCTCAGAAAAAAAAGGACTTCATGTCATCTAATTTAAACTACATCCAATAAGGACTGTCTTCTATTACATTCCTTGTAAGCAATCTTTCAGCCTCTAATTGAAGATCTCTCCCAAGGCAGCCCAGGACACTCTTGGACGTGGACACACACACACACAAACACACCCTCCTTATACTGAGGTAATATCTGCCCCTCTGAAACTGCTACCCATTTCTCCAGGTTCTGTCCATCTAACCTCTGTAGATGACATCCCCCCAAATACCTGAAGATAGCTATCATGTCTGTGTTAGTCTCATCCCCTCCATTTTATTTGTCTTTTGGGGGGAGATTGGTATTTTTGAAGGGGGAGAAGGAAGGGCAATTGGGGTTAAGCGACTTGCCCAAGGTCACACATGTAGTAAGTGTTAAGTGTCTGGCATCAAATTTGAACTCAGGTCTTCCTGACTCCAGGGCCAGTGCTCTACTCACTGCACCACCTAGCTGCCCCCATCACCTCCACTTTAAAGACACACACAGCAATACACATGATGTGGATTTGAGTCCTCACACCAGCCTGGCCACACTGTTCTAAATGTGCCCTAGCTTTTTAGGACCCTTCTAAAAACATGGCACCAGAAATAAATACAATATTCCAGATGTGCTCAGACCTTAGCATGTTCTAGACACTGATATGCCTAAGCATGGTATTGGTATGTAACATGTATCTATGATGTGCTGCTCACCTGTATTAAAAACCAGATAATTCAGGGTCTTCTGGATTTATCATTGACAGGGATGGGCAGAGATAAGTGGAAATCAGTAAACTAACAGCTGCATTTCATTTTTATTTCTACCATTCTTTGTTCAGTGGAGGTTTCAAATAAGAAACCGCAAAGTTCCCAAATTAAGGCATCCTTGAGAATGAGAAAGCTAAAGGATTTCTGGATAATCCACAAACTGAATAACCAATCCCCAAACAATGTTTTACCTGAATAATAAAAAGCTTTGGTTTTCCTGTTAGACTTCTACATTTATCCCCTTTAAAGAAACGTGTTAATTCTTTCAGTTCAAAATGTTCATCTGTCCCAAAGATGACTTCTTCTTCGCCATGACTTAGTATCACGCAAACAAAACTGCTCCTTTGGCTGTGATCTTCTTTAGAAACTTGGAATATGTCAAAAAAACAAAAACAGCACTTCAGAACCAGCTCTATGGGAACGATACAATGACAGAGGATTGGATTGGGACCTTAAGAGGTCCTTGGGTTCAGTTCTTGCTTTCAGGACATGGGGTACATTTCAAGGATTGATTGCACAAAATGGGAATACATAACCTGGCAACATCTCAGCCTTTCTTCCACTGAGGTACGTCTAATCGTGAACACAAACTTGTAGTCATTCTATAAGTTATTACTTGCCATTGTACATTAATTTAATTATTTCTTCACGTGCCAGATCTTTTTTTTCCCTGACTTCATACTTCAAGCTCGTGAACACATCTCTGAGTTGTGCTGCATCTACATCTGAACCAGAACGAAATGACATGCCTTTGAAAAGAAAGAGAATATTTAATTGCAATTTCAAAATAAAACTATTGCTTTGAAGGCAAATGAGCAACGGTGATGGTGATGATGATAGCTAGCATTTATTAAGAATCTACGGCATATTTACTTAACCCCGATTGCTAAAAAAAAAAAAAAAACCTACAGTATGTCAGGCAGGATGCTAGTATCTCATTAGATCCTTACAATAACCCTGGGAGGAAGGTAATATTGTTATCACCATTTTACAGTTAAAGAAACTGAGGCAGACAAGAGGTTAAGTCATTTGCCCAGGGTCACAAACCTAGTGTCTAAAGCTGAATATGAAGTCAGATCTTCCTGACTCCAGCCTCAGTGCTCATCAATTTTGCCATGAAGCTTTAAAGCTGTTGCCTGATTGACAAATGGTTAAAGAATAAGACAGTTTTCACAAGAAGAAATTCAAGCTATCCATATAAAAAAGTGCTCCAAATTATTAATAAGTAAAAATGCAAATTAAGACAACTCTAAAGTTTCATCTTACACCCATCAGATTGGCAAAATTGACAAAAATGATGAATATTGGTAGACCTTTGGGAATACAGGTAATCAATAAATTGTTAGAGTAGCTGTGAACCCACTCAAATGAGGAAATTTGGGATTTCCAGCCCATGTGGAAAGCCATTTGGAACTAGACTGTAAAAGTTACTAAATTGTGCATATTCTTTGACCCAGTAGGTAAAGACCCATTCCACTACTAGGTATAGACTCCAAAGAGATCAAAGAAAAAGGGAAAAGGCTTATATGCACAAATATATATATATATATATATGTATATATATATATATATATATCAACTCTTTTCATGATTCCATAGAATTGAAAAGGAAGGGTTGCCCATCAATTAGGGAAAGCCTGAAAAATGATGGTCTATGAATATAATGGAATACTGTGATAGTGCTGTAAGAAATAATGAAGATGAAAGAAGGGGACAGTTTCAGAGAAACGTGGGAAGTCTTGTATGAGCTGATGCAATGTAAAGTGTGCAGAACCAGGAGAATTACATGTATACACACACATATATTGCATATGTGTGTATGTACATATATGTGTGTACATATATACATGTGTTTGTATGTGCACATATATACATTGTGTGTATATGTCGGCAACAATACTGTAAAGACAAACACATTTGAAAGACTTAAGAACTGTGATCCGCACAAAGACCAAGAATGATTCGCAATGAGACATGCTAGTCACTTCCTCATAGAAGAGATGGACTCAGGTTGCAGATTGGGACATTAATCTTTTGAAAAAGGCCAATGCAGAAATTTGTTCTGCTTGACTATATATTTGTAACAAATGTGGCTTTTATTCTTTCTTTTCCAGGAGAGAAGGGAGGAAGGACAGAAGGCAAATTTTTGTTACCTGATAAACATATATCTAATTAAAAAAAAAAAAAAGAAACCAAGTGAATAGGTCAAAGGTGGAAACAACCCATAATGCACTCTTTTGAATACAAAAATCATTGTAAAGACAAGTTCTAGCTGGATCATATTAATAAAAGTTCCCATTATTCTCCCATTAGAAAAACCCTGTAACTGCTTAGCAGTCATTTACTTAACTTAGTGCACAACATTTTAACTCCTAACTATATTCAGTCCAATGTTCTCTGATTACTTCCCAAGATAATAAAAACTGCTTTTTGTTAAGGACCGGCTAATGCATTTCTTCTGCATTACCCATTCTAATACCAGGCACAGAGTGAGGCATGGAGCTAGGGACAGAGAAGGTGCCCAAATTCTCTAATACAAAGACCGGCTCCTGTTCCAAACCCCATGACTACTTCTTACATCATTTAGTGAGCCACATACACTTCAGCTGTATTTTCATGATAATATGCTGATCTTAATCTGAGACCCTGGTTGAGCACCAGCCTGGTGGTGGAGGCCCATTTCTGCCCTTCACTAGCTCTATAACCTTGGCCGGGCCTCTCTTGGCCTCAGTTTTCACCTCTGTAGAGCAAAGGAGCTGGATCAGACAGTAAAGTCCCTTCCAAATAAAAGGCTCTCTGTGTCTAGTCTCGGCCATTTTGTAAATCATGGTTAAATAATGAAATGATACTGTTCAGTGAACACCACCAAAAGAGAAACCCAGATGAATCTGTAGCCTTGTTCACTTTCAGAAGTGTACTTAATGGTGTTTTAGTATATGAAAGGTCAGATTCTACAAATAAGGGAATTCAGCTAAATGATGGTTGACCTCCCATCCAGCTCTCTATCTATGACCCTTTGATCCTTCTGAACGAAGGCTATAAGGAAATCCTAGGGAACCTAAATTCTGCCTGAAAAACCTCTTAAAGAAATGATCTGGTTTCTCATTTAGCCATGAGTTTTAGTATTACTGCCTGTTCCCTACTGCAAAAAGAGTTGCACGTGTTTGAAAACATAAACCTATCCACTCTCCATCATGGAATGTGGGGAAAATAGCAAAACATTATTGTACATACCAGTGCTTGAGTGGAAATTTTTATTATTGATTATTACACATAACCCCATTTCTGGATAATCCATTTTATAGCTGTCTGATGACAGTCCAGAATCTGCTGACTTGCTACCATGGAAGAGCTTTCTGTTTGGAAAAGAAATAACATGTTCTATAGCCACATGTTACTCTTGGTACTGAGAAATTTTCCATAATCAACCAAAAACATTTTGTGTTTTAGAAAAATTTAAATTAATTGGATTTAATTTATCAATAAAACATTCAAGAAGAATCAGCTAATCCATTCAAATTAATCTGGTGAAGTCTTGAAAAAAATGATTTGCAAAATCCACAGAAAACCTAGAAAATGTGCAAGTAAGACTAAGTTTCCAGTAAAACATTCTATTTAGATCAATTATTAAGGTCAATTAATTCGGCTGGTGCTTAATTATGAAAGAAGTATTACAAATACAATGACGCAGCAATGTGGAAAATTCTGGGTTATATACGGCAGAATATATCAAAACTAGCACACAGGTAAGAAAATGAGGGATTTACACAGATAGATTAGGCAAACTCATCACAAATATTAAAAATCCATGCATTTGATTCAGCAAAGAGCCCGTCAGACCCTCATGCAAAGCAGGGAAAGTTAAGCTAATTAGAGGAAAAATCATGGATCCAAGAAGAGAAGTATAGCAGTATGGGAATATCAAGCATTCAATATATCTCCATAGTAAATGAGCGTCAGACTCTTTCACTAATCTTCAGTCTCTCCCTGCTCCCTGTAAATAACATCTACATCTTCCCCTTCCTCAAAAACACCCCTCCCTTGTTCAGTCCATCCCTGCTCCTTCTCAGCCTACACGTCTCCTCCCATTCTCCAGGCTAACCTCCTGCAGAAGGCAGCCTACCATCTCTGCATCCACTTCCCTTCCTCCCACTCTCTTAACTCTCTGAAATCTAGCTTCCAGCCTAATAATTCAACTAAATCAGCTTTCTCTAACCTACTAGTAATCTCTTAATTGCTAAATCGAATGTCCTTGAAGTTTTCATGCCTCTTCACTACTCTGCATCCTTCCACATTGTGTGCTACCCTCCTCTCCTAGGTTTTCAGGGCCTTGCTCTCTCTCCTGGTTCTCCTCCTATTTGTCAGATATCCCTTCAGTGTCTGGTGCAATCTTCACCCAGGTTGCATCTGCTAACGAATGGGGAATTCCCTAAGACTCTGTCATAGGCCCTCTCCTCTTCCCCTCTATACTGTTTTGTTTGGTGATCTCCTAAGCTTCCAGAACTACATATCCAGCTCTCGCCTCTCCTGACCAGTCTTGATCTTTAACTGCCTCCTGAGCATCTCAAACTGGGTGACATTGTAAACTCAATATGTCCAAAACTCAGCTCATTATCTACCCCATTCCCAACCCCCATCTCCTCCTTTTACCTGTTATATCTCACATATGAGTCCCCTCCTCTGACAGTACCACCAACCTGGTACATGTCCTCATATCATATCACACCTGCATTACTGAAACAGTCTTCTGGCCTTAAGTCTCTTCACAATCCTGTACATCGTCCCCTCAGCTGTCAAAGTGAGCTTCCTGAAGGGCAGGTGTGGCCATGTTATACCTCTCCCCTCCCCTAACAAACTTCAGTAGCTTACCATTTACCTTTTAGAGCCTTCATAAACTGGCCCCTTCCCTCCTCTTACCCCTTACCTCCCTCTACAACCCATCAACACAGCCCTCCTTGCTGTTCTTCTCAAAATACACTCTTGGCTCTTAGCTGCTTTATATTTAGACTGGATCTGCATATCTTACCCAGGCTGGAAGGGCCCCTGGCTGAAGCTCTGAGATGCTCCATTTCCAAGCTGGGCTGGTTCACTCCTCCACAGGCATACAAGTGGTGCCCTATTCCCAGGGACTCTCCATACTGGTGCCAGATTTAGTACAGGCCGCTGATTGACTTTAACTCTATTTCAGCTCAGAACTTTAGAAGTCAACTGCATTTTCACTGCCTGTGCCTGTGCCTAGAATTCTTTCCCTCCTCACCTTGTGTAATTACTAAGAATGTAAATTTTAAAGATCTTCCCTGCCCCTAGGCTAATGTGCACCTGAAGCCTGGGGTGGGAGGCTTGTTTTTCAGTAGATACTTTTTGATTGGCCAGTGGGTCAATAAGGTTGTTACATTCTCTGAGCCAGGAGAAGGCTATATAAGCCCTACTTTGAGAAGTGTTCTGTGATTTGATCTGAATTCTGGGAAGCCGTTGTTGAGAGTCCCCCAGCTTTGAAAAACCCAGAATGTGGAAACCCAGATGTTGACTGGGTATGGATGTAATGGTTGGACAGTTTGGAAATCTGTCTACTTGATGTTTCTGTCTTGATAATTATGCCTGTATACTTTGAGGTTCAGGGTGCTGACCTTTTCTCCCGAACAAGGTAAACGATATATGTCTGACTGATTAAAGTAAGCTTGTTAACCCATTTTGAGTTGCTTTCCTTTAACAAAGCAGATCCAAGAACCTGTATGGGGAGCAAACCCTGAGGACGCGCTTGGGGTGCTTGCCGCTACACCTTGGCCTCCTTGCTTCCCTAGCTTCATTCAAGCCTCAGGTAAAATTCCACCTTCAGTCAGATGCCTTAAAGCTAGAGCTCTCTGTGATAGCCTCCCCTTTATTCTCTATATGCCTTGTTTGTACATACATAGCTGTCAGCTGGTATCTCTCTCATTCAACTCTAAAGCCCTGGACAGTAGCGACTATTTTTTGTCTTTCTCTGTACTGCTAGCATTTACAAAGTGCCTGGCTCATAGTAAGCATTCAATACATACTCGGTTAACTTGACTTGTGTTAGAATGTGTAGATTTGATGTGCAAGAAGCGCTGAGTCATCAAAAAGGTTACTTTTAGTCTGTATCTTCTGTGTTGGTAGGTAAGAAAGTACCAGGCCACGTAAAAACTAGTTACAGCATTAGAGCTGGATGTGACCTTAAAGTCACTGAGTGTAGCTCCATTGTTTTACAGAGACAAACTGAGACCCAGAGAAGTAAGTGACTTACTTAGGTTCATAGACCTAGTAAGTGCATATTTTTTCAGATTAGAAGAGGAATTCAATTTTGTACACGTTGAGCTTGAGGTGTCAGAGAGAGAACCAACAGGCAAGTAGGAAAACACAGAACTGGAACCACTAGGAAGAGACTAAGGCTGGAGCTGTCAACAAGAGAATCATTTTTATGGTGAATTAAAGCTATGGAAATAGAGCTATCAAGGAAAGAGTGGAGAGATGGCCAGGAAGAGGACCAAGGACAGAGCCTAGCCAACTGGAGGTGGTATAGTGACTTTCCCTGTCAATTTAATAGGCCACATTGGCATCACTTGTGGAAATTTAAACACTTGTTTTGTTATTTTTATTATGTTTGATGCTAGTTATTAAATTTTTCCAGAAGATCCAGAATTTTTATGGAAATACTTACTCTCCTGAACTTTTGATGGATTTTGAATCTACTGTGATTTCAATATTTGCCATGATGCTTCTATTATTAACTAGAATACACAAAAGAAAACAGAAAAGTTAATCAAAAGTACTCATAAAAACATCTGATTTTTTTTAGTGCACAAATTCTTTAAATAGTTACTCATTTATGTCCCTCATTTTCCCCAACCCCAACAAATCATCTTCTGTTTCACAGAACTAAAGATTCTACCCATTGAGGGAACCAACACTCTCTCTAGCATAATGGTAATACAAAATTATAGCTTGGATTTTTTTTTCAAATAGTCATTGAAGGATATCTTCAAAATATCTTTTCAGAAAGAAAAAAGTTGCCAGTGTTGTATTGCAGAAACCATAAGAAAACGCCTGTGAAAAATAAAGTTCACCTCACTGACTTTCCCCCATAGAAAGAAAGCTATGAGGTAAGAACCTGAATAGCATTTCCACAAGCATCCTGTGTTGTAAGCAATACTTAGCAGCACTTAATGTAAAGAGATTACAGTCATAGGGGCCACACTGGCAGTGGGATCCTGGGCTTTATTTTTAGGAATATTTAACTTCTCACTGTCCCCAGACAATTAAGAGGGGAGAAGGTGCCCACGTGCATCAGCAGAGGGGTCCTCCTCAGCAGGAGATTCCCATTTCAATTACATCCCATGTCCTCCCCAAAAGCCCTTAAATTAAACCCCTTTTCTGTTCATTAGTACTTTTAAGGAACAAGCAGCTCTAAGCATTTCTCTTCAAATGCCACTCTCTTTTTGTTTGTTTATTTTTGCTGTTTTGATAAAGGTCAGTGGTGAATATAATGGATTTATAAGCTTTCTATTCTTAAATACAGACTTTCACAGAAAAGTACACACATATCCCTTACTTAATCCTACCAGCATTTCCCCACAGGATAATCAGCACCTTAGATAGAAGAGCACTGATGGGTAACATATAAAGCATTACTTCATCTGTATACTACCAAAGGGACTGATGACTTCTTTTTCTGTTGAATTCAATGTGCATTTATTTAGGAAGAGTGATCTCATCATGAAAGGTTAGAGGGGAGAGTCTCCCATTAGAAACATTTGCTATTTTTAAAAAAGATTACATCATGTATCAGAAAAATTAAAAGAAATAAGGCAAATGATTAAAACGTTATATCTACTTCAACATTTCTGTGTCTGCTCTGAATGATCAGCTATTAAGACATTTCTGTTGATGCTGTACCTTCTTTTGAAATCATACTGATAGTAATTTTAAAAAATTAAATTGTTAAAATAGCAGTTTTGAAGATGCCTCATCATGTAAGGTTTACTAGTCATAACTACTTGAAGAATGCAAAATCTCAAAATGGGATACACATATATACAATTCTTCCTGTACATCAATACTAACATATTTATGACTGAGGATCACTCATAATATACTTTTTATACCCTCTACATATATTCGTTGTACTAGTACTCTGCGGAGTTAAAATGGAGAGAATGTAATCCTCAGGAAGAAATTCAAATAAAAACAAAGTACCAGGCTAGACAGTGAGTGAAATACAAAGTTTAGATCAGATCAGGGCACCTCTAGCAGAGGTTCCCAAAATGGGTGATTGTAATGGGAATGTAAATTTGAAGATCTTCCCAGCCCCTAGGCTAAAGTGCACCTGAAGCCTGGGGTGGGAGGCTTGTTTTTCAGTAGATACTTCTTGATTGGCCAGTGAGTCAATAAGGTTGTTACATTCTCTGAGCCAGGAGAAGGCTATATAAGCCCTGATGTGTAGCTTTGTTTTGGGCTCACTTTGAGAAGTGTTCTGTGATTTGATTTGGATTCTGGGAAGCCGCTGTCCAGAGGCGCCCCCCCCCAACCCCAGCTTTGAAAAACCCAGATGTTGAAACCCAGATGTTGATTGGGTATGGATGTAATGGGTGGACAATTTGGAAATCTGTCTACTTGATCTGTTTCTCTGACTTGATAATTCTGTCTGTATATTCTGAAGTTCGGGGTGCTGACCTTTTTCCCCTGAACTAGGTAAACGGTACATGTTTGACTGATTAAGGTAAGCTTGTTAACCCATTTTAAGTTGCTTTCCTTTATCAAAGCAGATCCAAGAACCTGTATTGGCAGCAAACCCTGAGGACGCTTGGGGTGCTTGCCACTACAGTGATACCACCCCCAAGGGGCACTGGAATGATGGGGGAGTGGTAGCAGCCTGAAGTGCAATTGGGAGTCATTGAATAAATGCAGTGGAAGCATAAGGAAAGAAGAGAAGAAAATTCTGAAAAATTATCTATACATATTTCATCTGTTGTGTAACAGAGTTAAAGTCATGATGATTATGTTATTTTCACAATAAACATGCAAAATGCAAGTTATAATCAATCAGTGGTCAAGTACACAGATAGGTCTTAACAAGCAAGTGTTGGCAGGTGAGCATGTCATGCATTGTTAGGAAGTCTAGCATGCATCTGCAGGAATATGTGCCTGTAATGACTTGTGTATAATATGATACTATACAGTTGCACGGCACAATATTGCACCATCAAAATTTCAATGCAGACAAAAACCCCACAAATTTACAATAAATTATTAAATTTAAAATGCCATTTTTTTTAGAAAATTTTTTTTGTTTTTGTGCATTGAGGCAATTTTCAGGGAAAAAAAAAACATCCAAGGTTAAAGAAAATAGATTTCCAAGGAGGCACTGAGAAATTATTTTGAAAAGGGGGTGGTAGGCCAGACAAGTTTGAGAACCTATGATCTAGTAGTATGAACATGCCGAACAAAGAATTGAGGGTAGGGAGGGAGAAGGTTATTACCAACTGGGGAACAAGGGAATAAGTACTCAGGAATATAGCTAATGGCATCAATAATAGCTAATATTTACATAGCATTTTATGGTTTGCAAAATGCATCACATATATTGTGCTAAATTATCACATAGAGATAATGCTATTAAAGCTATTTTCACTATTTTTACTTTGACATTTTTACCAAATTCAGAACCACTGAGGTGCACAAATAATGTCACGGATCTAAGAAGGACTGGGCCTAGGACCCTTCAGAAGCTGCATCAGGTCAATCAGCATTCCAAAGTTATGTTGTGGGATGAGTACTTTTTTGGGGGGAAGGCAATTGGGGTTAAGTGACTTGCCCAAAGTCACATGGATAGTTTTTTGTTGTTGTTCAGTGTCTGAGGTCAAATTTGAACTCAGGTCCTCCTGATTCCTGGGCCTGTGCTCTACTCACTGCGCCACCTAGCTGCCCCTGGGATGAGTACTTTAATAGGCAAATAATATCTTCATACTATTGTGAAAATTGTTTTGACTCAGACCCACTGAAAGGTTCTCAGGGATCCCCAGGTTTCTGAATTCCATTCTTTGAAAACTGCTGAGTTAGAGGACTACAGAAAATTATCGTCTTTTTCCTCATTCTGATCAGGCATCACTTAAAAATATTTTTCAATCCATTGTGGGGCACTGATGATTATCAATTCAGTTCTCATTCTGGAAGGAGTGCCACTATCAGCTAATGTTTCTCATGCTGTTCATATCAGGGAAGTACAGAGAGGAAAAAATTATCTATTATTGCTCCAGGGAAAAGCAGTATATTGAGCTCTGGTCTTGGGATTAGGAAAAAAACAAACACCTGGATTACAAAATTTACTAGAGTTGAGACCCTAGTCTAAATCAATCTCTCTAAGCCTCAATTGCAACCTCTACAAAATGGTGATAATATCTATTGTCATTGCTTCATAGGTTCATAGGATGTAGAATTCTAACTCTTTCATTTTGTAGTTAAGGAAATGGCAGTGCAGGAAGATCAAGTTGAAGTTTCCACAGACACATACTAGGGGAACTAGGTTTTCAGCCCTGCTCCTATGACTGAAAAGTCCAGCATATTTTCCACCACACCATCTTGCCTCTATTAATACTGAACTAATTATGTTCTTTATCATAGTTAAAAATATTGTACCTGGCATCTTGCATCCAGAATTATTTTGGTTAACCTAATAAGGGACTAATCAATTCACATAATTAAGGAAGATGTTATACTGCTTAATTATAAAAATAAAAAAATAATAATCTGCTTTGTTCCCTCTGTTTTTTATGTGCCTATTAGTTCAGTTTTTTGGAGTAAACTTAGAAAAATATCAAGTGGTTCTGGGAAAAGCAATTTATTGCTACAAAAAAAGTTAAACAATGGTTAAATACCCTAAACTAATGATTATTATCGAATTAGGTTAAGAAGCAAAATTCTTTCAAAAATTACTGTCACCTCTCTTTTTGGATTCCAAAATTGGTGAAGTCTTTCTTTAGCATATGAGTCAATCTGGGGGGAATTTTTTTTTTTTTGCTTTATGTTGAATTGAGGTTCAAGATGCTGTTACAACATACCCCAAAATTCTGTTTTCACTTCCTCAAGCATTCTGCACAAACAGGGAAAAGCAAAACCAAAAGCTGTACCTTCCTTTGAAGTCATACTGATACAAAGGACAAAGTATTTGGAGCCAAGGTGAGTGATAATATTTACTCTGCTTTTACATAGAGAGCACTTTTAGCCAAAGGTAAGGTCAAAACATTAAAACAGCTGAATACCCTTTGAGAAATAAACTAATCTGACTCAATGTCTCCAACTGCTACCTTTGTTTCATTTTTATATTGTTACAATAACCTTCCATAATTCAATTCTGTTAAAGATTCTCTCTGATACATACCTTCTAACTAAAATTTCCTATGGACTTCTTTTCAGATTAGATATGATTAGTTAATTATTAAATATAGATAATATCTTGGAGGAAGGGGGAAAGGGTTTGAACAAATAGAAGAGGAAATAGATAAGCAACCCCATGGAATACTGGGCTCAATTATATTAACTTTATGGGTTGAGCACAGCCAGAGAAGTTTCGAACTGGCCAGATCCCAAGGGTAAAAGTATTCGTGTGTAAGTGTGGACATAGATATAAGAGCTGGAAGGGACCATTACAGGTATCTAGTAGAGCCCCTTTACAGGCAAGAAAACAGAGGCTCATAGTCCTCTGATTCAAAGCCCGGAGGCTCTTTCCAGTGCATTACTCTGTGGATAAAGAACAAAGACACACACACACACACACACACACACACACACACACACA
>NW_027185655.1:54529615-54557863 GCF_028583685.1 Petaurus breviceps papuanus | reverse complement strand
ACACACACACACACACACACACACACACACACACACACAGAGTAGCACTGGGAAGGTAGAAGAGAAGGCACAAGGGAGCTCCCGTTAGAGGATCCCATAAAGGGGAAAGGGGGTTGGTGAATGCCTCACTTACCACAAAATGACCCTTCAAGTCCAGAGTCTGTGCTCCACAGCTACAAGCAGAGGTACTATAGCACCACCTGAGAGATGGGCTAAGCCTCGCCCCATCTGTCATGCCCAGGTAGAGCCCCGCCCACCACTCTCTGCAGGGAGGACCTAAGCTCTCTACCTGCCTCTCTCATGAAAGACAAGCCCTTCCCCCCAACCTTATGATTCCAAGGTAGCCTCCCCTACTCCTCAACCCCATCACACTTCCACACAGAGAAAGTTTAAGCCTTGCCCCTTTGCAGCTAATCAATCAACTTTTGTTTCTTGAAATACAATGCGGAGGCTTTTTCTTTGATCATGGTTTTCAGGTAGTCCAATAATTCTTAATTTATCTCTCCTGGATCTGTTTTCCAAGTCATTTGTTTTTCCAATGAAATATTTCACATTTTCTTCTATTTTTCACTCTTTTGACTTTGTTTTATTGTTTCTTGATGTTTCATGGAGTCAGCTTCCACTTGGCCGATTCTAATTTTTAATGAATTATAACATTCAGTGAACTTTTATACCTCTTTTTTTATTTGGCCAATTCTGGTTCTTAAGGAATTCTTTTCTTCAGTGAATTTTTTGCCTCCTTTTCCATTTGGCCTGTTCTGCTTTTTAAGGAGTTCTTTTCTTCAGTGAATTTTTGTTCCTATTTTATCATTAGGCGAATTCTGTTCCTCTCTCCTACTCTCTTCCTTTCCTCTCTATCAATACCACCCTCTTTCTGTGTTTTTTTTTTAACTCACCCATCTCTCCTTTCTTCTCTGACTCTGTCTCTGTTACTCTCTTCTCTCTCTGTATCCCTCTGTCTCTCTCTGTCTCTGTCTCTCTCTCTGTCTCTCTCTCTCCCTCTCTGTCTCTCTCTGTCTCTGTCTCTGTCTCTGTCTCTGTCTCTGTCTCTCTCTCTCTCTCTCTCTCTCACACACACACACACACACACACACACACACACACCATTCAACTGTCTATTTTCTCTAGGATCAAACATAGATGCCCTATTTGACATTTAGGGCACTTTACAACATGGCCTTTACAAACTCTTCCAATATCACACTAAACTTATTCTGAGTCATTCTGAATGACCCAATTTTTTTCTATTCTTGTTTTTCTTCTGATAGTGTCAAACACTCTGTTGGGAAAAGCAACACATAGTTCAATCCCATCCCTTTGTCCTCTGGTTTTTTTTTTAAAAACCTGCAGTTGTTGCACTTCATTTTCAAAGAGGACCAATGATATTGCAAGATGATGTCTTGACTTGTAAGTGAATTGGATTTAAGTGAGGCAGAATTGTCAACCTCAATCTCTCTTCCAGAGCCATCAAAGTTCAGTGGCAAGAGTCAAGGCAACTGATGTTGGCCCAAGATGGTGTTGGCATCTTCTGTCTGACCGAGCTCTAAGCATTCCACGGTACCCGCTTCAGCTACCTTCATGGCCATTGGAACAAATTGTTCTCATTTGACCACTCTGCCTGGGCAAAAGTCTTCACATATGCAAGGTAAACATCCCCCTAACTCAATGGATGAGACCTGTTAAGTACCCTAAATCTGGTTTCGTTCATCAGTTGAGAGGGTTTTAACAGAGTGCTGAGCATGCTACAACTTCTTGGAGCCACAGGGAGAGTTGGGTCACCAGTCGGACACCAGAAATGAATGAACAGCCTTGAAAGGGGGTTGGCAAGGCCACACACCTGAGGTGCTAGTCCTCAATACCCCATACACCTGCTTGTCAGCACTTAGCCACAAGCCTTTTCATCCCACAGCATCCCCCTTATCTCTAATCTCATTTCCCTTCTGTGAGGCAATGGGGAAGATACTTTGGCCTATCTCATTTTGGAAACCTGTGCTTATCAGGATTGTCTTGTACTGATTAATTAATTTTTAATTTTGAAAAACAAAAAAAAAGCAAAACCACTGACTACTTACTATAAGCCTCTAAAATAATGTAAATCTTTAAAATGAGTTTATTTAGATTAAGGTGGCTCAGGAGGTAACTTCAATATATAATATTTTGGGGTTTTGTAATGTCATAATTACAAATGATCATATAAATCACTTCTATAAACAAAACTGTACATCCCCCACCCTACACTTTAGTAGCGAGTGTTTGTGATGGAGGAGGGGATCTCAGTTTTTCAGTAAACCAATTTATTATTTTAGAATTTTACAAGATTTAGAAATTTCTTTCACAGGGCTGCTAAGATTTTATGATCTTTCACAAGAAGAAGGTCCCCAGGAACCTGGCAAGCTGACAGATAAGGAGATTTTTGCAATCTCTCTCTCTGTCTCTCTGTCTCTCTCTCCCTCTTAAAAGGAGTTTATTAATCATCTTAAGGCAACAAGGCCTTGATGGAAGCTGGGTCATGATTTAACCCCCCCTGCTCCTCCCTACTTTGCTTTTATAGAAATTTTTCTTTTTTAAAAAAAATGTTATGTTTATTTTTAGTTTACAACATTCATTTCCACAAGATTTTGAGTTACAGATTTTTCTCCCCATCTTTTCCCCTACCCACCACCCCAAAACAGCGATCCCACTGAATACCCCCTCCCCCAATCTGCACTCTCTTATATCCTCCCCCATACACCCTCCAACTTTCCAATAGAGCAAGATGGATCTCCATAACCCAGTGCCTGTATATCTTATTTCCCAGTTGCATGTAAAAAAAAATAATAATCATCATCTTTTTTAAACATTTGATTTTAAAACTTTGAATTCCAGATTCTTTCCCTTCCTCCCTCATCATCCACCCTTACTGGGAAGATAAGAAATTCAATATAGGTTGTACATGTGTAGTTACTCAAAACATTTCTATAGTAGATTCACTGTGAAAGACTGACTATATTTCCCTCCTTCCTATCCCTCCCACTTGTACTATTTTCTACTTTGACCCTGTCCCTTTCCAAAATGTGTGCTTCTAGCTATCCTCCCCCCCCAATCTGCCCTCCCTTCTATCATCCTCCCCCTTATTCCCTTCTCCCCTACTTTCCTACAGGGTAAGATACCCAATTTAGTGTGTGTATTATTCCCTCCTTAAGCCAAATTCAATGACAGTAAGGTTGACTCATTCCCTTTAACCTTCCTGTTCTTCCCCTCCATTGTAACAGCTTTCTGTTGCCTCTTTTATATGAGATAATTTACCCTATTCTGTCTCTCCCTATCTCCTCTCATTATATTCTTCTCTCACCTCTTAATTTTGTTTTTTAAATATCATCCCTTCCTATTCAATTGATCCTGTGCCCTCTGTCTATGTCTATCTGTACACATATATACACACACTCACATGTGTATTAATAGGCACATATACCCTCCTATATAGATATATGTCTGTACACACACACACACACACACACATATCTATCTATCTATCTATCTATATACATTTATATTCCCTTCAACTATCCTCATGCAGAGAAAAGTCTTATGAGTTACAATTATCATTTTTCCATGTAAGAATGAAAATAGTTCAATTTTGATAAGTTCCTTATGATTTCTTTTTCCTGTTTACCTTCTCATGCTTCTCTTGCTTCTTGTATTTGAATGTCAAATTTTCTATTCAATTCTGTTTTTTTCATCAAGAATGCTTGAAAGTCCTCTATTTCATTGAATGACCATATTTTCCCCTGAAATGTTATACTCAGTTTTGCTGAGTAGTTGATTCTTGGTTTTAATCCTAGTTCCTTTGACCTCTGGAATATCATATTCCAAACCCTTTTATCTATGTAGAAGCTGCTAGATCTTATGTTATCCTGATTGTGTTTCCACAATATTCAAATTGTTTCTTCTTGGCTGCTTGTAATATTTGCTCCTTGATCTGGGAACTCTGGAACCTGGCTATAATATTCCTAGGAATTTTCTTTTGGGGATCTTTTTCAAGAGGTGATCAGTGAATTCTTTCAATTTCTATTTTGCCCTCTGGTTCTAAAATAACAGGGCAATTTTCCTTGAGAATTTCTTGAAGGATAATTTCTAGGTTTTTTTTGATCATGGCTTTCAGGAAGTCCAATAATTTTTAAATTATTTCTCCTGGATCTATTTTCCAGGTCAGTAGTTTTTCCAATGAGATATTTCACATTGCCTTCTATTTTTTTTCATTTGTTTGGATCTGTTTAATATTATCTTTTTAAAATTAAATTTTATGTTTCTTTTTAGTTTACATCATTCATTTTCACAAGATTTTGAGTCACAAATTTTCTCCCCATCTTTCCCCTACCCACTAGTCCAAAACAGTGATCCCACGGTATACTTCCTCCCCCAATCTGCTCTATCCTATATCCTGTTTAATAGTATCCTGATTTCTCATAAGGTCATTAGCTTCCATTTCCTCCAATCTAATTCTGAAGGAATTATTCTCTTCAGTGAGCTTTTGAAATTCTTTTTCCATCTGGAAAATTTGGCTTTTTAAGGCATTCTTCGCCTCATTGGCCTTTTGAGCCTCCTTTGACATTTGAGTTAGTCTATTTTTTAAGGTGTTATTTTCTTCAGTCAGGTTGTTGACTTGCTTTTCATGATTTTTTTTGCATCATTCTCATTTCTCTTCCCAATTTTTCCTCTACTTCTCTTACATGATTTTCAAAAACCTTCTTGAGTTCCCCCATGGCCTGTAACCAGTTCATATTTTTCTTGGAAGCTTTTGGTGCAGGAGTTCTGACTTTGTTGGTTCCCTCCCATTCCATGCTTTGATCCTTTTTTTCCCCAAAAAAGGAATCTAAGGTTTTATTGCTGTGCTTGCTTTGCTTCCTTTGCTTGCTCATGTTGCCACTCAATTACTTGACTTTTGAGCTCTTTGCCACAGTAGAACTCTGCTTCCTGGGAGGAGAGTTTTGTCCCAAATCACTGGGGTTTTTGCAGCTGCTGGAGCTATTAGTTGGGTGCCAGACACCACAAGCTCTGGCTCATTAGTCACACACCCCAGGACCTCTCCCCAGACAGCGACCCAGATCCAAGCAGGTTAAAGCAAGAGTGATTACCCTCTCAATGGTCACTTGGTTCCCCTATGATATGCAGGTAGGAGCTATGAAGCAGCCATGTGGAAGTGGCTGCACAGCTTCCACGCCTCCATCACTTCTCATTCTGTGGGCAGAGGCTAGATGGTGCTTCTCTGTCCCCCCCCGCCAGTTTCACAGAGTTCCACACTGACCTTTTACTTTGGCATTTATGGGTTGATAATTCCAGAAACTGCCATAGCTGCTGGTGACCCACTCTCCCAGAAGTCCACTCCAGCTGCTGCTGGTGAGGGCCAGCCTGGGGCTAACACTGTGGACTCACTCCCAGCTTGGTGCAATAGACCCTTCCTGTCAGCCTGCCAGGCTGCCTTCAGAGGGAGGGTTGTTTCTCTCTGTCACTTTGTGGATTCTGTAGCTCTAAAATTTGTTTAGAGTTGTATTTTATAGGTATTTGAGGTGGTTATGGGGGGAACTCCTGGAGTTTTCCTGCTTCTACACTGCTATCTTGGTTTTGCCCAACAATTTTTCTTTTTAATAGCAAGACAATTCTCATAGGCACAGGTTCCCAAAAAGGGATGGGCCATTGCTTCTCAGGTCCCCCTCCCCCACCCCCATTACCACATCATTGAGATGGGATGAAAACCTCATGTGGGTACAGTGTGGCTACATGCTAACTGGCAGGTGATACAAAGGAACATTGTCCATCTCTCCCAACAGACTAGTTGACACCTCTCCCAGGACACTGGTTAACACGACCCGGAAGATAAGCAAGACTGGAAACAATGGGGTCACTCTGGCTCATTCAGCACAAATTACAGTAATACTTTATTGCTTCTCCTCTTTGAACTTTTGACTTCTGTGTGTTCTCCACACATAGGAAAGTCCATCTTGTTTCCCATTTCCTTCACACTGGTTCTCCCCATGCCAGCCCTCTCCTTGCCTCAACCTCTTGTAATACCCATTTTCTGCAGTTAGTCTTCTAGAATATATCAAGCATTTAGTAAGTTCTGGGGATAGGGAGAAAAGCAATGAAGAACTTCTGCTCACTAGGAGCCCACAGTCTAATGGTGAAGATAACATGTGAACAACTATATACAGACATGATGCAGACTGGGTAAATTGGCAGTCATCTAAGGGTGGGTTGGGAAAAACTTAAAGAAAGTGTGACTTTAAGTTGGACTTGAAGGATGCCAAGAAAACCAGAAAGGAATAAGGAGGACGGAGGAAGTTCCAGGTATGGATGACAGTCAGTGAAAAAGGCTTGAGTTGGGAAATGGAGTCTCTTATGAGAGGAATAGCCAGAGATGTTGGATTGGAAAGGGTGTGCAGGGAAGTAAGGTGTAGAAAGACTGGAAAGGTTGGATAGGACCAGGTTAAGGACAGGAGCTTGAGGGAGAGAGAGAGACAGAGACAGAGAGACAGAGAGAGACAGAGAGAGATAGAGAGAGTCAGAGACAGAGAGACAGAGAGACAGAGAGAGAGAGAGAGACAGAGAGACAGAGACAGAGAGACAGAGACAGAGACAGAGAGAGACAGAGACAGAGAGACAGTGACAGACAGAGAAAGATGGAGTGTGTGTGTGTGTATGTGGTGAGTGTGCATGTGTGAGGGTGTGTCTTGGTTTGTCCTTAGCTTTTGGAAGATGGATTTGTCAGCTGAATGGAGGATAGATTGGATTTGGGAGGAACATAAGACTGAGACACCAGTAGCCTGGAGTGTGGTGATAAGATTCCTTCGTGTCTCAGTTCAAGTGTCTTCTTTCTGAAGTCTCCCCCAGCTTTTAGGAAACCCACTCCCAAAACTACCTTGGCTTCACTTTGTTTAAACTCAGGGTAGTTCATCCTTGTCTAAAAAGGCAGCATTTAATTCCATCAAAAGCAAATTGCAAGTGAAGCTTAGAGGCAGGATTCCTGGTCAAGCAAGAAGGTAGATGAAATGCACACAGATAGTAACAATCCAGAGTTCTTTTATGATGTCCTGAAAGCTAATTATGGGCCAAAGACCTATGGTGCAACTCAACTACTCAGTGCTGACAGGTGGGTTGAACACTTCCATAGCATTCTCAACAGACCATCATCAAACAAGACTGAAGCCAGTGACCATATGTATACCTAAGGTCGGAACTCTCTAGCCAAACTTCCAACTGAAGAAGAGATTTTGAACATCATTAAGCTCCACTTACACGACAAAATGTCTGATGCTAATTCTATTCCATCTGAGATTTACATGGCAGAAGGTCCACTGCTCATACAAAAGCTGATTGAAATCATCCAGGTTATATGGTAAGAGGAGATTATACCCCAGAGTTCAAGGATGCCTCCACTGTCCATCTCTGTAAAGGAAAGGGAAATAGGATGTCTTATAGCAATCGTGGGGGAGGGAGGGGTCTCTCTCTTAGTCATTGCTGGGAAGACTTGTCAGAATCCTCCTTAGCAAGGAGAAGAGCCACAACATCTAATGAGTCAAAGGTGAAGTAGGAGAGAGGGTGGGAAGGTGTGACGAGAGATGAAGAGGCAGGGAGAAGAAGAAGCTATTCTTTTTTTCAATGAAATATTAGGGTAGATACTCAGCTGAGAGGGTAAAAGGAGGTGGAGCCATCTTCAAAGAGAATAAAAATGGCATCAAGGTCAGCTACCTCACTGATGGTAAATTATTTAACTTGAAAAAGCTAAAAGCCAAGACTAAAGTGGAAGGAAAGTTGGTGTGCAATGTTTTGTTCAGAAATGTCTATGCACTCAGTGCAGCCTCTAAAGCAGAGATGCAAGAGGGTATGGATTTATTCTCTGCCCCTTCAGCCTAACAACAACACACACACATACACACACACATACAGGTTCTCCACTAGTCAACACTACACCATCCATTTGTGCAACAATCAATTACAGCAAATGGAGAGATTTTAAATACTGTGAATAAGTTCACTTACCTTGGCAGTATACTTTCCAGGGATGTACATATAGATGATAAAGTTGACATACTCGTTGCCAGAATTAGCTCAGTGTTTGGGAGATGCTGAAGGAAAGTGTGGGAGAGAAGAGGTACAGATCAGTTTCACTAAAATAGGCAGGTCATGAGGGAATGCATGTTTTGGCTATGGCAACCTATGAAACAGAAAAACACAAAGCTACACCCTTCTCTTTCCTTAGGAATGGTGACAGTCATGGAAGAGGAGGCAAACAGTGTTAAGACTCACACAAACTATTGGGGGAAAAATAATGGATTACATAACTACTGGGGGAAATGTTTCAGAGATCAAAAGCTATATAGATCAATGTACTAGACAGTTGTGAAAACAACCTAAGCAGGGCTGACAGTATTTTTAATGAAAATATGAGAGGGGGTAGGTAATCTTTTGCAACTAATAGTCTATAGCCAACCACATCTTTGCTATCACATGATTAAATGAAAAGTTTATTGACTCTAAAATAGCATTAATTCAGCAGAACGGAATGCCACGTTAAGGGCTCTCCTATACAAAGGTTAAAGTAATAGAAGATTTACTTGATAGACACATTAAAGATAACTTTGTCAATTCTTTGATTATTAATAGCAGGTGAGGCATAAAATAAGTGGCAGATGTTTTTGCCATTATGGAGAATGTTGCAAATGAACAACAGAAAACCTTATATTGTATATCAAAGGTTGTTCTTTCCTCATCAAGAATTAGAGAACTTTCTAACATTCTATATATTTCCAGGCCACAAGAATGAAAAAGAAATGATAAAACCAAAAAGGTATAGTCCTTATGTGTTCTCCATTTTCTCATCCTGTCATCTAGCCTCATTCCCTCCCATTTTACTTCTACATCCACTGTTCATATTGGACAACAAAGGACAAAACTGGAGTTTATAACACTTAACATCTATTAACTGTTAGGTGAAGATATATTTGAAGGAGGAATGATGCTGCTATTATTTATGTAATGCTTTAATAGTTTATAATAAAAGTACTTTGCCTGGGACAACCCCATGAAGTATGCAGTGAAATAAATTTACCTAATTTATATGTTTCTTCCTGCTGCTGCCGGACTTTGTTTTACTGTTTAAATTCTCACAGGGCAGCATATTCTTATCTGTATGTGATATAGGCCAAAGTTGACTTGCCGTAAGTATACAGGATGTAAAGGGCTTTAAAAGTCAAATAAAATTTTATATTTGATCCTGGTGGTACTAGGGAGCCACTGAAGTTTATTGAATGAAGGTAGGGAATGACACAGTCAGACTTGTGCTTTAGCAAGATCACTTTGTCAGCTGAGTGGAAGTGGACTGGGGTGGCGGGAGGCTGGAGGCAAGGAAAATAACCAGGCCATCAGAATAGCCTACACATGTCACCTGCATCAGGGCAATGGCAACCAGAATAAATATGAGGGGATGTATATGAAAATGATTTGAAGATTGAAAGTATAAGAACTGGCAACAGATTGGATATGGGGAGTAGGTGGTGGGAGATAGAGAGGAGCAGACGATGACCCCATGTCACAAACCTGAGGGACTGGGAGGATAGTGGTGATCTAAACAATACCAGGGAAGTTAGCAGAGGAGAAGGTTTTAGGGTAAAGAGAATGACTTCTGTTATGCATGTGGCTGATTCTGAGATGTCTACGGGGCATACAGTTCAAGATGTCCAAGATGCAGTTGGCTATGGGACAATGGAGCTCAAGAGAGAGGTTAGGATGGGTATATAAATCTGAGAATCATCTTCACAGAGGTGATAATTGAATCCATTGGAGTTTGTGACATAAACCAAGGAAAAAAACTATACAGAGAGAAGAGAAGAGGACTTAAAAGAGAGCTCTAGGGGTATCCTCTATTAGTGGGCATTACTTGGATGAATATCCGGCAAAGGCAACTGAAAAGGAAAGGACATGAGAACCAGGAAAATGCAATACCAAGAAAACCCAGAGAGGAAAAAGTATACTGGAGAAGAGGGTAATTGATAGTTTCAAAGGTTGTCAGAGAAGTCAAGGATGAGGACTAATAAAAGGTCATTAGATTTGGCAATTAAGATATTATTGTGAATTTTGAAGGGAGTAGTTTCAATTGAATGTGGAGGTCAGAAACCAGAATGCAGAGGGTTTAAAAGAAACTGAAAGGAAAAGTGGAGGCAGAAATTGTAGGGAGTTTGCAGTCTAATGACATGGGGAAAGAGAAATAAAGCAGGCAGGAAGAACTAAATCAAGTAAGAATTTAAGGATGGGAGACACCTGGGTGTGTATAAAGGCAGCAAGAAAAGCATCAGGAAAGACAGGGAGAGGCTAAAGGTTAGTGAGAGAGTAGAGATGATAGAGGAGGCAGTATTCTGGATGAGATGGGATGGAAATGGGATCAAAGCCTTTGCCTTAGCAAGAAGAGCCACCACTTCACATGAAACAGAGGTGAAGTAGGAGAGAGGGTGGGAAGGTATGTGAGTGATGAGAGATGAAGAGGCAGGGAGAAGGAGGAGCTATTCTTTTTTTTTCCATTGAAATATTAGACTAGGGGGCAGCTAGGTGGTACAGTGAGTAAGAGTGCCGGCCCCAGTGTTGGGAGGACCCAGGATTGGTTCGGCCTCAGATACTTTATACCCACACAAAAAAGAACAGGCCATATAACCTTGGGTAAGTTACTTAACCCCAATTGCTTAAAAAAGAAAAAGAAAGAAAGAAATATTAGACTAGGTCCTCAGCTGAGAGGGTAAAAGGAGGTGGAGCCAAAAAAAGTTTTAGAAAAAAATGGAAGATTTTGGAATAGCCACTGTGGTGAGTAGGGTAGAAGATTAATTAGGGGATGTATAAAAAGATTGCCTTCCCATGGTGAGGACCCAGTTGAGATTATGAAACACAAATTTGTAATAGATCCAGGTAACATATTTTTATGTTTCCTTAGCCTAGCCCTATTTAGTACCATCTGAATGGAGGAAAACTCAGCAGATGGTGAGAGTAATCCAAGGTTAGAATTTGGTATGGCATTATCAGGGACATGAAGGCAAGGGACTTGAGTATAAAGGATAGTAGACATTTTAACTAATTCACCAAGGAGCTGAGTTAGGAAAGAGAGGAGACTGTAGTTAGCTAGTCAGCCAACTATCATTTCTTTAAGTACCTACTATGTATCATGAACTTGGGAAAGCACTGAGGATGCAAATAAAGGCAAAAAACAGTCTCAGCTCTTAAGGAACTCGAACTCTAATTGAGGAGACAGCTTGCAAACCACAAGTTGTATATATGTAGGATAAATTGGGGGTGGTCTCAGAGGGAAGACACTAAGATTAAGGAGGACAGGGAAAAGCTTCCTCTAAAATATGGGATTTTAAATGAGACTTAAAGAAAGCCAAGGAAGCCAGGAGATAGAGACAAGGAGGGTTATTGTTCCAAACATGGGAGACTGCCAGAGAAAATGCTAAGTAAGGACAGGAACATCTAGGAGGCAGATGTCACTGGAACATAGGACATATGGAGGAGAGTGCAGATGATCATTGAAGCCATGGGAGCTTGTGAGATCTCTGAATGAAACAGTATAGAGGGAGAAAAGAAGAAGGCCTGGCAAAGAGTCTTAGGGGACACCCAGGTAGCAAGTGAAACCTTGATGAAAGGTAGGAACAGGCCAGGATATAATGGATTTAGAAAGCCCAAAAGAGGGTTTTATATTTAATTCTGGAGGAGATAGGGACCCACTGGAGTTCATTCAATAGTGGTATGCCATGATCATATCTGTGCTTTGCAAATATCAATTTGACAGCTGAATGGAGGATCAACCAGAGTGAGGAGTTTTGAGGCAGCTATTACAACAATTCAGGCAGGAGGTGATGAGGGCTCTTACAAGGGCAGTGGCAATATCAACAGAAAGGGGGAAGGGGTTGGTTATATGAGAGATGTTATTACGCACATAGAAACATGTGCCTAATACAGGGGTAATAGCCTGGGACAGACCTGAGGGATGGAGGAATTAAAGTCACAGTGATGAAAAACAGGGTTAGGAGTCAGAAGGAAGAGAGGATGATAACCAATTATGATCAGATAAAGTAATTTCAGAGTTCATGGACATAGAAGTTGAACACTTACAGGTAATAATGGCAAGGTCATGAGTAGGACCATTTCTGTGTGTAGCTGATATGGACTGGAGGAGTATGCCATGGAATTGAGATTAAGGAATTGGAAAGTTAAGGTATTTAAAGGATTACCAATATGTATGTTGAAGTGGCAGGGGTTGAGGTATAAAGAAAACTTATTGAGAAAGAAAGGAAAATGTCTTGGGGTCAGATTCCTAGCACTGTGTTCTGAGATACTAATGGTCCCAGAAGATCTGATGCCATAAAACTCAAAGATTCATATATGGGAAGAGGCCTAACCCAGGGAGATGGACATCATCACAGGAACCCAGGTGACCCAGGGTGAGAAGAAGCAGGGCTGATCAGTTCACCCAAAAGCACAACTGGAGACAAAGCCTGAACCTGGCACAGAGCCTCAATAAAGGAACAGAAACAGGAGATGAATAAGAAAGAAAACAATGTTCAGTATCAACAATTGTTGTAACTCAAAAGATCATTCCAAGATAGGCAAGAATAACTCCATAAAAACTGCAATCTATGATTTAAAGAGAAAAATGGATTTTCCACAAGAATTACATGAACACCTAGAAGATAAGAAGCAAGAGTTAAATAATTAAATAAATGCTTTGGAGGAAAGAATTGAAAGGTGAATAAATGGTTTAAAAGAGAAAATGCCAAACTTTAAACAAGGAAAGAACTCCCCAAAGATTAGAATAGACCCAAGAGAAATCTGTGACTCCATATTACAGCAGAAAATGTTAGAACAAAGTAAAAAGATTACAAAAATAAAAGGAAATTTAAAGTATCTGATATAAAAAACAATTGACCTGGAAATTGGTCAAGAAGAAATGATTTAAGATCCTTGGACTCTGTAATGAGAATGTAAATTTTAAAGATCTTCCCTGCCCCTAGGCTAAAGTGCACGTGGAGCCTGGGGTGGGAGGCTTGTTTTTCAGTAGATACTTTTTGATTGGCCAGTGGGTCCAAAAGGTTGTTACATTCTCTGAGCCAGGAGAAGGCTATATAAGCCCTGATGTGTAGCTTTGTTTTGGGACTCACTTTGAGAAGTGTTCTGTGATTTGATCTGAATTCTGGAAAGCCATTGTTGAAAGTCCCCTGGCTTTGAAAAACCCAGATGTGGAAACCCAGATGTTGACTGGGTATGGATGTAATGGTTGGACAGTTTGGAAAGCTGTCTACTTGATCTGTTAATGTCTTGATAATTCTGTCTGTATATTTTGAAGTTTGGGGTGCTGACCTTTTTCCCCTGAACAAGGTAAACGATATATGTCTGACTGATTAAAGTAAGCTTGTTAACCCATTTTGAGTTGCTTTCCTTTAACAAAGCAGATCCAAGAACCTGTGGTAGCTGCAAACCCTGAGGACGCTTGGGGTGCTTGCTGCTACAGACTCCCAGAGAACCATTATTTAATTAAAAAAAAATCCTACACACTGTATCTGAGGAAATCTTATATGAAATTTAATTAGACATATTAGTACCAGAGGACAAGATGAAAATACAAATAATCCAATTTCTCAAAAAAATACTCAATAGAAAAATACCCAGGGCGGGCAGCCAGGTAGCACAGCGAGTAAGAGCACCGGCTCCAGTGTCAGGATGACCTGGAGATCGAATCCCGGGCTCAGACACTCAGCACTACACCCAGAAATAACTGGCTGTGTAACCTTGAGCAAGTTACTTAACCCCAATTGCTTAAAAAGAAAAGAAAAATACCCAGGGATATCATAGCTAAAATCCAGAACTGAAAGCATCCAGATGAAAGCAATTCAAGTCCCAAGTATCCCTAGTCAAGATAACATAAGACTTGGAGATTTGCTTGCTTGCAGATTTTACTATTAATGAGATTTTGTAATATAATATTGCAAAAGATGAAGGTTTACAGCTTACTCTAAGTAGAAAAAATTTAAATATTAATATAGAACCATAACTTACTCTATAAATCAGAGTATAATTCTGCATAGGATAAAAAACAAATTTTTAGTGGAATGGAAGTCTTTCAACCTGTAACAGAACTAAGGACTCCCCAGTTTCTCTATAAAAGGGATTAATTTGTTTCCTGCCTCCTCTGACACAGCTTCCTGGACACCTAAGAGTATAAAAAATCCCACCCACATGAGTCAGGGTTCCTGACTTGGCAGACATCTGAAGACTAAGAAAGTCATCATGCCCTGGAATATTGACCAGATGTATTTCCATATGAAGATAAGAACAGTTCCATCTATGGAAGCTACCAAAGACAGTATTCTTGTTACCAGCCTTCCTGTGTTACAACAAAACAAACCTTTTGTTAATTGCTCAATGACTTACAAGTGCCTCATATATTATCCCCAAATTAAACCTGAACTAACAGAATATAGGTCAGGCTCTAACACAAGCATATCTGAAGAAAAGACCAAAGGAGTATAGGAATTTTGAAGTGCAAATGCAAGAACCCAAAGAAAATTTAAAGGTAAATTTATTTGAGCAAAGGGAAGGAAAGGTAATGTGATGCTAACTTTCAAATAGAGAAAGAAGAGAAAAAATACCTTCAGAACTTTCATACCTTCAAAATGTATGGACAAAAATTAATAAATTAAAATTTTTGAAAAGAGGAGGGTGTATGTGTATATAAATATATATGTGAGTGTGGGCATATGTATGTTCATGTTTACATAGACAGAGGGCACAGGATGAGTTGAATATGAAGGGATGATATCTAAAAAATAAAATTAAGAGGTAAGAGACAGATTTATTGGGAGAAGGAGAAAGGGAGAGATAGATTAGGGTAAATTATCTCATATAAAAGAAGCAAGAGAAAATTGTTACAATGGAGGGGAAGAGCAGAAAGGTGAAAGGGAATGGGACAAACTTATTCTCATTGAATTTGGCTTAAGAAGGGAATAACATACACACTCAATTGGGTATCTTACCTTACACGAAAGTAGGCGGGGAAGGGGATAAGAGGGGGGACGACAGAAGGAAGGGCAGATTGGGAGAAAGGGTAGTTAGAAGCAAACATTTTTTTAAAAGGGATAGGGTCAAAGGAGAAAATGGAATAAGTAAGGAGAAGGATAGGATGGAAGGAAACAGTTAGTCTTTCACAATGTAACTACTATGGAAATGATTTGGGTAACTACACATGTACAACCTATATTGAATTGCTTATCTTCCCACTGGGGGTGGTTGAGGAGGGAAGAAGGGAAAAATCTGGAACTCAAAGTTTTAAAAACAAATGTTTAAAAAGAAATTTGTCTTTTACGTGCAACTGGGAAATAAGATATACAGGCACTGGGGTATAGAAATCCATCTTGCCCTACTAGAAAGTTGCGGGGGGAGGAATGAGGGAGGATATAAGAGAGAACACATTGGGGGAAGGGGTATTCAGTAAGCTTGCTATTTTGGCATGGGGGTAGGGGAAAAATGGGGAGAAAAAAATTGTAACTCAAAATCTTGTGGAAATGAATGTTGAAAACTAAAAATAAATAAATAAATATTTTTTAAAAATAAAAAAAAGAAATGATGAGCAGGATGCTCTCAGAAAAACTGGAAAGACATGTACTGACACAAAGTGAAGTGAGCAGAACCATTGTACATGGCAAAAGCAATACTGTATGATGACCAACTGAATGACTTAGCTATTCTCTGCAATCAAATGATCCGTGGCAATTTTTAACAGCAAGCACCCCAGCATCCCCAGAGTGGCTGCCAACACAGGTTCTTAGATATGCTTTTCTAAAGGAAATCAACTCAAAATGGGTTAACAATCTTGCTTTAATCAAACCTATGTCATGTACCTAGTTCAGGGGAAAAAGGTCAACACCCTGAACTGCAGAGAATACAAACAAGTTACAAGCAGAAGTTACAAGCAGACAGGCTTCCAACTGTCTGACCATTGCATCCATACCTAGTCACAGTTACCAGAGAGGGAAGCACCAACATCTGGGTTTTCAAAGCCAGGGAGCTCGACGGCTGCCCAGAGTATCGTCTGGTGAAATCACACAACACGTCTCAAAGTGAGACCCAAAACAAAGCCTCACATCAGGCTTTATATATTCTCCTGGCTCAGAGAATGTCACAACTCTCTTGACCCACTGCCCAATCAAGAGCACCAAGGTGTGGGCATTCTTGAAAACCAAGCCTCCTTCCATAGGCTCCAGGTGCACTTAAGCTATCAAAGGGCCTAGGGGCAGGGAAGATCTTAAATTCCCAGTTCCATAACACAATTCCAAAGGACTTAGGATGGAAAATACTATCTATCTACAGAGAAAGAACCAATGAAGTCTGAATGCAAATAAAATGATACTTTTTTTTTACTTTTCTTTTTTTTTTTTGTTTTTTTAGTCTGTTTTCTTTCACAACATGATTTTTGTGAAAATGTTTTGTATGCCTGCCCATGTATAACATCAAATTGCTTGCCTTCTCAATGAGGCAGAATGGAGGGTAAAGGGAGAATATGAAATTCAAATTTTTAAACAATGAATGTTAAAAACTTTTTACATGTAATTGGGAAAATAAAATATTAAATAAAAAGTACAAAAAATACTGTAGAATATAATAAATTTTGCATCTATTGAGTATTTAGAGAAAAAAAAGGGAAGGGAAAAGGAATATTCTACCATAGAAAGAAGATAATGGGGTTATGTATCTATATAAACACAGAAGAAAGTATGGGAGGAGAAAACATCAGAACTTCAATCTTATCTGAAACATACAGAAGGGAGTATACACATAAAAATATTTTGTTTTAGAAATACATCAAACTCACAAGGGAAGCAAGTAGAAATGGGGGTGAGTTCTCCAGAGGGAGGATGATACCAGGGAGGGAATATT
This sequence comes from Petaurus breviceps papuanus, assembly GCF_028583685.1. Classification (NCBI taxonomy): domain Eukaryota; kingdom Metazoa; phylum Chordata; class Mammalia; order Diprotodontia; family Petauridae; genus Petaurus; species Petaurus breviceps. The sequence goes on along the minus strand of NW_027185655.1, from coordinate 54,540,916 downwards.
CGTAAACCAAACAAACTTCCTGAAGGAGACAGTAAAATGTAGAGGGGGGAAGGAAGAAAAGAATAAGGAAGGAGTTTCTATCTCAAACAGATTCAAGATCATTTCCTTCTGGGAAGTTCATTTCCTTACAGTGGTAAGTCTGGGTCTTGTGGAATAGATGGGGTTTAGACAGAATGCTGTTGAATGGAGTTAGCTGCCTACCTATGCCAAATGCATTTTTCTTTTAGGTGAAATACCATATTGTGTATGATCTAGTTGATGGTACAGCTTCATGGGTATGGGAGGATTTCCTGGTGAGGGAAGAGAATTATATCTTGCATCTTTTGTGTTTCCTGCATTCTATCTGTGGAATAAAATAAAAGCTACCATAAACCCGGTATGCACTATTTCCTTTAGTATTTGGATAGTAATTGGAGTGCTTTTTCACTGTGGAGACCTTGACTGAAACTTTATTTTTTAATTTTCTTCCTAAATATTTTTTCCAATTGCATGTAAAAACAATTTTCAACATTTTTTAAAATTTTGAGTTCCAAATTCTCACCTTTCCTTCTCTCTTTCCCTACTTTCTGAGATAGTAAGCAATCTGTTATAGATTATACGTGTGTAATCATGCAAAATATATTTCCATATTAGTCATGTTGTGAAAGAAAATGGGAAAAAACATAAAAAATAAAGAGAAAAATAGTATGTTTTGATCTGCATTTAGACTCCATTAGTTCTTTCTCTGGAGATTATGGCATTCTTCATAGTGAGTCCTTTGCAATAGTCTTAAATCATTGTATTACTGAGAATATTTAAGTCATTCAAAGTTGATCCTCATAAAATATTTCTGTTAATTGTGTACAATGTTCTCCTGGTTCTGTTCACTTCCCTTTGCATTAGCCGATGTAAGTCTTTCCACGTTTTCCTGAAACCATGCTGCTCATTATCTCTTATTGCACAATAGTATTCCATTATAACCATATACCACAACTTGTTCAGCTATTCCTCAGTCGATGGGCATCCCCTCAAATTCCAGTTCTTTGCCACCACAAAAAGAGCTGCTATAAATACTTTTTAGGCTTAAACTCTCTTCAGAAATCCTCAGGAAAAAAAATGGGGAGGGGGGATGACTGAAAATATATGATTTTTTTTTTTTTTTGCTTTTTGGAGGGTAATTGGGATTAAGCAACCTGCCCAAGGTCACGTGGCTAGTTGTGTGTGTGTGTGTGTGTGTGTGTGTGTGTGTGTGTGTGTTAAGTGTCAGAGGCTGGATCCAAACTCAGGTCCTCCAGACTCCAGGGCCAGTGCTCTATTCACTGCACCACCTAGCAACCCCATGATTTTTTTTTTTGTCAAAATGATCAAAAGTGTTTTGTGTAAGCCCAGAGCTTGGGATACTGGAACATGACTTACACGTATTTTTCAGTCTCGGTCATGTAGTTAGGTAAGTAACCCATCAAATTAGATTTTTAGCATCCATCTTGTATAGGCCTTCTGAATGAGCTGCACCCAGAAATTAGTGATAAGAGGAGATAGAGTTGGATTATATTTAGGAAATTAGGAAATGAAGCCAAACTGACCACTGCTGTCACAAAATCCCATTAACGACCATATTCTCTTGATAACATAATATGAATAGATAATGGAACTCCAAAATCTTGGGATAGGTATGAGAGGCAACATGACACCAGGCAAGTCTCTATGATGATAAATTGAAGAGGAGATGCTCATCTGGAATGGTAAAGGGAGACTCCTCACCTAGAAATTCCCTCTATTGATGAAATAACAGATCTATCCATTATTCCATCATCTTAGAAGAATCAAAATGACAAGTAATACAATGGGCAATAGAATGGTACAAGGTGGGCATATGCCCTATGACTGAAGGTGTTTATATTTTTTAAAAGTGAGGTAAAAAATATTATTGAGAACATAAGGCCAGAAAAGTTGGACTGGTCATTTAGTCAGAGTAAGAGGCAGCTCACATCCTGAATGACACAAGGTTACTCTTTGGATTCTACAAGACCTTAAAGGTAGCCTCCAGGCTCTTGAGTGGATCTTCTATGTAAAGACAAACACAAGTATAACACAGGATGTGAAGATATGGAGGAGATGAAATTACCACTGGTGGAAAAAGTATCTGCAGCAATGGAATCATGAATCCACCAAAGTCTCACTGTGGCTTAAGGGAAGAGCCTGGGATTTGGAGTCACGAGTGAATGCTGCCATCAGGAAAGTCTTTTGTAAACTTTAAAACACTGTATAAATGGGAGTTGTTTATTAATGATGGTTGATATAACTAATTACATAGTGATTAACAATATCAACAAATATAATGATATATCTCCTTCTAAATTGTTCAATATCCCAAATATCTTAAAAAAAAAAAAACAAAAAGGAAAAGGACCTATATGTATAAAAATATTTATATCAGTTCTTGTAGTGGTGGCAAAGAATTGGAAAGTGAGAGGATGCCAGCTGTAGAATGGTGAACAATTTGTGATAGATGGTTTTGATGAATGCTTTCAGAAAAACCTGGACTTACAGGAACTGATGGAAAATGAGCAAAACAAGGAGAATATTAGTAATAGCAGTATTGTATGATGATCAAGTGTGAATGATTTAGCCATTCTCAGCAGTATAACGATCCAAGACAATTCTGAAGGACTTAAGGACAAAAAAATGCTATCCATCTCCAGAGAAAAACATGGAGTCTGAATGCGGATCTAAGCATACATTTTTTTAAACTTTAAAAAATTTTTAGATTTTAAATTGTTTTCTTTCACAACATGACTAATATGAAAATGTTTTACATGAATGCACATGTGTATTGTTCAATCATTTTTCAGTCATGCCCAATTCTTTTTGGCCCCTTTTAGGGTTTTCTTGGTAAAGATACTATAGTGGTTTACCATTTTCTTTTCCAGCTCATTTTATAGATGAAGAACTGAGGCAGTGATAAGTGACTTGCCCAGGGTCACACAGTTAGTGTCTGAGGCCAGATTTGAACTCATAAAGATGTCTTCCTGACTCTAGGACCAATGCTCTATCCACTGTGTGGATATCTGGTTGCACATCTATATCTAATTGCTTGCCTTCTCAATGAGGGGGAAGGGAGTGAGAGAGGGAATAAATCTGGAACTCAAAAATTCTTTAAAAGAATGTTAACAACTGTTTTTACATGTAATTGGGGAAAATAATTATTTTTTTTAAAAGATGAGGAGCAAGCGGAGTGAAGATAGAAGACTTAAGAAATTTCATGCCCTGGGGGGGCAGAGTCAAGATGGCAGAGTAGAAGCAGCACCTTCTCGCTGCTCCGGCTTCCACCTTCCCCAATCCATATAAAAAGGGGACTCTAAACAAACTTTGAAGCTGCAGAACCCACAAATGTCACAGAGAAGCTAACCTCCCACCCGGCAGACCTGCAGCAAGAGCCAAGGCCAGGCTCGCCTCCCTCCACCCTGAGCTGGAGGTGTTAGCCCCAGGGTGGGCCTGAGCAGCCGCTGGCTGGAGAACTCCAAATCACCAGCAGCTGTGGCCATTTCCAGATTCATCAACACATAGATGCGGAGGACCAAATAAGAGGTCAGTGCAGTATGGACTTTGGGACCAGTAGTGGGGAATGCATCAGCTTTTGCCCCCGGGGCGAGAAGCTGCTGAGACACCTGGCACAGCCAGCGCCATGTGGCAGCTTCAGTTCCTGGCCTGCAGAGTGTAGGGGGACCAAGCACCAGTCTGAGGGGTAATTGCTCTTGCTTTAACCTGCTTGGATCTGGATTGCAGTCTAAGGTGGAGGTCCTGGGGTGCGTGACCAGCTTGCCAGAGTGTGTGGAGACCTCAGAGAGGGCACCCAACTAATACCTCTGGAAGCTGAGAAAACCCCAGCATTTGGGAACAAAGGCTCCCCTGTCTGGTGGCAGAGTCCTACTGTGGCAAAAAGCCCAGGGGTCAAGTGACTGAGGGGCTACATGACCAGACAAAGGAAGCAAAAAAAACAGAAGACTCCAACATTAGACTCCTATTTTGGGGAGAAAAAGGAGCTAAACATGGAACAGGAGGAAGACAGTGAAGTCAGAACTCCTGCACCAAAAGCTTCAAAGGAAAATATGAGCTGGTTACAGGCCATAGAGGACCTTAAGAAGCAGATAAGAGAAGTGGAGGAAAAATTGGGAAGAAGAGAAATGAGAACGATGCAAGAAAATTACAAAATGAGTCAACAGCCTGACTGAGGAAAATAACCTTAAAAAACAGATTGACTCAGTTGGCAAAAGAGGCTCAAAAAGGCAATGAGGAGAGGAATGCCTTGAAAAGCTGAATTTGCCAGATGGAAAAAGAATTTCAAAAGCTCAATGAGGAGACTCGTTCCCTCAGATTTAGATTGGAGCAAAGGGAAGCTAGTGACTTTAAGAGAAATCAAGATGCTGTTAAACAGATCAAACGAAAGAATAGAAGGCAATGTGAAATATCTTATGGGAAAACCATTGACCTGGAAAATATATCCAGGAGAGATAATTTAAAAATTACTGGACTACCTGAAAGACATGATCAGGGAAACAACCTAGAAATCATTCTCCAAGAAATTCTCAAGGAAAATTGCCCTGATGTTTTAGAACCAGAAGGCAAAATAGAGGTTGAAAGAATCCACTGATCACCTCCTGAAAAAGATTCCAAAAAGAAAACTCCTAGGAATATTTTAGCCAGGTTCCAGAATTCCCAGATCAAGTAGAGAATATTACGAGCAGCCAGGAAGAAACAATTTGAATATTGTGGAAACACAATCAGGATAACACAGGATCTGGAAGCTTCTACACTGAGGGACTGAAGGGCCTGGAATAGGATATTCTGGAGGGCAGAGGAGCTGGGATTAAAACCAAGAATCACCTACCCGGCAAAACTGAGTATCATCTTTCAGGGGAAAATATGGTCATTCAGTGGAATAGAGGACTTTCGAGCATTCTTAATGAAAAAACCAAAGTTGAAAATTTGACATCCAGATACAAGAAGCAAGAGAAGCTTGAGAAGGTAAACAGGGAAAAGAAATCATAAGCCACTGATCAAAGTTGAACTATTAACATTCCTACATGGAAAAACGATAATTGTAACTGATGAAACTTTTCTCAGTATTAAAATAGTTGAAGGGAATAGAAATATATATATACATATATATATATATATATGTCTATTATATCGGAGGGTATACGGGCATATGAATACATGTGTCATTGTGTGTATATATGCTTACAGGCATACATAGATAGAGGGCACAGGACCAATTTAATAGGAAGGGATGATACTTAAAAAGGGAAATTAAGAGGTGAGAGAGAAATATAATGAGAGGAGATGGAGAGAGACAGAATGGGGTAAACTATCTCATAAAGAAGAGGCAAGGGAAAAGGGTTACAATGGAGGGGAAGAATAGGAAGGCAAAAGGGAATGGGTCAACCTTATTCTCACTGAATTTGGCTCGGGGAGGGAATGAAATACACACTAAACAGGGTATCTCACCCTACAGGAGAGTAGGGGGAAAGGGATGAGAGGGGGGAATGATAGAAGAGAGGGCAGGCTGGGGGGGAGGGAAGTTGGAAGCACTCACTTTTGAAAAGGGATGGGATCAAAGTAGAGAATAGAACAAGTGGGTGGTGGGATAGGAGGGAGGGAAATATAGTCAGCCTTTTACAATATATCTACTATGTTAATGTTTTGCATTAGCTACACATATACAATCCATACTGAACTGCTTATCTTCCCAGTAAGGGTGAGTGACAAGGGAGGAAGGGAATGAATCTGGAATTCAAAGTTTTAAAATCAAATGTTTAAAATTATATATACATATATACTATAACTAATACTATGTTACATATAATTGGGAAAGAAGATATACAGGCACTGGGACATAGAGATCCACCATGAACTGCTGGAAAAGTCTAAGGTTCAGGATGTGGGGCCGGGAGCTGATGGGCAGAATTGGCAAAACCATGATGCAGAGCGGGGTACCTTCGGAACGTTTATGGCCATCAGAATGGGCATCCATTGCTGACCGTGCCGGCTGCACCTCTTTCAACATCCCCTCACACCTCCTCGTATAATATAATAAAAGGCTTTGAGTAAAAAAAAAAAAAGATACAGGAAACAGTGTTGCTTATGTTGTTATACACACAGTGTACAGTTATTTTGTTTAACTGTTTCTCATTATTATTAGAATGGGTGCAATTCCAAAGGGAGGTGGGGAGTACAGTATATCCAGAAATCGTTGGGATGTTTATAGAAAGGTAACAATAAAGCAGAACAATGTTACAGAGGCAAGTTATGAAAGATTTTACACCTTAGTGCTTCATAAAACAGAGATACATAGTAGGAAAAAAAAAACAATGCTAGAGAAAGTTTGGCAATAGCTTCAACTAAGTCAGGCAATCCTGAGACCATTTAAGTATGAAACTGGAAGGACAAGGAAAAAAATGGAAAAGATCTGTCCATAATTCTACATCAAACTTTCTCTGTTAGTAAAGGGGGGGCCACATTTTAATTCTAATGTTAAGACTCCACTGGGCTCCACAGTGAAGTAGAAACAGAAATACAGAAAATAAAGAGGGACGGAAAAGCTTAAATAGACTAAGTACATGGGAAAAGGATTTACTGGAGCCATGGGGGACAATCTGTGCAAGAACCTATACATGGTACATGAAAGGTTGTGTGAGAAACAGGATGGTTGTTTGGCTGGATTATAGAGTAAAATGCACAAACGTGAGTAACGCATAAGTCAACTAAAAAGGCAGTTTGAAGACAGATTGTGAAGGGTTTTAAATGACAAACAAGAGTTTTTATTTGAGGCAAAAATGTGTCTTAGTACATAGAGAGCTTGGCCTAGAATCAGGAAAATATGAGTTTAAATCTGTTCTCAGACACTTACTAGCTGTGTTGCCCTGAGCAAGTCACTTAACCTCTCTCTCAGTTTTCTTAGAGGTAAAATGGTGATAACTATCTAATAATAAATCACAATTGGTTTGGGCAATAATGATAAAAAAAACTGATCATTAATGGTTTTTATGATCTGTAGTGACATCTCATGGTAGAGATTAGTTGGTGGAGCTGTTATGCATGTTCTGACATGGATATATACACATACAGACATCTATTAAGGTAGTTATTGCATATATTTTATATAATATGTAAGTTGCTAATATATGAATACATATTTATATATATCATATATTTTAGTAAGACACACACACATATATATACAACTACCTCACAATTTGAATCATTCCTGACATATCTACTATGCACAACTCTTATTAGAGTATTCTTTCGAATATTCTTTCATATTGTTAATCATTTACAATTCTTCTTTGTTCAAATCCCTTAACCATTTATCTATTGTGGAATGATTTCTGGTTTCCATACATCTGTTAGTTGCTATATGTCTTTCATATCAAACCCTATTCAGGGATATTAAATACCAAGATTTTTTTCCTTCGTTTTTTGCTTTTTCCATCTAGTTGCAATTTCATGCAACTGAAATTTTCTGTTTTATCTTTTGTAATCGCCTCAATCCCTTATTTGGTTGAGAATCTTCCCCTTAAACACAACTGATCTGATTCTCTTCTAATTATTTTAATGCTGGGACCTTTAATATTCAGTTTCCATATTTATTTTTTTAAATTATGGCATATGAAAATGTTTATCTAAATCTCATTTCTCCCTAATTGCTTTCCAATATTTCCAACAATTATTATTAAAGAATTCTTCCCCATACTGTTCAATCAAATTCTGTATTAATATTCAATTCATAATTCAATTATTTGATTCTTCTTTGTCTAACCTGTTGCACTGGTTTATTTTTTAACTAGTGGTAAATTGTTTTAATGGTTACTACTTGACAATATGGGGTTTGGAATTGCTTAATCTTCCTTTCATCCTTATTTTTTCCCATTATCCATTTTCCATGATATTCTAGAAACTTAGTTTTTCTAGTCGAATATGATTACACTGTCTAGCTTAGTCAGGGATCCCACTGATAGTTTTACTGGCATACCATCGAGCTTACAAATTAAAGTAGGTACTTAGGTAGGATTGGCATATTGGCATAGTCCAGCACTAGCACTGAATATGCCTTCAGTTTTTTTTTTATCTTACAGGAGCATTTGTAACCACACACACACACACATACACACACACACACCTAATTGCATCTGAAGTTTTTGAGTGTGTATTAGTTGATTGACTCCTATTTTTTTTTTGTTTTGCAATTTGTAGTTATTTTCAAAGGAACTTCCCTTCCTATTATTCTCTCCTAGATTATATTATTTTTGTGTAGAAATATTCTTTTTATGAGTACTGGCCCTGGAGTCAGGAGTACCTGAGTTCAAATCCGGCCTCAGACACAATACAAAAAGTAGCTGTGACCTTGGGCAAGTCACTTAACCCCAATTGCTCTCCAAAAAGTGCAAAAAAAAAAATTTCTTATTTTTATGGATGTTTTGCATGCTGAAACTATTCTCTCTTGACAAACCATGAATAGAATACACACTGACAGCAATGGAGACATTGCTGGAAAAATCAGTCTCCACATCCTTACTGTCAACAAAACCAAAAAATTAAAGAAAGTTGCACCTACATGGAGGCTCAATTTAATAGGTTCTCTTGGAAAGGCACATAAAGGCATTGTAAGAACTCCTGGTTGGGAGACAAGAAGTATTCTTCAAATTTTCCCGTCATTTCTTGCTTGCTTTACAAGATATACTGCTTACAACCTTCTACCAACCATCTCTAAGGTTTTACAAATTAAGTTCATATTCTAAACTAGCCCTCTCCTTGGTATCCATGCTCCTCTTCTCCACAAGGAGGTCAAAGGTCAAGTCTTTGGCTAAATAAGGGAATTTCCAGATTCTTACAGCCTTCCTTGTTATGGAGATAGCTTTGTATCAGCTTTACTTCAGTAGGAAGGGGTTACAGCCCATGTCCATGTTTGTTTCTTTATCATTTTCCCACTGGGTAGCATTGCTTGTTTAGATAGTTTGTTGATTTTTCTCTATTCTGGAGGCAGCAAAGTGGTTCTAGATAAAGTGCTGGGCCTGGAGTTGGGAAGACCTGAGTTCAAACATGGCCTCACATACTTATTAGCAATCTATCTCTAGGCAAATTAAACCTCTAGCTAATTCAATTTCATCTATAAAATGGGAATCACAATAGCACCTATCTGCCAGGGGTGTTGTAAGGATAAAATGAGCTACTATTTATAAAACACTTGGTGGTACCTGGTAGGTCCCTAATAAATCCTTGCTATTTTTCTTCCTTTTGTCCTTTCTACTTAACAAAGTCAAGTTTATGATCTCACGCAGATTATTTTAAAATGATTCACACACTGGTAACAAAAACTTGCTCTTTTGTTTTAACCATGCCCACCATCTTCCAATTCTATCTTTAAATGCACTCAGGTAAATAAATGATGTTGCACGATTGGGAAAAATGCAGCCTCTGTAGTTAGCTGGCCCTTAGAAAGCAGTCATCATCTGATACCAGGACTATTCCTGCATGAAAAACCTACCAAAACATACACTGAAGTGGGCTTTTGAGAACCTAGGTTCACTACATTGCAATGAGGCATCAGCACAGGATTCCATGGGAGGAAACCTCCCTTGTAAATGTTCTTGCAGCTAATGTTTCATACAAGGCTGTGAGATTCTTTTTTGTTTGCAAATGGATTTGGGAAAGTTCACTCTTTAAATTTTCTTGATGAGAATAGAGCTCTGAGGGAAATTCCTTTCTGTCTGAAGGCGGAGACAGCCTCTTTTCCTCTTTAACCAGTAAATCCAATTCACCCCAGCAAGAACAGTCTAAATAAGAACCAGGGGAAAGTTCTTTATTGCTTTGTTCTACATTTTCAGACATACTGGCATAGTGAATAAGGGTGTTACAGAACAGTAGTCCTGTATTGTGTGGCAATCACAAACCACGTGCTCCCAAAGAAGGGAAGGTCATCCCAGGAGGAATATTAAGAGTGAAAATGGCCAGTCAGGGTTATAGTGTTCCATCAAGCCCCTCTAAGGGAAACTTCCTAACTATGGGGGATTCAATGGTAAAAACCTTAGGGGTATGAAAGCTTTACTCCATTACAAAACCCTGGACATCAAATTGAGATCAGTTTGCAAAGCCTGTGGCATAGCCCTGAGTGCAAGAATCGTGGGGGGTGGGCTGTTGGAGCAGCAACCACACTGGCATATCCAGGAAGGCTGCTAGCACAGGTTCTTAGATCTGCTTTCCTAGAAAAGATAGCTCTTTAAGGGGTCAGCAGTCTTTTAAAAGGTGCAAAAGTCAGACATTATATCCCACTAACATTACAGGTGTCATTCTCCATAAGTATGTATGAGAGTCAGTACAAACTTTTTGTCTGAAATTGCATTCCAGCACTTGGTGCAATGACTGGAACATAGCAACCACTGAACAAAATGCTTTACCCTATGCAATAAAAGGGTCAGAACATAGTTTGCTATCATAACTGCTAGACATCCATCCAAAGGATGACACTTCAATTTTAAGTTTGCTGTGAGATAAATGAGAATTTCGTTTCAAACATATCTAAAATGAGGGAGGGGAATCAGTAAACTTCATAGAAATTTATTTTTTGAAATAAAAGCATTCAAAGTAACAAAATTTTATTGTAGAAGTGGTCACACAAACATTAACAAGTACCATGATGACATGCTGCATTTAAATGATATAAATAAGAAACAGCATTTACATAATAGTAAAAAGGGAATACACCACTTATAAGTTTAGACTTTTTCCCCTCAAAGTATATTGATCACCAGACTGAAAGACAGTTGATGCCGCCAGCAGGAATTAAGAGGCCTGAATGCTAGTTCCTGTGTCCTCATTTTGGCCTCAGTTAGCACCGCAGATGGACAGAGGGCCTCCTTCACAGGCTCCTCACTGTGTGATCTTAAACAAATCATCCAATCTTTCTGTGCCTCTGTTTCTTCCTCGGTAAACAGGGGAGTGAGACTATGTGGCTTCACCTTTGAAATCCTTTTCATGGGCGGCCAGGTAGCACAGCAAGTAAGAGCACCGGCTCCAGTGTTGAGAAGACCTGGAGATCGAATCCCGGGCTCAGACACTTAGCACCCACCCAGAAACACCTGGCCGTGTAACCTTGAGCAAGTTACTTAACCCCAAGTAAGAGCACCGGCTCCAATGTTGGGACGACCTGGAGATTGAATCCCAGGCTCAGATACTCAGCACCACACCCAGAAATAACTGGCCATGTAACCTTGAGCAAGTTACTTAACCCTGATTGCTAAAAAGAAAAAAAAAAAAAGGAAA
>NW_027185655.1:54464970-54529515 GCF_028583685.1 Petaurus breviceps papuanus | reverse complement strand
AAATCCTTTTCAGCTCTAGATCTGTTTTTTTTTTTTTTAAAGCAATCAGGGTTAAGTAACTTTCTCAAGGTTACACGGCCAGTTATTTCTGGGTGTGGTGCTGAGTGTCTGAGGCCGGATTTGTCTAGATCTGTGTTAAGGCCTATGTTCAGTAAATCAACCAAAGGTTCTAGAAAGGAATGAAATTTTGCCATTTTCTAATGATTATATATGTCTCTGAAAATAATTTAACATGCACAGACATTTTTCAACACTGAATGCTGATACTTGGATAGGTCCTCAGCCATCTTTGGAAAACTTTTACCTTGTGTCCATTTGGTTCGTTCTTTGTCTATGAAGGCTTTTGACTTGAAGAAGCATAACCAGAACCATTCTCTCCGCGAATCCGGGGCGCCTGAAGATCTAGTCTGTAGTTTTGCTGCCTGCTTCCCACTGGGTCCATTTTGTTTCCATGCAAGTAAGCTTCCCACACCCTCACTGATTGCTGTGGGTGCCAAGCTGCTGCTGATTAGGGCAATGACTGGTTTTAAAACTACTCTGTACATACAATGTTGTTTCAAGTTGAATCCCTATCATCTCTTTGATTTGTGTTGCTTAGTCAGTCATTTTTCAGTTTTTCTCACAGCCGGTGGATGCCTGTCTGCCAGCCCATGTGATCAGTCTGGGCACAGGCACCCCTCCTATGCTGGTGAACAAGTGGCATTTCAGCACCTTGGCTTCAGCACCTTAGTAATGAATCCTGCTTGCCCTTGATAAGTATGGCTCATAGATAACACCTGACTTAACCCACATTTTTGCCCAAATAGAATTCTGGTTTCTAAATTTAATATTCAAATGAGTATTATTTTATAGATATAAAAACCCTCACCTCATGTCCCTTGTGTATTCAGAAAGTAAGAATAAAATTTTAATGTGTATGTTTAAAAAAACTACATCTATCACACTCTTGCTCATTTCCAAACGTGAATTTTGCAAATAAAAGCCTGCCACTGCTAGTCTCTAGCAATACCATGATTCTGGCAGAGGTCCAGAAAGCATCATCATCTATTTTTTGTCATTTGACAAAAGTGGAAGGCATACTCATAAATTCAGTTTTAAAAAACCAGGTCAGGATGACTGAGCTCACCTGTTGGAAGGACTCCCAGAATGGAAACTCCACTTATGCTGATCTAAAGCTAATCTAAATTCTTCATTCCCTGGGGCACTGAGAGGTGTGGTGACTTGCCCTGGGTAAAATCTAAGATACAGTTGCAAACCAGGTCTTCCTGAGGCCACAGCCATCCTACCTTTCATAGGTGAGTAAAATGCGTTAATTATTCCATAATACCTCCAAAATTCATGATAGTGTATCACTAAGAAGTGTTCTGTTTCCTAAATATCTAATTACTCTTAGAATTTTTAAGATAAAATAGTTTCTTCTTATAACAAATGTCAACATTCATTTGTTTTTCTTTACAAGTCAATATATTAACTCCTAATTAGCTTCCGTTTCAACTACCTGAATTTGAGGTAGCAATGTATTTGTTCTATTAAATGGAGAAATGGTGATTCTCTCCCAAACCCTCAAACCCCACCCACTGCCATACTGTATTAGGCTCAAGGTGTGCAATTTAAGTTACCAAGGAAACACAGTCCTCAGACCTATCATTCACTGGCTTGGCATAACATATTAAAATGCATGGATTTTCTTAGGGAGAAAAATATAGCTCCTTAGTAAGCATGGACATAATACATGGCACCTGCTTCTTTGCATGGAAGGTAATGTCTAAGGAATAAGATTCAAACTCTGTGGCGACCCTCCTATTGACTCTGGTAAGGATTTGCATGATCTCAAGCTTGTGACCATACTGTTTCAGCACTGCACAAAGTGACTGGATAAACCAGGAGCCATCCTTTGAATTTCTCCAAGAATAGTAGCCTACAAAAAAACAAAACCCCACAAGCTGTCAGAAAGTGACAATATTGGAGTTGATTCCAAAAACAATTACAAAAATCTAAAAAATAGGTATGGATTCTAATAGACCGCATTGGACATGGGATGAAAAAATGCTCTTTATGTCTTGGAACAATGATTTTGATGAATTGCAAGAAAAAACACGATGTAATTCCATCCCCTTGTATCACCTACTTTTTTGATAAGGAAATTCAAAACAACAAAACCCACAAACTGTCAGAGTGACAATTACTGAAGCTAAATTCACAAATTATGTGAAGTTACTGAGAAAACCATCCAAAAACAAGTATGGATTCCAGTAGGCTTCCTGGCCGTAGGAGGAAAAACCCCCTTTATGCCTTGGGACAGTGACACTGATGAACTGTGCCCTGCCTTCCTTTCCCCATAGTACTTCCTCTTTGGTAAAGAAATTCAAGGACAGCCATTGGAGGTGATCCCACTCAGCCTTGGGTCCTCCCACTTCCCCCCCTTCTCTAAAGCTTTAGCACAGTGACTGGCACATAGCAAGCCCTTAATAAGCTTGTTGACCTGACTCACTCAGACTCCCACCTGCTGAGCTCCATTTCCAATGGAGAAGATCAAGTGAACAAGCCAAAGACAGAAGCAATACCTCTTTCCCTTTCCAACTGACCCCACCTTCTCACATTCCAAGAGGTGGATTATTGGGTACTTTGGCGCTATCAGTTTAGTAATAGCCCATCTGTTCTGACAGGCACACTGATAATGACCACCAGCTTTGTCTAGTCCCTCACAAGGTTTCCTTGCATTCTTTCTGTTAAGAGGCAAAATAATGGGCAAATCAAACTGCCAGGCTTGGGTTCAATTCCTGCCTCAGAGGGTAACTAGGTGAGTGAGGAGGGTGCCAAGGGACTAAACCTCAAAGAACCTCAGTTTCCACATCTGTAAAATGAGGAATATACAACTTGCCCTACCTTGTGCAAAGGGTTGTTAGGAAGAAAATGCTCTGCACAAGTTAAAGCACCATCTAAGTGAAGGTTGTTAATAGGAATATTTGATCCAGGGTAGTACACCAAGTATGATTACCCCCATTTTCCAAAGGGCAGTGCTGAGGCAGAGAGAGGTTAAACGCCTTTCCTGTGGTCACTGAGCTCTTACGTGGCAAAGCCAGAATTTTAACTTGGGGCTTCTGATCCCCAAGCACCACTGGTATACTAAGCTACTGTCATTTTACCATTAAAAATTTAATAGTGAATGTGATATATTTTTTAAGAGCTGAGGTCAAAGGTCAACCACATATATGGTCTGTGATTACCGGACCTAACAGAGTTAACTGGATCCCACTGGAATTAAAATAATGAAAACAGTCTTTGTAATACTTTCCTCTAACCAACTGAATTATAACTCTTCCTATACGCATTAATACACACACAAAAAAAACAGTTTCAGTGTGATGAAAAATCTTAAATATTTTAATAAATACCAATTTTGCACAACTCTTTCTTACCTGGAGCTGTAGAATATGCATATAAGAAGTCTGCCTCAACAGGTATTTTCTGGCATGTTGTATCATCATCAGTGCCGCTGTCTGTCTCAACGCCACAATCCAACTCTGTGCCTCTACATGCCTAGTTAAAAGAAAAAAAAAATCAAATATCATGTGTGAAATGTGGAATGAATTTCTAAGATTCTGAAAATCATTAGTATATGCCTCCTGGGCTTTAAGTTCTAGGTCAAAAATGACTGACTTCATTTTCTTTCTAGCTCTCTCTATAGAGAAAAAAAAGGAAGGCCCAAAGTATGTATATCACATGGGAGGGTGCCTCTATTATCTACTGGACCAAAAAGAACTTAGGACCTTCCTAGTTACTGGTTCAGTTTCAAGGACTCCAAGGGACAGAAATTCAAGCACACTGCCAGTTAGGTTTTGATTTTTCTAGCCATTATTTTTTTTTTATCTGTGCCTCCTAGAATCAACAGCCAAGTATTTCAGAAAACTCTGCTCCTGACTTAGTCTGACATGACCATTCATCCTTTGTGATTTTTAAGGGGGAAAGACACATACAACTAAATCCTATGCCCTATTGAACTATATTAACTATAGAACATGGTTATGGGGAAGTAACTCTTCCATGTGTTCCAGGTACATTTGAGCATTTGTATGGATTAGAACCAGACCTCTGATTGAATTGATACTCCCAGGTGAGGAAACTCTACCAATGCAGGTTAACATTTTAGTCTTTGAAAGTGGCCTAGAGGGCAGCTAGGTGGTGCAGTGAGTAAAGTGCTGGCCCCAGAGTTAGGAGGATTCGAGTTCGGTTCCAGCCTCATACACGTAACACCCACACACACACAAAAACTAGCCCTGTAACCTTGGGCAAATTACTTAACCCCAATTGCCCTCCAAAAAGGCAAAAAAAAAAAAAGTGGCCCAGAGTCCTGTGAAGTGTCTTGATTTGCCCAGGGTCAAAAAGTCAGTCTGAGTTAGGCAGCAGTTGATCTCAGGGCTCCTGGTTCCTAGGCCAGATGCTTCCTCCCTATGTATTTTATAAATGGAAAAAAAAAATCATAAATGCGTCTTTGTCAGTGAACCGAAATAGAAATTCACCTTATTTAGAACTTTAGAACAATCAGAAGTAATTTATTATTATAATGGGAGGACCTGAGTTCAAATCCAGCCTCAGAAACGTGACACACTTACTAGCAGTGTGACCTTGGGCAAGTCATTTAACCCCAATTATCCTGACATTCCCCCTCCAAAAAAAAAAGAGAATGAGAAAGCTAAAGGACTTTTAGATAATCCACAAACTGAATAACCAATCCCCAAACAATATTTTACCTGAATAATAAAAAGCTTTGGTTTTCCTGTTAGACTTCTACATTTATCCCCTTTAAAAAAACAGGTTAGTCTTTTCAGTTCAACAGATCCATCTGTTCCAAAGATGATTCCTTCTTCGCCATGACTTAGTATCACGCAAACAAAACTGCTCCTTTGGCTGTGATCTTCTTTAGAAACTTGGAATATGTCAAAAAAACAAAAACACCACTTCAGAACCAGCTCTATGGGAACGATACAATGACAGAGGATTGGATTGGGACCTTAAGAGGTCCTCGGGTTCAGTTCTTGCTTTCAGGAAGTGAGGTACATTTCAAGGATTGATTGCACAAAGTTGGAATGTCTTCATACATAACCTGGACAACATCTCCCCCTTTCCTCCGCTGAGGTACGTCTAATCGTGAGCACAAACTTGTATTCATTCTTTTAAGTTATTACTCACCATTGTACATTAATTCAATTATTTCTTTACATGTCAGATCATTTCTATTCCTGACTTCATACTTCAAGCTCTTGAACGTATCCCTGAGGTGTGCTGCATCCACGTCAGTACCAGAACGAAATGACATGCCTTTGAAAAGAAAGACAATGTTCAGCTGCAGTTTCAAAATAAACCATTACTTTGAAAGCAAGTGAGCAAAGATACACATGATAATAACAATGACAGCTAACATTTATTAAGCATCTATGATGTGCCAGGCACTATCCCAAGCACTTTATATGAAAAACGTGCCAAATTATTAATTAGAAAAATGCAAATTAACACTCTAAAATCTCATCTCACACCCATCAAATTGGCAAAGTTGACAAAGATAATAAATATTGGCACACCTGTAGGAAAACAGGCACATCAATGCACTGTTGGTGTAGCTATGAACCAGCCCCAATGTGGAAATTTGGGATTTCCAGCCCATGTAGAAAGCAATCTGGTACTAGACGGTAAGTTACTAAATTGTGCATATTCTTTGACCCAATGGGTAAAGACCCACTCCACTACTAGGTATAGACTCCAAAGAGATCAAAGAAAAAGGAGGAGGCTCATGTGTACAAAAATATATTTACCAGCTCTTTTCATGACACCACAGAACTGTAAAGTAAGAACTGCCTAACAATTAGGGAAAGCTGAACAAATGATGGTCTATGAATATAATGGAATACTGTGATTGTGCTGGAAGAAATGATGAAGGCAACAGTTTGGAAGAAACCTGGGAAACCTGATGAGCTGATATAAAGTAGGCACAACCAGGAGAACGATTCATATAACAGCAATAATACTGTAAAGACAAACAACTTTGAAATACGTAAGAACTGTGATCATCACAATGACCAAGTATGGTTCATGATGAGACACGCTAGTCACTTCCTCATAGGAGATGCACTCATGGTACATGTAGATTGAATCATCTGGGAAAAGGCCAATGCAGAAATTTGTTTTAATCTATGCATTTGTAATAAGTGTGGCTTTTATTCTTTCTTTCTCAGGAAGGGAGGGAGGAGGTAGAGAAGACAGATTTTTGTTAAGTAAAAAACATTTTCCCCCCAAAGAAACCAAGTGATCATGATCAGGTCAGAGGTGGAAACAATTCATAATTCATCTTTTGAATACAAAGATCATTGTAAAGTTCTAGTTAGATCATATTAATAAAAGTTCTCATTCTATTAGAAAAACCCTGTAACTACTTAACAGTTATAATGGTTTAGTTCACTTAGTGCACAATCTAACTCCTAACTCTATGTTCAATGTAGTAAGATAGTAAGTCGCCTTGTGGTAAGGACCTGCTAATGCATTTCTTCTACATTACCCATTCTAATACCAGGCACAGAGTGAGGCATGGAGCTAGGGAGAGAGAAGGTGCCCAAATTCTCTAATACAAAGACCGGCTCCTGTTCCAAACCCCATGACTACTTCTTACATCATTTAGTGAGCCACATACACTTCAGCTGATATTTTCATGATAATATGCTGATCTTAATCTGAGACCCTGGTTGAGCACCAGCCTGGTGGTGGAGGCCCATTTCTGCCCTTCACTAGCTCTGTAACCTTGGCCGGGCCTCTCTTGGCCTCAGTTTCCACCTCTGTAGAGCAAAGGAGCTGGATCAGACAGTAAGGTCCCTTCCAAATAAAAGGCTCTCTGTGTCTAGTCTTGGCCATTTTGTAAATCATGGTTAAATAATGAAATGATACTGTTCAGTGAACACCACCAAAAGAGAACCCCAGATGAATCTGTAGCCTTGTTCACTTTCAGAACTGTACTTAATGGTGTTTTAGTATATGAAAGGTCAGATTCTACAAATGAGGGAATTCAGCTAAATGATGATTGACCTCCCTTCCAGCTCTCTATCTATGACCCTTTGATCCTTCTCCTTCTGAACGAAGACTATAAGGAAATCCTAGGGAAACTAAATTCTGCCTGAAAAACCTCTTAAAGAAATGATCTGGTCTCTCATTTAGCCACGAGTGTTAGTATTACTGCCTGTTCCCTACTGCAAAAAGAGTTGCACACGTTTGAAAACATAAACCTATCCACTCTCCATCATGGAATGTGGGGAAAATAGCAAAACATTATTGTACATACCAGTGTTTGGGTGGAAATTTTTATTATTGATTATTACACATAACCCCATTTCTGGATAATCCATTTTATAGCTGTCTGATGACAGTCCAGATTCTGCTGACTTGCTACCATGGAAGAGCTTTCTGTTTGGAAAAGAAATAACATATTTTGTAGGTAAGAGTGTACAAGTTATTCCATTTTGTCTGGTTTTAGAAAAATTTAAAATAATTGGATTTAACGTATCAATAAAACATTCAAGAAGAATCAGCTATTTCATTCAGATTAATCTGCTGAAGAGTTGATAATTATTTACAAGATCTAAAGGAAACCAACAAAACCTAGAAATAAAATTGAAAACTTCTATTTAGGGTATTAATCTCAATTATTTGGTCTGGTGTTTAACAATGGAACAAGTATTACAAATACAGTAACTCACTATTGTGGAAAAAATAATATACAGTACAATACTGTAAATAGCACACAATTCAGGAAATGAGGGCTTTGGACAGAGATAATATGACATAAAGTCATCAAATATTAAAAATCCATGCATTTGATTCAGCAAAGAGCCCTTCAGACCCTCATGCAAAGCAAAGAAAGATACATTTATTAGAGAAAAAATCACGGATCCAAGAAGTATAGCAGTACAGGAATATCAAGCGTTCAATATATCTCCACAGCATGTGAGGGTCAGACTCTTTCACTAATCTTCAGTCTCTCCCTGCCTCTATTGGCTGCTTCCTGGCTCCCTGTAAATAACATCTATGTCTGCCCCATCCTCAAAAACACTCCCTCCCAGGTTCAGGTATATCCCAGTTCCTTCTCAGCCTACACATTTCCTCCCATTCTCCAGGCTAACCTCCTGAAGAAGGCAGTCTACCATCTCTGCATCCACTTCCCTTCCTCCCACTCTCTTAACTCTCTGAAGTCTAGCTTCCAGCCTCATCATTCAACTAAATCAGCTTTCTCTAACCTACTAATAATCTCTTAATTGCTAAACTGAATGACCTTCTTAAAATGTTCATGCTTCTTCACTACTCTGCATCCTTCAACATTCCTCCTTGCTCTCTCTCCTGATTTTCCTCCTATTTTGTCCCATATCCCTTCAGTGTCTTTGGCAGAATCTTCACCCAGGTTGCATCTGCTAACGAATGGGGAATTCCCTAAGACTCTGTCATAGGCCCTCTCCTCTTCCCCCTCTATACTGTTTTGTTTGGTGATCTCCTAAGCTTCCAGAACTACATATCCAGCTCTCGCCTCTCCTGACCAGTCTTGATCTTTAACTGCCTCCTGAGCATCTCAAACTGGGTGACATTGTAAACTCCACATGTCTAAAACTCAGCTCATTATCTATCCCATTCCCAACCCCCACCTCCTCCTTTTATCTGTTATATCTCACATATGAGTCCCCTCCTCTGAAAGTACCACCAACCTGGTACATGTCCTCACATCATATCACACCTGCATTACTGAAACAGTCTTCTGGCCTTAAGTCTCTTCACACTCCTGTACATCATCCCCTTAGCTGTCAAAGTGAGCTTCCTGAAGGGCAGGTGTGGCCATGTTATACCTCTCCCCTCCCCCAACAAACTTCAGTAGCTTACCATTTGCCTTTTAGAGCCTTCATAAACTGGTCCCTTCCCTCCTCTTACCCCTTACCTCCCTCTACAACCCATCAACACAGCCCTCCTTGCTGTTCTTCTCAAAATACACTCTTGGCTCTCAGCTGCTTTATCTTTAGACTGGATCTGCCTATCTTACCCAGGCTGGAAGGGCCCCTGGCTGAAGCTCTGACCTGCTCCATTTCCCAGCTGGGCTGGTTCACTCCTCCTCAAGCATACAAGTGGTGCCCTATTCCCAGGGACTCTCCATACTGGTGCCAGATTTAGTACAGGCCTCTGATTGATTTTAACTCTATTTCAGCTCAGAACTTTTGAAGTCAACTGCATTTTCACTGCCTGTCCCTGTGCTTAGAATTCTTTCGCTCCTCACCTTGGCCTCCTTGCTTCCCTAGCTTCATTCAAGCCTCAGGTAAAATTCCACCTTCAGTCAGATGCCTTAAAGCTAGAGCTCTCTGTGATAGCCTCCCCTTTATTCTCTGTATACCTTGTTTGTACATACATAGCTGTCAGCTGGTATCTCTCTCATTCAACTCTAAAGCCCTGGACAGTAGCGACTATTTTTTGTCTTTCTCTGTAGTGCCTGGCTCATAGTAAGCACTCAATACATACTCGGTTAACTTGACTTGTGTTAGAATGTGTATATTTGATGTGCAAGAAGCGCTGAGTCATCAAAAAGGTTACTTTTAGTCTCTATCTTCTGTGTTGGTAGGTGTAATGGGAATGTAAATTTTAAAGATCTTCCCTGCCCCTAGGCTAAAGTGCACCTGGAGCCTTGTTTTTCAGTAGATACTTTTTGATTGGCCAGTGGGTCCAGAAGGTTGTTACATTCTCTGAGCCAGGAGAAGGCTATATAAGCCCTGATGTGTAGCTTTGTTTTGGGGCTCACTTTGAGAAGTGTTCTGTGATTTGATCAGATGAAACTCTGGGAAGCTGGTTGTTGAGAACCCCCCCCTTGAAAAACCCAGATGTTGATTTGGTTTGGATGTAATGGTTGGACAATTCGGAAATCTGTCTACTTGATCTGTTTCTCTGTCTTGATAATTCTGTCTGTATATTTTGAAGTTCGGGGTGCTGATCTTTTTCCCCTGAACTAGGTGAACAATACATATTTGACTGATTAAAGTAAGCTTGATAACCCATTTTGAGTTGCTTTCCTTTAACAAAGCAGATCCAAGAACCTGTGTTGGCAGCAACCCCGAGGACGCTTGGGGTGCTTGCTGCTACAGTAGGTAAGAAAGTACCATGCCACTTAAAAACTAGTTATAGATTTAGAGCTGGATGTGACCTTAAAGTCACTGAGTGTAGCTCCATTGTTTTACAGAGACAAACTGAGACCCAGAGAAGTAAGTGACTTACTTAGGTTCATAGACCTAGTAAGTGCATATTTTTTCAGACTAGAAGAGGAATTCAATTTTGTACACATTGAGCTTGAGGTGTCAGAGAGAGAACCAACAGGCAAGTGGAAAAACACAGAACTGGAATCACTGAGAAGAGACTGAGGCTGGAGCTGTCAAGGTGAGAATCGTTTTGGTGAATTGAAGCTATGGAAATAGAGCTATCAAGAAAAGAGTGGAGAGATGGCCAGGAAGAGGACCAAGGACAGAGCCTAGCCAACTGAAGGTGGTATAGTGACTTTCCCTGTCAATTTAATAGGCCACATTGGCATCACTTGTGGAAATTTAAACACTTGTTTTGTCATTTTTATTATGTTTGATGCTAGTTATTAAATTTTTCCAGAAGATCCAGAATTTTTATGGAAATACTTACAGTCCTGAACTTTTGATGGATTTTGAATCTACTGTGATTTCAGTATTTGCCATGATGCTTCTATTATTGACTAGAATACACAAAAGAAAACAGAAAAGTTAGTTAAAAGTACTGAAGAAACCTGGTTTTTTTTAGTGTACAAATTCTTTACCTAATTACTCTTAGCTTTATATCTTTTATTTTCCCCAATCCCCAACAAATCATCTTCTGTTTCACAGACTAAAGATTCTACCCATTGAGGGAACCAACACTCTCTCTAGCATATAAGGTAATGCAAAATTGTAGCTTGTTTTTGTTTCTAATAGTGAAATTGTTTGTGGAAGAGTGGGAAAGGGAGTCAACAGCTTTAGTGAATTGAAGGATATCTTTCCAGAAAGAAAAAAGTTGCCAATGTTATATTGCAGAAATCATAAGAAAATGCCTGTGAAAAGTAAAGTTCACCTCACTGACTTTCTCTCATAAAAAGGGAGATATAAGGTAAGAACCTGAAAAGCATTTCCACAAGCATCCTGGTGTTGTAAGCAATACTTGGCAGTGCTTGGTGTAAAAAGATTACAGTTATAGGGGACACATCGACAGTGGGATTCTGGGCTTTTTTTTTTTTTTTAGGAATCCGTAACTTCTCACTGCCTCAGACAACTAACAGGGGAGAAGGTGCCCACGTGCATCAGCAGAGGGGTCCTCCTCAGCAGGAGATCCCTATTTCAATTACATCCCATGTCCTCCCCAAAAGCCCTTAAATTAAACCCCTTTTCTGTTCATTAGTACTTTTAAGGAACAAGCAGCTCTAAGCATTTCTCTTCAAATGCCACTTTTTTTGTTTTTGCTGTTTTGATAAAGGTCAGTGGCAATTATAATATCCATTCTCAAATACAGACTTTCATAGAAAAGTCCACAAATATTCTTTACTTGATCCTACCAGCATTTCCCCACAGAATAATCAGCACCTTAGATAGAAGAGCACTGGTGGGTAACAGTAAGCATTACCTCATCTATATACTACCAAAGGGACTGATGACTTCCTTATCTGCTGAATTCAATGTGCATTTATTTAGGAAGAGTGATCTCATCATGAAAGGCTGGAGGGAAGAGTCTCCCAAGAGAAACATTTGCTAGTTTTTTCAAAAAGATTACATCATATATCAGACAGATTAATAAATAAGGCAAATGATCAAAAGGTTTCTACTTTAACATTTCTTGGTCTGCTCTGAATGACAGAATTTCACATAATACTGTATCTTCTTTTGAAGTGATACTGAAAGTAATTTTTAAAAATTAAAGTTATTAGCAAAAGCAGTTTTGAAGATGCCTCATCAGATAAGGTTGACTAAAACTAACTGAAGAATGTAAAATCTAAAACTGAAATACAGACAATGCTTCATGTATATGAGTACTAATATATTTATGAGTTGAAAATCACCCATATTATACTTTTTATACCTGTTAGGTATATTCATTGTATCCATACTTTGTGGAATTACAATGGGGAGAATGTAATCCTCAGGAAGAAATTCAAATCAGGGCAAAGTACCAGGCCAGTGAATGAAATACAAAGTTTAGATCAGATCTGGGCACTCAAGTAGAATGAACATAAAAACAAAGAACTTGGTGGGGGGAGAGGAGGGAGGTCATTACCAACTGGGGAACCAGGGAATCAGGGAAGGTTTTCAGCAATAAAGCATAAGGCATTATTATAATCATTAACAGACAGCATTTACATAGCATTTTATGGTTAACAAAGTGCATCACATATATCTTCCAATTCTACTTCAGCATTCCATTTAATATTATTTTTTGAATGCCTACTATAGTTGCTGTTATGTGGTTTTGGCCAAGTCAGATGCTCTGTGATCCTATGTGGAAATTTCTTGGCAAGATACTGGAGTGATTTGTCATTTCCTTTTCCAATTCATTTTACAGATGGAGAAACTGAAGCAAACAGGTTTAAGTGACTTGCCCAAGGTTTCAAAGCTAGTGTCTTAGACCATATTTGAACTCAGGAAGATAGCTCTTCCTGACTGCAGGCCTATTCTGCCATTTTTGGCTAAGAGAATTACTTGGTAAATACTGATAGGCAAAGTAGCAGTACATATTCCAAGAGTCCTACAAACAGCATAACCTGGCAGCCAAAAGTGTAGCAACGGGTAGTAAGACCATTCAGATTAATTTATCATTTCAAAATTTTTTTTCCCAAATTCTACAAGGGTCACCTGGGTCTCCCACAAAGCAGATTTAAAATCCCTCACTCTTTATAGAAAGACTAGAGTTGGGTAAGAAAGAGATGATGGAGAAGAAGCAGATATGAAGATAAATAAGACTTGGCCCCTGACCAGTAGTTTATATTCCAGTAAGAAACAGGACGTGTCATGGTAGAATTATCCCAGAGAGATCTAAACAAGTCTGGGTATACAGATATGGAGTGTAAAGCACAATTCAATTTTACAGCTCAAAATAAAAAAGTCATCTGCTTCCAGGACCTTGGACATTCAGAATAATACCAAAACATTAAAATGGCGTTATGTCACTGGAGGTCTTCAAGGAGAAGCTAAATGACCAGGTGCCAGGGACATCATGGAAGAATTCACGCTTCAGGTTAGATGGCTAAGGCCTCCTTTAATTCTGGGAGTTTAAAAATTCTGTGCTGGGAAGTCCCAGCTGAAGTCTTTCCTTTGCCCTTCAGTGCTGTTTACAATTCAGCCTCCATCCCAAAGAAAGCCTCACTGCTCACATTTCCATGTTTACTCTGGTCATTGCTTTAATACATTCAGAACCACTGAATCACTGAGTCTCTGAGGGACAAAAGGTAACACAGATCCTTTAAGACCGCCTGCGTCTAAGGACTCTTCGGAAGTTGTGTCACTTTTACCAATGTTCCATTGGTAGGATGAGTATTTTAATAACTTTATATTATTATGAAACTAGTTGTGACCTCAGACCCCTGAAAGGGCATCAGGGATCCCCAGTGTCTAAATTTCACACTTTGAAACTACTGGGATAGAGGACTACAGAAAATTATCATCTTTTTCTTCATGCTGATCAAGTATCACCTAAAAACATTTATTCAACTCATTTTGGGACATTGCTGATTATCAACTCAGTTTATGTTACTCAGTTCTCATCCTGGAGGCAAGTGTCATTATCAGTTAATGTTTCTTTTATGTTGTTCATATCATAGTCCACATCAAGGGAAGTAAAGAGTAAAAAAAATTATATCACTCTAGGAAGAAGCAGCACAGCTGAAGAGAAAAAGCTCTGGACTGAGGATCAGAAAACACTGGGCTACCACCACCACCATCTGGATTACAAAACTTATTGGTGTTGAGACCCTGGGCTAAGTCACTAAATCTCTGTAAGCCTCAATACAAAATGGTGATAATACCTATGTCATTGTCATAGGATCATAGACTAAAAGAGCTGGATGAGGCATAGATTCTAAAGCTTTCTTCAGCAGCTAAGGAAAGGGCAGCGCAGGAAGGTAAAGGTCCCATAGATATGTAAGAGGAACTAGAACTAGGTCCCAAAGATAGAGCAAGGGGAACTAGGCTTCCAACCCTGGTCCTCTGACTTAAAATCCAGCACAATTTCCACTGTTATCATGTTGCTTTTATTAATACGGAGGTATGGGGCGGCTAGGTGGCGCAGTAACTCCTTGAGTCAGGAGGACCTGAGTTCAAATCCGACCTCAGACACTTAACACAAAAACTAGCCGTGTGACCTTGGGCAAGTCACTTAACCCCCCATTGCCCTCCAAAAAAAAAAGCAGTACTGAGGTTTATGTTCTTTATCATAGTTATGAATGTTCTATATTTACCTGGCATCTTTCATCCAGGATTATTTTGATTAACCTAATAAGAGACTAATCAGTTCACACCATTAAGGAAAATGTTATGCTAGTTCATTAAAAAAATAAATAAATAAACCTATTATTCCCCCTGTTTTCATTTGTGTCTATTATTTTTTTGAAGCAACACTTAGAAAAATATCAGGGGAGATTTACTGATGCAGAAATGCCTTAAACTAATAGTTTTGATTAAACTGAGTTTAGAAGCAAAATTATTTCAAAAATCACTCTAACCTCTTTTTTTTGGCCCCAATATTGCAAAAACATTCAGAACTGATTAAGTCTTTCCTCAGCATGAGAGTCAATCTGGTAAAAACGTTCACTTTATATTGGAGTAAGTTCAAGATGCTGTCACAACATGCTTCGAAATTCTGCTTTTTCTTCCCCAAGCATCTAAAACAGGAAAAAGAGTAAAACCAAAAGCCAGGAGGGTACAAAATACTTGGACCCCAAATAGCGATATATTTACTGTGCTTTTGCATATAGCACTTTTAAGCCAAAGGCTGGGTCACTTCGTGAAAACAGCGGAACAGCCTAATCTAATCTGACTAATACCACCAACTGCTAACTTTGCTTCACTTTTATATTGTTACAAAAACTTTCTACAAATCAATTCTATTAAAGATCCTCTCTGATACACATTTTCCTAGGAATCATTTTCTGATTAGATGCAGTTAATTATTAAGTATAGGCAAACGAGTAAGAGATAATATCCTGGAGGGAGAAAGGGCTTGGACAAATAGAAGTAGAAATATACGGGCTGAGCACAGCCAGAGGTTTCAAATTGGCCAGATGCAAGTATGGACAAGTATCACAGATCTAGACAGAGCTGGAAGGGACAAAGTATCCAGCTGAGACCCTTTTACAGGCAAGAAAACAGAGGCTGATAGAAGTTGTCACAGACAGGATTTAAACTAAAGTCCTCTGATTCCAAAGCCCACGTGCTTTTTCCAGTGCATCACCCCTTGGAAGTGGTAGAGGGAGGGGCACACGAGGGACACGCACACACATGCACACACTCTCGCTCACTCACACACACACACGCCTCCACATCTGAAAAGCGGCGCTGATTACACACTTCACTTCTGAACATTCTCTGCCCAAGCCTAGCAGAGCATCTCAAACAACAACGCAGCGCTCTCTCCAAAGCCAAGCCCGGGAATGACGAACGCTTCAGGGTCCCCAGGCTCGGCCGCTGGGCCCGCTTAAGGGGGATGGGCTAAAAACTCAGGACGGTCACCGCCGCAGCAAAGCCCCGGGCACATTCTCCGGAAACAAAGGAAAGAAGGAGCGGACATAACGTCCCCGAGTCACACCCTCCCCCTACCCAGGCAGAGGGCGGGGTGTACCCTCCCCTCCCCTCCCCCACCCTCGGCCCGTTTTCTCGAGGCCCCACAGGTTTTTGGCCGCAGACCCATCCGCTTGTTGCTGGGTGAAGCGCTACAAGCCCTGGGCAGCTCTACAAGCCTTCTCCCGCATCCGTCCCCGCTAAGCCATCCCCGGGCGGCAGACAAAGGAGCGGCCCCCGCGCGCAGCATCCGCCGCAGCCCCGGCCCCGACGCGGTCCCCGAGGTCTCCTCCTCCGGCCCCCGGCGGGATCGGGCGTAAACAGGCGGGAGGACGAAGAGGGAGCCGGGAGAGAATGAAAGGCGGGAGCACCCAGGGGCAGCAGCTCCAGGGGTGCCACGTCCCGAGGGGGTAGGGGGATGTCGTTCCAGGGTCCGACAAAGGGGGGAGGGCCTGAGTGCGGCACTTACCGCACGACCTCCCGCGTTCGATTTCCGCTCCTCTGCTGAATGCACCGGAGACACGGCCAGTGCTCCAGAGGATGGGCTAGGCCCCGCCCCCTAACGCTCGTCTTCTAGTTAGCAGAGTGAAGCCCCGCCCCCGCTGCAGTAAGTGCTGTGGTCCCCCACTTCCCTCTTATCATTCCAAGATGGGCCCCGCCTTCGTCTCGTGCCCACCACTCTTTCCTCCCGAGACAGGCTAAATCCCGCCCCTTCTGCAGGGAGGGACAAGACTTCTAAGGCGCGCCAATTTCTCCAGGGAGTCTGAATAGGCCCCGCCTCCAGGCTAAGCTCCGCCTCCGCCTTCACCCGGCCCAACCACTCGCCGCCGTGGAGATAGTCCCGCCCCAGCCCTTCCGGGCCTCGGTGCCCAGCTCTACGCACACGCCTTCATCCTGTTGCGCGTAGGGCGAGGCCGCTTTGGCGCCCTGTTTGAGTCAGGGTTCTAACTTGGAGCGCCCTGGCTGCGCTGATAACCGCGAAGTTAGCTGCGCCTTCACCACAACCGCCCCCCACATTTCCCGAGGTAAAATGAGGGTGAACGGCTATCGGTCGCCTGGTTTCCTGGATTAAGAAATGGAGCGGCGCGGGGGTTGGGGGTCCTAGGCCGCAAGAGGGGGCCCCGGCCGTGGGCGGGGTGTAGGGGTACGGAAGACGAGAGGGCCAGAACGCGCAGCGCGGGGGAAGAACGCGTAGGGTCCCGGAACCCCGCTGGGCAGGCCAGCCCTTGACCTTGTATGGGCCCCAGTTTCCAATCTTGAGACGGGGGTGGAGGAAGTGGAAGCTTTGGAATAAACTACCTTGAAGGGCTCTTATAGATTTCCTTAAGTGGTGAGCACCAGACGCTCCCCTCCCGTACCCTCCCCCAAGCCTAGGTTTCTCATCTGGGTGTGATCTAGCCGTCCACACGCGTGATGCGCCTGCTAAGCCCGGCCCTGTGGGGGATGGGCCCCCTCTGGCAGCCCCTTCCAGCTCTGGCTAGGTGACAATCAAAGCAATTTAGTTTTGTAACAAGTAGCTAATTTCATTCAAAAGGCATTTATTAAGCGCCTCCTATGGATGTAGCATTAGGGCTGCTAGGTTGCTCTGTACATGGATCGCCAGGCCTGGAGTCAGGAAGACACATCCTTGTGAGATCAAATCTGGCCTCAGACGCTTCCTAGCTGTGTGACTCTGGACAAGTCACTTAACGCTGTTTGCCTCAGTTTCTCATCTGTTACATCGACTGGAGAAGGAAACGACAATTGCAGTGTCTTTGCCAAGAAAACCCCAGATGAGATCACAGGTGTCAGGACACAACTGAAAACTGAACAATAACAAAATGTGGCTTTGGGAATACAAAGAAAAAATGCCCCCTCTGTTGTGGAAGGGGTTGAGAGAATAACCTGTATACACTTCACGTAAATGCTAGTGGTAGCAGTAGACAAGCATTTACTAAGTACCTGCTGTGTGCCTGGCGCCCAGCTAAATACTGGGAAATAAAAGAAAGGCAAACAACAATACCTGCCCTCGTGGAGTGTGCAATGTAATGGAGAAATCATAGAAACAAAGAAACTATATACCAGATAAAAATGGGGGGTAGACTCAGGGAAGCTAGGTACCTCAGTGTTTAGAGCTCTGATTCAGCTCAGAGGCCCTGTGACCCTGGGCAAGTTACTTCACCTCAGTTTGCCTTAATCCAATTAAGAAGTAAATGCCAGCCTGCTCCTGTATCTTTTCCACTACCCCATGCACCGGTATGGTCCACTGCATTGGGAAGAGTTGAAAAGGGGCTGACCGAGTCTCAGAGAGAAGGCACTAAGATTAAGGGGAATGCGGAAGGTGGAACTTTAGCTAAGACTTGAAGTCAAATGAAACTAAGAGGTGAGGATGAGGAGGGAGAGAGATTCAGGCAAGAGGGAAAGTTGTTGAAAATTCAAAGAACAACTTTGGATCACCAAGAGCTTACAACTCTGGTGAAAACAATGTGCAAGCAATTATGTCCAAAGACTGGATAACTTGGTAGGGAAAAGCTTGAAGAAATTGGAACTTGGGTTGGATTTGAAGGATGCCAGGGAAACCAGAAAGGGAAAAAGGATGGAAAGATTTCCAGGCGTGGGGAGGAAAGCCAATGAAAAGTCCTTGAGTTGGGAAATGGTGTGTCTAGTGTCAAGAATGGCCAGGAGGCAGGTGATGCTGGATAGGAGAGTACATAGGAAGACTGGAAAGGTTGGATAGGTCCATGTTAAGGAGAGCTACAGCAGCTGAACAGGATTTAATATTTGATTTTGGGGGTAATAGGGAGACAATGAAGTTTGAGTGTGTGGGGCACATGACTTGGTCTGACTTAAGCTTTAGGAAGGTCAGTTTGACTGCTAAGTAGAGGATGGATTTGGGTGGTTATGGGAATTTAAGGTATTCCCTCCCCCTGGGCTCCTTGGTTAGGCTTAAGTGACGCCAAGAACCTTCCTTGATTTGATTGATATACTCTGCCCCCTAATAGCCTGAATGTGGTCACCTGGAGCCTGTGGCCCGAGGCTTGGTTTTCAGGAATGCCCACACCTTGGTTCTGTGTGATTGGGCAGTGGGTCAAGAGTGTGGTGATATTCTCTGAGCCAGGAGAAGGCTATATATACCCTGATGTGAGGTTTTGTTTTAGGGCTCACTTTGAGGAAAGTTGTGTGATTTGACCAGAAGGGACTCTGGGCAGCTGTTAAGTCCCCTAGCTTTGAAAACCCAGATGTTGGTGCTTCGCTCTCTGGTAACTGACTAGGTATGGATGTAATGGTCAGACAGTTGGAGGCTCTCTCTTCTTGTAACTTCTACCTGTAATTTGTTTGTATTCGGGGTGCTGACCTTTTTCTCCTGAACTAGGTAAATGACATGTTTGATTAAAGTAAGATCGTTAACCCATTTTGAGTTCTTTCTTTTAGAAAAGTAGATCTAAGAACCTGTGTTGGCAGCCATCCTGGGGATGCTAGGGTGCTTGCTGTCGTCACAATTGGAGAAAATTGAAGGCTGAAAGACTCCTAGACTTAGTGACACTTAGCTTCAGTGTCACCTACACGAAGTCTTTCCTCCTCTCCCCCAATTAGGAAACACTCCCAAAACTACCTTGGCATCACTTCGTTTATATTCTCAATGCTGCTTTTCAATATATGTAATCACTCATTTTAGAATGTGAACTCCTTGGTGGGTAGGGCTATTTTGCTGATAGATGAACCCTTCCAAGTACCTCCTACCTGGGAGTGCTTAATTAATACCTGTGGATTTACTGAAATAGTCCCTGCCCTCTGGAAGATTACACTTAATTAAGCTTTTTCTGTCCTTTTGTAGACACTTTAACTAATTACAATAACTTGGTGTTGTAGTTCATATTGGAAACCAGTTGCCAGAATATTTATTACCCAGATCAATCCTAATGCCAAAGACAAAAAAAGATGCCAAGTGACCTGACCTTTGTTTGACTCTCCACTTCTATGGCAGCAGACTTATGGAAAAGGGACAAAAAATGCTAAGAATCATAGTTTTTAGACAATTTATAAATTTAGCTTTTGCTACCCTAAAGGTGGTCTTTGCCCACAACCTCCCTAAGAGTCCTCCGCCAGTGCCTTATTGTGGAATGGTGGTGACCCTGGGGTCTTGAAGACCACAAGTAGGGTGCAAAGTCATACTGATGGGGTGGTTGGATAGTCTCAGTGACAGGCTGTGTTGGCTACCCCATGACCAATCTCACTAATACGCAGGTCACTAGGGAATGGAATGGCTGTTTTGGCTATGGCAACCTACGAAACAGAAAAACACAAAGCTGCACCCTTCTCTTTCCTTAGGAATGGTGACAGTCATGGAAGAGGAGACAGTGTTAAGACTCATACAAACTATTGGGGAAAAAAGTAATGTATTACATAACTATTGGAGGAAATGTTTCAGAGATCAAAAGCTATAGACCCATGTATCTAGATAGTCTTTATGAGAATAACTTAAGTAGGGCTGACAGTATTTATAATGAAAATATGAGAGGGACTAGGTAATCTTTTGCAACTAATAGTCTATAGCCAACCACATCTTTGCTGTCACGTGATTAAATGAAAAGTTTATTGACTCTAAAATAGCATTAATTCAGTAGAACGGAATGCCACATTAAGGGCTCTCCTATTCATAGGTTCAGGTAGTAGAAGATTTACTCAATAGACACAATAGAGATAACTGTCAATTTTATTTGATTATTAATAGCAGATAGGCATAAAACAAGTGGCAGAAGTATTTGCCATTGTCATGGAGAATGTTGCAAATGGACAACAGAAAACCTTATATTGTATATATGTTTCCTCATCAAGAATTAAAGAACTTGGGGCAGGTAGGTGGTACAGTAAATAGAGCACTGGCCCTGGAGTCAGGAGTTCAAATCTGGCCTCAGACACTTAATACTTTACTAGCTGTGTGACCTTGGGCAAGTCACTTAACCCCAATTGCCCTGCCTTCCCCCCTCCAAAAAGCAAAAAAAAAATTTTTTTAATTAAAAAAAAGAAATAAAGAACTTTCTAATATTTTATATTTTTCCAGCCTGTAAGAATGAAAACAAAAGATAAAACCAAAAAAGTATGATTCTGTGTTCTCCATTTTCTCATCCTCTGTTATCTAGCCTCCTTCCCTCCCATTTTACTTCTACACCCACTGTTCATATTGGACAACAAAGGACAAAACTGGAGTTTTTAACATTTAACTATTAACAGTCAGGTGAAGGTATATTTGGAGGAGAAATGATGCTATTATTTATGTAATGCTGTAATAGTTTACAAAAGTACTTTGCCTATGACAGCCCCATGAAGTATATACAGTAAAGTGAATTTGCCCACTGCTGAACTTTGTTTCACTGTTTAATTTCTCACAGGGCAGCATAATATCTGTATGTGGTATAGGTCAAAGTTAAATTGATACTGGATTTATTCTTCATAAGAATGGATTAAGAGTAGTTGTGTCCCCTATCCCTACCTGTATGGTGCTATCTAGCTCTTAACCTTCCATTCTAACATTTCCTCAAGTTCCTTCTAACCCACAGTCCCTACCACAACAGGGACTATTGGACAAAGTGGTTATGTGGGCGAATGGAACTTCCTGCTTCTCAGACACTTACTATCAACTTTATTCTGAGGCATTGTTTTTCTTAAAATTGGGGGGATTTTTATTGCTTCTTGGTTTATTATTTTCACAAAGAAAGAAAGATAACCTTTCTTAAATGCATAATAATGGTTAAATGGGGTAGCTAAATGTTACAGTGGAGATAGTTCTGGGCCAGGAGTCAGGAAGGCCTGAATTCAGATGTGGCCTCAGACACGTAATAGTTGTGTGACTGGGCAAGTTACTTCAGTTTGCTAACTGAAATTTCTTCATTTGTAAAATGGGGATAATGGCACCTATTGTTGAGGATCACATAACAAATGCTGTATAAATGTTAGCTATTGTTGTTAAAGTGAAATCTAATAGTACTTTTATATTCTCCAACAGTGTCAAAACTAAAAATTATTAGCACTTTTTCCCACTCTTTCATCTTTATGAAGGATCATAGGATCTAGAAATGGGAGCTACCTTAGAAATGATCAAGCCCATCCCCTCATTTTTCAGAGAAAGAAGCAGATGCAGAAATATGAACTGACATGCTGGAGGTCAAACAATTTAAATTTTTATTTTTTTGGAGGGGAAAGGCAAGGCAGTTAGTTTCCCCAAGGTCACATAGCTAGTAAGTGTGAAGTGTCTTGAAGTTGGATTTGAACTCAGGTCCTCCTGACTCCAGGGGGAGTGCTCTACTCTGCACAACCTAGCTGCACCTAAAAGTTTTTATTGAAGGAAATAAATTCTAGACTTTAACTTTGTATTCATTTTTCCTCTTTATTGAGACAGAAATTATGTATCGGTTGAGGATTTTCAGATTGTAATATATTAGGATTTCTATTTCTGTGGTTTCTGAACCAATGAAAAGAAAATGGGAAGAAAAACTGAAGAAGATTGGAGAGCGAGCATCCCAGTATGAAAGGAGACCGCTGGGTTCAGTCTATAAACCTCGGCTGTCCAAGCCAGAGGACCCATCCTCTGTGTGGAGGCTGTTTCACCGGCAGGCTCAAGCTTTTAACTTTGTCAGAACCTGCAAAGAGGTAAGATGACCTTTCTTGTTCCTTCTAAAATGTTTTACAACTTAAGTGTATGTGTGTTTTAATGAGCCGTTGGCATCTTCCAGGTTCTATCAGGAGCATGTCACCATCACCTGACTTGACAATAGCTTCCAGGGAGTCCCCCGCAACTAACTTTTCATTGACCATTTGTAAACAATTGTGATAGCTGCTGTCTAGTCAGTGTATATGCCTGAACTGCTGCAGGTGACATTTGTTTGGTTGATGCTAGCTGACATCTGTTTGCTCTTCTAGTGAATGCTTCTCACACCCAAAGACACCTAGAGGAGCCTAGTGCCCATAGGATCATGCTATTGACTGAGTGACCCGAGAGTTTGGAGAAGTGGGGAGTTCCCCCGGGGTTCATTGTATGTTAGTCACAGTCTGATTATACCAGCTCTTCTAAGGGAGTAAAATAGTTTTGTGGTTTCTTTTTGGTAAGTCCCGTCTCTTTGACCAGCTGTTCATGAAGACCTCTTGCGACCTGAAATTAGATCAAGTGAAGTAATATTTGTAAAGTGTTTACATAGTGCCTGGCACATAGTAGGTGCTATAGAAATGCTTGTTCCCTTCCTTTCCTCTCCCTCTGCCTTAGAAAGTCAAGGGACTTGTCCTAGCTATGAGGCCAAGCTTTCCAATAATTCAACATGATGTATGAACCTCCTTGGATGTCATATTGAAAAGGAGCAGAGGGAATACTGAGTCCTGTAGTTTTATTGTGGCGATTAATGAATAGCGATCTGGGCAACATAAGAAATATGCTCTCTTCTGTCTCAGAGGAGGAAGTCCTACTGCCTTCTCTTTAAGCCTCCTGGATTGGCAATCTTCTGGAAATCCTACTCTAATATATTCTCTGGCAGAGTGTTCCTTTGTCCAGATTGAAGCTCCTCAAGCTCTCTCTCTTTAATTTTTCAGACTCTTAACGTAGTAGAGAGAAAGTTTCTGTTCATCTGGGTTCTCCAGGTGTGTCCATGCTCCTAAGGAACAGGGAAGGTCTAAGAGTAACTGAAGGTTTACCCAACTATAATCCTCACCCCACCCCCATTGCTTCCCACTAAACAAGCAGCCTATTTTATTTAGGCTTTGTTTTGGCCTGAACAGAGGTTCATGGGCCTGCTGAGCTTGTGATTTATTTACTTCCCATTTCTCTGAACAATGTGTCTTGCCTTAGTGTGTCTTTGTAGGGGACTTGTCATTGGGTCACAATGATATGGATCCCATACTTACTCTGTCTCCCATGAACAAGGGAAGATAGATATTGAAGAGGAATGGTGATGAGAATGATACTTAAATAAAGCTGTAATAGTTTACAAAAGTACTTTCCCCATTCCAGCCCTTTGAGGTATGCAGTAAAATGAGTTTACCTGATTTTATAGTTTAAGAGACTGAGACACAGAAGTTTTAACTGCCTGTGGTTACATTGGCTAATGCTAATAAAATGGCAGAGCCCAGGGCTTGATGTTTTTTTAATCAATAAGCACTTATTAAACTCAGGGACATAGACAAGTCAGTCAGTGATCATTGGTTAAACACTTACTTATATGCCAAATATTGAGTTCAGCCATGGGATAAATACAGAGAATGAAAGAGGCTGTCTCTGTTCTTAACTTAGAATATCTTGCTATGTCCTACATGGTAAATTTAAAAGAATCTAGCACTATTTGACTTTTACAACATCCTTTGTTATCAAGAGATTACTTAACAAAGAAGCCTCGAAGGGAAGTTTCAGACAAAAAAACAAAATGTGGTGATGATGGAGAGAGACATAAATTACAACCAGCCTCTTTCAAAATACTCTGCACTTTTTAAAGATATTTTCTTTTAAAAATTAAAGAGATTTATATTTTACATATAATTTATATATTCATTGCCATCCTGATTAAATTACAAAAAATACTGAATTAGAAAAAAATAATAAAATTCATTTTGAGCAACAAAACATCAAGAATATCAAAGGAACTGTTGAAAAAAAATTTAAATGAGGAAGGTTTAACAGTGCCACATCTTAAATTATATTACAAGGCAGTAATTATCAAAACTGTCTGGTACTGGCTAAGAAATAGAAAGGTAGTTTGATAAACCCCCAGACCCTGGTTTTGGGGATAAGAACTCACTATTTGACAAAAACTGCTGGGAAAACTGGAATATAGTATGGCAGAAACTGGGCATAGACCATTATCTAACACCATATACCAAAATCAAATCTAAATGGGTGTATGATCTAGGTATAAAGGTTGATACTGTAAGCAGTCTCATAAAACAAGGAATAGTTTACCTGTCAGACTTGTGGAGAGGGAAAGACTTTATGACTAAACAAGAATTAGAGAACATTATAAAATGTAAAATGGATAATTTTGACTACATGAAATTGAAAAGCTTCTGTACAAACAAAGCCAATGTAACCAAGATTAAGAGGGAGGTTGGAAATTGGGAAAGAATCTTTACAACCTATATCTCTGACAAAGGACTCATTTCTAAAATATACAGAGAATTGAGTCAAATTTATAAGAATACAAGTCATTCCCCAGTTGATGAATGGTCAAAGGATATGAACAGGTAATTTTCAGAGAAAGAAATTAAAGATATCTACAAGCACATGAAGAAATGCTCTAAATCACTATTGATTAGAGAAATGCAAATCAAAACAACTCTGAGGTACCACAGCTCAGATTGGCTAAGATGACAAAACAGGAAAATGACAAATGCTGGAGAGGATGTGGGCAAATTGGAACACTCGTACATTGCTGGTGGAGTTGTGATCTGATCCAACCATTCTGGAATTATGCCCAAAGGGCTGTAAACAATTTCATACCCTTTGACCCAGCAATACTACTTCTAGGGTTGTATCCGAAAGAGATCACAGAAGTGTGAGGAAGACCCATATGTACAAAAATGTTTATAGCAGCTCTTTTTGTGGTGGCAAAAAATTGGAAATTAAGGTGGTGCCCATCAATTGGGGAATGGCAGAACAAGTTGTGGTATATGCATGTTATGGAATACTATTGTGCTATAAGAAACGAGGAGCAGACAGTCTTCATATTTACCTGGAGAGGTTTATACAAACTGATGCCGAGTGAGAAGAGTAGAACCAGGAGAAATTTGTACACAATTAACGTATGTGTGATGACCAACTTTGATAGACTGGACTCCTCAGCAATGCAGTGATATAAGTCAATCCCAAAAGACTCATGATGGAGAGAAATATGTGCATCCAGAGAAAGAACTAGAAAGAACTGAGTTTATATCCAGGTGGAAGCAAAATACCTGATCTTTTTCCTTTTCTTGTTTGGTTTTATGTCCTCTTCACCATGTTTCATTCCATCTGATACAATCCATCTTTATAACCTGACTGATGTATAATGTGAAAGTATTTACAGATCCTATGCTTGACTTCATGCCGCCATGGTGGGGAGGGGAGAGAGGGGGACAAAATGTGAAACTCAAGGAATTGTGGAATTGAATCCTGTAAACTAAAAGGAAACAAACAAATTAATTAAAAATTTAAAAAATTTAAAAAAAAAGAAATAGAAAGGTAGATCAGTGGAACAGAGTAGACGTACGATTTACAGCAGCAAATAAATATAGTGACCCTGTATTTGACAAATGTAAAGATTTAAATTTGGGGGATAAGAATTTGTTATTTTGGTTAAAATTGTTGGGAAAACTGGAAAGCAGTCTTACAACAACAACACAAAAACGTTAAGTAGAACCAACAACAGTGACTTCGTCTGGAGATGCATATGACATTTTATGTCTTTAGCACCAGTCCTGACATGCTTTAGGGGTGCTGGGGCCCCCAAAATGTCAGGGTACAGGGCAGCGTTCTCTGGGATGAATTCACCCACTCAAACCATCTTCCAGTCAAATGGCAAAGTTTATTATGATGCCAGTAGAAGCAAAGTTCCTTAGGAACTTTCAAACTAATGAGAATACTGCTAGGGCTTATGTGGAGACGGGACAGGGAAAGGATGTCAGGGTGCTGATTAGGTAATCTAGGGACTTCAGGGGAATATGCAAGTGTTCTAGGTTCCTTGAAAGAAGGTACCAGTGATGTCTGGATGGGAAAATTCAGGGAGTCAACAGAGAAAGAAAAGAAAGCAAATTTCTCTCAATGACTTGTAAGAATGTCTCTTCTGGCTCTCTCAATCCATCACATCTCTGTCCTTGGTCCTCTGGAATCCTGGAGGATCATTGTATTGATAGGAGTTCTGACAGTTTGCAGAGTTGTTTGTCTTTATGATGTTGTGATCATTGTATAAATTGTTATCCTGATTCTTCTCTTTTTTTCATTAATTTATAAAAGTCCTTGCAAATGTTTGTTTTTGTAATATTGACGTTATCGTACGAGTTGTTCGTCTGGTTCTGCTCCCTTCCACTCTGCATCAGTTTATATATGAACCCAAATCTGAAGTTCTTTGTATGATACGTAAAGGAAGAGGAGAAGTAACCAAGGGTAATAGAAAAATAAGACCACTCCTTGGTTAGCTAGAGGAGGGGAACTCAGAGAACTGAAGGAAAGAGAAAATGAAAATCCTGGTAGAGGGCCAACTCATGAACTACTGTCAAATCAAAACCAGAGAAACTTATTAGGGAACTAGAATTTCACTAATCAACAACGTGTCTACTCAAGATTCCAGCAACTCTGCTTCCCCTCCCCCAGAAGAGAGGACCGCAGCTGTTCTTGTGCATACTAGTCATCTGTTTTTATTATAACTTCCTGAAAGTAGTTTCAGAGATAAACTAAACTAAAAGAAAGTAGCTGATCTGTAAACAGTCCTGTATATCTAGGCTATTTAACATTGATAGAAGAAATCCTGAAGATTGTTTTTCTTGGTTTTCATGATTTGAAAATGGTAGTTCTTAATTTATAGAGGAAAATTACTTGTGATATCAGGAGTTAAATTTGGACATGAATTGTATGAGAATTTTGTAATGTTATTCTTGTCTTTATAAAGGATGTGCATGTATTTGCTTTGGAACATAAAGTGGGAGATGGACAACGTATATACCTTGTAACAACTTATTCTCAACTCTGGTTTTACTATAAGTCCCGGTAAGTGTCCTGTGGAAGCATTACACATGGGCCCAATTCCATAATGGTGATTTATAGAATTAGTTACTTTACAAAACCTAATTCTGAAGCAAGAATAATTTTTATGATTCTCCATAAATTTTTTTGTCAGATGTTAGGGGAAAAAAATATAATTCAGTTTATATGACTTAGGCTCATGAAATGGCCCTTTCAAAGACAGATGTTAAAAGTATACCACTAGGAAAACGTTAATCATGTTATAATTATCATAAAGAAGTAGTTACTTGATTTGATAAGAAAACAAATACTTGTGATAACAAAAGAAAATTTAGTTTGTAGCAAATTTATACTGCTGAACAAAGATTGTCTCTTTAAATGTAATGTGAAAATCTTCATTGTGATCCATGAAGGCGTTTTTAGTGGTTAATTTTATCACAATCACAATCATTGCATTTATCTAATGTTTAACAAAGCACTTGAAGAACACCTGGTATTTCCACAGCTCTGTGAAGTAGATAAGACTTCAATGCTCCCCAAGCCCCTTAATCTTTATCAGAAGGATGAGTGCTCCTTGCACTGGCACAGCTGGATGTGCCGTTCCTCCGTGCTGTGGCCAAAAACATGAAGCACCTGTGGGCTCACCAGCTGGTGATGAGCTTCTTTGGACATCTTTTGGCCTTGAAGAGCTTAGCCTATCTATCTTTGTCTGTGAGCACCTCCCCAAGTTGGTTAGATCTGTCTGAGAATGTGACACCGCCCACCTCCAAACCCCGCTAGGCCTGGCCTGAGAGAGCTCAGAGAGAACCATGAAAACTACAAGAAAGGTTGAAGTCTTAGAGTAGGACTTAGGTTGAAGAAGGCAAATGTTATTATCTCCATTTTGCAGATGGGGAACTGAGTCTAAAAGTACTTCAGTGACTTGTCCAAAGGAAAAAGTATATGCTGAACCCTAAGTCCAGTGACGTTTTACATTATACTGTCATCTATATTGGGACAGCTAGGTAGAAGCGGTGGATAGATTGCCAGGCCTGGAGTCGGGAAGATTCATCTTCCTGATTTCAAATCTGGCCTCAGATATTTACTAGCTATGTGACCCTGGACAAGTCACTTAACCCTGTTTGCCTCAGTTTCCTCATCTGTCAAATGAGTCAGAGAAGGAAATGGCAAACCATTCCAGTATCTTTGCCAAAAATCCTCAGATGGGATCACAGACAATTGAACATGATTAAAATGACTGAACAGCAATTATCTATATTATTTAGTAATAATATGTGGGCAAAATATAACTTAGCAACAGGTCTGCCATTTTAAAGTAAAACACAAAAGTAACTATGACCTGAAATGTGCAATTTGAATTTTTTGACTTAGGAAAAATCTCATGCACTGCTATGAAGTTATTCCTGAAAATGCTGCTTGCAAGCTTTATTTTGATTTGGAGTTTAGTAAACCTGCCAATCCAGGAGCAGATGGAAAAGAAATGGTTGCACTACTAATTGAGGTAAAAGCCTACCTTATAGACCTAAGTTGTTGTTAATATATCCAATTACATTGCACTCTTATTTATTCACAGCACATGTATCTAATCTATGTCATGTGTGAACTGCTCACTTGCCCTGTTTTTCCCTTCTGTCACCTACCTTTTAACTTTGCCCCCTTTGATTTCCACTTGGACCTGATAGTGAACAGAATGGCAGGTTGGATAAGATGTCATGCAGTCTATTTAAATTTATTTTAATATAAACTGAATGACCATTGATAAAAAATGGATAATCAAACATACAGAATAAGGAAGAAAATCTTCAATAAAAGGAATCTTTAACATTTTCCAAGGTAGAACCAAAGGAATTAACAAATAAGCTATGAACAGTTGTCCAATGGGTCCCCTTTTAGGTCTCTATGAAGTTCTGTTAAGTTTCACTTTGTTTAGTTTTTCTTACTTTTTAAAATATGGTTGTAGTACTAATCTCATTTTGGGTCACTTCAAAAGGAAAGAAGATCATAGATTTAAAGTTGGAAGTGACTAAGAATCAACATCTCCCTGAAAGATGGTGCAGGTAGGAAGAGGCAGCTGGGATTCAGATGTAGGTGTTCTGACTCCTCTGTCAATCAGCAAGATTTTATGAAGGGCCTATTCTGGGTCAGGCACAGAGGAGTCAGACAGAAATGAAACGGTCCCTCCCTTAATCAACTAATATTCTCTCAAGGGAAACAACATGCACACATAGAATGGATGCAAAGTAAATACAAGGTTATTGCAGGGGAGGGACTAGAAGGCAGGGATCAGGGAAGGCCTCACATAGGAGGTGGTGTTAGAACAGAGCTTTGTAGGAAACTGGGCATTCTAAGAGAAGGAGGTGAGGAGGAAGAGCATCACTGGTGTTGAGGAGAGTCTGTGCCACGGTATAGAGACAACAGCTGGAATGTCAGGTGTGAGGAACAGGCTGGTTTGGCTGGACCATAGATTTTTTGAAGGGAAGTAATATATAGGACTGGAAAGGTGAATGTGAGTCAGGTGGTAAAGGACTTTAAATGCTGGCCTGAGGAGTTTGTGCATTAGATCTTAGAGGTAATAGAAGACTGCTATAGTTTATTGAACAGGGGACTGACATAGATCTTTTCTGGAGGAATATCACTTTGGCAGCTGTGTGGAGCATCGTTGGAGAAGAGAGGGACTTAAAGCAAGCTGAGAGATGATGAGGGCCTGAATTACTGAGGTGTTCCTCCTTGCATGTAGAGGAGACAGATGATAAAAGGAATTTTAAGAATCGACAAGATATGGCAACTGTTTGGATATGTGGATTGAGGGTGACACCAAGATTCAAGCCTGAGTAAAGGAAAGGATATGGCGATGCCCTCAACAGACATTCTAATGTCTGTTTGGAAGAGGAGGGCATTTATGAGAAAAGCTCTATCATGGATGTGGTGAGTATAGGATGTAGTGATAGTGAAACTGAACAAAGCCAATGTGGTTCGGGGAGTCATCTGCACAAAGTAGATATGGGAGCCAGTGATATCACAAAGTGACAGGGTGTGGAAAGAGAAAAGGACCCAAGATAGAGTTAAGGGGTGAAATGTGGATGATGATTTAGCAGAGAAAACAAAGAATGAGTAGTAGAGGAGGACCAGAAGAGAGAAATGTCACAAGATGGTCCAAGAGAAGAAGGCAGTATCAGTGCAGAAAGGTTGAGAAAGATGAGGACTAAGGAAAGGCCATCTTGTGTGACAATTAAGAGATCGCTGGTAACTTCTAAGAACAATTTCAGTTAAGTCTAAAGAAACCAGAGTGTTGAGGGTTTATCAAAATGAGAAGAGAGGAACTAGAGGTGATAAGCATAAACAGCTTTTTGAAGTGCTATGGAAGACAGATATAGGGTGGTGGCTAGCAGGGCTAGTAGAATCTAGTGAGGATTTTTTGAGGATAGGGGAGACTTTGGAGTATTTAAAGACAGCAGAAAAGGATCCATTAGATAGGAAGAGGTTAGAGTAGAGGAAGAGAAAGGATGAGAGTGAGGGCAAGGACAGGAGGGAAAGGGATTAAAAGCCCATGTGGAAAGGTTGACCAAAGGATTTCCTCTGCATAGGAGACTGGAATAAAGGAGATGCTAGGTTATGATGTCAAAGGGGTATAGAAGAGGTAGAAGGGGAGAAGAGGGAGCTCTTGGCTAATGGCCTCGATTTTTCTTAGTTCAAGTATAGGGTATAAGCTCCTTGGGTGAGAGGGTAAAGGGGAGGGTGCTGTGGGAGGCCTGAGGAGAGAACAGAAACATTTGGAACAGCTGTTGTGGTGGGTGGGATAGAGGAGTTATTAGATTTACAAGGATGCCTTGCTGTTGTGAGATCTAACATGGTCAGCACAGTTGTGTGACTTCTTGCAAGTCTGTTCAGCAGCACTTGCATAAGAGGAAAGGCAATGGATGATGAGATTAATTCAGGATTGGAGTTGGTCAAGGTATAAGGGTATGTATGATGTATGAAAAGTTTGAGACAGTTTCTGGGTAATCATTTTATTAATTATAGGTGGTAATTAATAAGAGGATGGTCATTTGGCCTTCTCATAAACTAAAGATGAATCATGGAGGCCTGAATGCTAATATACCCTTTGAAGAGTGAGCCTTCACACAGGCAGCAGTCATCTCTGATTGGTTAAGTATTAATGAGAAAATTTATATTATAATGAGAGGTAGACCTAATGAGGGGCTGGGGGATGTGACTTTGATTATTATTTCACTCTTACTCTCAGACCACCCCCTCCAGTCTAGACCTAGGATCTGACCACAACCATCCCACCCCAAGCCTGAGTAGAACATAATGGGCCAGAATTCACCTAGATTAAATTCTCTGTGTAAGGTTTTTTCTAGTTGGGTGAGGTAACAATTCCACTTAAATAAGTTGATCTAGGTGGGCCAGATTTTTGGGCTAAGCCTGTAGTGTCCTTCAAAGCCTGGCTATATTAACCTACAGGGCTTTATTTCTAAATGAAGAAATGGAAAAAAATCTTAGTAATTAGTTATTTTTTGGTTTTTTTTGGGTTGTTGTTTTTTTTGCTTTTTGGAAGGCAATTGGGGTTAAGTGACTTGCCCAAAGTCACACAGCTAGTAAGTATGTCAACTGTCTGAGGCCGTATTTGAATTCAGGTCCTCCTGACTCCAGGGCCGGTGCTCTATTCACTGTGCCATCTAGCTGCCCCGATAATTGGTTATTAATATAAGAGAGAAATAATCATTTCTCAAGGGCAGTAGGAAAAGGGAGTTAAGAAAGAGGATAGGGGAGAGTTGTGGTTAGTGTTATGGGAATGGAAATTTAAGATCTTTCCTGCCTGTAGCCCCTTTGATAGGCTTAAGTGCACCTGGAGCCTGTGGTAGGAGGCTTGGTTTTAGGGAATGCTTTTCAATTGGGCAGTGGGTCAAAAGGCTTGTGACATTCTCTGAGCCAGGAGAAGGCTATATAAAGCCTGATGCGAGACTTTGTTTTGGGGCTCACTTTGAGAAGTGTTGTGTGATTTGACCAGACGAGACTCTGGGCAGCTGTTGAGCTCCTTGGCTTTGAAAACCCAGATGTTGATGCTTCCCTCTCTGGTAACTATGACTAGGCATGGATGTAATGGTCAGATAGTTGGAGGCCTGTCTGGTTGATCTGTTTCTATGTCTTCTTGTAACTTCTGCCTGTAACTTGTTTGTATTCTCTGAAGTTTGGGGTGCTGACCTTTTCCCCCTGAACTAGGTAAATGACATTTTTGATTAAAGCAAGATTGTTAACCTATTTTGAGTTGCTTTCCTTTAGAAAAGCAAATCTAAGAACCTGTTTTGGCAGCC
The DNA here is from genome assembly GCF_028583685.1 of Petaurus breviceps papuanus. Classification (NCBI taxonomy): domain Eukaryota; kingdom Metazoa; phylum Chordata; class Mammalia; order Diprotodontia; family Petauridae; genus Petaurus; species Petaurus breviceps. The sequence continues at coordinate 54,496,708 of NW_027185655.1, read as the reverse complement.
ACCCTGGGGATGCTGGAGTGCTTGTCGCTGGGGTGCATAGCCCCAGAATCCAGCTTGGCTTTCTTGTTCGTACCCAAGGCTCCATGTCTTGTCTCCCTACCTTTACATAGCTGTCCTCCACGTGTTCTCTCCTCATTTCTGACTACTAAAATCCCTGATTTTCTTTCAGCTCAGATCAAGTACAGGCTTCTGTGTTCCTTCCTCAGTTGCTTGTGCCCTGTCTCCTCGCCTGCCAAGGGAGAAATCCAAATCCAATTCTGCATTATCAGTGGGACTGTATTTTTGTGGGTTCTTTTTTTTTTTAAATAAGAATTACTTTATGAAAATGCTGCCAATATAAACAGTGTTACTTTATTTAACATTACTAACCCTCCCCCCCTTTTAGGAAAAAATTAGTTTTAGCTTGTTGGTTATTTTGCATTCGTCAAATCTATAATTCTTGAAGGTTTTGTTAGGCATAGACCCTAAAAAGATCAAGAAAACAGGAAACAGTTCTTATATGCACAGAAATATTTATAGCAGCTCTCTTTTGTGGTGGCAAAAAACTGGAAACTGACAGGATGAGCATCAGACAAGGAATGAGTGAATGAGTCCTAGTATAGGAACATGAGAAGCACTGTCAAGCTGTAAGAAGTAGATGATTCCACACAGACCTGGAAACATTTGTATGAACTGATGCAGCGTGAAGGGAGCAGAGCCAGAACTGAAGTGCTCACCAGAAATTATACACCAAAGCCCCCTAAACCTGCCAGAAGGGGCCCCTCCCAGGGTCCCTGGAAACCACCTGATAGGCCATAATAGCGAGGGGACTTTTTACCTGTGTTGCTAGAAAACATGCCCCAGATGCAGGTCTGTTTATGTTTGTATCCAGGGCTTTGCTCGGTAATCAACGCTTCACTAGAAACTGCATTAACGGCATTACACCCCCCCTTGGAACCACACTGTTGTTAGTAACACCTAACTCTATATAAGTGTATCTTCCAGAAGACTCGGGGCTGTCTTCCCTACTGGGGAGGCAGTTACCAGCTGGTTAATAAACACTCCTATCAGATTATAATTGGCTTGGCTGTCATGTCCATTTCATTTGTCCATTTCAGAACGATTCTTATAATGTCATTAAAAGCCAATGATTTTGAGGCTTTCTATAAACTGCTGAAGAACAAAATGAGCAGAACCAGGAGAACAGTTTGTGCAATAATGACCACATTGTGATGACGCTGATCCATACATCAATGAAACATACTGCCTACCCCCTGAGAGATGCAGGATGAGACCTTTGTTTATTTTTATATATAGCCATTGAGGGAAATGTTCTGTTTGACTTTGCGTGTTTGTTACAAGGAATTGGTATTTCTTTGGGGTGGGAAGTAAGAGGTAGAAAAAATAGATTTCCGTTCATTTAAAAAAACTAAAAAGTATTAAAACATTTTAAAAACTAAAACTTAGAAGTCACTACAGTTGTGGAACTAGGCTTTCTGTTGAGTTCACAATATTGTTAATCTTTAACTTTGTTGCAAAAAATTTCTTATGTGGTGGGGATAATCTGTAAATGTTTGTAACAAAAACAAAGCTCATCAATGAAGCTTTTTTTTTGCTTTTTGGAGGGGGACCTGCCCAAGGTCACATGGCTAGTAAGTGTTAAGTGTCTGAGGCCGCATTTGAACTCAGGTCCTCCTGACTCCAGAGCTGGTGCTCTATTCATTGTGCCACCCAGCCGCCTGCCCCCTATAAAGCTTTCAGAAAAGAAAATGCTCTCTTTGCCCTTTTAGCTTAGATACTAAACGATCATATTCCTATATTTTGCATCTAAGGAGTCAGTAAATTTGCTAAGTACCTACTGTGTGCCAGGTGTTGTACTAGTGTTGGGGATACAAAGCAAGGTAAAAGTGTGTTCTCAGTCTTATGGGGGAGAGAATATACAAACAAGCTATACTGGGGGAGCAAGCTCCTCTAGCATTAAGAGAGATTGGAAGAGTAGTTTGAGCTGGGATTTGAAGGAAGCCAGGAATGGAGATGAGAAGGGGAAGCATCCCAGGCACACACAGCATGGAGGCTGTGGAGCCAGTGAAAATGCCCTGCGCCTGGGACCTTGTAACTGTCTTGTTTGAGCAATAAACAGGAAGTCTCATAGGGAGGGTGTAAGGTGAAGGAAGACTGAAAGAGTGGGGGAGGGGCAGGTTCAGAAAACTAAAAGACAGTGGATTTTACATCTGATCCCAAAGGTGATAGGGAACACTGAAGTTCATTGAGTAATGGGGGCAAGGTGGTCAGAGCTTCACTTTACTCTGACAGCTCTGCAGGCTCATTGGTATGTGCATCCCTGCCATAGGTACAGATTACAGTCTAACCTCTGCTGTTGTCAATATCCTTATGTAAAACCTAGTATTTCCTAGATACAAGTACACCACTTGGGCTATACACATCTTTTATCCCTATGAGATTGGTCTGCTCTTCCCAAGATAGACATCTTTGACATGATGTCATTTATTCCACTTCTCAGCTTTCACTCGTCACTGACAAGTGTATATACCCACCATGCCTCTTTGCCCTTTGGATTACCTGGCATTTTAATTATCTTGAAATCATGGATATTCTGATTTACTGTGATAATACACTGCTAATAATGTGTCGCATGGGCAGGCATTTGTGGTAGCAGCCAACGTGACATCATTAAAAGTGCTTAGTAGTTCCCCAAACATGATTCATCTTGCATGGTTTCTCCTACTCACTTATGGACCCAGCTCATCCATATCCAGTTCCTAGTCCTGCATGCTGTAATCTGAATTCTTCATCTAGTTTGTTTTTCCTATATGAATTTCTAGACTGTATCTTTCAAAGTGGCTACACATGTTACTGAGGGAGGGGCCTTTGGTATCCTGAAGTTTGATGAAGTCAGCACAATGTCACTCACAAACAGAAATAGCCCATGAACCTTACATCTGGTCAGAAACCTTCCTTTTGGACTTGGTGCAGGACACATGCCCTGAGAGTGTGGGGAATGCCTTTAGCGAATATGTCTCCATTTTTACCTCCTAATATATTGGCAATTCAGAGGAATTAATGAGAAGAGCTATCTTTGGTTGCATCAGTCAGTGAGGGCTTTACCATCTTAGCATTTTACAGGGTGTCCTTATTGGACAAGAGCCTTTAAGGTTACGTTATGCTCTGCTGAATCAAACGCTTCTTTGGTGTAATCAGACATTAAACAGTGGGTTCTCGTAAACCTCTATTGTGTGACATGAAGAAGTCTTCTGCTGTGCAAAAAGTCTGTTTCTCATATTTTCATCAAAAAAAAACCCTTCAAAGCATTTCTAGATTATTATCAGAAAGATATTATTGCAATGGCAAAATAGATATGTAGGTTGGTAGTTGGCTATTGTCTTCTCAATCTTCTATGGTTAATAATACCATGTCTGACCTTTTCTAATCTTTCTGAGTCTCCCTTTCTGATACACCTTAAAAATTGATCTCTCAGGGTGGCCAGGTAGCACAGCGAGTAATAGCACTGGCCCTAGTGGTGGGATGACTTGGAGATCGAATCCGGGCTCAGATACTTAGCACCCACCCAGAAACTCCTGGCTGTGTAACCTTGAGCAAGTTACTTATAACCCCAATTGCTTAGTGGCGGCCAGGTGGCTCAGCGGGTAAGAGCACCGGCCCCAGTGTCAGGATGACCTGGGGATCAAATCTGGGCTGAGATACTTAGCACCCACACAGAAATAACTGGCCGTGTAACCTTGAGCAAGTTACTTAACCCCAGTTGCTTAAAAAAAAAATTGATCTCTTGATTCTTTTAATGTGTTACATGAATTTCTTCTCTGTGTGTTTGGTCAGATTTATCCATTCTTCCTGACTAAATGCCATTTTCTCATATCAGGTACTGAGGTGGTAGAGTTCATGATCATCACTGATTAAAATAGGTTTCTATTTTCAAATGTTGGCAAAAAAAAATTGTTTTTTATGTTTCTGTTTTCCTTCCTGTTTCATGTTTATGTGCCCTCAGGATCTTATTCCTCTCCACTGCTTTTCTAGGTTTTATGAGATAGCATAGCTCATGCTCTGATGTCACTCCCCTCCATGATGAGGGACTGCAGAAGGCCCCTATTCTAAACCGATGTTGCTCATTGTTCTGCTTGACCCAGAAGTCCAAAGTACATAGGCAGGAGCAGCCTCTAAGTCTTTTGACTCTGTCTTTGTCATTATTTTACTTTGTTCAACTTCTGTAGGAAATAGTGATCATCAGAATCAGTGTTTTGTCCTTTTATCCATTTCATAGGATGATAGATTTAGAGATGGGAGGTCATCTCATCTAACCCCTCATTTTAGAGTTGAGAAAGCTGAGACCAGAGAGTGTGACTCATCCAAGGTCACAGAGGAAATAAATGACATATTTGAACCCATGTTCTCTGATGCTAAATCATGCAATCTTTCCACTACACCATGCTGCTTCTAAATGATCTCCTTTCTCAGATACAGCAGCTGGTATAAAATGGCTTGAGTTGGAAGTGTTTTAATGGCATGCAGTGTCGACACTCAAAATGAATCTTCTATTTCAGTGGCTTTATGACCCCATTGATGTGGATATGCCCTTTATCATTTCTGTTAACAACCCTTTCATATCTTCTCATCACATGTACATATAGTATGTTCAAATATGTATTGTTAACAGAATTTTGCTGGACTGGTCTCTAACCTGGGAATGGCTGGAAATGAAACAAAGCAAGTCAGAAACCAGGGTCAGCAATCAAGTAGAAGTTTAGTTAAGTTAATTTCAGAGTGAGGAATGCAGGTTCTTCTTGGGAGAACTCAGGTTTGTAAACCTTCGTTTTTTGTTTAAATATTTAAGTGTGTAAGAAATATTTCAGCATACAATTTGATTCTGATAAAAACCAGTCACTAGGAAGATTGTTGGCATCTAAATTCTTAAATATGTTTTCTTAAGAAAAATTAAAGCATTCAAACTGTTTATATTCTTGCATTTTCTAGCATGTTTGTGCAGCCCTTCAAGAGTTATTCAGTGTTAATTGTTCAGCAGAAGATGTTCTCAACTTGGATTCTAGCACTGATGAAAAATTTAGTCGACATTTAATATTTCAGCTCCATAATGTTGCATTTAAAAATAATATCCATGTTGGTAAGTACATTGTTTATTTCTAAATTTTGGTAAACTTAGCTTTTTTAAACCATAGAATTGTGTTGGATGCTGATCTTTTTTTTTTTTTACCCATATCACAATGTATACATGAGGACAGTGAGGTTTTCAGAGATTAAGTGATTTGCCTGTGGTCTCAAAGCCACTGATTTACTGAGATAGTTTTCTTACACTGATGTGTTGACTCCAAGTCCTTTACTCTTTTCACCATACTGTGCAGTCTCCCCCACCTCTCTGACTGCTCCTTCTCAGTTCCCATTAGTTGTTCTCCCTTCTCAAGATTCCTCATGCTCTTTTCTGAAAACTGATCTGTTCTTTCCCCTTTGGCAATTTCAGACACTTCTTTGGATTTATTGTCTCTGTTCTAGTGCCTCTCACATGTGTGTTGTTTCCCCTAAATTCCAGTTTCATATTTCTAGTTGTTTGCTGGGCTCCTCTATCTGGACCTCAAACCTAATGTGTCACATGTTTTCCTATCTTTCCTGCCAAGAAACACCCATAAACTTTGCCTCTTTTTTGTTTGTTTGTTTGTTTGTTTGTTTTTTTCAAAAAAAATTTATTAAAATGATTTCTTTCTTTCCATCACCAGAATATTTGCCCACATTCCTCCCCCATGCTCTCCCAGAAAGCCAGCTCTGATTACAAATGATTTTTCTTCAGGGGGCAAAATGGGAAGAGAAAAGTCAGCACAAATAATCAGCACATAAAAAGCCCCAGACAAAACTCCCAAACCTCTGGTCTTTTTAACGTGGTGGGATTAGGGAGTCTTCTCTGATCTCTCATTTGGACATGTGTTTTTCTGTATAATTTTGCCACATTCACTATTATTGTTTTGAGGTAGTTTTAAACTTAAATTTTTAGTGGTCCTTAAAGCTGTCTGAAGAGGGAAGAGAGTAGGCAGGTGCAGGGAGACTGGCCTCCCTTGTGTCCAGCTAGCCACTGGGAAAAAAGAAAAGCAGGAGAGAATCCGAGGAAAGCCCCCCTCAAGCCCTTCCAGCAACTCTGCTGTTTAATGGCAGGCTCTTGAATCTGAGTGTACATTGGCTTCGTGGGGTTGCCTGTTGGTTTGGAAAGTGGCACCTGGAATCCCTCAGCATAACCTACAAAGGCAAAGATCAGAAGGGAACATGCAGCTAGGACCTTGCTGTGGCACCCCCCATACAGCAAGGTGTGACTTCCTATATGTCCTATATAGATATGTGGTATCTAGATCTAGGTCTAGGTCATCTTCAAAATCTTCCAATTGTTCTGGAGTAGATGAGGGTGACGAAGGAGGCACAAAGAATTCTTCCATCAAATCTGCCTTCACTTTCTTTGTTCTCTGGGTCACGTGAAGCAGACACAGTGTCACCATCACCCAAAGTGGAGCCTGGAAGTGGGACTTCCAGATCTTCCCATTGACTTCTGGCTTCACTCTCTTTGTGCTTTTCTTCTCCTCTTTCACTTCTACAGCTTTTCCTCTTCTCTCTGTAATATTCCTGTAGTGTTCTAACTTAATTTGCAAGTTGGAAAGGTGTGCATTCTTTATCTTGAACTTTGACATGTTCATTGCGGTAGGCATCATTGGCATGATCATTCAGGCTAAGGTTGTCACTGGAATCACTGCCGCTGTCTTGCTTTTCATTGCTGGCATCAGAATTGTCACCATAACTCACTTCCCTGCTGACAGTCTGGTAGGTCGGTGGGAGGTCAGGACACATAAGGGCATCTTCCAAGTCTTCAGAATGTCCTGGGACCAACTGGGGTGGCAAAGGAAGCAGAGAAAATTCTTCATCAGCACTCTCTTCACACCATATCTGGGTCACTTGAAAATGACATGGTGGCACCTCTGGCCAACATGGAGCCTGAGGTTGAGGCTTCATTGTCTCCAGGCTGGTTTCTTGATTCCTTCTCTTTCTGTAATTCTCCTTCTTTCTTTCCCACTTCCACAACCTTTTCACTTCTTTCTTCAGTTTGTCTTTTGGAGTTCTCAAACATCTTTCCTTGGTTTAGAATGCAGAAATAAACACTGTAACCTTCCTTTTCCTTTGATGTTCTCCCTAGAGCCTTCTCAACCAGGCACATAGCTATAGTTGGAATCTCTGCCCTGAGCAGAAGTCAAATTTGCCTCTTTAACTTTCTTTTGTTGTTGGCACTTTTGTTAACCTAGAGCCTTCTCAACCAGGCACATAGCTATAGTTGGAATCTCTGCCCTGAGCAGGAGTCAAATTTGCCTCTTTAACTTTCTTTTGTTGTTGGCACTTTTGTTAACCCAAATAACCCAAGATCAAAGCCTCTGTGTTTGGTTTTGAATATATCAAAGAATCTTCCTTCAGTACTCGATTACAGGTTTGGAGCTGGAAGGGACGTCAGAGGCATCCATCCAGTCCTCTCATTTTATAGATGAGGAGCCTGAGGACCAGGGAGGTTACATGCAGGCAACAGTAAGAAATGATGAAAAGACCTAGATGAGCAGGTAATGCAGATAAAGTGAAGTGAACAGAATGAGAACATTGTTTAAAAAAAACAACTTTGAAATCCTTCAAGATTCTGATGAACCACCCACAGCTGCAGAGAAACAGTGACGAAGCGTGCCACAAGGTACAGAAGAAGGCATGGCAGTTTGGGAGGTGACCAACTGGAAATTCAGTTTTGCTTGACTCTGAGTGTTTGTTACAAAAGTTTGTTAACAATTTAGGGGCTGAGGTGAAAGGACAGGAGCTAGAGATAAAAGATAGCCAAAAAATATATAGAAAAGAGGGTTGTGACAAGACCAACATCTGCCATGCCTTCCCCTTCTTCCCTAACATGGTTAGGCTGGAGTTTCCCTAAAAACTAAGAAAGCCTGAACTTGGTTAGCCCCAGGGTTGGGGCACGGCATAAGGTGTGTCTCCCTTGATGCCTCTTCTTGGTGGCCTCTGGCTGTGTGGACAAGGCTTCCTGTTCATGTGGAGACAGTGCTGGATGTGTATTACAAAAGAGGGCCAAAGGCTTAGAAATTGTGACTTTGCCCATGATAAAATAGTCTTAGAGATGCTCAGTTATTGCAAGGCCTAGAGGTATTGGGGCCTTGGGCAAGAACAGTTGAGAAAGATCTAGAGGATTTGATGTAGCCTCAGAAATACAAATCTAGTGAGGCACCAGAATGGCGGGGCTTCGAGGGGCCAGGAGGCCTCTCTGTGGGCTCTAACCCAGCCAGCACACGGGCCTGCCTTCCTGGGAATGTCTTCCATTTCCATATCATCCAGCCTCCTTTTCCGTCATCTTAAGCCCCTTAATTAATTTTTAGTCAGGAAACATAATTTCCAGTTTCCAGGAAAAATAATACCATTTTCTATTTGGAGTCTCTTCTGCTCCCTTTTGTGTCTTAGTCACCATATCCTTGAGCCAGTTGTGTTATTTGCACAGAAAGTCAATGGTTTTGCTTTTGCTTCTTGTCTTCTTACTAATTTACAAGAAATAGAATATACAGATTGTAAAGTGACGTGACTAAGGTAATCCTGTTTAAGGATGACAGTGGTTTGGTCCTGTTTAGGAATGTTGTAACAGTAGAAAATGAAGATGGAAGGGAAGAGCAGTCTTTTTTAGTAGCTCTAGTGAGAGCTTAGTATGGGAGAGGTAATGAATTTGTAGTGGTAGTGGTTGATTTGCTTAGTAATGTTACATAATTTTATCTAGGAGTGTTAATCATGTGAATAAATCTTACAAATTGGGTATTAAAATCTCTTATGTTACACATAGATTTATTGTGACTTTTTAAATTGGAGTAGTCCTCATTTTTATTTAGCCTCATTTCATACAGATCTATGTTTCACTGGTGGCAAGAGAACTCCCTCTGCTCCTGCCAACAGTATATGATGTGAGGGAACTGTCCAAGGTGCTGAGAGTTTAAGGAACTTGCCTATTGTCACCCAGTCAGTGAGTGTCAGCAGGAGGACCTGAATCCAGGTCTTCCTAACTGAGCTGAACCCAGCTCTCTACCCACAACTCCATGATATCTCTCAGGTCCTCATAGCAGTATTAATTTAGCCAGTATTTATGAGTTAAAACTATAGAATATGCAAACTTAGAAAATCTAAGGAAGCTCTTGATTGACCTATTTTTCAATGTGGATGGTCAAGCCAGCTAGTATTTATTAAGTGCCCACTGTGTGTCAGACTTGCTACTAAGCACTGAGGATACAAAGGAAGTCAAAAACAGTCTCTGCTTTTAGGAGCTCACAGGCTAATGGACTAATTGCTAATGGCAATTAATTGCTAACTGCTAATGGCAGTATTTCTGATACTCAGTTTTCTTGAAATAAGGGTTTATTTAGGGGGACTTCACCAGAATGCCAAGTATACCAAAAACATAATTTACTTTTGAAAATCATTTTACAAAATCCAAACTTTATGATGAAGCAGATTTGACTCTCTATTATGCATAATTATAAATGTATTTTTTTCTGAAGAAATCTAAAGGATTTGTCTGTGTTCATCTTGGTGAGTGATTCAGTTGATTTATCAGTAAACAGACGTGTCTCCAATTAGCTCTTCAACCCCTTGTTCTGACCTCTTCTACTCCAGATCATCGATTTGCCCTGACCCTAATCCCTCTAGCTTGACTTTCAGTGGCTTTATTAAGGTCAAGAGTGAATCTGTTCCTGGGGCTGGATGAGTCTGAATCTGAGGGGAACCAGGTAAAGGAGCTCTGAGCACCCCCTTCACCCCCTCAGGTGTTTATCTGGTTTTCTTGAAGACAGGCAGTGATAGAGAAAGCATGGCTTCCTGGGACAGCCTGTTCCATTTTGGCATAACTCTTAAGAAATGTTTTCTTATATTAACTTGAAGCCCACTTCTTTGTAACTTCTACCCATTGCTCTTAGTTCTATCCCCTGAAGCCAAGTACAAGCCCAACCCTTCTGCTTCATACCAGCCCCTCAGATGCTTGAAGACTCTGGCACATTCTTCTCCAATCTAAGTTTTCCTTAGTTAATTCAGTTGATCCTCATGTGGCATAGTTCCCAGTCATCTCACTGCCCCTATGATCTTCCTTTGGACATGTGCTACTTAGTGTCCTTCTTAAAATGTAGTGCCCATAGCATAACATCATATTCCTGATGTGGATTAGTAAAAATACTAGGGATGATGGGGCTAGAATAGCTAAAATCAGCAATAGGGATTAGAGGAGTAGAGGTCACTGAAGGGGTCAAGTCCTTTAGATCAGCTGATGAAATCCTTTCACTGAGTGGAAGCTGATTGCTTGGGTGGCAGCCATAAATTCAGTTATTGTTCAAACCAGTTGTTAGGTTATTTGATTTCTTTGATTCCTTATTTTCTTTCCTTATGTACTATGCACATAGGTCCCAAGTAGAAGGGAAAATATTGACTTACTCTGAGGGTGTAGAAAACTTGCTCTTTAGGTAGATATGGTGAACACTAGAAGTTTTAAATTGAATAAAACAATTGTTCCAATTAATCATATCTGTTTTCTTTTTTAAGGTAATTTTGTAAGAAAAATTTTGCAACCTGTGATTGCGTTAGATGACAGTAAAATTAATGACAAGATACCAGAAGTAACAGGACATATGTTTCCCTCGTCTTCAAAAACACTAGTGAAATCAGAACCCTCTTTTACAAACGTATCTGAAGATAAAAATAGTGCAAAAAGCCGGCCCTTTAATTCATGTAAGGTAGATGGCTTGGGGACATCTGAGCAAAATGGACCAGATCTTTCCTTTTTAATTGTGAAGAATAAAGGAGGAGATAATCACCTTTTTGTGGATGTGGGTATGTAAATTTTTGTGAACTCATGTAAATTCATAACTGTTGGAATTACTATTCTATTGGGGTGGCTTTGTAGTAGCCTCAAAGGAAATTGAGAGAAATGTTTTTTAGAAAGCTGGCCAAAGAATAGTACTATTCAAAGAAAAATTCTTCATTTGGGCTTTCACCCTGACTAGTGAGGCAAAACTCAGGACAAAAAGAATTAAAAGGGATTTGTTATAAGTATGTCAAGGTAGCAGCGGATGCGCTCATCCCTGAAAATTTGTGATGGCTTAAAGGTGGGGCCAGATTTTACTGGTAACTTTAAAGACAATTTGGATAGATCTATCTCACCAGAGGGGGCTGAGCCCTTGCATCTCATTTCCTCCCCAAGGTAGCAAGTGTGTGACCATTTGTAGGTTGTGTGACACAATAAGGAGCAGGTAATATAAAAAGCCATAGACTGTGTTGCCTTCTCTGCCTTCCCCAAACAGAGCCTCTCCCAACCCTGATTGATTAAGAAGCAGGGCTGGGAACTGAGTCAACATAACTTTCGGGGATCCACAAATCCAGCCATGCTAGTCACCAGTAGCCAAACACTGTGCCTACCTTGCCCCTTAATGGTGTTTCATATGACATATATCCAGCTTCTGAGAGTCCTGGCCCCTATAGAAGAGAAGGTAAGGGAATAAATAAGCATTTATATTATAGCACCCACTTTGTGCTAGGCACTGTGCTAAGTGCTTTTTACAGATCTTATTTCATTTGTTCTTCACAACAACCTTGAGAAGTAAGTGCTCTTACAGATGAAGGAAACTGAGGCAAATAGATTAAGTGACTTGCCCAGGGCCACATAACCAGTAAATAAGTGAGGCCAGATTTGAACTTTTGGTCTTCTTGACTCCCGGCCCATTGCTTTATTCACTGAGCACCAGCTGCCTCAAAGAGTCTGCTTACAAGACTAATACGAACATTTTAATAAGGATTTGCTTTCTTAAGTGTTCCTTGACAATTTCAGAGAAGACTTGAATTTCCTTTCCAAGAAAACTTTTCTTTTGTAACCTTGTAGAAAAGCTAATTTTTAAATTAGGTAAGTTCTATAAATTAGATAAATAAATTAGATAAAAAGCCTTAGATAGACAACAGCAATAAATATTTACTGGTTGTGCAAAGTATTATTTAAATATTACATAATAGCTCACTTAGCAATAATACTTTAAAGTTCATAAAATGTTATAACTGTAAATATTCCAAAACCCATTCCACAGATGAGAAAACTGAAGTCATAGGTTAAGTGAATTGTCCACTGACATGTAATTAATTAGAATCAGAGCAGAGACCCAAATTCAGATCTTCTGACCAGAACTTTTTCACTGTTATCACAGTGATTTCTCAAAATTTATACCTTTTTCTTTGTTTTTTACATGTATGTATTATATAGGAGTTTATACAAGAAATAGAAACTTCCGGCTGTACAAATCATCAAAATGGGGCAAATGTGTGCCTTTGGAAGTAGCTGAAGATAACAAATTTGTTCCTAAACAATCAAAGACTGTTTCTGAAGAAAACCAGTATTTCCTTTCTTCTTTGGTCACCAACATCAGGTATACAGTGCCAGAATTAAGCTATTTTATTTGTGATTAACTGTGGCAACTTTTATCAAAGAAGATCTGATGGTATCAGGGGATCTTCTGGGGCCTCTGTGTTCTCTGGAGTCATCAGCTCTAGTATCAGAGATTAGTGCCTCTCTGGGTCAGGAGACTAGAAGCTTCATGTACTTTGGAGAGCTCTGGGCCTGGAGTCAGAAGACCTGAATTCAAATCCAACCTCAGACACTTAATAGCTATGTGAACCCAGGCAAGATATTTAATCTGTCGTAATTTCCTCATCTACAAAATGAGGATAATAATAGCGCCTCCCACTGGGGTTAGAATCAAACGAGATCTTTGTAAAGCTCTTAGCGCAGTGCCTGGCTTGTGATGGGCATTAAATAAATGCTTAGTTCCTTCCCACTGGCCTTAGAATCAGAAGATGAGTTCCAGCCATGACACTCTGAGACTCACTAGTTATGTGGCCATAGGTGAATCACTGAGCCGTCTTTAAAATAGAAATAATAATAACATTGGGACTGCCTGTTTCCTGGGCTGGATGTGTAGAAATTGTTTTGTAAACCTTGTCTCTATAGAGGTGGTGATGATATTAGATCCTGGGCTTCCTGACTACCTATTTAGAGATTTGTCTAGTACACTACACTACCCTTCTCATTTTCAGGCAACAATCATTTGTTAAATCCCTACTATGTGCCAAACAATGTGCTAAGTGTGCCTCAAATTACAGCTGCAGCAATCCTTGTTCACCTTGTCATCAGAGGGAGTAATTCACTCAATAGCTATCGCCTTCCTTTTGAGAGAGAAAGGGGGATTGTGTGTGTAAATATGGTGCAGCATGTGTACAGATATTGAATACATAATATTTAAATGTTCTAATGTTAGGAACTTAATTGCTTTCCATGGCATTTTGTTCTTTAATATTAGTGTAATAGCATTTTAATTTTCTCTGTTTATATTCTCAGATTTTCAGATACTTTACGCATCCTTACCTGTGATGTACCTCTAAGTAAACAAAAAAGGACTGAATGTTTTAACAGTGGCTGTACTAGAGGTACACTATTTAAAATATTTTATATATTTAACTATTTCTTAAAAGGTTTTCTTTTTTGGGGGGGAGGGCAGTTGGGGTTAAGTGACTTGCCCAAGGTCACACGGCTAGGCTAGTAAGTGTTAAGTGTCTGAGGCTGAATTTGAACTCAGGTCCTCCTGACTCCAGGGTCAGTGTTCTATGCATTGCACCACCTCACTGCCCCTAAATGAGACCTTTTATCTCAATGTTCTTGCTATACATTTCTTATTTTAAAAACTGGAAAATCATACATTTAGGGGTGGCTAGGTGGAGCAGTGAATAGAGCATCAGCCCTGGAGTCAGGGGGACCTGAGTTCGAATCCAGCCTCAGACACTTGACACACTTACTAGCCATGTGACTTTGGGCAAGTCACTTAACCCCAATTGCCCTCCAAAAAAAAAATAAGTCATACACTTAATTAAAAATCTTGATTTATCCTAACTGCTAAGGAGAGGCAAAATTGACCAGATTTTGTGTTTCATACTCTCATTCTTTCCTGAGCTGCTCTCTCATTGCCAAAAGGCAAATAGGAGAGGAGAAAAAACAAGAAAATGTGGGCACCTGGGCTGAAAAAATCTACAGCCCCCAAATAAGTACAGTCTAGCTATGTATCTTCTAGTTCTTGAGTATTTGACACATTCCCTTCTTTTTTTTTCAGTGGGTGTTATTGATGGCTTTCAGTGCTCACCATACCCTGAAATTGATAACTTTGTTCTTTCTTTGGTGAATAAAAATGGCATTAAGGGAGGTAAATCTCTTTGTTGTTTATTATTAAGTATTGCTCAGATGTGCTTCTGTTGAATTTATACATATTGTTGATGTTTCAGAAATTCGCTGTTGGAACTACTTTTTCCCAGAAGAATTACTTGTTTATGATATTTCTAAGTATCGCTGGTGTGGAAATATTCAAAGAGCCCACAAGAGTAATAATATAATGTAAGTAAATGATTTATGTTTTAGAGAAAGTTACACATATTTTTTTTTAATTTATTGCCATTTTAGATTAGGCTTTTGCACAGAACTGTGTTAAATTTATAGTTACAGTTTATTTCTAATAATCTGTATCCATTACATTTGATTTTTATTTATGCTCTACTTGATAATGTAAGCATTTACTTAGCTTACTCTTAAGTCTCAAGCTAAGGAGAACTGCTTGAGCCATATGTTCCCAAAGGGTGATACTGTCCCCTTGGGGGCACTGGAACCATGTGGGGGGTGGGGCGGTAGTAGCCTTGGGTTCAACTGAGGGGTACTGAACAAAATTAAGGGGGCACTAGAAGCATAAGGAAGAGAAGAAAATTTTGAAAAACTGTTCATATATGTTTCATTTGCTGTGTAACAGAGTTAAAGTCAGAGTGATTACATTATTTTCCAAATGAACACATAAAATGCAAGTTATAACTTATTAGTGTCAGGTCTGAAGACAGGTCTTAACAAGCTAACAGGCAGGTGAGCATGTTGTGCATTGTCAGGAAGTCCAGCATGCTTCAGGAGGAATATGTGCCTATAAGGACTTGTTTATAAGATACTATACAGTTATGTGACACAATATTGCATCATCAGAATTTCAGTGCAGGAAAAAACTTACAAATTTACAAAAAACTCTTAAATTTAAGATGTGTCATTAAAAAAAATTTGTTTTTAATGATGTAAATTTTTAGAAACACCAAACCATTAAAGGGTTAAAGAAAGTAGATTTCCAGGGGGGTGCTGAATAATTTTTTTTTTAAGGGGTGGTAAGCCAGATAAGTTTGGGAACCTCTGGTTTCAGTTGAAACTGTCCCCAGTGTCAGGGACAGAAATGAGATTAGCAAGAGTTTAGAGTATGTAGGAAACCCAGAAAAGGGAAAGAAGGTAGATAGAGCTGGGTTAAGATCAGAAATACCCTTATGTTATTACCCATGGTCCCATTTAACTCAAATTCAGGTTGAATCGATCAAAACTGCTGCAGATGAGCCTTGCCTGCAGCCTAATCCTGTTATCTGAGGTGCAATGGATAGAGCACCTAGATCTGAGTCCAAATCAGCCTCAGACACTTGCTAGCTGTGACCCTGGACAAGTCACTTAACCCATTAGCCTCAGTTCCTCATCTGTAAAACGGGGACACACTGGAGAAGGGAATGGCAAGCTCTCCCATGTCTTTGCCAAGATTCTCATGTAGAGTCAGACACAGCTAACTGAACAACAGTTCCCATGTTCTGAATGGGGAGGAGCTGAGGCTCCTTTGCCAGAGAAGGTCCAAATGATGATACCTAGGCTTAGAAGACCCTTGTTGGCCCTCAGTGCGGTCTTCTGGTCATCAAGGGAGGCCGCCAACCCGATTTATTGTTTACTGCTGTTGATCACATTTGGACCATTCTTCCACTTCCTAGAAGTGGTATTGCTGGGTCAAAGGGCATTCACATTTTTATAGCCCTTTGGGCATAGCTAAATCTGTTTTCTCATGAACACAGGATTCTACCTTATGACTTCCTTTCTATCATTCTCACAGACACTGAGGCTTGGAATGTCAGCATCATCCTCTGAGAACTTCATAGGATTAAAAGAGACCTCAGAGGTCATCTAATCCAACCCTCTCATTTTCTCATTGAGGAAACTGAGGCACTATGAGGATGAATACCTAGCCAGAGTCCTGACCCAACTCATAGAATGCTGTTCTCCCTACTGTACCTCTGTCTCCCCAGCACAGGCCCTTCTCGCTCTGCCCAAAATACTACTTATGATATTCTGCCTTTATGTCATTCCACTGAACAGGGCTCTTTAGATTGAAATCCTCCTGGCCCATTTTCAAGACCATCATTGCAGGTCACTTGAATTTTTGCTGGTACAGTATTTCCATCCTGTTGGGAATAATTGTTAGCTTTTCACCTATCTTTTGTCTCCTAAAGTTGACTGTTAGCTCCTCAAGGGCAGGGGCATTTTTTTATACTTGTTTGTGTGCTGTGTAGCTCACGACATGGTGCCTCGTATCAGAACATATAACAAGTGGTTAGTAAATACTCAATGGTAGATAGCAGCAGATTTCATAGTAATGATGCTTATATATTTATTAATGTCCTGCAGTGTATAATTATTAATGGCGCAGCCTCTTCAGAGAAGAGTTGAAAAAGTGTGCCTCCCTTCCCTGTTTACAGAGAGGTTGTGGAACTATGGGTAGAAAACACTGCATAAACTGTCAGACAAAGCTAATCCGGCTTGGTTTTGCAGAACTTTTTTTTTTTCCTTTTTTAAATTCTCCATTATAACAGACTTACTGGAAAGGGGAAGGAGAGGCGTTGAGAAATGAGGATAATAAAATAAACAAATTTTATTTGAATCTATTAATTGATCCATTAATTAAGAAATTATGCTAAAGAAAAAAGTTATGTATGAAAATATCCATATACTTTGACCCAAAGAACCCACAGCTAGGCATCTACTCCAGGGAGGTAAAAAAACAAAAGGGTTCCACCATGAACCCCAGAATACTCAAGGGCACTTGGAGCAGCAAAGAACTGGAAATGAAGTAGAGACCCAGCCATTGGTAATGGCTAAACAAATGGGATCACAGAGGTTATCTGGTCCAAACCTCTTAACTTTACAGATGAATAAACTGAGGCCCAGGAAGCTCGGGTGACTGGCCCCAAATCACCCAGGTAGTGACACAGGTGAAGTGAACACCTGAGCCAGGGCTCTTGCCATTGAAGGAGGAATTGATTGATTCAGAATGAAATAAGCAGAAAAAGGAAAGCAATTCATAATGTAAATGGACAGTGAAAAAGACATATGCTAAGACCTTTATTCAGTAAAACCACTGATAATCTTGGCTCTGGAGAAGAGCTGAGAAAGTGCACCTGCTTCCCTTCTTTGTACAGGCAGGGCAATGTGGGTGTAAGATATTGCATAGACTGTCAGATTCAGATGATTGCTGGTTGATCTTGCTGAATTGCCTTTTTTGTTATTACAATTACAAAGGATGGTTCATTGGATAGGGGAGGGGAAAAGGTAGAAATGAAACGGATTTTTTAAATGACAATAAATTTTTTAAAAGTAATGTGCTAAAACTTAGATTGGGAGATGTAATATTTATATTTATATTTGAAGGATTCTGGTGGATCTGAAAAATGAGGTTTGGTATCAAAAATGTCACGATCCTGTCTGCAGAGCAGAAAACTTCAAATCAGATTGTAAGTTTTTGATTGTTCAAGACGGTTTTTCCAGAAATTAAAAAATTAGATGTTTTTCTCAAGCAATAAATAAAAATTTCTCCGATTTAGGTTTCCCATTACCAGCTGAAGTGTGCCTCTTATATCTGTTTAAAGAGGTATGTACTATTTTTTTGTTATTTTAGAATAGCTAACTTGTCTTTGAATTAAAGGTACAAGTATTAATATTAATTATTAAATCTAGGTCATTCTGAAACTTAAGAAAATAGCTTCCTGTCCCGTTCCTCCTTTTCCCCAGATATGTATGATTAGCATGATGTAAAGGATGAGGATGGCTGCTATTATTGTTCTCTTGTGTGTTCATTTTTGAAATTTCATTCATACTTGGCCAAACCTCAGAAATATTAAACCTTTAGTGCAGACAAACGCAGAGCTCAGGGCAACAATTTGAACAGCTGGCTCTTTACATTCCCAACATTGATTCCTACTAGAACCTTATTCACATTAGCACTATGAATTAAATCCCTTGATAACTAATTCAGTAAGCTTTTTAAGTTAATTTTTTCCATCATAGTAATCACATACCCAATATGAAGGAGCTAGAAGCTATTTAGGTTATATAAGCTTATTTTATTGGGATATAGAAAAATTATCTCTAGTGTAGAATGGATAAGGAAGGTTGCAGAGTAATTGTTCTTAGAATCAGGGCAAATGAAGAGAGTTTCTTTTGGATAAAAGGACCAAAGGAAATAATTTTTGTATGAAGCTATTCCTTTGGTAAACGTAATATACTTACTGAATAAAACAAGTTTTTACTTAAAGACATTACAAAACAAGTAACAGTGCAAAGGGAAAAAAGATAATTTTTTTAGAAAAGAAAGTGAAAAACAACTGAATTAACAAAACTTTGTCTGGCTTTTTATAAAGATCAATAAGATGACAAACTGTTTACTAGCAAGTATAATCACTCACAATTAAGAAAGACAACTTAGGGGGTGGCTAGATGATGCAGTGAGTAAAGCTCCGGCCCTGGAGTCGGGAGGACCCGAATTCGGTTCCAGCCTGAGACACTTAACACCCACACAAAAATACTAGCCGTGTAACCTTGGGCAAGTTACTTAACCCCAATTGCCCTCCAAAAGGCAAAAAAAAAAAAGACAACTTAATCAAAATTAGAAAAGAAGGAGATATCATTACAAATACAAAGTAATTAAGAATTCCATCAGTAAATGTACACAGCTACATGCTGATATATTTGAAAACTGAAGCAAAAGGAATAGGTGGTTTTTTGCAAAACTATGAATTAACAAAATTAGAAATAAATAAAAATTTCATTGAAAGAAATGGGAAGCAATCAGTGAATTAGCCCATAAAAAACACCCCATTCAGGTGGGGTTTATTGGTGAATGTTTTCCAAACCTTCGTAGAAAAACAAACTGTAAAGATTGGTGTTCTTCTATCTTTACAGTTTGTTTTTCTTTTCACATTCTACTTGTATACGTTTTCTCCTAGTTCTGCTCATTTAATTCTTTATCATTTCATTCAGATGTTCCCAGAATTCTCTGAAAATTCCTTTTCCCAGAGTTTTTCTTCATCTTGATTTCTCACCTCTTTGAAGATCCTTGAGTATTGCCCCTCTAGTATTGCTTAACAACTCTTAACAGTTCTTTTTTCCATATCTCCTCCCTCTTGAGTTTGATGTATCTAAACCAAACTGCTTTCTTTTTCAGATGAGATCCCACTGATGCCTGCTGCCCCTTTCTGCATGTCTGCATACTCTTTTCTCATGTACCCCAATTGTAAATGAGGAAAAAAAACATGTTCCCTACTCTTATTCTGCCTTTTCATACTAACATATTTTTTACTTTACTTACCTTTTACTCTCCCTTTTCTTTCCCCTTCTTCAAACCCACAAAATAGGATGAGGTACCTACAACCTCTGTTTCTCTTATTTAATTCCCACAATGCCCTTTGGAAGACATTAACGTTCTGAAGGGATGCTTGTATTTTCTCTCCCTATTAGAGTGTTAGCTCTACAGCATCATGCAGCCTTTTTCAATTGCTTGAGCAGGGTTTCTCTTGACTCATGTTCATATTCCAAAATTCCTACTTAACTCATATTTTCATCAGAGATGCCTTGAAAATCTCTTCCATTAAATATCTTTTTAATTTTTCCTGTAGGATCATAGTCAACTTTGCATGGTAGGTTATTCCTGGTTGTGAGGAATACTGAATTCCAGTATCTTCTTATGTATCTTACTTAAAGTATCCTACTTGAAGCTTCCAGGTCTGGTCTTGTGTGATTCTGACTGCAGCTTCTTGGTACTTTTTTCCCCCTTCTCCAGCTCATTTAATTAATTTATTTATTTATTGGAATTGATTTGTTTATTTTTAGTTTACAGCATTCATTTCCACAGTCACTTGAGTTTCAAATTTTCTCCCCCGGCCCCAAATAAAGGATCTACAAATATCTTCACATTGATCATTAGTCAGATTGTAAAGAAGGATTATAACTGATGGAATGATCATTGGGAAAAGGGAAACAAAACAAGAAACACAGCAAGTTGTTTGTTTCATTCTGCATTTTGACTCCACGTCTCTTTCTCTGGATGTGGACAGCCCTTTCCATCTTTTGGAGTATATATGTAACATATATATGTGTATATATATTATTATATTATATATATAACATTTTATAACATTGCATTGCTGAGAGGAGCCCAGTCTATCAAAGTTGGTCATCACGCATACGTTGTGGTTGTGATTGTGTACAGATTTCTCCTTGTTCTGCTCTTCTCACTCAGCATCAGTTTATATAAGTCTCTCCAGGTTATTATGAAGTCCGTTTGCTCTTTATTTCTTATAGTATTCCTCATTCATATACCACAACTTATATTTCCCAATTGATGGGCCTTTCCAGTTGTTTGCCACCACAAAAAGAGCCGCTATAAATATTTTTGTACATTCGGGTCCTCCCACTTCTCTGACCTCTGGGATCAGACCCTAGAAGTGGTATGGCTGGGTCAAAGTGCACACACTTATTTATTTGCTTTTTGGAGTGCAGTTGGGGTTAAGTGATTTGCCCAAGGTCACACGGCTAGTTTTTTGTGTTATATGTCTGAGGTCAGATTTGAACTCAGGGTCCCTCTGACTGGTGCTCTATTCACTGGGCAACCTAGCCACCCAAGGGTATGCACTTACATATTGCTCTCCAGAATGGTTGGATCAGTTCACAACTCCACCAACAGTGCATTAGTGTTCCAATTTTTCCACATCTTCTCCAGCATTTATCATTTTCCTGTTTTGTCATTTTAGCCAATCTGGCCAGTGAGATGTGTTACCTCAGAATTGTTTTGATTTTCATTTCTCCAATCAATAGTGATTTAGAACATTTTTTCATATGCTAATAGATATTTTATCTTCTGAGAACTGCCTTTGACCATTTATCAATTGGGTAATGGCTTGTATTCTTAGAGATTCAACTCAATTATTTGTATATTTTAGAAATGAGACCTTTATCAGAGACACTGGTTGCAAAAATTCTTTCCTAATATTCCACTTCCCTCCTAATCTTGGTGACACTGCCTTTATTTCTACAAAAGCTTTTCAGTTTTAATGGAATCAAAATTATCCATTTTGCATTTTATAATTCTAACTCTTGTGAAGTCTTCCCCCCTCCATAGATCTGACAGGTAAACTATCCCTTGCTCTCCCAGATTGCTTACAGCTTTTGTATGGATCCCGTTTTGACTTTTAGTGTACTGTGTAAGATGTGTCTATGCCCAATTTCTGCCATACTATGTCCCAGGTTTCCCAGCAGTTTTTATCAGATAGTGCGTTGTTATCCCCAAAACTGGGGTCTTTGGGTTTATCAAACAATAGATTGCTATAGTCATTGGATGCTCAGTCTCCTGTACCCATTGATCTATTCCTCAACCAGTACCAAGTAGTTTTGATGACTGCTGCTTTATAATAGATTAAAATTTGTTATGGCTAGGCCACTTTCCCTAGAATTTTCTTTTCATTAATTGCCTTTATGTTCTTCCAAATGAATTTTGGTACTATTTTTTCTCGCTCTACAAAGTAAATTTTTTGGTAGATTGATTGGCATGGCACTAAATATTAATAATTAATAATTTAGGTAGAATTGTCATTTTTATTGTATTAGCTCCATGAGCAAATGATGTTTTTCCAGTTAGTTAGATTTGACTTTGTGTGAGAAAAGTGTTTTGTAATTGTGTTCAAATAAGTCCTTGGTTTGTTTTGGCAGGTAGATTCCCAAATATTTTACAATTTCTACAGTAACTTTAAATGGGATTTCTCTTTCTATCTCTTGCTGTTGGATTTTGTTAGGAATGCCAATGTGGGTTTATTATATAACCTGCAACTTTGCTAAATTTGTTTATTATCTCAGGTAATTTTTTACTTGATTCTCTAGGATTCACTAAATATGTCATCATATCATCTGCAAAGAGAGTCTCTTCTTTGCCTAATTTGATTCCTTCAATTTCTTTTTCTTCTCTTATCATTTCTCTGATACTAATCAAATTGAATGAGAGGGGTGATATCTTTGTTTCACCCTGAAAATGCTTGCTGATGGTTTTAGGTAGATGCTACTTATTATTTTAAGAAAGACTCCATTGTTTTTTGTCAAAAGCCTTTTCTGCGTCATATAATCATATATTTATTGTTGATGTGGTCGATTATACTGATAGCTTTCCTGATAGTGAACCGCACTTGCATTCCTGGAATAAATCCTACCTGATCAAAGTAATTTTTGCATCTATATTCATAAGGGAAATTGGTCTGTAATTTTCCCGATTTAGGTCTCATAAAAAAGAATTTGGTAGTACTCCTCTAGTTTCCTGAATAGTTTGTAAAGAATTAAAGTCAATTGTTCTTTAAATGTTTGGTAGAATTTTGGTAGAAGCCCTGCAGATTTTTCTATTGACGAACAAGCCATTGATGGCTTGTTAAATTTCTTTTTCTGAGATGGGTTTACTTCCTCTTCAGTTATTTGTCAGAATCATCCATTTCACTAAAATTGTCAAATTTATTTGCATACAATTGAGCACAATTGAATAATTAGTGTTTTAATTTCATGTATCAAAAATGATACTTTGGTTTTTTGCTTTTTTATCATTGACTTTTATTGTTTTATTTATTTACTAATCTCTCCTTTGGTTTTCATTATTTGTAAAAATTGGGGGTTTTCAATTTGTTCTTTTTCTGGCTTTTTCAGTTCATACCCAATTTATTGACCTCCATTTTCTCTATCTTATTTATGTATGCATTCAGGGGATATATAAAACTTGCCCTAAGTTTTATATATCCCCACAAGTTTCTCATTGTTATTCTCTTGAATGAAGTTTCCAATTAGTTTTTAGTCTGTCCTTCCATATAATTTTTTTTATTGCATCATGATCTGAAAAAGATGCATCATTTAATATTTTTTTGTGCCTGTGGAGAAGGTGCTTTTTTTCTCCATATCTATTTCTTTATTTTGAGGTTATAGAGATTAAAGTCCCCCACTATTATAGTTTTGCTGTCTATTTCTTATCTAATATCCTTAACTTCTCCTTTAGGAATCTGGATGCTGTGCATTTATGCTTGGTGCATAAATGTTTAGTAGATAAGAATTAATTAGGTAATCATTATAATAATATATATAATTTAAAAAAGTAAATTTTACTCCAGCCTTTTTTACCTTTACCCTGTGTAAAATTACCCTGTGTACCCCATTTCAAATGTGTTTCTTGTAAACAGCATATTATGATTTCTTTTTTTTTTTTTTTAAGCAATCAGGGTTAAGTAACTTGCTCAAGGTTACATGGCCAGTTATTTCTGGGTGTGGTGCTGAGTGTCTGAGCCCGGGATTTGATCTCCAGGTCGTCCCAACACTGGAGCCAGTACTCTTACTCGCTGAGCCACCTGGCCGCCCCTAAGCAATTGGGGTTAAGTAACTTGCTCAAGGTTACACGGCCAGGTGTTTCTGGGTGGGTGCTAAGTGTCCGAGCCCAGGATTCGATCTCCAGGTCGTTCTGACACTGGAGCCAGTACTCTTACTCGCTGTGCTACCTGGCCGCCCCCTCATATTATGATTTCTAATCCATTCTGCTATCCACCTCCATTTTATGGGAGAGTTCACTATCTTTCCTTCCATCTTATTCCCTCCCATTTATGCTTTTATTTTTCCCCTTCTCCCTTCTTCCTACTCTCACTCTCCCCCCCTCCTACTGCCGATACTGTACCAAATATGACAAGAATAGATCTTTCCCTCTATTATAAGTTTTGAAACAATATCACTAATATATATTTTGCATGGCTTTACATGCACAATCAGAATCAAACTGCTTGCCTTCCCAGGGAGAATGGAGGGGAGGGAGGGAGAGTCTGGAACTCAAAATTCCAAAAATGATTATGAGTTAATCTAAAAAATAAAGGAGTTCTTGTCCTTGAACTTGGGAAATTAGTATATCTCTATAAAAGGTTCTACAGTCAGAAACACTTTTTTGCTTTATTAACTTCTGATTTACATTTTCTCCCCACTTTCCCCCACCCACCGCCCCAAAATAGCAGTCCCACAGGATATCCCCTCCTCCAATCTGCTCTCTCCCATATTTTCTCCCATACCACTTTCGACTTTTCCAGTGGATCTCAGTGCCTGTATATCTTATTTCCCAATTACATGTAAGATGGTATTAATAATATATATGTATGTACATACATATATTTGAATATTTGATTTTAAAACTTTCAATTCCAGATTCATTACCCTCCCTCCCTGTCACCTACCCCCACCACTAAGACAAGCAGTTCGGTATAGGCTGTACATGTGTGGCAAAACAACAACATAGTAGATACGTTGTAAAAGACTGACTACACTCCCTGCCATCCCACCTCACACCCACTCCACTCTCCACCCTGATCATCCATACCTTTTCAAAAGTGGATGCTTCCAACTTCCCTCCCCCCCCTACTCTTCTGTAGGGTGAGATACCCTATTTAGTGTGTATTTCATTCCCTCCCCAAGCCAAATTCAATGAGAATAAGGTTGACCCATTCCCTTTTGCCTTCCTATTCTTCCCCTCCGTTGTAACCATTTTCCCTTGCCTCTTCTGTATGATAGTTTACCCCATTCTGTCTCTCCCCATCTCCTCTCACCTCTTAATTTCACCTTTTAAGTATCATCCCTTCCTGTTAAATTGGTCCTGTGCCCTCTATCTATGTATACCTGTAAACATATATACACACATTCACATATGTATTCATATGACCACATAACCTCATACATAGACATATTTCTAATCCCTTTAACTACTCAGAAAAATTTCATAAGTTACATAAACATAAAGTTTTCCCATGTAGGAATGTTAATAGTTCAACTTAACAAAGTTCCTTATGATTTCTTTTCCCTGTTTACCTTCTCATGCTTCTCCTGCTTGTATCTAATTGTCAAATTTTTTTATTCAACTCTGGTTTTTTCAGCAAGAATGCTTGAAAGTCCTCTATTTCACTGAATGACCATATTTTCCCCTGAAACATGATACTCAGTTTTGCTGGGTAGGTGACTCTTGGTTTTAATCCCAGCTCCCTTGACCTCCGGAATATCACATTCCAAGCCCTTCGATCCCTCAGTGTAAGAAGCTGCCAGATCCTGGGTTATCCTGATTGTGTTTCCATAATATTCAAATTGTTTCTTCCTGGCTTCTTGTAATATTCTCTCCTTGATCTGGGTATTCCGGAACCTGGCTATAATATTCCTAAGGAGTTTTCTTTTTCAGTAGGTGATTGGTGGATTCTTTCAACCTCTATTTTGCCCTCTGGTTCTAAAACATCAGGGCAGTTTTCTTTGAGAACTTCCTGGAGGATGATTTCTAGGTTCTTACTTTGGTCATGGCTTTCAGGTAGTCCAATAATTTTTAAATTATCCAGGTCAGTGGTTTTTCCCATGAGATATTTCACATTGCCTTCTATTCTTTCATTTGTTTGGATCTGTTTAACAGCATCTTGATTTCTCATAAAGTCATTAGCTTCCATTTGCTCCAATCTAATTCTGAAGCAATGATTCTCCTCAGTGAGCTTTTGAGATTCTTTTTCCATCTGGCAAATTCAGCTTTTTAAGGCATTCTTCTCCTCATTGCCTTTTTGAGCCTCCTTTGCCATTTGAGTCAGTCCGTTTTTTAAGGTATTATTTTCCTCAGTCAGGCTGTTGACTCTCATTTCATAATTTTCTTGCATTGTTCTCATTTCTCTTCTTCCCAATTTTTCCTCCACTTCTCTTATCTGCTTTTTAAGGTCCTCTATGGCCTGTAACCAGCTTGTATTTTCCTTTGAAGTTTTTGGTGCAGGAGTTCTGACGTCACTGTTTTCCTCCTGTTCCATACCTTGCTCCTTCTTGTCCCCAAAATAGGAGTGTAATGTTGGCATCTTCTGTCTGCTTTCTTTTGCCTGCTCATTTTGCCACTCAATTACTTGACTTTTGGGCTTTTTGCCACGCTTTTGTTTGAAACACTGTGGTTTTCTCAGCTGCCAGAGGTATTAGATGGGTGCCCTCTCTGAGGTCTCAGCCTCTGGCAAGCTGGACACACACCCCAGGACCTCCACCCTAGACAGCAATCCAGATCCAAGCAGGTTAAAGCAAGAGCGATTACCCCTCAGACTGGTGCTTGGTCCCCTTACACTCCCGCAGGCCAGGAGCTGAAGCTGCCACGTGGAGCTGGCTGGCTGTGCTGGCAGCTCAGCAGCTTCTCGCCCCGGGGGTAAAAGCCTGCATTCCCACTTACTGGTCCCAAAGTCCAGACTGCACTGGCCTCTCACCTTGTCCTTTGCATCTATGTGTTGATAAATCTGGAAACGGCCACAACTGCTGCTGTTCTAGAGTCCCTCTGGCTGATGGCTGGTCAGGCCTGCCCTGGGGCTAAAGCCTCGTGGTGCTGGGCTCCGCTCCCAGAGCACTGCGCTGGATTCCTGCCGCCTGGCAGGCTGTTCTCAGCTGGAGGTTAGCTTCTCTGTGTCATTTTGTGGGTTCTGCAGCTCCAAAGTATGTTTAGAGTCCCCTTTTAACATGGACTGGGGAAGGTGGAAGCCATAGCCAGGGGAAGGTCGTGCTTCTACTCCGCCATCTTGGCTCTGCCCCCATTTTTTTTTTTTTTTAAGCAATTGGGGTTAAGTAACTTGCTCAAGTTAAGTATCTGAGCCCGGATTTGATACCCAGGTCATCCCAACACTAGAGCCAGTGCTTTTACTCACTGAGCCACCTGGCTGCCCAGATATGTCTTGATACTTGATGTCCTATGCTTAACTGATTGGTTCTGGTTCATAACAATGAGGGAAAAGCTCATCTCCTCCCTCCCTTCTTTCCCTCTACTATAATATTTTTATGGCTCTTTGTGTAGCATAATCTACCCTTTTCTGCTTCATTCTTTCCTCTTCTTCCATTGCAGTCCCTTTGCAGCGCTTAATTGTTTCTTTTTATTACCCACACCTTCTATAATAGAATTCTCAATATTAACAGGTATCAGTTTCCCATATAGGGATGTAAACAACCTCTTGTTGATATTTAACAAGTTTTGTGTGTGTTTTCTCTATTTACCTTTCTATGTCTCTCTTGAGTCTTGTATAATTGGAGGTTGAATTTTCCATTGAGCCTTTTCATCAAGAAGTTCTGGAACTTCTTCACTGAATCCATATCATCTCCTTGCTTACAAGATTGCTTTTTTTTTTTTACAGCTCTTTTACTTTACGAAAAATCATATCAGATCTTTTGGTGTAGAAGCTGCGATCCTTACTGTGGTTCTGTGATATTTGAATTGTTTCTTTCTGGCTCCTTGTAATCTTTTCTCCTTTACCTGATAGCCACAACATTTATCGTACTTTTCAATTAAAGATCTCTTTCAGGAGGTGTCTGGTGGATTTTCTTGATTTTTCTTTTACTCTCTGGTTCTAGGATCTTAGTTTTCCTTGATGAGCTCTTGGAAGATGTTGACCACTCATTTTTTTCATGATTTTCCTGTAGACCAATAATTCTCAGATTATCTCTCCTGGATCGGTTTTCCAGGTCAGTTATTTTTCCATTGAGATATTTTACCTTTTAAAATTGTGTCTTTGTCTTAATGTATTTTGGGGTGACATGGGTGTACTCCTCCCTCCCTCCTGGCTTCTTTTGCTGACCCCCACCTTCTGGGCATAGGCCTCCTTCTAGGCTTTCAAATTGAGAATGCTGGATCTTTGGGGGCCTTCCATGGCATCTCAGAAGATGTTCTGGTCTGAGCACTTCCCCATTCCAAATGTCACTTCCAAGTTTCAAAGCTCACCTGGCTGGCTTTGGGAAACTTACTTGCCTTTGTTGGCAATCTGCCTTTCTATGCTCCTAGAAACCTTTTTCTGCAATTCTGTGGAAATATAATTTACACGGTATTTCATTGCATTTCTTGGTATGGTATGATTTTTAGGAAATGTGGAAGCAGGGCTGCCATCCATCTTGGTTATAAGTATCTGGTCTGTGATTTTGTTTGAATATTTTTTTTTTTTAGGATGGTGAAGACAATATTTTGAATGGCACGGAAACTAGGAACATTGGAACTAACCAAAAATCCTCAAATTCTCAAGAATTATCTTCTAGTATATTGATGAGAGAGGTGCCATCAGATGAAGACTGGAATAATGGAATTGATGACACCTATTTTTTGGAAGCTGTTGAAGATGTTGAGTTTGCTGAAGCTACAGCGGAGAGTCTGACCGGTGACATCCCCAAAGAGGATGAGATTCCTGATGCACTTCTCATACAGGTGTTAGAAGAACAGTGTAATTTGACTTCAGATAGTGGTTAAAGGTAAAATGGTGGCCTTTTTCAATCTCATTATAAACAAATGAATTCACTGTTTGTTGTGAGCTGTTATAGAGAAGACTCAAGTTCCCACATCTATGCTCCATACTGGCTGTGTGACTGAGCCTGGGCAACCCACATAAGCTCCTTGGCACTTTTCTAGTGAAAAGGCAGCTTTCTGGACCAAAGAAGGTGCTGAGAATTATCTACCCTGTTGAAATCACACGTTTTAGTCTGGGGCCTTATAATTGATACAGTACCCAATTTTTCTTACCTTTTGAACATTTTATTTTGAACAGATATTTCTATTGTTTATTAATTACATTAATTTGTTAATAAATTTAATTTATAAATAAATATTTTAATGGTTATGATCTCAAATATTGAACAAAACCTGTGTTAATGCCAACAATGTAATATAATGCCAACAAAACAGCAGGGACAGGTAATTCAGAAATCCAGGCCATGAACAAACTTGCTAACCTTTAAGTTAACTGTGCCCTAGGCCTGTGAAACTCCGGAAGCAAAGAAACCAGCACCCCTGAGCTGCAAGGAAAACTGAGGAAGCATCCCTGAAATTTCAGAAATTAGACTTTATCCACATAAAACAAAAGTTTTAGAGCCCTCCTTGGTACTGCTGCCCTGCTGGCTTCTGAGTCACTCTTCACTAAGCATTTATCAATCATTGGAGAGAGACAGCAAAGCAAAAAACATGGTTCCTGTCTTACATTCTAAGCAACGTGCAAAAAAAAAAAGTTCAGATATGTAATAGAAGAGAGAGAATCAGGAAGGGCCTCCTGCAGGAGGTGGAATTGGAGCTGAAGGATCATTTCAGGAGTGGAGGGTGAGGTCATTGTCACCAGCCTGGGAAAGGAAGGAGGGTTCCAGGTGTGAAAGGCTTTAAAAGCCAAAAAAAAGGAAACCAGAGGTGATCAGAATACATCACATTGCAGATGGTCTGGAGGCAGGGAGCCCAGCCAGAAGAAGGGGGATGGAGTTGTTGGAAAGGTGTGAGGGATGGGGTGAATTTGAAGTTTTCTTGGCAAAGATATTGGAGTAGTTTCATCTTCATTTTACAGAACATTAAACACGGTTGCTAGGTCAAGCCACCCTACTGCTTCACCCAGCTGCAGTGGTGGGGGTAAATTGTATTTGTAGATATTTGGTGATGGAACTGGGGATTCTTTTGCTGGCAACACTGCCAAGTCAGACAGGAAAGGAGCACAGCCCCCACATCTGCTAACCTGAAAGAAGAGCCTCCCTGAGATACCTTGTCTGTGGTCTGTTTTTCTTCTCTGGCCTACCCTTGGTTAATGTGGTAAATGAGCAAGAGAGCTTGAACAAGGCTCCTTTTCCTTTAAGAGAGAACTTAGAATAAGACAAATTCAGATGTCCAAATTAAACAGCTTCATTTTGAGTCTGGATAAATGAAGTGGTTAAAATAGACAAAACTGCCAACAACTATTTGAAAAAATATGATGATTTGAATGTTGAAGATGAAAGCTGGTCCAAGCTGGAAATAAATAATATACACATTTATTGTGGGGAAAACTGAACAAATTGTGAACTGATTTAGGAAAAACTAGGAAAACATGACAGCAAAAACCAGAACGAAACTCAGCTGCAATTTTTAATAACCAAACTTGGTGCCAGAAGAATTGAGAAACTTTCCATTTTTGCAGAAGTGCAAAATATTTGTGTAATATCATATGTTAGGGAGGGAGTTAATGCAAATATGTTAGAAATAACAATTATTTTGTCATTCAGAAATGAAACTCAGTGGATAAAACACACTAATAACACATACATACATATATACATATAATCTGATTTTAAAAATACTCTCATTTGTGGTCAACAAGCTGCTGAAGATGACAGTTGATCTTTTTCAGGTGTTCTGCTGCTCCTGAAACGTCTCTTGCTTCAAACAGCAGAGCTGGCAGGCTGGACAAGTCATACTATTGTAGGAAAAGTAATTGAAATGACTGGATCAATCAATATAGTATAGAACTTAGAACTTATGAAGAAGGACCCCAGGAAGACAGTGAAAGTCTTTGAGGTTTCTTGGTCCTAACATCTGCTAAAATGAAATGATGCCAGTTATTTAAGGCAGACAGACTTCTGGACAGACATTTACATTTTCATTTTCAGCACTACAGAGAAGCCACTTTTGTTCTCAGCACTGAGATATATCATACCATATCAGGGATTTGGCCCCTGTTCAGATGCTTTCCCGTGAGGATTCCTGGTGCCTGGCATGTCCTCATCATCACTCACTTTTTGTTTGTCCCAGTGCTTGACAATTCTTGTTTGAATTTGATCTTCCCAACACCTCAGGGTTGTTATGATTCCCATTTTACAGATGAGGAAACTGAGGCAAACAAGTGAAGTGACTTGGCAAGGTCCACACAGTGTCTGAGGTACTGAGGATCTTGACTCAGGTCTGCCTGACTCCAGGCTAAACTAAAAAACCAGCCAAATCTAAATCAATTTTAGCTGACTGATGGATTAAAAAAAAATAAAATAATTGCCCTCAGGAAAAGAATGTAATGAATGGATATTTCCTCCAATGATTCTGCAGCTAGCTGACACCTTATGACACACTCATTGTGCCTGGAAAGCCTCAGTCTCAGTTTCCTCATCTGTAAAAGGGGGCTAACAGCTGTGAAGATCTGCAAAACCAGTGCTGTTTCTAAGACATATTCTCACCTCTTCTCTTTCTGTTGGGGTTTTCCTTTTAAGAGCTGCATAATCATGATGGAGCTGCTTTAAACTGGATAAAAACCACATTGCTTCTGTGAGGGAAGATTTTCTTTCTTTAAGCTCCTCATATTTTACTTGTAGATGTTTCAACTCTGGCTTAGTCCTGAAACAGAACAACATTGTGTGGCCACAGGTGAGAACAAAACGTGGCAGCTGCCCCAGCTGTGTGCCCCTACTGTGTGCAGCTGGCAATACAAAAAAAAAAGGGTAGGCCCTACTTTCGATAAATTTAGAATGCAATGGATGAGACAGTAGGCAAACCAAATACCGTGTTTCCCCGATAATAAGACACTGTCTTATTAATTTTTTGGACAGAAAAACACCAGAGGGCTTATTTTCAGGGAAGGGCTTATTTTAATGAACATTGACAGCAATTTTAATAAACAGGTAAATGTGAACCAAAAAATGTACCTTTATTCAATAAGCAAATCACTGGGGAAGAACAGG
>NW_027185655.1:54347546-54464870 GCF_028583685.1 Petaurus breviceps papuanus | reverse complement strand
GTGGCAATCTCAATAGGGCTGATTTTCGGGGGAGGGCTTATTTTAGAGGAATCTTACACATTAAGGGGAGGGCTTATTTTCGGGATAGGTCTTATTATTGGGGAAACACGGTACCAGGTAAATTACAATTAAGAGGAGATACTTTGCAAAGGACAGAGGGATGTGGGGGCAGGGCACGGTGTGTGCTTGCCAGTCCAGCTGGTTCCCCAGGCCTGGTTAGAGGGGTTAGTTTGTTTTTTAAACCTTTCTTAAGTGTAAAATCTGGTCTAAAGACTGACACAATCATGAAGTTTGGCCCATAGTATGAGACAACCAATGTAACTCAGAATATATCCACAACATCTGTGCAAAATGAATCATATTCAGAAATCCATGGCCTCTTTGACAGCCTTTCACTCTCAAACTGTCCTCACCCTCAAAATCTCCCCACCTCCCTGGAAGCCACGGCAAGTTTCACCTCTGTGACATACTTCTGTGTGATAGTAATGGCAATTAAAGATTCCCCATGTATAGGCTTGGTTTTCAAACTGATTGTGTTAAAACCCAGAGCTTGTTAATCCCAACTGTGGGATGGACTTGTTGATGTGAAAAGAAAGTCCTGAACTGGGAGGAGCTGGTGATGTAGATTTGGAGAGACACAAGAGAGAGGCAGAAGAACTTTTTGGAAGCAGCACCTCGTGGAGGCAGAGAGAGACTGAGAGAATTGCTGGGAGCCACTTTGAATTGCCCTGGACTTTTGAGACCTGACCCCTGAGCTGCCAAGGACTGAGGAGACATGGCTGTTTTGCTGGTACTTTGTCTGTCTGTTTTGATGTTGTTTTGCCAGATTTATCCACTGGTGAAAGACAGTCCTGTTGTTGAAGAAGTCCTGGAATCTGGCTTTTGGTTAAGAAGTCCTGAGACTCCTGAAGACAGAGAGTGAATACTGTCCACTGGTGAAGGACAGTGCTGTTGTTGCAGGGGTCTGGGAACCTTTCTGTTGGTTCAGAAGCCCTGAAGAAGGATTTTCTTGTTGTATGTTTACAGAAATCCTGGGAGAGGGTTTTGCTAATGTTTTCAGGGGTTCTAGGAGGTTCTAGGACTGTTCTACAGAGGATGAATTAATGAAGAGACTGGCAATGTATCTTGTGGCCTTGCTAAGCCTTGTCTCCCCAGGAACTAAGATTGCTGAGAACTTGCCTAGTGTCAAGATGAAGAAAAGACCTCCATTTGGGTATTAAGTGCTGTGCTTAAACTTGATGTAACTCTGGGGTAGATTCAATTGTGATCCAGGGGTGGGGGACTTTTGACCTTTTTGTGTTCTATGGTTGAAAAAAATGAATACTTTACTTAGATTGGAAACTAATCTCCATTTGAGAAAGAGGGGCTTTGTGGTGGACCAAATGAAGGTACAGCCTAGGGGTGGAGTAGTATTTAGAACAAGGACTCTGTAATTGATTGAATGATTGGAAGGTCCTGGGGTGGGGTAGTACTTGGAGATTATTTAATCACACTTAGTAAATGCTGTATTTGGAATGATGTCATGTTTTGATCTTCTCTGTTCTTGGTTTGTCACTGAATAAAATGGAGAGCACCTATGCTGGTATTTTGAACCTTGGGAAGTTGCCTCTGCTTGGCATTACATTGTATTTTCAGAAATCCATGGCCTCTTTGACAGCCTTTCACTCTCAAACTGTCCTCACCCTCAAAATCTCCCCACCTCCCTGGAAGCCACGGCCAGTTTCACCTCTGTGACATACTTCTGGCATTCCACCACTCTGGAACAAGCCCAAATCAAGCCAAATAGGGTAGGAGCTGCTGGGGGACTGTCTACTCAGCCCCAGTGTTTACATTCATGATCTCACACAAAACTGCCCAGTGCCCTCTGTCCTTTGTGTCCCTCTTGTGTCCTTAGCTACTTCAGCCAGTGTTGAGAAAAGCACCAAGCTGGGCACCTAGGAAAACTTCAGGGTTTTTTTTTTTTTCGAGGCTCCTAAACTTTTTAATATGGAATTTTTGAACTTTCTCAGAGCTGAGATGCTTTAAGCTAGCAAGATCAACATTAAATTTAAAAACTATGGCAATGCCCTCAGGCTGTATCTGTTCTGAGGGCCAGCCAGATCAACAGTCAACTCTCATAGAAAGTGGGACTTCTAATCTCCCTTCCCAAGGCCCGGTCTAAAAGCACAGCCTTTAGGGCTTTTTCCCTTAAGGGAAGCAGCTGGTCATCAAAATCAAATTTCAGATCTCAATCAAATTAAAGTTGGGTAAATTCTCTGAAAACTCAACAAAGTTTTCTGGACTCATCCCTGCAATTTGAGATTTCTTGGGGTGATTTCCTCTTCTCTACCTGAGAACAAGCCCAAAAAATTGGGGATCGTTTGGCTGCTGTCCCCACCCAGGAAGAGATTATCAAATCCAGAAGAATTAAGGAAATTTTTTAAATTTCTCAGACAAATCTTTTCCTAGATAACTTTAATAAAAGTATACAAATACAAAATATTAGATCTAAATATCTTCTCTATAGCAAGCAATCCCTGTATTATCCCTGCAACCTGGTTGCAGCAGAGGAGAAAGAACGTTTTGTTCTGCCATGACCAAGGGCTTTTTTCAAAACCCTTGGAGTGGGGAAACCTGCCTTCAATGCCACAAGCATACTTCAAGGAGTACCCCTCCAGAGCGCCCAGGTACCCTGTCTTCTCAAGTTCTCTGTTCTAACCAATTGGTTCTCTTGAAGGACCTGGTAGTGAAATTGGGAAGCTAGTTTTCTCTAGTTAAGCCTCCCAGATCTCCCCATGTTCCCTCAGAAGTGTGGCAGATTTGAGATTTCTGCCATTTGTTTTTGACTCCTAGATCCCCCAATTAAAGTGTATCCAATCCAAAAAAATCTAATTAAACCCAAGGCCTGGGAGGGATTGCAATCAAGTTAAATGCTACACTACCAGGTCTTTTGAGACTTTGAAAACTTTGATGATGGAAGGAGAGAACAGGCTTTGGGTTTTCAGTTGCCTGTTTTTTGAAAGCTATTAGATTCTGTGTGCTTTCCATGGGCTAAATGTTTAGCACAATTTAGAAAGGATTTTGGCATTTTGGCCTTGCCACAGTCATCTTTAATTCCTATCAGGGAGATTGTTCTTTATCCTTTTTTTTTTTTTTTTGTGCCTGTTCTGAGGTCTGAGGACAGCTCTACCCAAACACTTTCAGAAGCTTTTTTCAGACTTTTTGCCCCCCCCCCTTTTTTTGAGGGGGTATGGGTTCTGGGAGCACCCTCCAGCTCTCCTTGAACTCTGACTAAATCTCTCATTTGAGTTTTTGCATGCGGTCATAACCCACTGGCCCAGTACTGTTACTTCCCTGTGGCCTTCAGCAACTTCCCACCCTTAATCACTCATTTGACCTCATTCACCCCTGGATTCCTCCCACAGCCTATAATATAAGGCCCCATCTTGAAAGCGCCTAGCACAGACTTACTCTGTGCCTAATACAAGTGAACTTTTCATAAACTTTACTTTTCTTTGGCTGAAAGACTTGAGTCAAATTCATTCGGCAGGACCCGGTGTGTTGGAATCTTGGGGTCTACGGAGCAACCCCAGTAGCGGGTGACCTCAGCTACCTCCCAGGATTGTTGTGAGGATCAAACGAAGAGGTTACCAGACAAAGGGTGGGGAACCTGCAGCCTTTTTCACAGTTTTACAGAACAACAAGTTCCTTTTATTAAGGGGAGTTCTGTGAAGTTTTGATTCAGTCCAAGGGCCACATATGGCCTTAAGGCTGCAGGTTCCCCTGGTGAGGGACCTAAAATCCTCTGAATCACTTACCTAATTAGTTGATTCTGGGCTTCAAATAAACACCTCCTTTTCTTATTGCTCTCTGAAATCACCTAAATAATATAGTAATCATTACCATTACTGCTTACATGTATATAGAATTTTCAGTACTCATAACGTTTTATATATATATTTATTTACATAGTGCCAGAGATGTGCTAAGCAGAATCTCATCTTATGTTGTCTCACAGCAGCCCTAGGCAGGTGCTATTATTTTAGAGATAAGGAAACTGAGGCAGAGAGAGGTGGATTGATTTGTCTTGTCTAGGGCCACAGGCCCATGAGTGCCCAAGACCTGGTCTGACTTCCTATCTGCAGGCCCTACAGTCTAGCCACTTCACTGTCTACCTGCCCCAAGCAGAGACGACATGTTATCTTGGAAAGACTCAGACTTGGGAGGTCATAAACTGTCACAAACTGGGCCCAACCCTTCACATGACCAGCAAGGTTACATGATTCACCAAAATTCAGTGAAGGGGTCCCCTGAACTTGTCTTTTTGAGTTGCTGCGTTTTCCAGAAACATTGGACCCAGACCATGTACAATGCCCTGAATGTGTCAGCCTCCCCCACCAGACATAACTTGTTGTTTGCCCCCCAACCTGGATCCCCTGTGTGTCCCTGGGAGAAAAGACAGGCACCGGCCAGTCTGTGCCAGACTAGAGAAGTGCTTGTGCAGCTGGGGCCCTCTACAACCAAGTGGGCACCCCCATCTCCAACGGTGAGAAAGAATGTGGCTCTTGCCATCCCCTTGCTCCCCCCCCCCTTTCAGGAGGGGTTTCAGCCTTTCCCCACCTTTCCTGTACCCTTCCCGTGCCTGTATGTGGAAATGTGTGTTTTCTCCTTACTGATGTGTAGTGCAGATATTATTTCCCCCATTAAATGGGCCTAGTGATTGTCTAAGGTCACATACTTAGTAGGGCAGCTAGGTGGCACAGTGGGTAGAGTGCTGGACCTAGTCAGGAAGACTTAATCCCGTTTGCCTTAGTTTCCTTATCTGTAAAATGAGCCAGAGAAGGAAACAACAAACCACTCCAGTGTCTTTGCCAAGAAAACCCCAAATGGGGTCACAAAGGGTCAGACACGACTGAATAGCAAGAACACGCCTCACAAGTAAGGGAGCTGACTCTCTAAGGCTGATGTGAACCCAGTGTGTGGAGCTGTTCAGGTGATGTCACGAATGAGTCAGGAAGGCCAGAGTTTCAACTCTGCCTCTGACACCCTAAGCAAGTCATCTAACTTCTGTCTGGCTCAGCAGCTTCCAAGGCCTGTGGGATGTGTGTAAAGTACCCTACTCACCTGAAAGCACAGCAGAAATGCTCACTTTATAAAAGTGTATCACAAATCACAAGTGACCTACCTTAGCATTCTTCCTTTTCAAGCTTTTCAATTTCTGGACTTCTGAAAGCTACACACAAGACAAAACACATTCACATTCAATGTCAAGAACTAGTCCAGAATGACGTGGATCACACGTATGCACAATGAACGGGACAATATTCACTCCAACAGGGTCTCTGAAAGGCCAGAGACACGCTTGAACAGCAGGCGGATTCTAGCCCGTGGTCTAGAGAATAAGATAAAGTGTAACAGCTCATTCAGAAATGGTGGTTTCACATCAATGAAACTTACAGTTTTAACAAGCTGCTCCTTAAAACCAGAATAGAATCTGTCCATTGCTCTCTGGCAAATTTTAGATTCCACTTGCTGCCTGTAAGGACAAGAAAGAGGAATTTAGGTATTTACTCACAATATGTTATGTGACATGTGCTGTAACACTCTAGTTTAAGTTGTTCTCTTTACAAGAGCAATGAATGTGTATTTTAGATTGATCAGGTATCCTTTCTGTTGGTTTTATATAAATGGATGGTGAACTGAATATGTGTGTGTGTGTGTATATATATGTATGTATATGTGTTTGTGTGTGTACAAATCTATTCAAAACTAGAGTGGTTCTTCTGACCTTTTTTGGTCCAGTGATGATGGCAGCCCATTGTTTTTTAAGGTTCTAGTACCAGGTAAATCTAATCACTTGGGTCTTTCCTAGTGTGGTTAGCTAATAAAATACTTTTAAGGAGTCTTCCCACCTGGACCATTTTGTCAGATGATAAAATGCCCTCAACTCCAAAACACGAAAGGCTAGAGATAAATGATCAGACTCTTTGTTTGGTGATGGAAACACTCAGAGCACAAGTTTTGCACATTGTCAGCACTTAACAAGTTTCTGTTGATTCATTTCTATTTCTTGAATTCCCTGAGGGGGTAAACACTTTAATGGATAATCTGTCAATAAAACTAATGTTAGCTCCACAGCAATGGCTCAATAGAACGATGTCAACATAAAAGAAACTCATGGTCTTAGAGAAATAAAGGAAGCCCAGGGGGAAAAGAGTAAAGTATCAAATCTTCTAACTTGTTCTGAACCATCAATTTTAAAAATTAATATAGGATCACATATTGAGTTTAATGAGATTTAGTAACAGATTACTTTCTCCTACACAAATCAGTCCTGCATGATTATTCTAGGACAGTTAAGAATAAAATGGCATTGTCATAATTGCCTTTGAAAAAAATTCTGTCTCAATACTCCAAACTGAGTTAGAGACAAAGATTAAATAGAGCAGGATCCCTGTTTCCATGATGCTTATAAGCACGAGTATATGATAGTGGAAAATGTGTAGAGACTCCAGAAGCTAAAATCTAAATGTTGTAAAAAGCCGTGCAAATGGATTGATTTCACATGCTAAGAATCTGATTCCTAACCTGGGGCTGGGCTCTTACTTCTCTGCTGTCACTGTCTCCTGACAGTATCTCACTCTCTTCAGTAGCTTTTTCCAACCTTCTGCCAATGGCTAAGAGCCATCAAAGGAGAAAGAGGAGTTTTCCATGTGGATATTCTTCCCAGAATATCACACAAGTCACTTCACACAAGTTCTCCTCTCTCTTAATCCAGTGGCTCCTAGCTCTCTTCCCATTTCCACTTGAAGATGCCATCTACTCCAACAGCTGATAGTGACTGCCACCTTTCTGATAACTCCCATGCTCAGGATCCTCTCCAAACCAAGTGGAACACATGGCTCAGTCTGCATTGAGAAAACTAAGCATTTAATCTAATGGGAGGGCCTCCTCAAAAACTCACTATCACCACCATTCTCTCTTCCTCCCTCATCTCAGAGGAAAAATAATCACCATCCCTCAATAAAGGCTAATCTCTCTACTTGTACCCCCGAGGACTCCAAACTCTCTCCTCAACTCTTCCCCCTTCAATGACTCTCTCTTTGTTTTGTTTTTCACATTTCTACTTTTTAAATTACCTATTTCTCCTCTAATTTTAATTTGCATCTCCCATTTGTGCTTATTTGATTGGCTTTCTGATTTTTAAAAAAACATTTAGTTCATCAAGCTTCTATTCTTCTTAATAAAAAGTATCTGTGTGTATGTGTGTATACGTATGTATGTTAGCTTCCCACACTCAGGACTGCTTTAGCTACATCCTAGAAATTCTGATGTTGCTTCATCATTATCATTTTTCTTTCACAGAATTAAAAATTGTTTCTATGACTTGTTCTTTGGCCAACTGATCATTCACGATTTCATTGTTAAGTCTCCATTTGGGTCTCCCATGATCTTTCTATACAATTCAAACTCCTGCCCTGTTTCCTCTCTCATCAGAGCCAAACCTTCTTGACAAAGTCCTGATGACTCCTTCACCAGGGTCCCTCCTCAAACTTCCTATGCTGTAGTCTTGTTTCCTTCAGGGAATCTGTGGGCAGGGACCTCGACGGCCATTCCTGCCCTTTCCTCCCCAGCGCCATGGCTACTGAACTTGCCCTTTCAAAGGTCCTCCTGGATTTGACATATTCTCCTCTTCCTTGACTTCTGCATCAGCTGACACTGTTAACCAACCCTTGGTCTAAAGACTTCTCTTGGCTCTCCCAGCTCTCATGTCTCTCTAAGCACTTGCCCTTCTGCATCCCCTCCGATGGTTATTCATACTCTTCTCCAGCCCAGCAGGTGGGCTCTGTCCCCAGTCCTTTTCTTCTCTCTACCCTACATCTCCCACTATCACTTACTTAGAAGCACAACTTGTAAGCATCATGGAAGCAGGAACTGTACTCTACTTAATCTGTCTCTAACTCAGTAATGTGGATTTGGTGAATTAAGGCTGCTTTCTTCCTGAAGACATTGTCACTTTTACTGTGTAAAAGCACAAAAGCATCAGACTTACTTGTACTCTCCCAGAGCACCCTCAAATGCAGATAAAACAGCAGCCGGCTTTGCTGTGCCTCTGGCAGACCTTTTCTTCCTCTCTGGAGATCAAATACACACAGTCTGAGCAGTCATGAAGATACAAAAACAGATGATATTTCAGTGAATTTGGTATTCTAGCAGCAGCCCTGGGACAGGAGTAGCTTCTGGTCATAATGCAGATTCAAGGCTCTACCAGGACCCTACAGGAGAAGCCTTTTAGAAATACCTCTGGGGAATATTTTGAGGAATCCAGCAAAAGTAGTTCCAGGAGTTGTGAGTTATCCCTTTGCCATGTGTGCCCTCTAAGCATGAGCCCACCTTCCCCTAGGCTGTGTATTTGTGGAAAAGTACACTCTGGAGAGGAGGAGGGGATGTTTTGTATGAACTATACCAGCTACACCATCTCAGGAAATACCCTGTTCTAAAAGAGCCATCAAAGAAAGCATGCCAGTCATAGAACTGTGAGCCCTGAGGGATGTGGTAGCCAGTGCTACTCCAGGGGTTAGCTGGAATACTCTCTTCTGTCTTCAGCCAGACTCCACTCTCTGATCTAGCTGGTTCATTGGGGACTTGACTCATTGGTACGAGGGGGACTTGAGATAGAAGCCTTAGAGCAAGCCTGACATACATAAATACACATATTTATAGCAACACTCTTTGTCTTAACAAGAAAACTGGAAACAAAAATGAATGCTCATTGAATGGAGAATTGCAGAACAAACTGTGGTGCAGGAATGTAATGGACGATTACTGCCCAGTGAAGACTCAACCAGAGGCAGTGTCACATAGTGGAACCAGGAAGATCTGGGCTCCAGTCCAGTTGGACACATCCTGACTGCAGAATGAGGACAAGCCACTTAATCTCTCCAGGCAGCTCCCTGACACTACAAACTTCAGAGTGGTCAACAATCCCTGGTTGCATCTCCAAGAAACCAATTAACCAACAAGGATTTATTAAGTACTTATTCTGTGTTGGGGATATAAAGCCCAAAATGGAAAGGCTCTCTCAAGGAGCTTACGCATGTATGCAAAACAGGATGCACACAAAGTAGATACAAGGAACAACAGGGAAAGGCCTCATGCAGAAGACTGCAGGGAGCTGAGCCATAAGGAATCTTGGTTCTAACACAAAGAGGAAAACTCTAGAAGCAAAATGCTGGAAAGCAAATGAGAATCTCAGAACAGAGGCCAAAGTCTGACATGGATTTCAGGCACATGCACTGAGTCTGCTCTAGGATATTTGGAAATCACATCAGCAGAAAGGGGAAAAAAATCCACTGTCCCATCCCACCTTCTCTCTCTGAGAACTCTCACAGCCCTGCTATCAGCTGCTCTTCTGTATTACTGTTTTATCTTTTCTGTGTTGAAAGCTTGAAATGGGAGAAATAAGGAAGAGCTTATAAGAAATGAAGCCGAGTACAGAAATCAGAACCAAGGGGACGGTGATACACCTGGTGACTACAATAATGGGGAACACACTCAGAGAAGGAAACTTACCATCGCAAGCTCAACAGACAGGTGGGGGACTATCTGGCAATGCGGTGTATGTGGCTGGCACATCAGTTGGCTTTCTTTTAAAAGGTTTGGGGTTTTTTGTTGTTGTTTTATATGGAAGGGCTCAGTGAGGAGCGGGGAGAATGTAGTTACAGGTAAATTACTGCACTGTAATAACAAAAGGCAATAATAATGTAGTCCAAACTTTGGCTTAGGGAAGCTTAGTCAAAGCCTGTCAATTGAGTGTCAGAGACAGAGTGAGATTCTACGTCCCTGTCCTGACAATGCCCTCAAAGCCTTGGATTGAAAGGTCAGAGCTAGGAAATGAGGTGAAGCCAGATAAAACAGCAGCAGCTGTGGCAGTCCCTGGGCCAGGCTGATGCAGTGGCTAAGTCCACATCATCCTCGGCTCCCAACTACAAAGCCCTACTCTACTTTTCAGAATGATCGTGACCTTGCCAATATGCTCCAGTGGCCATTTTTCTGGTTTTGTTCCCATGTGAAAAGACTCTGCTTTTTTTCCATTGGACCTTTCCTGGCTACAGAGGGCAGCTGATGAGGGTGGGACCCAAACCCCATCACAGTTAACAGTTAACTTAAATCTAAGAACAGTACACAACCTGTCCAATTTTCTCAATTTATTAGCTCACCAAATTAAATTAACTTATTAACTCACTGTGAGGAGTCCCTAATTAATAGCTAACATATTTTCATTTAAAATAAGCAGCCAAAGAATAGTAATGCCATAAACTTAATCATTTGTTTTTAATTTATTTAATATGTGACCACTCATACTTACACAGTGTTTTGAGGTTAACAAGGCATTTTCTTTACAGCAGCTTTGTGAGGTAGGGCATACAAGTGTTATTATGCCCATTTTACGGATAGGGAAGGTGAGGCTAACTACATCACCTTTTGACTGAAATAAGGTTTAAAAGAAGCATCCTTTTAAGAATGCTCCCCTAAGCTAACACACTTGGTAGGGGAAGAGGAAATTAGGGGGCAGGAGTTTACCAACCTGCTTGGGAACTTTGGCACAAACCACAGAGGCATCTTGGATCAGAAATAGAGTTCATGTCGTCCTATCCCCTCATTTTACAGATTAGGGGGCTAAGACCGGCAGAGGCCAAGTGATTTGCCCAAATAGTAAGTGGCATTATGGGATTTGGACCGAGTTCTCTGGCTCCAAATCCAGCATTCACCCCAAAAGTCACTATTAGGGAAGGGGGAGGAGGGAAGACAAAGTAGCAGCTCAGTCTTATCAGCCCTGGTCAATCTTCTCCCTTCAGGAAAGAGGAGAACAGCTCCTTGGAAACTGTCTCCATCTCAATCATGAGTACAAGTGACAGAGGGGGGTTTCTATCCATAAATAAAATGTTTAAATTACTTCCCAGAATGGAATTCCCAAATTAGAATAATAAAATCACTACAGTCATTATTTGTTACCTGGGCTTAATGGTTGAGCTTGAGGTTTCTCCCTCTTTCTACGAGAGACCTGCTTCCTCTGAGGAGACTGCTATAAAAAACACAGCACAACTTGAGAAATGAACACTGAAAAACGTCCCGAGAAAGAAAAAAAGACAAGGCAGTATGTAGAGAGAACATCAGACCTTCTCCTGCACTTACTCTGGTGTGAGACGAGGACTTAGAAAAACTAAGGGGTATTTTGAAAGCGTGATAAGTGATGTCTAGCCAGTTTATCTTTTGTGTGTGATGTTCAGGAGCACATTTCTCATGCATTCAGTTTAAAAAACATCACAGTTCAGGGGGATGAAGGATTATGACCAAAAACATGGAGTAGGAAGGGGGGAGAGGGAAAGAGGAGACACAGAGAGAAAGAGAAAATGGGGAGAAAAATGTTTGAGGCCAGAGCATGGAGATGTCACTGTACTAAACACGTTACCTCATTTGATCCTCACAACCCTGGGAGGTAGGTTCTAATATTATCCCCATTTTGCAGATGAGGAAACTGATGCAGAGGTTGTCTTTCCTCAGGTCACACAGCTAGTAAGTCTCTGAGGCTGAATCTGACCTCAGGCCACATTGATGAGACTGTACTTTATTCTGTAGTAACAGGGATTCACAGACCAGGGGTGGCTGGGATCAGCCTGTCCTTAGCCATGACTGATCAGCATTACTTCTAGGGTCAAAGGAAACAGGCAGAAGGAGGGAATACTGAATTAGTTCAGCAGAGAAGTGATGGCTCCCAGGGCAGTGAGAACACAGGGATATTTTGGGGCAGGGAGACGCTGGATGTGGAGAGCAGCAGTATGACCTGACATCAGGGAGACTTGACAGGACCAAACACCAGCTATTCTCTGAGCCTCACCTCCTTCACATGTGATGGGGGGTGTTACCACGGATAGGCCCTACCTCACACTGCGGCAGTGGAGATCCAATGAGGCGATGCTACAGGAACGCCAGCTATAACTATGTGTGTGGCTCATTATAGCTAGAGGGCAGCCTGGCATCAGGAAAGCTGGCCTCTGACGCATGCTGGCCATGTGACCACAGGCAAGTCACCACCTCCTGGAGTGCTTGGGAACTTTCTAAATAGGAAATTGGTTATTGGCATGTGTGAAAAGTTTCCACATTGGGAGCTGCCTACCAGTCAGACCAGAGAGTAAGACAAGGGAAATTACCTGACATATCAGGGTCACAAGATAGCACTGTGCAAAGCCTAAGAGCTACCCAGATGCTAGCTGTAAGCCAAGGATACGCAGAGGGGAGGGCTGCAGACTGGAAAGACGACCCCTCACAGGTGACAGTGAAGGTGCGGAATG
Organism: Petaurus breviceps papuanus; assembly: GCF_028583685.1. NCBI lineage: Eukaryota > Metazoa > Chordata > Mammalia > Diprotodontia > Petauridae > Petaurus > Petaurus breviceps. Next base: position 54,452,538 of record NW_027185655.1, on the reverse strand, counting down.
GACAGACTCAGCGACAGGGAGAAAGGAGAGAAAAGTGCCCTGGAGAGAGCCGCGGGCAACATCCGTGTCAGGACTGGGTGAGACTGAGGAGCCAGAAGTAGGAGAAGTCAAGGGAGGACAGAATTTCACCAAGGGGGGGCAAATGCTGATAAATGCTACCTCGAAAAAGGCCGAGAACCTGGGGCTTGATCATTAAGTAGGCATCAGGTGACTTTCAAGGGGGACTGGAATAGAGTGGTGGGGATATGGGGAAAGGGCTTTATACACCATATTTCAAGAGGCTGAGGGAAAATCTAGAGGGTAAGAAAGAGGTATAAGCCAGTCTATGATAAGGAAGAGAAATGCAGCAATAGTTTGAGGATAATAGTGGTTAAAGGGGCAGCTAAGTGGCTCAGAGGACAGAGCACAGGGCCTCTAGTCAAGAAGACCTAGTTCAAATCTAGCCTCAGACATGTACTAGCTGTGTGACCCTGGGCAAGTCACTTAACCCTGCTTACCTCAGTTGCTCAACTATAAAATGAGCTGGAGAAGGAAATGGCAAACCACTTTGCCAAAAAAAAAAGGGGGGGGAGGGGGAGTCACAGAGTCAGACATGACTGGGAAACAATCGTTAAAAGAAGGGCATTTTTAGAAGGGGAGACTTACCCATGTCTTTAACCAAAGGTGAAGCAATCAGCAAAGAAAGTGAGTTGGAAACCATGAGGTCAAAAGGAAGTAATGAAAGGAGCAAGGTCCTCGAAGAGGCAGAAAGTGTGGGATCAGGAGAGCGGGGAAGGCAGCCCAGGGAATCCTCTGAGCCAGCATTCAATGGACATAAGGCTTTGGAAAGTCAGAAACAGGAACTTATTGGCCACAAGACAAAGGAAATAAGTGCCTATGGACTGGACCTCCCACCTTCCAATATGCTGGGTTCCCATGATGATTACAAGGTGAAATCATCTGGCTTCTAATCACTGACACACTGTTTAATACTAGCATTTTCTTTGTCACAAGTAAGATAGATAAGTACAGAATCTCATAGCTGACCTCAGGGGCAACCTAGTCCTCTATACCTGAATAAGAATCCCCTCTATGACATACCTGATAATCAAGCCAGATTTTATTTAAAGACGGGGGGGTGTGTAGCTAGGTGGCACAATGGATAGAGTACCAGCCCTAGAGTCAGAAGGATCCAAGTTCAAATCAAACCTCACACACTTGACACTAGCTGTGTGACCCTGGGCAAGTCACTTAACCTGGTTTGCCTCAGTCTCATCATCTGTAAAAACAAGCTGCAGAAGAAAATGACAAACCACTCCAGTATCTCTGACAAGAAAATCCCAAATAGGGTCATGAAGAGTTGGACACAGCTGCAATGAACTGAATAACAACAACAAATCCATTAAAGGTCCTCCTTTCTATGTAGAATTATATTTAGCTTTGTAGGGTTATTTATTCCTGAACATGAATCTATAGATTTTTCCTTCTGGATGCTGTATTCCGAGATCTCCTCTCATTTGCAGAAGACACTGCCAGTCCTTGTGTGATCCTAGCTGATACTCCTTCATATGTGAATTCTTTTTTTTGACACGGAAGCTCTGAATTTTGGCCGTTAGATTCCTGAAACTTTTCTTCTTGGGTTCTTTTTATATGACTGGTGGACTTTTCTTATTCTCACTTTACCATAACTCTGATACTAACAGACCTGACCAGTTTTCAATAAATTTCTTAAAACATAATCACCAGGGTTTTGGTGTTTTATTATTTTTTATGATTTTCAATGAATCCAATGATAATCTCAACTTGTGTTCTATCTTAGTTGTTTTTGGTAGCACGTATCTTGCATTTTCTTTTGTTGTTTAATCTTTTGATTATGTGTTTTTTTTTTTATTATTATGTTCTACTATTACTTATGGTATGACATAGTCACTGAGTTCTCTATGGTCAGTTTAGATTTTCAAGTAGCCCACTACTTGGGGTAAATCTTACCACTTTCTCTTCTAAATTGTTTATTCCCCTGATTCTTTCCTCCAGAGCTTTTATTCATTTATTAATCTCTTGCTTCATTTCTTCCATGTATTCATGCAGTTCTTAGGGAAAATCCATTTTTTTCCTTGCAGTTGTTGTAAAATTACTCTGTTCTTCCAAGTTGAGTTTTTACATATTTCTGAATCTGTAGTAAATTTTTTTGGAGGGGTGAAAGCAGGGCAATGGGGGTTAAGTGACTTGCCCAAGGTCACACGGCTAGTAACTGTTAAGTGTCTGAGGCCGCATTTGAACTCAGGTCCTCCTGACTCCAGGGGCCAGTGCTCTATTCATTGTGCCACCTAGTCCCCTCCCCCCCAATTCTTTATAGTGGTCAGTATCTTCTTCTGTTTACTCATGTCTCCACCACCCTTCACTCCCAAATAGGAATTGTGTGCCAGGGCCAGGCTCCAACAGATCTCAGAGACTCTGGGCCTTGGAAGTCCCAGTCTAAGACTGCCACACCCAGAAGGCCACTTCTGGTCCCAGCTGACTGGTTCCAAGGCTCACACTTTTCCCCCCACTACTCTAGGGTTTCTGGTAGTGGCGCTCTGCTGTTTCTGCCTCTGGACACAGAGCCTTGCAGACTACAGGTGTGCTAGATCTTACTGGGAAATTTCTGTCTTAGTTGACTTCACTATCAATGTCTTTTCTTAGCAGATCCTCATTTCTACTACCTATAGAAACCAGCTTTTCTGCATTTCTGGGGTGGTGGAAGTCACTTACTGTAGTTTTTCATTGGCTTTCTTGATAACTATTTAGCCTGTTGCAAGGTACAAATTTCCAGTTTTTGCTAGAGGGGCAATATGGGAGGTAAGTCAACTCCCTCCCTTCCAGTGGCCATCTTGTCCAGAATTTACACTTGAATAAGGGGAGACAACACAGGGAGACATAACGGACAAAGACTGAAGAAAATCTCTTACCACTTTACTCTCAGTGACAAGTGACGCTTCCTCAGCAACAGGGAAGGGTTCACTAGGAAACACCAATTCCAAGGATTTCTCTGGAAGGTTCGCAGAGTGCACAGTCGGGGAAGCTTTAACTTTTGGCTTTCTCATCTCCTTTACCAGGTGGGTTATTCTGGCTGAAATGCTTTCTGAATCAGTATCATCAACTATTGGCTTGGATTTTCTTGATGCCTGCATAAAAATCAATAGCAGCACTGTCTATGAACATCATTTAAAATTATTAAAAATTGTATACATGTAAGCTCTACACAACTGTTACCAGTAGGTCAATGTGACTTCAAGGGCCCTGACCCAGTGTTCAGAACTTATCTTTCAGCCACTTATGAGGGCTGCTAATGCATAAGAGGTTTCAGAGGTCCTGACTGTTACTAGCAGCACCACCTTGGGAATGTGAACTAATCTCTGCCTCAATTCCCTCTTCTGCAAAATGGAAATAACATCTGTACAGACAGAACTAAGAGAATCAAATGCTATCTAAATAGGATTTTTGTTCAATAAAAAAATTGCATTCCAATATTCCCTTTTCAATAGAAATGCTTTTGTTTCAAGTGGAAATTCCTTTTCACCATAAAGCTGCTGCTATCAAGCCAAGTCTTTGTCTATAGCCACCATCTAAACAGAATTCAAAAAATTCGAAAAATGCACACAGCTGGGAGACATTCTCACTTACCTTTTTAGTTCTCCCTATTATAGGACCTTCCTCTTCCTCGGGCTGATTTTTAGTCACTTCCACACTACATAGAACAATAAATGCAAACTTTAAGCAAACAAACTTTTATCCATGTAGCCCTTCTACATGTCACTTAAAACTAAGACACCAAGATATTGTACATAAATCTTGTAATACATCTCTAAGTCCAACCCATTAAAGGAAGACGTCAGTAATTAAGAATGACATATTTTTCAAACTCAGGGACCCATGAGATTATCCACATGGGCAATCCCTCCAACAATGCAGAGTGGGACCCTGCTAGACTGCCTTCGTAGGTGGTCTCCAAGAGTCGCTGTGGTTCCCAAACATCCTCCCTTGTTGGCTAATCTAGTGGTGAGCCTCCTCTGAACACTGGGGATGCACTCAGTCCCCTCCCTGGGCCTGGCATTGGACTGTTGCAAGGTAAGCCAAATCACATGCCACCTGATTTAGAGCCCACCATTAAGCCCCTTTATATTTGTCTTTGTCTTTATCCTAAATACTGTAATTGCTTGTAACAGCTTAAAGGCATAGTCCTGGGTAAGAGCCCCTGCTCCCTTTATCTTTCCTTAAGTTAGAACTTCCCTAAATCAGTAAGCCTTGAAACAGCAGCATGTATAAGGATTATGGTGCAAGCCTGTATAGAGATCATGGGGTAAGTCTATCCCATGCAAGAGACCTATTCCAGGATGCTGACCAAGCAAGGTCCTCCACCCTGGATGCTGACCAAGCAGGGTCCCCCACACCCTTCACCTAGAACATGACCCTGATCCCATCACATGGGGGGTCCCAGGCTTGTACTGTTCTGCCATGTTTCCCAAATTAGCCCTGAACTATAGATCCAACCAATGGCTGTTCTTGGCTTCTGTATGTCATTTATGCTAGCTCCTTCCCCAATTGTGATTTTTGCCTTTATAAGCTTTGCCTGTATCTTAATTTGGGGCTGCCTGATTTGAGTGTATACTCCAGGCACTCGCTCTTGATCAATAAATCCACTCTAAATTGATCTAAAAACCCAGATCTCACCTCATTCTTATTCTCTTCACAACAAGACCTCTCCAACATTAACATGGAAGCACTAGTCTCCCACCAAGGGATTCTCTTACTTCAACAGAAAAGAAATATACTGACTCTTTCCAAAGAACAAAAAAAATTTAAAATGATTAATCCAAGCAGAGGAGAAAAGGTTTTGGGAGTTGGAGGCATGTGCTTCTCATCCCAGTTCTACCCTTCACTGTGTGACCTCAGACAAGCTGATCCTCCTTTGGGGGCCTCAATTTGTTTAATTACACAATGAGGAGGTTGAACTGGATCCCTCCAGTTCTAAATCTAAGAGCATGTGCCGGATGTTTGAACTAGATCCATTTGCTCTCTAAAAGGCAAGTCCCTTTGGCTCCTTCCTTGAAATTTAAGCAAGATTTCCATGGAATACCAGAGAACAACTCTTCTCCCGAATCTCCAGCAACAGAAATGCTGGTTATATGTCCATCTTTAGGTAATGAGCAAACACTTCCACTGGTTGATGCTTAGTCTAATTCTGAAATACACATCAAATTTTCCAACATCCTGTAACAATACTTTCGGAGCCCTGAGCATCATCTCAAGTTCGTGCAAGCTGCTGCCATTGAAGACCCAGCCCCAGCAGGTCTGACCACACTGGAAAGGCTTCACCAATAGAAGACGATGCACCGAGAGACAAAAAAACCAAAACATCATCGGCAGAGGTCACCCTTGGATGACGCCCCATCATGCCAAAGAGGGTCCAAGGTCCGGACTCTAGCAACAAGTACAAGGGAGGTCAGGAACAGAAAGCCAAGGACTAAGAATGATGTCTTTGGCTCTGAGGACCCAGGAAACTGCTAAGATACAAAACAGCCCCCAGCACTACCTGGGCGCCAGCAGCAGCAATGCTGGCACCTTGGAAGAAGAGGGTGCTAAGAACCCCAATTTTCCAAAATCACTTTTAAGTCAGGTTCTGGTGGTGGTTTTTGTACAGGATCTGTGATTTCACTGACCAGGAAGGATCTTCCAGCAGATTATCTTGCTCAGACCAGCATCTTCTCTCAAGTTCAACAGTCTCAAAGAAAACCCAGGGGCACTGAGAAGTGCACTTGTCTAAGTCACACAACCAGGAGGTGTCAAAGGCAGGACTTAAACCCAGGCCCTACTGATTCTAAGGCTACCTTCTCAACGTACCAAGCCACAAAAACAATTAACATCAAAAAAAGCCTGAAAGGAAATTCAGCGAAATTTCAAGTTAAGCCACATAGATCAAACCTCAGATTTAAATTTAAAACTAAATTTCTCTACCTCCAAGTTTCTGGAATACTCTGCTTAGACTAGCAACGAGTTAACATTAAAAAAATGAAGTTTTCAATTCACAACTTTTTGATGGGAGAAAAAAAAATCAGGCTCTGAGTTATGTTAAAGTGGTTTGAAAATTTTGCAAACTGCTAACTTTAAGAAGCAAGTTCCTGGATTAGTTTGTCTTAGACCTATTGGTTTAGGGAGTCTCAAGAAGGAAACTCCCTCCACCAATGCCAATGGGCTGCTCTGCAGTCATATAAGTCCTAATTACAGCAGCCTAGGCCCTGAGAGGCTAAGGAAGTGACAGTCCAGTGTGACTGCCAGTATGCAGAGGAGAGGAGATGGACTCCAAGGCCCAGCGTCTGATGCTGCCCTCTACAGGGCAGCTTTGATAAGCCATTACTGTAACGAGTTCTTCAACAATCTCATTAGACATACATGGGCAGCTGCCCTCGACATACCTTGTTCTGGACTTTTTTCTAGGTGGAGGGGAAGCAAGTGAATGAATCAGGGGCTCAGCAGGTCTGCAGATTTCCTCCGGTTCAGAATACAAGGCAGTGCTATGCCAAGGGGCAGCTATATAAAACATAAGAAGGACAATGTTGAAATGACATCTGAGCTGTAACTTACCTCTGCTCTCAAAAACCATGGTCAAAACAAGAGTCTTACTTCTGAGGGACGCTTCTATTCATGTGTGTGTGTGTATATATATATATATTAATGGCAAAGAAAACTGCACTATTTTGTGCACAGGTGGACTTTGATGTGAATTCTTCCAAAGTTGAGTAATTCCTGGAAAATGAATAAATGTCTAATAAAAGAATAGCAACTAGGCAGTTTTAATGGTGTGAGGATCCACTTTTTCCTCAACCAGGCAAGTTGCCACATCCTCTACGGCCATCAAAAGAGAAGAAAAAGGATACCCACAAATAATACAAAGCAAAGAAAATTCATTAGAGTATATCAATTAATCCAAAGAACTAAAAGCTGGGGGAGGGGTGCCCATTAATTAGGGAATAGCGGAACAAATTATCTTCTATGACTAATGAAATATCACTGCCATAAGAAATGACCAAAAGGACATACATCTTCAGAGAAATCTGGGAAGTCTAATTTGAACTGATCTACACTAATGTGGGCAGACTCAGGAGAATAATTTCTGCAACAATGTTGTAAAGACACAACTTTGAAAAGACTTAAGAACTCTGGTCAATGCAATAACCAAGCATGAGTCCAGAGGACGGACGAGGAGCTGCTACTTAGCTCCTGACAGGGAAGATACAAAAGGAGACAGTTAATTCTGGGTATGACCAATGTAGGAATGTTTTCCTTGACTATATTTATTGCAAGGGTTTTGCTTTGGATTTTTTTTAATCAATGAGTGTGGGAGAGGGAGAGAAAAAAAATATGCTTTTAAATGGAAAAAAATTAAAATGTTTAAAAGTTTTTAATTATATAAATTGACGGTCGTGGGGAACAAATCTTAAGCCAGTGAGATATTTACAAAGCTTTTTGCAAACCTTCAAATGCTACATAATTACTGGCTACTTCTGCTGTTGTCCTGCAGTGCCCTATGGCAGGTCTCCTGCATTTTACCTGAAACAAACACTGAGGGAACTGTGCTGGTGTGATTAAAACTGTGCTGACCAAGGATGGCCAGATGGCTCCTAGGAAATTCATACATCACCTGGTAGGGGGCAGAGACGTTATCTATCCAGGGTTTCTTAAATTTTTTCACTCTCCACCCATTCAGCAGTTCTTGAAACTGGGTTTCGGGGTCGCTGAAGCCTAGTCCCCTCGACTTAGGGACGGGGAGACTGAGGCTCAGGGGGGTAAGCGGCATGTCCTCTGCATTCAGATCCAGTCTTCTTCCCACTCTTCCAGGCTACCACCTAGTTACTCTGGAAGAAGCTTTGGGGAAATTCTAAAGAATCGGAAGAGGACGAGGTCCAGGAGCCAGCCCAGGGCCGCTGAGCCTGTCTGACCTGTGTCCCCCAGCCTGCAGACCTAGCTTTGCGCTGTGTGCCCCACATTGTCATCCTTCCTCCCCCAGGGCGTGAGGCTGGGGCTCCCAGGGGTGCTGCCTGAGCAGCGGCAGCGGCCCCGGCCCCCATGGAGATGCAGGAGCCGTCAGTCCACATTCTCACCAACTGACTGGAGACTGAAGATGTTTCTGGTGTCACCAGGAAATACGAATTCCATGTGCTGGGCTTCCTGACCATCCTTGGAACAGAGTATCAGGGCAGCTTGTGGGTGAAGCCTCAAAGATCCATGTGCACTTTGCCCAGAAATGAAGAGTGGAAAACATGACACAGGGAAGAGTTTACTAAACTGCCTTCATGATAAGCTATAGTATAAGTACCCAGCTGTGTGCTGGTGCTATCTGGCACCAACGGTGCCAGGCCTCCGCATGATGGTGAAAGAGATAAGCACACGTAGAAATGTATGCAGCAGAGCTCGCTGGTTGGTTGTCCTTTCTCACAGAGGACCCAGATGACATCACTATATTACAGTCAGGTTCCAGTGTGCACAGTCCATATGAACATTTGGGGGGATTCTCTAAGTTTGCCCATCCTGCATTTTCTTTGAGCTGCTTCAGTTCTGCTTCGCTCACAGAGCACAGCCCCTGCTCTGATGTGGGCACGCCATGCTGAGCAGTCCTGTACCAATTCCAAAGTTCTTAAGAGAGACCTTGTATCATCTCTTCTGACCACCATGTGAGTGCTTGCCCGGAGCACTCCATAAGTCTTTTTGTCAAGTGTCCATTCTGCAGCGGAGTCTGAATGCTCGGCCATTCAGCTCAAGAAAGGACCTCAGTGTCTGGTACCTTGCCCTGTCAGGTGACTGTCACAATCTTCCTAAGGCCATTCAGATGGAAGTGATTCGGTTTCCTGGCATGGCGCTGGTAGACCGTCCAGGTTTCACAGACATACAAGAGTGAGATCAGCACCACGGCTCTGCAGACCTTCAGTGTCGCAGTCAAATACCTCTTCTCTCCCACATTTTCCTTTGGAGCCTCTCAAACACCAGGCCAGTTCTGGCAATGTCTGTGTCAGCCTCATTATCAATGTGTACATCCCTGGAAAGTGCACTGCCAAGGTAAGTGAACTTGTCCAGAGCCTTCAAAGGTAGCTTGGGAGGAAGATACTAACACGCCGTAGGGAAGGGAAACTACTGACAGTTTGTCACAGTACTTTTTGTGACATGTTCGAAAATTACCAAATGGATGATACATTTCTCTTTATACCCCCTGGGACCTCTTAACTGGCATTGAAAAAGCTTGAGACGGAGCCGGCTGGCCGCGAGCTCCGCCTGAATCTCAGTGAGTGCTCACCTGTCTGCCGGTCTCCTCGATTCCTGCTGCCCCGAGCTTCTGCCCCACCATGGCAGCCTACAAGCTCGTGCTGATTCAGCATGGCGAAAGCGCCAGGAACCCGGAAAACCGCTTCAGCGGCTGGTACAACACGGATCTGAGCACCGCTGGGCACGAGGAGGCCAAGCGCTGCTGAGATGCTGGCTATGAATTTGATACCTGCTTCACCTCTTTGTAACCTTTGGACAGTACCAGATGTGGTTGCCTGTTGTGAGGACTTGGCGCCTCAATGAGCAGCACTATGGAGGTCTGACAGGCCTCAACAAAGCGGAGACGGCTCATAAGCATGGTGAGGCCCAGGTAAAGATCTGGCGACAATCCTATGACATCCCACACCTCCAGTGGAGCCTGACCACCCCTTCTACAGCAACATCAGCAAGGACTGTGGCTATACAGATCTGACAGGATCAGCTGCCTTCCTGTGAGAGCCTGAAAGACACCATTGCCCAGGCTCTACCCTTCTGGAATGAGGAAATTGTCCCCCAGATCCAGGAAGGAAAACATGTTCTGATTGCAGCTCATGGCAATAGTCTTCGAGGGATTGTCAAGCATCTTGAGGGTCTGTCTGAAGAAGAAATCATGAAGCTTAATTTGCCCACTGGTATTCCCATGATGTATGAGTTGGACAAGAATCTGAAACTGGTCAAGCCCATGCAGTTCCTCGGGGATGAAGAGACCGTTCACAAAGCCATGGAAGCTGTGGCAGCCCAAGGCAAGGCTAAGAAGTGAAAGCAGGCCACCAGCATGTGCCCTTCTCACTGCCCTACCACATCTCCCCTGCCTGCTCCACACACTGACCATCGCCTTAAGGAACACAACACATAAGTGCAGGTGGGGGACTGATGGCTCCTTTTCTCATTTCCTCCCTGTTTCTGCCCAATTCTTTTCTTTCTTGTTGCCCTTCCCCTCAACCAAGTCAAAATGCCTCCTGGGTGGTTTGGCTCAGGAAGGACCTCGTTAGGGGTTAGGGATGGGGACATAGTAAGAAGTGACCAATGTGGGAAGTTGAAAGAAGCAATTGCTATGAGCCAGTCCTGCAAGTAGGGCAGCCCTTTTAGGGGCTGTTGTAGTAAGCTACCTATAACTCGGGTGGTTATTTAACAAATCATGAAAGTCTTATTTCCTCCCTAATCCAAGAAAAATGGATCTGGGAGGTTGAGATTATGTCCCAATATCTGTCACATTTGCTTTCACAAAAGACCCTTCCAGGCTGGTTATTAGTGACTTTTGAAATTAAACCATCCCTCTTGGTAGTCATCAGAGATCTCAAGCCACATCAGAGAAGGGAGAGTTCTTTGATTTCTAAGGGGTGGAAGAGTACATCTCATTGTGTGTTTTATAGCCCCCACTCTGATCTGTGGCAGTAAAATGCCCCTAGATCATGTCCAGCCACCTGGTTCCTCATCAGTTTTAGCATAACTGTATTAACCTTCCCCCCCCCTCCCTTTTTTGTTGTTCACTATAATAACGGAGTGATGTGCAATAAAAAAATAAAATAAAAATAAAAAGCTTGAGACACAATTTCTGGGTAATTTCATCATTTTATTAATATTGTCATAATGTTAACAAAAGGACCATTAGCACTTGAATGCCAAAGGCCTTTGGAAAAGGGGTGGTCATGAGGATGGTAACCCACCCTGATGTGTTAACAAGGAGAGAATGAATACTGAAACAGGAGGGGAGGGGGCCTGAGAGTTTTATCAAGTCAAAGAGACTATCCCTATACCAGGACCACCCCCAACCTTGGGTAATCTATTCAAAGACTTTATCCCCACCCAAAACTGAGTACAACACAATGATTTCCCTATCTGGGTAGGGTCTGAAAAAAAGATTGTTTAAAAAAAATTAATCCAATCTCATTATATGTATGTCTTTCAAGAGACTGAACTTTTGAAATCAGGACTTCTAAAAAATAGGAAGGGAACTCTGGACCTCCCCAAATCATTGATTATCAATAATCATTTCTTAATATCACATTAATAGCACATCCTTTCTGCTCCTCAGATAATATATTGTTTTGTGTTTATAGTTTGTTTTTTTTTCCTGCTGAGACAAGGGGTGAATGCTTTGTTTAAAGAACATGACCTGTATTTTGAGTGTGATTCTCATCTCTGGTTAGAAATGTCATGCCTTCTGTTAAGAAAGAGGAAATCAGGCTTATGTCTGAAAGGAAGCTAAGAAAGTGTTTTGCTCTTAATCAATGTACCACTGAGAAGTGTTTGAGCCAATGATCACGTAGTAAAGTTCTTGTTTGATTTTTAAAAAGATGCCTGAGATGCACCTTTTAAAGGATGAGGCCTTTATGAAGTGGAGGTAAGTCAAGAATGCATTCCAGGTATGGGAGAGAGCCAGTGCAGAAGGTCAGAGGCCCATGAATATTATACATGAATCAGAGAGGACACAGAGCGTGGGATGGGAAGAATGCCCCATGAAACGCGAAAGACGGCCCAGAGGGCAAAGGACCAAGAGCACCTTATGGCAAGTTCTTTGGGATTTGGATGGGACAGGCTCCCGGCTGTAACGAGGATCTGTTCTATTCCTACAAAAGTTTTCCTGGGTTCTAGCACCACTCAGCCCCCTGTACTTAGCAAGTTTTAGTAGCCTCTGGGGTTATCTTCAGACATAGTAAGTCCTCCCAAAACATCAGTAAAGAGAAAGGGGGCCAGGAAAGACTGGGGCAAAATATATAGTTTTCAAAAAGTGAATTGGAAATTACCTGAGCAAAATTCAACACTATGAAATACCATATTCAAATTACATGGATGTTATGGATGTCGATGCATTAGGGAGTAACTGGTACAGTGTTAGCTCAGGGGTGATAACAGACAAATGGGATAGTCCACGAAGGTGATGGCAATCAGGGTTGTTGGTCCAAGATGACACGGGAAATCCATGGAAATAAGGAGTCCTTATAGCAGACCTGCACAACTTGTAAACTTCTTTGGGCCCCAGAGAGGTTAGAACAGGAGACTGTACAGTGCCAACCCTCCATTTTTTGAAGGCAAGGCAAGCAGCTTGTGCAAGCCCGCATTATAGGAATCCCTGAGTCACTTCAATGACAGTAGGGGCTCTGGCACAGAAGTCAGCATCAAGGTCATTATCAACCACATATCAATGAAATAACAGGTCCAGTCTGTGACTACACCTCATAGACACAGTTTCCAGGTAATTAATAATCAATTTATTAAACTAGGTTAGCTAATTACAAATTGATGGTCAGTGGTTTCTTTCAGGAAGCAGATACCAAAGGAGACAGTGAATCAGATGTATACCTTCTGAGAGGGAATTCCTCTGACAAGTGAAAACTCAACCCTGATTGGTGGACATTTAATGAGGTGGGTTTGATCATTAGTCTGATGCTGAGAATGTGGCTTTATCATTCGGATCAGTGGCGGGAGAGGGGAAGCCATTTCCATCCAGACCTCAATGGCTGTTTTTCTCCTTCAGGAGCTGGGTTGGCCTAAACTCTACCAGAAGGATCAAGGACAGGGGTTCCTCCCACCAGGGCAAGGGCTTGCCCAGACTAGTTTCTGTTTATACTCTAAACAGAAATTGTTTCCCAGTTGGGTGGGGTTCCCTTGTGGGCTGGGAGATTAGCTACCATTACATCTTTCTAAAACTGCCTGACTCAAATTTGAGGAGTTTTTATCTTAACAGAAATAGGAGGAAAAGCCTGGATCACAAATTAAGAATTAGTTATTAGCATAATAGTATAATATTAATTTCTCTCAAGTCCTTATCCTTTGTCTTATCAAGATTCATTCTGGAGATTCACTGCACATAGCGTGAAGGTGCTGCCATATTCTGGCCATCTCATGGGCCCACATAACAGTGTATAGCAGAGTGAAAAACACTAACTGCCCTACTGAAAGAGCAGAATGGGTACGATCAATGAAAACCAAGACACAGCTGCAGGCTGGGCCTTCCCATCACCATACAGATCCTCCGAGCTTCCTGCTCTCAGCTCCACTGTATCTGGCATGGCCAAGACACTGTGGTTCCTGACCCAACCTAGCCTTCTGTTCACTGCCAAAGTTCTGACCTCTTTTACCTAGGAAACATGGCTCTCCTATCGACCTGAAAGTTTGGTTAAAAGAGGCAAACAGGCCAGGTGATACATAAATTCATGGTTTATTCCCTTAAAGCTAGACAAAGCTACTGAACTTATACATACAAGGAGTCAGAGCTTAAGTTCTGACTGATAAAAGAATGACCAGGCTTAAATATGGTTTAGAACAAGCCCAACTCTGCATGTCTGTGTCACACAAATTTATGATCTCCACATATGTTTAACTATATTATGAGAAAGGAATTTTCTTAATTGAATAGGTGGTAAACACAATGAGAGTTGATAAAGTGTCAATTGAAATTACTACCCCCAGGATAGGTTTTCTTTACCAATAAGATGCCATAACATAGTATATGTCCATATAATAATAGGACAAGAAAAAAATCCCATTATTCAAAGTAGTGCCTGCTTAAGGCACCCAGTCTTTGTAGACATTAACAGAAGAATGCTCTGGAGGGCATTGTAGTGTTGACACAGAAAAGGGCATTTTGAGTTCATTCAGAGAGCAAGGCATACCTGTAATGCCAAAAAACTGCAAAGCATTATAGTAGATTAAGCTGAGAGTGGGTCACAATGGTTTGGGGAGGGGTCCACAATACCTACACCCAACTAGTCCAGAGGAGAGCAAAGGAGAATGGAAACTGGTTTCTTATCACAATGGTTGTAAAAGCTCAACATTTGTAGCAAAATCACAATTTCCCTTTTCTCCTTTTAAAGTAAACACCAAACTCTCTAGAAAAAGAACTGGGCTGATGGCCAGCCAGGTAAGTTTCTTTTCTATATATAGTATTTACAAAGAAGAGATTTGACCTACAAAAGGAAGGAAGCTCCTGGCCTAGTTTAATGGCAGAATTGTGGGTACAGTAAAGAAGTCATGGTATTTGTTATGGAGAGTGGGATTAGTGGTCATTAGGTGGGAGTGGTCAGATAGTGGAGTAGAATGAGAAAGGCCATAAGTGACCAGAAAACCAAGATCCAACATTGTTCAGTGGATCCCAAGAATCTCTGGGAACAAGGGGAATATGGTGGAATTCCAAGTGGGAGCTCCTAGGTTCTGAGAGCCTTGAGGATGACGGCCATCTTCCTCCTTTCTTTTCATCCCAAGTGCTTAGCACAAGTCCCTGGCACAGAAAAGCCTTAGCAAACACTTGCTAACAGAAAAAAGAAAAAAAAAGCTAATACTAAATTAGTCTTGGAGGTGTTCAGTACTGCATCCTAGGTAATTCTGATCCCCTCATGCAAGTCAAGAAGTATTCTGCTTTTGTTTGCCAGCTAACCCATCCTACCCTTCTCCCACTACACAGCAGTGCACGTTGCTGCAAACTTTAAAACTGTTTTATAAGCAACAAGAACTCTACAAGTGTAAAAAATGTTCTGACACCAGAAACCCAGCTTCAATTCACCTAAAAATGAGGAAAATTCACAAGCACTTCTTAGATTCAGGTAACGAATTTTTATATTTAAAGATGTTTCTACATTTTAGGCTAGTATTTAGCAGCATGCTATGTTTTAAATCAACTTTTTAAAAATGTGCATACTAACCAAAGGAATCACCAAATTCTTCATCCTGCTCAGTTTCTTTCACCTTCCCAATAATTGAGAGATCCAAGTCTTCAGGGAAAGGTAATTTACCAGAAGGACGTGATGGTTTTTTGTTTAGCTAAAAGTGAAAAAAAGCCAAATAACTGAATTGCTCTGACACTAAAGATATAATTGCATTTATTTAATAAGGATACTCCTGTTCTTATGGATGCCCTGAAGAATCAAAGAAAAATGGACTCTCTTTAATGGCACCCTTCCATTTCTACTTATTATACTGACTTATACGGACATAGCCCACAGTAGGATCCACCTGAACACTGTCCTCAATAACGCTATTAAAATAAAAGTACCTTCCCACCTAATGTAATGGAAACTGCTATGACATCTTTCTGACCAACTACTCATTTACAGTATAGTTTCTATTGAAACAAAGTCCCTAGAACACTGTTGTCTGAAGTTGTATTTCAGGAACCTAATTCACAACATTTGGTAGAAGTACACACCTTTCTGTTTCTTTAGCACTCAGCACAGCGCTTGGCACATTTAATAAAACATTCACTGATTTTAAATGCCAACATATATAGGGCAAAGGTGATAAGAACGTAGAACATGAAAACATGAGACTTCAAAGATAGGATGGTTCCATCACCCAATAGTCACTTCCAAGAGGTACGTGTCTTCTCAACATTAGGCTCTCCTAAGGGAAGGGACTCCCAGTGTTTTGTTTTTAAAGTGCAAGGATTAAGCTCACTGCAGCAGCACATACACTAAAACTGAAATAAAAGATACTAAAAACAGCCCCTGAGGAAAGAGAACACCCAAATTTATGAAGCGTTCCATATTTTTAAGACTTAAGACCAACACAACAAAACTATGATTCCAGAGGACCAATGATGAAGAATGCTCCCCATTTCCTGACAGAACAGAAAACATGCAGGCTGAGACACACATTCGCAATATAAGAATTTTTTGCTTGCCTATGCATATTTGATGCAAGGGTTTTTTTCTTTTTTTTCTCTTCAGTGAGGAGGTAGATGAGAGAAAATGTCAATTGGAAAAAAATTTTAATAAAAAAATTAAAGCACAAGGCTGGCAATATCCCTAATATGATTAACAAGTCATGCCCCTCTCCCCCTGCAGAAACAGCTCCCCCTTCCCAACTAATAATCTTATTCTTTAAGAGAGACTTCTGAAAGAGAACATTTACAGTTTTTTCCTCTTTACTAGTTTCATTTACAATCTCTTTCCCTGTTTGACCTGAGTTTTCCCAGGTCTCTTCAACATTTACTTCTTATTCCTAGTTAACCAAACTCAGCTACATAATTTAACAGTTGGAAGGGACTTGAGAGACTGAACAAGAATCCCTTCCCACATATCCAAACAGTAACTGTGCCCTCTGCTCTAAGACCTCAGGAGATGGAGGACCTATTAACTCCAAAAGCCTTAAATCTCTAACTTCTACTCTTAACCCTAATTCTGCCCTCTGTTGTCCAGGGCAGAAGGTCACACTCCAGGTGTGACCACCAAAGTAGTGACTAGGGAAGAATGAAACCCATTCTTTCCCTCCTAAGGGAGTTGTCTATAGATTATAGGTTTCCCTCTTTCCCTCCCCTCCAAAAAAAACAAAAAAAATCACTAATTTTCTGATTCACTACAGTGTGAATTTTGTTCCTCCTTATACAGCTTCTTCTAAAGAAGCTCTGGAATGATTGACATTTTTAATTATGATTACTTACTATGGAATACAAGGAAACTATAGTCCCTAGATATTTTGGTTTGTAGTAATTTCTTCTATGTATCCCTAGACTGTTTGAATTAATAACAGACCATTTTAGTAGGAAGAAAGTAAGACTTTCACATGGAAACAGAGACATCATATAGTCAAGGATCCTATACCAAGACACCATCAGTCACAAACAAAAGTTTAATTTCTAACTGCATTTAGCTGTATTCAAACATCTCAATTCATAGTTCTTATCAATAACAAATTGTTAGGAAGTTAATAACAATAATTGTGGTAAATGTCAAACACCTTGCGTTACAAATAACTCCATAATTGCACTTTGGATGCCTTTGTGACAGTCAGATTCCTACAGCAATTTGCTCTGCAACAGAACTTCCTTATTTGAAAAAACAATGGAATTCTTTTATGGAGACATCTTCCAGCAAAGAAAAAAAATGTATTACTTCCTTAACCTGGATGCCTACATTTGCCTTGATATTTTGCAGAATCACTGCCCACAATATTAACTTAGAAAATCACAGCTATATTTTAACTTACACTTTAAGATAAACTGGCCAAAGTAAAGTACACCTGGGCACCAGACTGCTTTCCTTTTGGGCTCTGGTCATTAACAGCTGTTCCTGCTTTCCAACCTCACATGACTCTCTCTCAACCCAGCCAATTCTCAAAAAGCAAAACTAATACATTCCCAATTTTCAGAGGACCATAAATTATTTAAATTGTCTATGACTCCATTTTTAAAAATCTCCATTTTTTTTTCATCTTGCCAATTATTAGAGAGGGGCTGCTTTAAGACAAAAGGGATAAAAGCATTTAACCAGGAATTTAAAATATAATTTTAATTCTGGAATTTCTATCAGTGCATTATCTTAACATTTCTGTCTTATACAGACATACAGTCAAATGATCTGAGAATAACAACGTGACAGAATTACACATAAATAACCATATTTTAAAAATACAGCCTAAAAGGAATTAGCTAGCTACAGAATCATCATAAATTTTAATGTTCCAACCTATCTGAGACAATGAAAGTTTAAATATAGCTGTGAAGTTTATGAACAAACGTACAAGTAAACAATGTCTCCCATAAATGAAGTGACATGGCACCTTTTTCAGGTAAAGACAAATAATTTACAGCACCGAAACAGTAGTTAGAATATTATGTAAAAATGCGTTTGCTAACTAAAACTAAATCTAGTGAAAAGAGAATAAAAGCCAACAGCAACCTTTATTTGATATTAACACAGAAACCTCCAAAACTGAAATTTTTTTTTGCCAAGAAACCAAATTAATGAGACATTCCTGGGGGGAGGACGGGACAGGAGGCATTGTAAGGGTCGGATTAAATCCAATGCGCAGCGCGGGCGTACGGGCCCAATTATCAGTACAATTTTCCCCCTAGTCCTGCTAAAAAGCCCCCAGCCAGAGCGCGACGCCCGGCCTCCAAGCACGTCTGCGGAAGCCCAGCGCCCCCGCGGACTCCAGGGCGGATGAAAGGGGTGGCCGCGATCAAGCCCCCGGCCCTCTGGCGGCTGGAGCAGGATGGACGCGGGTGGGAGTAGGCCAGCGTGCGTGGGCGCGGGTGAGCGTGACTGAGCGCGCAGGGCAGCCGGCCGGCGCCGGGGCGGCCGCCCGTCACACCTGGTCCCGCAGCCGCGCCAGTCTCTGCGACAGCTCGTCCTGCTCGGCCGAGGCCACGGTGGCCACGGAGCCCGTCTGGCCCTGCGGCAGCTCCATGTTGAGGTCCAGGCCGGCCTCGTCGGCCATCTCCTGCAGCAGCAGGTCCACCTGGCCCTGCGGCGTGGTCAGCGTGGTGGTGCTGCTCATCGTGTCCTCCATCTGCTGCGTCTGCACGTCCAGCGTCTCGAACTGGTGCTCGAACTTGTCCATGAGCGCCGAGATCTTCTCCAGGTTCATGCTCCTCAGCGCCGCGTCCATGGACTTGACCACGCCGGCCAGGGACTTGGTGACCCTGCCCATGGTCACGGCCGTCTGCACGCGCGCCGCCACGGCGTCCACGCGCGCGCTCAGCCGCAGGAAGTTGACGCCCTGGTTCTTCTGGCGGATGGCGTTCTCGGCGTGGATGCGCGCCACCTCCGTGTTGCCCTTCTGGATGGCCTTCTTGATCTTGGCCTTCTCGGCCTTCTCCTCCTTCTCGCACTTCTTGGCGCTCCTGCTCAGCTCCTTGGCGGCAAATTTGAGGTTGAAGAGGTGTTTCTCCATGGCCGACATGGTGCCGAGGCTTCGGAGAGGGCGCTCGGCCCAGGAAGGAGCGAGGCAGTCGAGGCTCCCGGCCCGGAGGGACCTCTCTCCGGGGCGACGAAGGCTGCGGCGCCCGGCGGGGGTGGGACAGGCGGCCCGTCTGCGAGGCGCCCCCTCCCCAAACCCGAGGCCGGCCCGCAGCGCAGCCCACACAGCCCGGCTCGTTTGTTTTGGATCCCACTTCCTGTTTGGACGTGCTTTGTGTGCCTGCGTGACTGATTACGTAGCAAGGGCCGGCCCAGGAAGGGGAGGCGGGGACAGCGAGGCTCAGACACAAAGAAAGGGCAGGGAAGGCTGAATCACGCAGGGGACGAGACCAGGAAGGGGCCGGGGCAGCATCTCCCACTGGCTTCAGACACCAAGAGGGGATTGGGTGTCGGCAGCATCGGGTCAATAGGGGGCGGGGCCAGAGTGAGGAAGGGGCGGGGCAGCATCTCCCACTAGCTTCAGGCAGCAACTCGGGGATAGGATGTCAGCAACAGCCACCAAACTACGTAAGCAATGGGCGGGACCGGCAGAAGACGGAACTGGGGGCAGCACCTCACAAGTTTCAATCAACAAGGGCGGGGATAAGACGTCAGCAGCCCAAGAAGAGAAAGGGGCGGAGCCAGCGTCTCACACTAGCTTCCGGCACCAGAGAGGGCGAAGGTGTGAGCAGCTGCCATTGGCTTAGCTCAGTCGGGGGGCAGAGCCAGTAGCAGGCAGGGGCGGGGCCAGCGTAGCACCAGTTTCGGGCACATCTCCAGAGCACCAAAGGAGGCTGGGGCGGGGCCATAATCAGTCAGGCGCATCCCTAAGAGCCCTCATTCAGGAAGGGTGAAGACTTCTTAAAAGCCAAAGAATTAAGTGGCTTTTAAAAGATCTCGCAATTTCCCTGTCCTGAGGCTCTTCTATGCCTTTGAGGAGCCTTACACTAGCGTGGTACCTGTTTTCACTGCAGGAAGTCCATTTTCTCTTTTTCTTAAAACACATTTTATTGATGCCTTTTGTTCTTACAAGAGTTATTTCAACCCTCCCCCCCACACACACACACACCCAGCGACAGGAAAAACAATTAAGCACAAAACTCAACTGTGAAATGAGGAAGTTGCAGTGGCTAAGATCCCTTTCCACTCTAAATAAATTCAGGATTGCATCTGATAGTGTATACAGTATTTTCTCCTAGTAACTGGGGGGCTGGTTTTCTGTCCTCTTATCCCTATGCACCTCTTCCTCCAGCTGCAATCAGTGGTATATATTCCTAACAGCATGGACTGCATCTGAAATCAGACAGCTGTGTCCCAGTCTTGGCTCTGACACCTCCTAGCTGTGTAACTCTGGGCAAGACCTTCACCTCCTCTCTAAAATGTGGTTGGGCACCATTAACTGAGATCCAATTCAACTCTAAATCTATGATACTAAAGGGTACAGGACAGCTCATTTAATTGTGAATATTTTCAAGGAATGAATAAAATTTCAATATTTTATTTAATTAGCATAAATGAGATTTCATAGGAAGACATGAGACACATAGGAAATCTCATTAAATTAATCTAACTAATATGGAAAATCGTCCCCCAATAGCTAATGAAAGCTTTTACTCCATAGGAAATTGTCATGGCTAAAATTTATACTAATTAAACAAAATGTTGACAATTTCATTTCGTTTCTTGAAAATATGCATAGCTAATAAGATTTCCTATGTGTCCAGACTTTAGCGACACCTTGTATTATATGAGCTCCAAATTCATCCCAACAACCAGTACTATGTAAGTACTATGAATATTACCATCTTCAATCCCTATCAGAAGAAGCCTTCCAGATACACAGTCCGGGATAGACAATAAGAGATCCTTAGAGACCATTTATTTAGTCAGTAGATCAGAGATGCAGAGGTAAAAGACAGCAATCCCCCTCCTTTTACAGATAAGAAAAGGTGAGTAGAAAACACAAATGTAAACTGAACCTTCCTCATCAACTCAGTCTAGCATGGTAATGGCTGGGCAGCTTTGATCCCTACACAGAAATTGTAAACACCTTTGACTATTTCTCCCACACATCAAATCCAAAACTTGCTCCTCCCTTCAAAATATTGTTTCCTTATTTCCTTTCTCCTTGCATCTTATAGAGATGCTGTTCATATCACCACATCACCACTGAACACTGTCTTTCAAAAACACTGGTCTTTATTTCTTAGGCTGTAGCCAGGATGATTTTTGTTGAATACTGTGATTGCACTGCTTCATCTTTCAGCCTTTCAATGATAACACCCTGTGCTAAAACCACATCATGCCTCTTCTTTAAAATTAAAAAAAAAAAAAAACCTTGTCTTCCAAATATAGTTTTGAGGGGCAGCAAGGTGGGGCAGTGAATAAAGCCACCAGCCCTGGAGTCAAGAAGGAACTGAGTTCAAATTCTGCTTCAGACTTTTGACACTTAACTAGCTGTGTGACCTTGGGCAAGTCACTTAATCCCAATCACCTTGCTTTTCCCCCTCAAAAACAAAAAACAAATGTAGTCTTGATCCTGGCATTCAGAGCTTTCCACAATCCAGTTCAAATCTATCTGACATTATTTCACACACAGTCTGTAGACCAACCAACCCGTACTGCTCTCCACCCCCATTCTCATCCTTTCCTCTTCTATCTTCAAGCTTCTGATTATTTTGTCCCTTATGTCTCACTTTCCTTCTCTTAGAAGTCTGTCCCTTAGAGGTCTTAAGTATATTTTATCTCTTCCAAAGTGGACACAAAGGAGGATGGCAAAAAGTATACTGGTAGATATGCTTCTGGTTTTAGAAATGAAACATGAGATGCCTTCTCCCTCTCTGTCATAGGTATCATAGATACATAAATGCCTGCATGTATACCTTCTTCAAAAGTCATGGTGAGTGCCAAACATTAAAAAAAAAGAAACTGACTAAATCTCAATAAACAGGGAACTGTTAATTATGGATATATGAGTCATGTCAGAATCAGCTGTCTTGTCTGTGCAGTTAGACTCAATTAGCTTCGGTAAAATTCAAACTCAAGAGAAACGAAGATGACCAAAATAGCTTCAACAAGACCTATTCAAACAAGCCACCAATACCCAAAAATGGAAAAAACACAAAGGTACTGACTTGGAACAATCACCATTTCCTACAAAATCTTAACCAAAGTAAAGCAGTCACCAAAGCAAGAAGTGCGCCACCGCCCTATCCCCCCAATACACAGTGAAAAATCATGGAAGAAAAAGCATGCAAGTTTGATGTGAGAGCCCAGTGAGCCGCAGCATCTAAAAGCATTTGTAAATGAAACCGGAAGGTGCACAACTAAGAGGTTCACACTGGAACAGTGTGTCCTATTTCCATTTAAGCCACACAACTGGATTCTTAGTACTTTAGTCACCAACTTGCTAAAAATGAGGAAGTAGAAAAAAGGATTTCAGAGAAGACAGCATGGGGAACAAGTGTAACAAAATACCCACTTAAGAAATCCATACTGGGGAGCCAGGAGAACCTTGTACTGTGGAGACTAACTTGACAGACTGGGCTCCTCTCAGCAATGCAAGGCTCTAAGACAGCTCCAAAAGACTCATGATGGAAAGAGATGTCCACATCCAGGGGAAGAACCACAGTCTGTCTGTCTGTCTCTCTAGTGTTTTGTCCCTTCTTTCTCATTGTTCACTCCATTGGTTATAATCCTCCTTTACAACTCGACTAATATTTAATGTGAAGGTATTTGTAGAACCTATATCATACTGCATACCACCATGGTGAGGGGGTGGGGGGAGGAGAGGAAGGGGGAGAAAATTTGAAACTCAAGGGACTGTGGAAATGAATGCTGTAAGCTAAAAGAAAATAAATAAAATTTTTTAAAAATAAAAAAGAGAAATCCATGCTGGAGGCTATGTAAGCTGGAGAGCACTGGGTATCATTTTAATTATAACTCTCAAACAGAGGAAGATACCAAAAGCATGAATAAAAAATGAGATTGTGAGAAATGCTGACATTTTGGTTTCCACAAATTCTACAGGAACAGTGGACAATGCATGGGGTGTGCAGCAAGTTATAAATCAGAATAAGAGAGGAAGGGTAGAGCTGGCTTAAGTGGCTAGGGCCAAGGTCCATCCCCAACTCTTTACTAACACACATGCTTAACTGGCCTTAGGCATAGTAACTGACACAGCCCACACAGAATTAGAGCCTCATTATCTGATCACGGATCCCACATGACAGCCCATGTTTGGGGAGGGGCAACACAGGAAGCAGCAGTCCAAAAAGGGGGAGTTCTCATCCAATTGGGTCCAATGGATGTAATGAGGGGTGGAATAAGGTGGGTTAACCCCTTGCTCTGCTTCTATATAGGTGTCTGTTTTGTCCTGTGAGGGAACATGCAAATATGCTTCTCCAGAGAATTGCCAATAAAAGTCTCTCTTCTTTCATTGCACAAATTGTGATTTCATTATTACCTAGTTAACTGTAGTTTGGGGAATTCAACGAGCCTTCTCAGGCTGAATTCTGAACTGAGTTAAGTCTGGGGTCTTTATAACAAGACTATACCAATACAAGACATAAATAACTACAAATCCATATACCTATTTTTTTTATTCAGCATTTATTAAGTACCTACTAAGTACAAAGCCCTGGGAATACAAAGATTAAAAAAAAAAAAACCCAGCCCCTGCCTTAGTCATTTTATCATTCTGTTTATCAAGAGAATACAATATGGCACCATGCAGAGTCAGCAAGACTTGGTTCTTTGGGGGCAGCTAGCCCTGGAGTCAGGAGGACCTGGGTTCAGATTCGGCCTCAGACACTTTAACACACACACACACACAAACTAGCCGTGTGACCTTGGGCAAGTCACTTAACCCCAACTGCCCTCCAAAAAAGGGGGGGAAAAAGACTCGGTTCTTTTGACACCTATTATTTATGTATAAACTATGGATTTAGCCTCTTGGTTTTCCAGGCAGGAAGGTATTATTTAGGAGGAAGGGACAAAATAATCAGAAACTTTGAGATGGGAGAGGAAAGGAAGAGAATGGTGGATGGAGATTAGTACAATTTGAAAAGACAGCAGACGATGAAGTGTGATAAGTTTGGATAGGTAGGTCTGAGCGGGATTGTGGGGCACTCTGAATGCCCAGGAATAGGAGCATTTTTGCTAGGCTATGTTATTACTAAAGAGTTTTTTAAGTAATATTTCAGCAAATAAGTAAATTCAAAACAACTGGATTAGGGTAAATCCACTAGCAATCAAAGAAGGATTCTTCAGCTAGAATGTGTGAACTTTTATTTTTAAGACTCTGCAACTATATTTAAAACTAATTGTTTTCCTTTGAAATCCTATGTATCTTTGCTGTTGTTCAGTGGTTTGGGCCAAGTCAGATGCTCTGTGACCCATTCTGGGGTTTTCTTGGCAAAGATCCTGGAATGGTTTGCCATTTCCTTCTCCAGCTCATTTGACAGATAAGGAAACTGAGGCAAAAAGTGACTTGCCCAGGGTCACACAGCTCTTAAGTGTCTGAAGGTGGATTTGAACTCAGAAAGATGGGTCTTCTTCACTCTAGGCCTGGCCCTCCATTCACTGTGCTACCTAGCTGCCCATCTGTATTTTGCTGCATTTCAACACATTATTCTGAGAAATGATTCACAGATTGCCAAAGGGATCCATGACACAAAAAAAAGATTAAGAACTCCTGAGTTCTAGAGGAAGTGGGAAAGGCTTCTTGGAGTATGTGATATGTAAGCAGAGCTGGGAAGGAAGCTAAGGCTTAGAAGAGAAGGTGGAAGGAGGGAAGGCACTGAAGGCACAGCTACAGAAATGCACAGATGTCCGAGACAGTAACACCCAACTCGAGGACTATTAGGTAGATCAGAGTGTGTGACGGGCACTAACATGGAACAGGAGCGTCTCACGGGTGGTGTCCCACTGCTGTCAGGAGAAAATGAAACTCTCCCGACTGGCATTTAAAAGCCCTTCCCAGATCTGTGCTTTAGGAAGCCATTTGGGCAGCTGTCTGTGGAGGGGCCGGGCTGGAGAGAAGAGCTTTATATAACCTTTATAAGGATGCTCTATGGAAGGGAGGGGTTCTTAACCTGGACTCTATAAATCTGTTTTTTTTTTAAATGTATAACTGTATTTCCATGTAATTGGTTTCCTTTGTTAATTGTATCTATTTTATTTTGTGCATTTAAAAACACTGCTCTGAGATGCTGAGGACAGTCTTCCCCAGACTGCCAAAAAGGTCCATGGCACAAGAAAGGTTAAGACCCTCAAGGAAAGGATCACAAGGAGAAAAAAAGCTTAAGAAGTCCTCTGTCCAGTCTAGGGCATCCTTAAGAAAACTGAGTAGGGAATAGTCAGGCTTCAGTAAAGGATTTTCCAAAGCAGGCCACAAATCTACAGCCATGCAAGTGAGTGAAAGGTTCCAGGAACACAAGATTCCCACCGTGGTGATTGTTAGGTTAATTTTGTACAAAGATTCTGTAGAACACAATGCCTGCCACCCTGGCAGCTCTCCTCCAACAAGCACCCCCTCATACATGATCCCTCAGGAATGCCAGAGAGAGAACTCCATTCTGTGACCATTAGAGACACTGTGAGGCCATAAGCCAGGGACATTCATACCCTCACTAAAGATGCTCATCACTGTCATGGAGAATGTCTTATTCAGGATCAGAATGGAAGGATTCTCTCCTATCCAGCGGTTCTACCTTTGTGTATGTCATGGGCCCTGCTTTGGCAGTCTGACAGGGCCTAGAATAATTTTTTTTTAAAGTAGTAACTTAAGGAAATGTTAAGTTTTAATTAGAGGATCTGAGATCCACGATTACTCATCAAAAGATACTAATGTAACAATCCTTACAGGAAAAAACAAATGGATGAAGAATGCCTACTCTCTAGACTATGAAATACAGTTGGAAGACTAGTCCATTGAGACAGTAAATCAGTAATTAGACCTAGGACAAGGATTGTAGGTGGATAATAAGCTGGGCCCAGAATTTAAGAGGAAGAGGCTGAGTTGCGTTTGAGAAACTACTAAGTGATCCAGGCTATTCTCCAACACAAATATGTATCTATACTTTTTAAATGTAAATGTTCTCCTGGGAATACTATGTAGTTGCAAATTTTGGAACAGTGTAAGAGTCAAGGCTGTATGTAGGTAGCTAAATCTAAAATTCAGCAGAAGTACAGAGTGTAAAGCCAAGCAAAGGCAATTTCCAAGGTTCAGAATACCAGCATAGTAACTCTCCATTTTATCCAGTGACAAACTAAGGCAAAACATTCACAGAACAGAGAAAATCAAAATACAGCATTCACCAAGTAGGACTCAATAATTTCCAGCTCCACCCCTGGGCAGTACATTCATTTAGTCAATCACAAAGTCTGTCTTTTCAAATGGAGATTAAGATTAGTTTCCAATCACAAGGTATATTCTTTTGGTCAATCACAGAGCACAAAACAGTCAAGTTTCCCACCCCCTGGATCACAACTGAATTACAATTATCATCAGTTAATGCCAAGCACCTTCTCAAAAGGGGCAGTACAGAGCACAAAGGCCATGTACCCCTGAGCTACTGCAAGGTTAAGATATCATTATAGCATTTAGTACCCAAAGAGAGATCTTTATCTTGACCTGAAGCAAATTCTCAACAATCTCAGTTCCTGGGGAGACAAAGCTTAACAAGGTCACAAGATAGGGTGCCAGTGTCCTCATCAATTCACTGTCTTCAGAACAGTCTCGCCCTGAACCAACAGCAAGGTTCCAGGACTTTTGCAACAACAAAGCACTGTCCTTCACCAGCAGAGGAATCTGGCAAAACAACATCAAAACAGACAGACAAAATACCGGCATCACAGCCATGTCTCCTCAGCCCATGGCAACTCTCAAAAGTCCTGGGCAGCTCCAACTGGCCCTCTGCAATCCTCTCTCTGCCTCCACAATACTGCTCCCAAAAGTTCTTCTGCCCCTCTCTCTGCTCGGGCCTTCTCTCAATCCCCGGCACCAGCTCCTCCCAGTTCTGCCCTCTCTTTTGGTCAAGTCCATCCCATAAGTGGGATTCACAAGCTCAAGGTTTCAACACTCAACCCAAAAACCAAGCCAATACAGGGGTATCTTTAAATTCCACTTACTATTACACAGAGTGGGAGCAAGCTACATATTTTCCAAAGATGACTTAAATTCAAGAAGTGGTTTATAGGGTTTTGTCAAGGAAATGTATGAAGAAAGTAGACTGGCCATATATAGAATAAGAAATTGAAAACTGATTTCCCCCCCCCAAATTTTGTTAAGATGTGATCAAGCCAACATAGATTTAACATTAAATAAAAAAGTAATATTTTATTGATGCCATTTGTCCTTACATGTGCAAGTCACTTCACCCTGTTTGCCTCAGTTTCCTTGTGTGTTAAATGAGCTGAAGAAGGAAATGGAAACCATTCCAGTATCTTTGCCAAGAAAACCTCAAATGGGGTCACAGAGAGTCAGACGGGACTGTAAAACAACAACAGTCCTCACAACAGCCTAATAACGCACAAATGGATCATGCTCAGAATTTGTCTTGACAAAAGAGCCAGCCTCACCAGAGGGACAACAAATGACATGCCTGAGCCTGCAGCAGACTGGGCACTTTCTCCTGTATGGAGAAAATCTATGGCTCAAGGAATCACAGATGTACAGCTGGAAGGGGCCTTCAAGGCTACCGAGTCCAACACGTTTGTTTTAACAGATTTAGAAACTGAAGCTTGAAGAAGTGAAGTGACAACCACAGTCACACTAGTACTGTCTGAGGCATAATGTGAACTCAAGGCTTCCTGACTCCAAGGCCACCTACATCCTGGGAGAACTTGGACAAGTCCACAAGATCCCATGATTCATTCTAAGGGAATCCAGCTTGACTAGAATGCCACATCAACTACACCACAGACCAAAGTGTTAAAGAAGTAAATACTATGCATAGACTTATCAACATCTAAGAAACAGAACTGTGTGTCTTGCAGAAAAAACATTATTTTCTATTGTTGTTTGGCTTGAATTGTACTAAAACATAAAAAGGTAACTTACCTCTTTGCTATGACTTTGTCTCCCAGTTTCCTTCTTTGACTCCTTCTTGGAACTAAAGAGAAAGACAAAAGAGAGCTTAAAAAATGTCAAAGTTTACAGAGGGAAAACATTGCCAACTTCTTTCCAACCACTTACTTTTCTTTTGGAGACAACTGAAGTTACGTGAATTGCCCAGGGTCAGAGACCTATCAAGTTTCCAGAGTCTGAGGTCACATTTTGAAGCCAAGTCCTCCTTCCTCTAGGGCCAGTGCTCTATCCACTGGGCCACCAAGCCGCCCTTCAACTACTCACTTTTCAAATGCCTCCTTTGTATTACCTATATCACTACTACTCTATTCAATAAAAACTAAAGCCCTGAAACCTGTCAGCTAGGTGGTACAGTGGGTAGATCACTGGACCTGGAGTAGGGAAGACCCAAGTTCCAATCTAGCTTCCAACACTTACTAGCTGTGTGGACTTGGCCTGTCTGCCTCCGTTTCCACATCTGAAAAGTGGGGATAGTAACAGCACCCACCTCCCAGGGCTGCTCTGAAGAGAAAACAACATAACCCTTGTAAAAGCAACATTGGCAGAGCTTAAAGTATTATATAAAAGCAGCTATTATTTTATTACTATTATTAAAATAATTGCTATTTCTGTCTTCTCTCCTGTTCACAACCAACTTGCATAAAAGCATATTCTATCCTCTGAACTTCCATTTTTTTCGACTTCCAAATCAGCCCCTTAGGCATCTGGCTTCTACTTCTACTTTGGCCTAAAGTGCATTTGTTTTTGATCGGCACTTAGCAACAGATATGATAGAAAGGAAAATTAAAAGAAGGGGGGGAGGAGGAGGTAGAAATTAAATTTCTAGAAGGAAATTAAAAGAACAAGTACCAACAAAGAAAAACTTAAAATCTCTGTTTGCAATGAAGTTGAACATACACTGTCAAAATCCAAGATAGAGAAGGAAAAAGTCCAAGATAGACAAAGAAAAAAATTCATGGATATAATCATGATGTGGGCAGTTAGGTGGCCCATAAAGCAAAAGTCAGGAAGACCTGAGTTCAAATCTAGTCTCATACACGTACTAGCTGTGTGACCCTGGAAATGTCATTTAATCCCGTTTGCCTCAGTTTCCTCATCTGTAAAATGATCTGGAGAAGGAAATGGCAAATCATTCCAGTATCTCTGCAAAGAAAACTCCAAATGAGGTCAGAAATAATCAGACACAACTGAAATAACTCAACAACAAATCTTAGTGTGGTGGAAATAGTGCAGGATTTGGTGTTGGAAGACCTAGATTTAAATTCTGTCACTTTACTGCCTATGGGACCTTAGGTAAATCACAACCTCTCTGAGCCTCAGTTTCCTTATATGTAAAATGGCTAAGACGACGTTTAAGATCCCTTCTTGGTCTAAATATATGCTCATCATATAAGATAATTCCCACTAAAGTCATCTGCATTTCAATACACCATCCATCAAGAAAAAGGAAAAGGAGAACAGCCTTCACAAAATCTGGGCATAAATACCTTGCCTTTGTCCTTTGTTCTCAAAGAGGACCATGGCATCAGGGAAATGATGACATGACTTGCAGTTACCAAGGTATACCAGACTTAAACAAAGGCCTCTAAAGGCCTCATCCTCCTTGATCAGCACTACCACCTAGTCCCACTCCACCTCTGCCCCCTTCCAATCCTTGGCTTTCAAAACCCTCCGGATCCCAGATCTCCTGCTATGGTTCCTTCCCTGGGGCTCTTCCTCCTCCTAGCCCTTAAACACAAGTTTCCCAGGGCTCTGTCCCATAAATATTATCCTTTCTCTCCACTCTCTCCTCTGTGGCAATCTTATCCACTCCTAGGGCCAAACAGAACTAAAGGGTTTCCAAAGTCCCCTTCCAGCTCAGTCACACCATGGCCAAAGGTTACTCAGGGCTTCCTTCTAGAGTTTCTTAACCATAATTCTGACCTTCACTTGTCCTGCTTACAACTTGAACTCGGAATGTCTTCCCAGGACTGCTCCTCTTCTAACCTTCCCTGTCTCCATAATCACAATGATGACAATGTATGTAGAAACTCACAAATATTACTTCATTTCAGCTTCACAACGCCAGCATTTCCAGGGCTGTTGACCTCCATTTTACAGCTGAGGAAACTAAGGCAGACAGAGGTTAAACCACTTGCCCAGGGTCAACCAAGGCTCTCTTCCTTTCTCCCAGAGGCCCAACATCTCTGGTTCCTTCAACTCATTCTCATAAACAGTGAGCCTCCCTCCAGTCCTCTCATTAATGATTCTCATTGGACACACTGCCTCTTGCTGAAAGTACACACTTCTAAACCTGGTGCTGAAGTTCATTAACAAACCTACCTTCCCTGGCCTTTCCCTCATCTCATCCTGTACTCTAAGGCATACCTCCTCTCTACCTGCTGAAATCCCCCGCAGCAAGCACCACCTCCTCTATGAAGCCTGCCCTGACTCCTTACCTATCTGAAGAGATCACTGCCTCCTCCAAAGTTTCCTGAAATACTTTGTCTGGATCTCCCCTTTACCTCCTCATATTGTACCTTGCAAACTGATTATTGCATATATATCTTACTTAATGGTGAATACATCCTGTGGCCCTTTTCATCTCTGCATTCTTGGTACCTAGCACAGTGCAATATACAGAACAGATGTTTAATAATCATGTTGTTGAGATTAAAATGAAGCCATCATTCTGCCACACTGTATAGGGCAGGAATTGGGGATCTATACAGATTTCAGTTGGTCCATGAATTTGGACAGGAAAAAATTACCTTTATTTCACTAACTTTTGGTTTCCTTTGTAAATCTATGTGTTTTTGCTTCTTGCATTTAAAAAGTATTATTCTGAGAAAGTGCCTATAACTTCACCAAACTGCCAAAGGGATCCACGACACAAAAAAAGTGCCTCCAGCCCCAGCCAGAAGAATCTCTAGGAAAAATCACTTAACCTCTCAGCGTCCTACGCACTCTCTAAAAGAACAACTGCCCAACTACACTGGTAGAGAATTTCCTACACCAATGAAATTACAGGTCTAGTTCAAAACAAAACAGGGAACTACCAAAGCTCTTAGCAAAGTGCCTGGCATATTTTTGGTGTTTAATACATATTTATTGAATTCAATATATTTTGACATGAATGTCTACTCTTCCATGAGAATAGGAGAAAAACTAATTTAAAAAAATTCTGAATTTAAGAAACGTTCACTTTTTTCATATGTACGTTAGGACAGAAATAAAAGAGTTGTAGGTGAAACTAGGAATCTCTATTATGTGTAGCTTGGTATGTAAGTTCAACCTGTAGCTAGTATGGGTTTTTTTTTTCTGGTCTTCTTTTCCTTCGTTCATTTGTTAAAAATGCTTCAATGACCTTTCTTTTCTTTTTCTCCCCCTCCCACCTTTTTTTGGGGGAGGGAGGAGGTTGGGCAACCCTATCCCTCAACTCCCTCTCCCTCCCAACTCTCTTCTTACAACTGAAAAAAAAAAAAAAGCAAAACCTTTGTAATAAGAAATTCTTATCACATTGTGTTTGGAGGCATGGTATAATAATAACTAATATTTATTATTAATTACAATATATATTATATATTAATATGTAATAATTATATATTATAATTAATTACTAATAACTTACTACGTGCCAGGAATTGTGCAAAGTGCTTTATTTGAATCTCACAACAACCCTGGGGGAAGGTGCTATTATCATCTGTGACAAAGTGACTTGCCCAGGGTCACACAGCTAGTGTCTGAGGCTAGATGGGAAATCAGGTCTTCCTGACTCCAGGCTTACCCCCATCAGCATCAGCTCAGACGGTGACATTCAGGGTGGAGGTGGGGACGAGACCTGGCAGACCCCCAGCCAGAGTGGAAGCAGTGAGAATAGAAAGGGGGAGAATTTAGAGGTGGTAGAAATAAGGGTGCATGGCCTGGTCTTGGAGATGGATGAATGAGAAGGAGAAAAGTCACCATCACAGGCATCATCCACAAGCATCTCCTATCAATCAACATTTATTAAGTGTCTACAGTATACATACAGGCTACTAATGCTGAGGATACAAGAAGAAACTTAGTCCCCGAAGACTTAAGAGTCTAGTGGAATTTGCTAAGCTCGGCCATGTGCCAGCACAGTGCTAACCACTGAGGTCAGTTATAAGGAGGGTTTCAAACATTTGAAGCACCTAAGTGGCCCAGGGATATTCGGGGAGAAGACTCCAGTTCAAATTCTGCCCGAGACCCTTGAGGAGTCCCTGGACCTCTCTTGCCTTTTTCCCCTTCTGTAAAATGGGGAAAACACGGGCGACTATGTGGCACCGAGAATAGAGCAGGGTCGTGGAATCAGGAGGACCTGGGTTCAAATCCGTCCTCGGACACTTAATGCAAAAACTAGCCTGTGAGACCTTGGGCAAGTCACTTAACTCCAACTTCCCTCCAAAAAGCAAAAACAAAACAAAGACTCTCCAATAAGCGCTCATGTCACAGGGTTGTCAGGACGACAGGCTGAGCTGTTCTGTTACACAGTCACACGTTTATTGTATAAAATATGGCACATTTTGTCCTGCTAGCTCTTACAGGGGCTGTCACCAAGACGGCGGAGGGCAGCTCCCCAGGGGGCGGGCTGGGACGGCTGCGGACGCCGGGGCTGGAAGGGGTCTGGGGGAGATCCAGCCCGCTCAGAGACGAGGAAGCCCGGAGAGCGGGGCGCGTCTAGGGGCCGTAGCCGAGTGCACAGGGCTTTGCATACAATGGGCGCTCAATCTGTGCAGAATTCGACCGGAAGGTGTAGAAAAGGGGATAGAGCTGGAGGAAGGGGGGGAGGGGCTGCAACGGCCTCTCTGCGGCAGGTCCGGAGGCCCGGAACAGGCCGAAGGTCACCTCGCAGGTGTCCACAGCGGGAGGGAGAGGGGTGGATGCGGACGCACCCGCAGGAGGAGGGCGGACAAAGTCCGCAATCGCGCGGGGTTCGGCCGCCCGGGACTCCCCAGAGCAAGGGATGGAGGTGGGAGTCGTGGAGCCTTCCAGAGACAGCAGCAGGGAGGAGGGGCGCCTAGGTCCGCGCGGGCCGGAGAAGCCGCCCCCTGCCGCCTGCCCCGGGAATGGGGCACCCACCTCGCGTTTCTGCTTCTCCTCGAACTTCGCCGCCGGCCCATGTTTGGGGACGCCGAAAAGCTTCGGAAAGAGCTGGAGCCGGCTGGGACCTGACCCACCAGTCCTCCAAGGCGGCTTACGCTCCCCAGCCCGGGAGATGCCCGAGCGGCTCCAGGTCAAAGGCAAAGCCTGGACTGCTTATCGGACCGGATTTACCTCTGTAGCCTCCTCTGGGGCCGCTGCACAAGCTGACCCAATCTTTCAAAGTAAATCTATGCCGGGTTTTCCTTCTCGCCCGCAGCCCGCCCTGATTTTCAAATTTCACTGGCTGTGTCCTGGTGCCCCCAGCCACTGAGCGGTCTCCGCAGGCGGGCTCTTCGAGACTCCGCCCCCCCCTATTCACCCCACCAACCGGCTACTGCCAATCAACAATGATTTAGCGGACGCTTTGTTAAGCGCTGGGAATACCAAGGAAGGCAAAAACTGCCTTCATGAAGCTAAAAAATGGGAGACGGAGTGGCTAGTTGGCACCGTGAATAAAGTACTGGCCCTGGAGTCAGGAGGACCTGAGTTCAAATGCGGCCTCAGACACGTAACCCAAAAAAAGCTAGCCGAGAGACCTTGGGCAAGTCACTTAACTCCAATTGCCCTACCTTCCCCCTTCCAAAAAAATAGCAAAAAAAAAAAAAATGGGAGACAGTATGCGGACAACTGTGTACAAATTAGATACTTACTGGGGAAATTTAGAGCTAACTGAAGAGAGGTGGTGACCTTACAGGAGCCCAGTTGTGCATAATTTTACATAGAATAAATGCTATCGGCAAACATTGGGATTCATGAACCCACTGAAATTCAAATCAATAAAGATTTAAGATAAAGTTTAACTGAGGCTTGAAAGCTGTGGGCGGGGAAGCTGGAAGGCTGAGTGGAGGAGGGAGACCGTGCTAGGCTTGGGAGACCCTGTGAAAATACCCCTGATTGAGAGATCGAGAGGACCTGGAGCGAGTGAGGTGTAAGAAGAATGCATGGTCAGGTTATGAAGGATAAGCGATTTAAAGTAATCTAGAGCCACCGGACTTCATTAACTAGGGTGCTACCAAAGCGCATTTATGAATCATCTCTGTGCTAGATGCTGCTAGGTGCTCGGGGCACCAGTCCGAGGAATGAAGCAATCCGAACTCTCAAAGAGGCTATATTGTATTGAGGGAACATTGAGGGAACCAGGACACATATAATTATATACAGATTCAATATAAAGTGAATAAATACAAAGTATGAGAGTAGAGTAACAAGGTGGAGAGAGAGCAAGACCCCAAGAGCAGGCAGGAGTGGAGGGGCTGGGGGTTTCAAGTTTGACCTCCGACTCACACCAAGTCTATGATTACTTAACCTTTCTAGACAACTTTTTTTTTTGGAGGGGGAGGCCAGGGCAATTGGGGTTAAGTGACTTGCCCAAGGTCATACAGCTAATAAGAAAGAGTTAAGTGTCTGGGGTCGGATTTGATCTCAGGTCCTCTGTACTCTACTCACTGCGCCACATAACTTTTTTAAGTTTTTAATTACCTTCAAAGAACTTTCCCACCTCTTCTTATCCTCACCTGGGTGTTCTCTGTACCAATAAATACAAAGTAAATACAAAGCAGTGAAATAGGAGGTCGCTGGAAGCGGGGAGGGCATCAGCAGCTCAGAGTTTGCAAAGACAGCCACATTCCAATGCCATTCAAGAAGCTTTCAGAACTACAGAGGTGAGTGAGACATCTCTCTGTCCTCAGGGAGCTCATACTTCCTTATAAAGATCAAATAAAAAGGTAACTTATAACATACGATCTGGGCATTTGAGAATCGGCTAGTGGTGAAAGGACATATTTCCTCTGGTGGAAGGAGCCTAGTACATTTTGGCTTGGATGGAAAATAGAATTATAAGATCAGAGGTTTAGAACTGTGAGACAATATAGTCGTCATGGGGTGCTTGGGATCTATATCTGTAAACAGCAATTTGTAAAGCCAATTGGCAACATCAGTCTGTAACATCAATTTGTAAAACCAGTTTGTACAATTGTAAGTGCAATTTGTATTGTAAAATTGTAATAGCAATTTGTAAAACCAGTCTGTAAAATCCCTTTCCCAGCCTCAAACTCTGCCCCTTCCCCCTATCCACACTCTGCCTAGGCAACAACTTGTGACTCCTTTGTCCTAGTTTAATCTCCTCCGGTCTGGCCCAAATATCATCTCCAAGTTAAACTATCTATGCACTGAAGTTACAAGTTCCTCTCAGCGAGCCCCAACTTTTATCTATGCACTGCGGTCTCTTACATCCATCCTGACAATGGCAGCCCTACCCTTTAAAAGTAAAAGCCTGTACCCCTTTCACTTGCAGGTCCTCTAAGGGCCCTTGCCTGCTGCAAAGGGTAAAATAAACGTTTTCAACTCTCACTCCAATTAACCCTGAGACTTTGAATTCTTTCCAGAGCTATTGCAGGTTTTCTGGTCTTAGATTAGATCAGTTTCTGCTGAACCTAATAGCCATCCCTCATCAGTCAGAATCTCTCATTTTAAACAGATGAGGAAACCCAAAGCCCAGAGAGGGAGTGACTTGGGACACAGCTAGTGAGAGACTGGCCAGATTTGAGGTCTGTAGGGCATGTTTGTATATAGAATGAATATTATTGCTTACTAGGAGGCGCTCTTGGCAAACATAGGGATTCATGAACCCATTGAAATCCAAGTCAATAAAGACATAAAAAGGGCCTTTGCCCTACAAAATGCTGTGCTAGGCTCTGGGGATAATAATATTAAAAATTAACACTTATGTGTCGGCTAGGTGGCACAGTGAGTAAAGTGCCTGCCCCAGAGTCTGGAGGACCAGAGTTTGGTTCTGGCCTCAGACACTTAAAACACACACACACACACACAAACTAGCCGTGTAATCTTGGGCAAGTTACTTCACCTCAATTGCCCTCCAACAGGAAAAAAAAAAAACTAACACTTATATACCACTTAACTATGTGCCAAGAACTGTGCTTTCCAATTATCACCTATTGTTTCTCACAACAACACTGGGAGGCAGGTCCTATTATCATTTCCATTTTACAAACAAGGAAACAGCAAACTGAGGTGAAGTGACTTGCTTAAGGTCACATAGCTAGTAAGTGTCTGAGGCTAGATTTGAATTCAGGTCTTCCTGATTCGGGGCCCAGCCCTCCATCCATAGAACTAAACTCAAATTTAAAGTACAGAATATGTGTAAAGAATGTCTGTGGCTAATTAGGGCTATATTCCAAGTAGCTCACAGGACCCCACCTAAATTTGTTAGACACTAGCAGGAGAAAAACTCATAATTTAACATTTATAGTAGAGAATATGTGTAAAGAAAGTCTGTGGTTAATTAGGGCTATATTCCAAATAGATCACGGGACCCCATCTAAATTTGTTAGACATTAGCAGAAGAAAAAAACTCGTAATTTAAATGGCCTCTCATGAGAGAAAATTCTAAGGAAAAAGAAGGAATGAAGAGAAAGTTTCTTCAGATCTCTTGCAAAAAAAGTCAATTAATAAACTTTTCTTACTTAAAATTGCTTTTTCTGGAGAACCTTTCATCCAACATCCTTGCATGTATAGAATGGGGAGGGATCGATAACATACTCATGTAACTGGCTTTTAAAATGGACCCCTGTGGGTAGGGAGAAGTATGAAGGCTCAATTTTTCTTGCCTCCCTGGGAGAGTTGGGAAACTATGCTGATCTCTGAGCTTGTTCTGACTAGGGGAGTGTGAACATCCAAACAACCTTCCACCATGTTTTTAAGTCTTTTTACTGAACACGGTGGCAAACAGTAGGAGTAGCTGGTTGTAGCAACAGCTGTGACTTTTATTTCAAGCAATCAAGGAAATGATAGAATGGCTGCTGGGACTGGAGACTAGAAAAAGTTCAGCTCAATGGAGCTTCTTGCCCTCTTTAAGTGGTTTGAATTATGTTGGCCAGCTGGATAAATCAAGTTGCTCTCAGTGCCCCACAGGAAATCTACTTTCTTTAACCCTTTAACAGTTTTTTTTTTTAATTTGCGTCATTTCAAAAAATACAAATTAAAAAGACATATCTTAAATTTAATAATTTATTGTAAATTTGTAGGGTTTTCCTGCATTGAAATTTTGATGATCAATATTGAATTACATAACCATATGATATTGTGTTGTAAACAAGGCATTACACACATATTCCTGCAGATGCTGCTTGCCTGCCAACACTTGCTTGTTAAGATCTGTCAGGGAACTTAACCACAGATTGGTTATGTTCTAACCAATTTTAACTTGTTATAACCATTATAACTTTAATTTGGTGTGTTTATTTGGAAAATAATGTAATCATTATGACTTTAACTCTGTTACCCAACAGATAAAACATGTATGAACAGTTTTTCAAATTTTTCTTCTCTTTTTTCCTTATGCTTCCACCACCCCCTTATTTTTATTCAATGCCCCCCATTCCACAATTTATTCAATTTATCACCCCCCCATCTTTCCAGTGCCCCTCAGAAGGCAGTATCACTTAACGGGTATAGCTCTGCTCCCTAATTTGCTATGTGGCGTTGATGGGGTACCTGGGGTCTAGATCAATTTGTGAAACCAACTTGTAAAACCAGTCTGTTCAGTTGTAACTGTAATTTGTCCTTTCCCATCCTTGAGCTCTGCCCCTTCTCCCTATCCCACACTCCACCTAGGCAACACCCTGTGACCCCTTTGTTCTTACTTAATCACTTCATTTCTTCTCAGGCCTGGCCCACACCCTCCTTTGTCCTGGCCTTTTGTCTCCTTCAACCGGCCCAAATCTTATCTAAACTATCTATTCACATGTTCCTCTTGGTCAGCTCTGACCTTTGTCTATGCATTGAGGCCCCTCGCATTAGGTCAGCCTTGACAATGGCAGCCTACCCTTTAAAGGTAAAAGCATGTACCCCTCTCACTTGCAGGTCCCCTAAAGGACTCTTGCCCACTTCTCTTGGAAGCTTAACAATAAACTTCTACAACTCTCACTCCAATTAAGCCTGAGACCTTGAATTCTTTCCAGACGATATTGCAGGTTTTCTGGTCTTAGATAAGATCATAATTCCTGCTGAACCTATTGGGATCCCGTCCCCCATCAGGATTATAGCAATAAACAGTACTGTTTGACACTGGTATACAATTTGTAATGGCTTTTGTATTTCTTGCCTTCTCGATTGTGGGGGAAGGCCAGGGAGAAAATTTGGAACTTAAAATTGAATTTTGATGTTAAAAAAAAAAAGACATTGGTTTACAGAGATATGGAGAAGACTGGGATTAAGTACTGGTCCCCAAATGTGCTAGATTTTCTCCTGGCTGGAGGCTAAGCCATATTGAGAAGAACTTACATTTTTGAATTGTTATTAATGTTTAAGTAGACCTCCTCAAGTAATAATCAAATGATCAGAAAGTATTTTTTTTTTGGAAGAGGGAAGGCTGGGCAATCAGGGTTAAGATCACACAGCTAATTAAGTGTGAAGAGTCTGAATTGGGGATTTGAATTCAGATCCTCCTGATTCCAAGGCTGGTGGTTCTCTATTCACTTCAACACCTAGCCACCCCGATTTATCATTTTAAGGGAAATTTCCAATAAAATCGGGGAGAAATAAGAAAGTCCATTGTAATCATTTCTCTTTTCACATGGCACTAGAAATGCTAGCTATAACAACTTCTAGAAAAAGACAATGCAGGAATAACCATAGGGAAAGAAACAAAATGATCATTTAATTGCAGACAATATGATGATGTACTAGAAAGACCCTTGAGAATCAATTTAAAAATTAATTTGATCAATTAAAAATTTCAGCAACATTAAAGAATAGAAAACAAATCCATACATAATCATCCCCCACTTGATGGTCAAAAAGTGCAGAATGAAATACATTTTGTTCCACCTGACCAATGAGGGAATTTGTTTTGCTTGATTAGGCATATCTGTTATGAGGATTTTGTTTTTTATTTTCTTTTTTTCCCCCCAAGGGGGTGGAGTGGGAGGGAGAGAAAACAGATTGCTGCTAATTGAAAAAAAAATTATTTTGGGGTGTTTGCCTAGGTTCTCTTCTGCAGTCAAGAGGAGATACTTTGCAAGACAAGGAGTCAGATTTTTAAGAAAAAAACTAATTGATAAACAGCTAATTTGATTTAAGGGGAGAGGAAAGCCAAATTGCTCAATTGAAAAAACTTAGGAGGGGAAAAAAGAGGAAATTATTTTGCCCAACTACATGCTAATAAAACTGATAACTAAGAGGAAATAGATAACTATTCCAAAAATATAAAATACTCAGCTTGACAAAATATTTCTAAATAACTCAGTATAGGGGCAGCTAGGTCGAACAGTGGACAGAACACCA
Organism: Petaurus breviceps papuanus; assembly: GCF_028583685.1. Taxonomy (NCBI): domain Eukaryota; kingdom Metazoa; phylum Chordata; class Mammalia; order Diprotodontia; family Petauridae; genus Petaurus; species Petaurus breviceps. Next base: position 54,413,070 of record NW_027185655.1, on the reverse strand, counting down.
ACCCTGGAGTCTGGAGGACCAGAGTTCAAATCTAACATCAGACACTTTACAACTACCATGTTTCCCCGATAATAAGACACTGTCTTATTATTTTTTTGGACAGAAAAACACCAGAGGGCTTATTTTCAGGGGAGGGCTTATTTTAATGAACATTGACAGCAATTTGGTGATTACAAGCAAATTGTAATTACAGTGATTACAAGCAAATCACTGGGGAAGAACAGGATGACACGCTCACTGCTGCAGCTCTGATTGGATGCAGCTGGGAGAGCGGGGTTCGTTTCACCCCGGGGGTGGGGGGGACAGTGCATACAGAGGGTACCGTAATGTAGCTTGTAGCGCAGGGGATCACCTTCACTACAGTAGCAATCTCAATAGGGCTTATTTTCGGGGGAGGGCTTATTTTTGGGATAGGTCTTATTATCGGGGAAACACGATATGTGACTTGGGCAAATCACTTAACCCCAATTGCCTTGCCTTCCCCCTTTGGTTTCCTTTGTAATCTGATGTATTTTATTTTATGCATTTAAAAGCATTCTCCTAAGAAAGAGTCTATAGACTTCAACAGATTGCCAAAGGGGTCCAGGACCACAGGGAAAAAAAAAAGGTTAAGAGCTCCTGATGTAATCCAACAATCTCATTTTATAGATAAGGAAAGTGAGGCTTAAAGAGTGAAGAGATTTGTCCAGGGTCACACAGGTAAGTGGCTGAGTCAGCATTCAAACTCAGGACCCCTGACTTCCTAGAACAATAATTGGTTGCTGAAGTCCTCATAGTGTCTAAGGCACAGATTGTGGGGAAAAGCAGCAATCACACAGCTGTAGTCCAGCTGGATTTTGGGCAGCTGTTGGAAGGCAGAGGATGAGAGATCACATGACTGTTCTGTTTTTCTCTCTGCAGCTGCTGTAATTAGCCTCCTGGTTTTTGGGGGGTCTATCTTTGGAGACCAGGCTCCAGGGTAGACAAGTGTCTATGTATACAGAGATTTGTCTCCTCCTACTCTATGCCAAGGACCTGCCTAGAGAAATTCTTTTAAAAAGAAAGCCCTCAACAACCACATCTCTATTGTATGCTTCTATCCTGTGTCTAAAGGGAGGCTCTTGGGAGGTTAGCTAAGCTATAGTTTTCAAAATTAAGACCCACAAAGGACAGATGTGGGGAAATAGCAAAATTCAGTTCAATATAATTTATTATATGCTTATGATTTTGCATAGTAGGGTGAAGGGTGGCAAAGGCTAGTGAACAAATTGTTGGAGCAAGGAAGAAGCAGGTTCAAATCCCACATCTGACTGTGCAGACATTTAGCCTCTGACCGAACTCAAGGACTTCATTATCTAAGTTAGAGACAAGCTGTGAAGTAGTCACAGATAGATTTTACCACTCTATTGACCATGCCCATTGGCATGTTTTGGATACTATAGGTGCTGTAGCAAAAAATGAGAAAATGGTTCTCCTTGTTTTCTTACTGTCTGGGAGAAAGTAAATTAAATCCACAAACCTTTTATGTATTCATTTGGGCAGGTAGGTGGCACAGCAGACACTGTTCGGGTTCTGGAGTCAGAAGACCTGCGTTCAAATCTGGCCTCAGACACTGTGTAACCCTGGGCAAGTCACTTAACCATGTTATTTCATTTTCTTCATCTATCAAATGAGTGGGAGAAGGAAATGGCAAACCACTCTAGTATCTTTGCCAAGAAAACCCCCAATTGGGTCACAGAGTCAGACACTATTTAAAATTACTAAATAACAGCAACAACAACAAAAATTCATCTTTTCCCCCCAGTTTGTTTCATTCTTATTGTACTCTCATATATCTGGGACTACAACAATATATCTAATGTAATCTTGATACTGTGTAAGGCTCAGTTTATGTGCTCAGATAGTAAGACAACTCCTGCTAAATTCTTTTAACATTTACTTTTTCCCCCCTTTTTTTGGAGAGGGTAAGGTAGGGCAATCGGGTTACACGGCTAGTTTGGTGTTAGTGTCTGAGGTCACATTTGAACTCAGGTCCTCCTGACTTCAGGGTCTGTTCTCTATTCACTGTGCCACCTAGCTGCCCCTAACATTTCCTGCCTTACTGTTTGTCTAAATATTTACTAAGTCAATCCTCAGTTCCCTTTAGTGATTTTTTGATTATTTTGCTCTCATCTCCCCCATCCCAATATTCACTTCTTTTATTTTTTGCTTTTTGGAGGGGGAAGACAGGGGAATTGGGGTTAAGTGACTTGCCCAAGGTCACATGGCTAGTATGTGTGAAGTGTCTGAGGCCATATTTGAACTTGGGTCCTCCTGACTCCAGGGCTGGTGCTCTATTCACTGCACCACCTAGGCTCCCCCTCCCTGCCAATCCCAGCATTCTTAATCTCCTGAATCTCAGTGTAAATGAAGTGAGGACACCAAAGGAGAACTGTACCATGCCCTAATTTCTTGTTAAAATTTAATAACTAAAGAACACTGGGATAAATTAACACTAACTCCTAGTAAATAGCATCATTAGGCTACTGGAGAGACATTAAAGGCAAATTTATAGGTTGTACTTGACAGGGAGAGAAGATGAATTAGCTTTTAAGAACTGCTAATAATTAGCAGCTTGATGTTGTTAATACTAAAATCATACACGTTTATTTCTCTAAAAATGAATAAAAATCAAGCCACAGCATGATATGGTACAATCTCAGAATGTGAAGACCTGGGTTTGAATCCTGCCTCTGATATGTATTGACTGGGTAACTCTGGGCAAGTTACTGAATTTCTTCTGGCCTAGGTAAGATGTACAAGGGAGGAGGGAGTTTCCTCACCAGAAGTTCTCTGTACCAATAAAAATCACAGGTCCAGTCCAAAATACGTTTTAAAAGGGGAGGAAAAAAACCTAGAAATATAACCTCCAACTGACCCACTATTTGAATTAGTTTAAAATGAGTCTGTCCTAAGCCTAATCCTGGGTTCTAGAGTCTAGAACATCTATAGTTACTTCAAAGTCTGTCTCCAAATCATAAAAAAGCTTTTACAAAAGGTATTTACTGAGAAGGCATAGCAAGGTCAAAAATATTCTCCCCAACCAGGAGCACATTGTCCACTCTCTAGGCATACAGTCCCTGGGGAGAGATATATAACACACAGATATCTCACTACAGACTTATCTGTCAGGAACATAGAGGGCTGAGAAGGTATTTCATGAATACTGGCTCTGGGAATCCTTTCCTGGTTTCACGGATTCCCCTCCAGCTCATGTTGAAGTAATGCCTCAGATATGAACAAGCCACTTTCCTGTCTAGCTCCCTGAAGGATGGGGAATTTCTGTTGTCACCTAACGAGTCCCAGGCAAGTCATGACTTGCTTCAAGAGGAAATACAGATTCTGATTTTCCTGTAGGAAGTTACATGTAGGTTGTTTTTTCACCTGTATTATATTTCCTTTGAACTACAATCTGTAGTCGCAATGATGCAATCTGGTTTTCCTATCCTGTATTTATTATAAGATCCACATGCATTTGGAAAAAACATTCTTAACTGTGATCACAACTTTTTTTCTTCAGAATCCTTTCTGACAGCTCACTCAAACCAAGGGAACTGCAGTATTGTCTACTGTCTTTCATCTTACAGAGAAACCAGAAAATATTCCCTGATAATAATGGTGTACGATTATATACTCTGTATTTTTCAAGGCACCATCACATATCTATAATATACGTACTTTGTGGTGGTTTTACTACCCCTTCTTTGCAAAAGAGGAACCAGATACAGAGACACAGAGACATTCAGCTATGTAAAAGGAAGTGTGCCAGATTAGGAGCCAATCAATCAACTGATCAATAAGCATTTATTAAATGATTTCTCTATACCAGGCCCCGTGTGAAACCTTGGAGAAACAAAGACAAAAAGGAAACAGTCCCTAACCCAAGGATCTTCAAGGAAGACAACAGCAGATATACACAAAATAGAAATCAGGTGATTTGGGGTGGGCATGGGGGGGACCGGCAGCATTTGTGCCACAAGAAGCAGTAAAGGCCTTGTGTTGAGGGTGTTGCTTGAGATGAGTCTTAAAAGAAACTCAGGTCTCTTAAGAAGTGCATGTAAGGAGGGAATGCATTCTAGGCATGAGGGATGGCTACTAGAAAGACAAATTAGGAAATGTGCATTTATAGGAGGAATACAAACCAGTAGACTTTACCATCCACTCGTTACAGTATGACTTCAGACTTCAAGAAAATACACCTCTCTCCCTCTAAATTTTTTTGGGGGGAGTGGAGAGGCAATAAGGGCTAAGTGACTTGCCCAGGGTCACACAGTTAGTATCTGAGGCTGGATTTGAGCTCCAGTTCTCCTGACTCTAGACCCAGGGCCCTGTCTTGCTGTGCCCCCTAGCTGCCCTCTCTAAATAATTTCTAAAAACTGGGAAAATTTTAATTTTTTATTTGAAAAAACAGAAGTTAAGTTTACTGTACTTTATACAGTTAGATTTATAAGGTTAGCATTTGAGAGGTTATTTCCTAATAGGAATTTACTATGGTGGGGTCTTAGTTATGGTTTAATGGCCCAAAAGCTTCCCATAGATATTTTTAAAATAAACAGAAAGATTATTTTTTAAAAATAAGTAGGAAGGAGTTTCCTTGCCAGAAATTCCCTGTACCAATAAAAATGGATAGGTGGATTTTTTTTTTTAACAAACACTATCACTGGTCACAGCTCTAGCCTTAACTAGAACACTTTTTCCAGCCCACCCTAGTCAAAAGGAACATACAAAATTCAAAAATTTCAAGTCTTTGGATCTTTTGTAATCAGAAGCCACTGTGTTTGTTCTATCTAGTGAAAGAAACCTATCCTACAAAGAAACAATGCTCAGACAGTTTGTCCCTTCTAAAATCAGCTCTCCAAGTCTCAGCTGGTGTAAATTAGAAACAGCCAGAGGAGACAAATCAAGTCATCTCTGTCAGCCTCTGGTTCCCGATTTCAATCTCTGCTCACACAGTGGCTGAAATAATGCCAGCACCATGGACACAGTTGCATGGAAATCTCATAATTCACCCTTCTTGTTCAGGTTTCGTGGCCATATATACTAAATCATTCTAAGCCTCTCTCCTTTCTCTGTCTCACCAATACTGTATTTGGGTAACCATACCCAAAATGAGATATAAATTTAATAGTCCTTACATTTAATAGTCATTAAAAAAAATTAATAGCCCTCCCTTCTAATATAGGAGGAAATTGTTGACCTGAAAGTTTGGTTAAAAGAGGCAAACAGGCTAGATGATATATATTTATATCATTTATTCCCTTAAAGCTAGCAGATATGTGTTACATGGAGCCAAAACATAAGTTCTGACTGTCTGATACAAGAATGACAAAGTTTTTATATGATTTAGGACAATCCCAGGATGTCTGTATCCCTCAGATTTATGGTTTCCATATGTGTTTAAAGAAGGAAGTTTCTTAGTTGAATGAGTTGTAAATACAAATTCACAAGACAATTGACAAAGTAGTGTCGGTTGGAAATTACCACCCCAGGATATCTGAGTTTCCCCCATATAGCATATATGAAGAGATAGGGGATAATAGGAAAGATAAAAGAAGTCCCACTCTTCAGCCCTATCAGGTCTTTGAACTTGCTGACATAGGAAAGGGCATTTTTAGAGTAAAGCTGTCTGCTTGATTAGTTGAGTTTTGGTTCTTATTAAGGGTTCAAATATTGTCAAACTGAAAATTGCTTCCTGTTTCTGCTATAAAAAATGTCAGCTTATTCCAGCTTTTTAAAACACATTTAACATGTTTAATAGGAATGTACATGTAGAGCCCATATCAGAGTGCATGCTGTGTTGGGGAGGGAAGGGAGAAGAAATTTAAAACTTATGGAAGTGAATGTTGAAAACTAAAAATAAATTTAAAAAAATAAGAACATATTTAACTGGTGACACATGCCTGTAATCCCTGCTACTAAGGAGGCTGAGAGGTTGGTGGATTGCCTGAGAATTTAGGAGTTCTGAACTGTATAAGGTACAGCTTAAATCATAGGTACCAATATGATGAGCTCTTCTCAGTAAGGTGCTGCAAGTCTGATGGTGAAGGATGGAGATGGAGCGAGTCTAAGCTTCCTGTCAGTCTGGAGTGGGTCAGGCTGTGAGCTTGTAGCCTGGGTGAGATAGGGAGACCCAGATTCAAAAACATAAACAATCAGTCGAACGTCCAAAACACACAATTAAACAGCATTTTTAGAGACTGATAAAGTGGTTTCACTAAAATATTCTATTTAACCCTTGTGAGTGGATGATATTGGAAAATCGAATTTCTTTTTGTTAGTCAATAAACCTTTACTAAGTTCCTACTGTGTATTAGGTGCTGTGCTAAGCACTGAGGATATAACTTAAAAAAAAAAAAGACACTCCCTACTCTCCCTACACAAAAAAACTGAACAGTGGCAGGAAAGGTCATTGTTATCCATCAAAGAAATTCCAAATGAGTGCAGCCACTTGAGAAATGAGGAGATGGCAGGCCTGGGTTCCACCCTGCAGAGATGATTTTTGAGTAAGAAGGCTGATTGGCTCTTAGAAGGTGATGAAATGTAAGAAAATGAACACCTTGTCTATACATCATTTATGTTTCCTAGTATATCCCTTCACCTCTCCATCCAGAGAATCATGCTTTATAACAAGGAATAGGGAAAGAGAAAAAAATAGAGCAAAAAGAATCAATGCATAGAAAAAACAAAAACCCCTGACATTTTATGTAGTATTTTATGCCCATAGTCCCCCACCTCTGTAAGAAGGCAGGCAGTGGGGTGAAGGGGTGCCTCTTCATGTCTTTTCTTTGGGGTCTAGCTTGGTTATTATAATTTCAAATTCAAACTGATTGGCTTTTGAAATTCTGAAATGGTTAAGCACTTTGGATCACTATTTTGGCTGCCACCTTGTGGTCTTAAATGAAAATGTTCAACCTAATAAACTTGTCCAGTCTGGGTATTGGATGACTAAAAGAAAAAGCATCTATTGGGTACTCGCCATGTTCAGTGCATTGTACTAATCACTAAGAGTAAAAATAGAAAAAGTACAACATTCTCTGCCCTCGAACAGCTCACATTCTAATAGGTAACCAGCTGCTGCCAGCTCACCAATGATAAAATTTTCAGTGTAAAAGTAAATTTTCATTTTCATTTTGGAAATCGGGAAACATTACAAATTTAGGCTTGGTTTGTTGTTCTGTTGATTGTCTAGACTTAAGTACGTGATGGGTAAAATGTTAATAATGATGATTAAAACTTAAAAGTGTGTTTATATAATACATTTATTAAAAATCTGGAGAGAAGGGGTACTTCGTTTCAAGAAGTTTTAGATGGCCTGTTTCAATAGGTCTAGAACCGGAAGGGGTCAACTGTCTCATTTTAGAGATTGGGAAACTGAGGCTTAGCAGGATTAAGGGGTGGGGAAGCTACAGCCTCAAGGTCACATGTGGCCCGCTAGATCCTCAAGGGTGGCGCTTTGATGGAATCCAAACTTCACAGGACACATCCCTTTAAAAAAAGAATTTGTTCTGTAAAACTTGGACTCAGCCAAAAGGCTGCACCCCAGGGACCTAGAAGGCCACATGTGGCCTTGAGGCCAAAGGTTCCCCACCCCACCCACCCACCGACTTAGTGATTTTCAATCACACAGGTAGTAAGGGCAGCTAGGTGGCACAGCATAGAAAGTGCTGGGTTTGGAGTCAGGAAGACCTGAGTTAAAATTTGACCTTAGACTCTAGCTGTGTGACCCTGGACAAGTCACTTAACCCTGTTTGCTTTAGTTTCCTCATCTGTCAAGTGAGCTGGAGAAGGAAATGGCAAACCACTCCAGTATCTTTGCCAAGAGAACCCCACATGAGACCACCGAGAGTCAGACACGAATGAACTGCAACAAAAACAACAGGGAAATGCAGCTATTATTCTAATTTTATAGATGAGGAAGCAGGCAGGCAGAAGTTATGGGTGACTTGCCCAAATTAGTTCATTCCTGCCCTATAGCTATTGACTGTCACTCGAGAAAATCACAAGATCAGAGAAATAAGACCCTGGGGAGCTACCCAAGGGTTCACATTCATTTGCAGAGAACTATGGAAGTCTAGGGGACAAAAGAAAATAGTTGAATGAAACGTCAAAATGACAAACCAGGCAGAAAAGTCTGAATATAGAGGCAAGCAAAACCAGAGAAGGAGACACAGACCAGGAGACTAGAGAGAAGTCAAGGGACCATGAGTGGTCATGATGTAGGCAAAGGTGATTTACTGTGAGCAGAAGAAATCTAGCTAGAGGGTGTCCTCTTCTAAAGATTGAGCTTGCAATAAAAAAAAAAAAGCATACCCTAGGGAAAATACCTCCAACTGCAAGCATTACTGCAACTTGACTTGTGCAATATTCTATCACTGAGTTCAGGTTACCCAGACTTCTCATGTAGGTCGTTAGTCCTGATGATTCAGGTCCCACTGCTGTCTTGTGCCCTTCACTTTTCCAAGTATTGTACGGCTCATTCTTTTCTCCATCAGAAGAAAGGAAAGGAAAAATGAAATAAGTTAGGGAATTGTTCTAGTCCTTGAAATTTCAAGCAATTGCTTGGTAAAGTTGGATATTTTATTTATCCCTGTTATCTTTTGACTCTTCTCCTTCTCTTCCCTACAGAACAAATTATTTATATCCATACTCCATTCCATTGATCCATTTCAGTTCCCCTAAGAGGAGGTTTTTTTTTTTTAAACTTTCAGTATGTGTCATAAGCCCCTTGGCCAGCCTGGGAAAGCCTATGGGCCCCTCAAATTATGGCTTGTTGCCTACACTCATAATAGAAGGAAGGGCTAAATTTCAGTAAGAGGTTATATAGGTTTTTTTTTTCCCCATCCAAGTTCATAGATCCCCTAAAATCTTTTTAGAAATCCTTTGGGGAATGTCTGTGGATCCCAAGGTAAGAACTCCTTCTTAAGAACCATACTATCAGCTATGAGTGTTTTTCTGTATTGGATCACACTGTAGTGGTAGAAAGAATGTAAGAGAAATAAATATAAGATTCGAAAAAAGGATGGCCTCAATCACGAAGTGACCAATAGCAGCAGCCTGTGTCTCTTTCCTCTGATCACATCATGTGAAGGTTTAACAAGCACTCTAGCATACCCAGGATGGCTGCTAGCACAGGTTCTTTGATCTGCTTTTCTTTTTTTTTTTTTTTTAAAGCAATTGGGGTTAAGTAACTTGCTCAAGGTTACACGGCCAGTTATTATTTCTGGGTGTGGTGCTGAGTATCTGAGCCCGGATTTGATCCAGGTCATCCCGACACTGGAGCCGATGCTCTTACTCGCTGAGCCACCTGGCCGCCCCTAAGCAATTGGGGTTAAGTAACTTGCTCAAGGTTACACGGCCAGGTGTTTCTGGGTGGGTGCTAAGTGTCTGAGCCCAGGATTCGATCTCCAGGTGTTCTCAACACTGGAGCCGGTGCTCTTACTTGCTGTGCTACCTGGCCGCCCCCTTGATCTGCTTTTCTAAAGGAAAACAACTTTAAAGGGGTCAACAATCTTACTTTAATTACACACGTCAGCACCTTGAACTTCAGAGAAACTATAAGCAGAAAAAATGCAGACATAGAAAATAACACAAACCAACAGACAGGGTTTCTAGTTGTCTGACCAAAGCTATACATACAGTTACTAGAGAGAAGCACCAACGCTGGATTTTCAAAGCCTGGTCCTTAATGGCCTATCTAGAGTGTCCTCTGGCCAAATCACACAATTCTTCCCATAAGCGAGACCAAAAGCAAAACTTCATCTCAGAGCATATATACCCTTCTTCAGGGTCAGAGGGCATCACAAACCCCGTGACCCATTGCCTAATTACAAAGTAACAAAAGGTGTGGGCCTTCCTGAAAAACAAGCCTCCCCTAATCAAGCTTCTCTTGTTGGGCTCCAGGGAAATCCGATTAATGGGTGGGGAAGATCTTCAACTCCCATTAACATTACAGAAGGGAATAGGAGGAAGGTCCTTAACATGCTGGTTAGAACAAGAATAATTTAGTATGGAGAGTGAGGGAGTGGAGTATTGCTGCCATCTGTATCCCTGGAGAAAAGTACCCAAGTCAGAGAATTCATTGATCCATTTAACAATGGCAGTGTTCCATTCTCTGAGAAAGTCTTCCACGCTCTGGGACACTTTTCTGGCTTCAAGTTCCACACTCTATTCAATGTACCACTGAACTGCCCCTTTCCTGCAGCCTGGTGTACTCTTATCATTCTCACTTAATGCCCCCAAATAGCCTTGAGATGATGCTATTAATTCCTGCTTTAGGCTTTTGGATAGAAGGTAGGGGCAGAGAAAAGTTTAGAAAATATTTAAAGCCAGAGAATCTGTGTTCAAATGCCAATTCTGTTACATGTTTGACCTTTAGGAAAGTATCTGAGCTTCAGTTTCTTAATTCATAGGGGGTTAGACTAAATGGATGATTCCTAAGGTCCCTTCCAGCTCTAGACCTACCATACTAATAACATCTCACACATATATAAGGTATCACTTTTACAAAGTGCTTTCCTAACAGCTACTTTGTGAGAAAAATTATCTCTATTTTACAGATAATGAAACTGAGACCTAGGAAAGTTATGATTGGTCATAGCAGCTAGGAAGTGGCAGAAGTAGCCCTAGACCCCCCCACCCAGAGCAGCAGGGCATGGGCAAGAGCTCTGAGCTGGGGATCAGAAGCCCCAGGTCTGCCACTCACTCATTCAATTACAGTTCTCTCTCCCAGGAATGTTTGTTTCTTCATTTATAAACTAAGGGATTTAACTAACCAATAAGCATTTGTTAAATGCTTGCTATGTGCCAAGCACTTTAAATACAAAATCCTCACCCTCAAACTTATATTCTATTAGGGAAAATAACATGTACACACATGTATAGACATTTTATTATATATATATATTTTTTAATTTTGTTTATCATATATTTATCATTTGCTTTATTATATATTTATATATACACATATAAATGTGTGTGTAATTTATCATTATGTATAAATTATATATAATACATATGTATATATGTACATACACATGCATGCAAGGTAGTTAGAGGAGAGATGCATTAGGAGCTGGGGATCAGGAAAGGCTTCATGCAGCAGGGAGTGTTTGAGCTGAGAGTCAAAGAGAGGAACTTGATGAAGAAGAGGGAATGCATCCCTCCTGGCTCATGTTCTATGCTATATTTATTGTATATAATAATGAGGCTTATTTTCCTATACGGGTTATAGAAATGAGCCAAAGCAGTTGATAAAAGACAGAACCAAAGATTGCATCTGGTTAGTACATAAAAGGAGGACTTGGTTGTGTGGACCTGTTTGGTATGGGATTCTCTAATGCCATGGAACTTTTTTTCTCGGGAGGTTTAGACAGACAGAGGAAAAACCCTAAGGGCCTCATTGCTCTCTGGAATGTTCCTGCTCCCTTGCAGTTAGGGTTAGATGGGAACTTCTAGCTCTCCAGTGCCTCCTGATCCTGGAACTCCATGAGCAGGGATCATTACCAACATTCACTTTCCTAATAGGCATGGAAGGGAAGCAGCACTTCTAATGCTTGTTATTACTCTAGCTCTCATTGCCTCTAACTAGAATAGTCTGGCACATGAAAAGGTGAATGCTTGTTTTGTTCATTTAAAAAATATTCTAGTTTGGGTTTTTTTTCTTTCTAGAATTAATCACCAAATAACTCAGCATTTCTGGGGCAGCTAGATGGTGCAATGAGTACAGCATGGGCCCTGGAGTCAGGAGGACCTGAGTGCAAATTCAGCCTCAGACATCTGACACACTAAGTTGTATGACTTTGGGCAAGTCACTTAACCCTAATTGCCCTGCCTTTCCCCCTCCAAAAAGACAAATAAATAAATAAATGAGCATTCCTATATCCAAAGTAAAACAAAAATAGAGCTTTGTATATAAACTAAATTTCTATTATATGTAACTTGCTTTTCCTTTAAAGTATATGATAAATTCCAATTGGGGAATGACTAAACAAGTTGTGATATATGATTGTGATGGAATACTATTGTGCTGTAAGAAATGATGAGCAGGGGCAGCTAGGTGGGGCAGTGAATAGAGCGCACCCGCTTTGGAGTCAGGATGATCTGAGTTCAAATCCAGCCTCAGACACTTGACACACTAGTTGTGTGACCTTAGGCAAGTCACTTAGGAAGGCAAAGCCCTGCCTTCCCCGCTCCAAAAAAAAAAAAAAAAGAAATAATGAGGAAGATACTCTCAGAAAAACCTGGAAAGGCTTACATGAACTGATGCAAAGTGGAATGAGTAGAATCAGGAGAACTTTATACATAGTAACAATATTGTAAGATGATCAACTGTGAATGATTTAGCTACCGTGTTTCCCCGATAATGACCTATCCTGAAAATAAGCCCTCCCCTTACTGTGTAAGATTCCTCTAAAATAAGCCCTCCCCCGAAAATAAGCCCTATTGAGATTGCTACTGTAGTGAAGATCCCCTGCACTACACGCTACATTACGGTACCCTCCGTGAAACGCACGCCGCTCTCCGAGCTGCATCCAATCAGAGCTGCAGCAGTGAGCGTGGCATCCTGTTCTTCCCCAGTGATTTGCTTGCTGGCGCCATTGAGAGCAGTGCTGCAGAGGAGAGCTGAGGCAGGACAACATAAGCCCTCCCCTGAAAATAAGCCCTCTGGTGTTTTTCTTTCCAAAAAAATTAATAAGACAGTGTCTTATTATTGGGGAAACATGGTATTCTCAGCAACACAGTGATCCAAAGCAATTTTGAAGACCTTGTGATAAAAAATGATATCCACCTCCAAAGAAAGAACTGATGGGAGTTTGGATACAAATCAAAGCATACTTTTTAAACTTTATTTTTCTTGGATTTTGTTTTTGGTCTGTTTTTTCTTTTACAACATGACTTATATGGACATATGTTTTACATGACTACTCATGTATAACCTATATAAAACTGTTTGCCTTCTCAATGTGGGGGTGGGAAAGGAGGGAGAGAATGTGGAACTAAAAATTTTAAAAACGAATGTTTTATTATTTTTTGGTCTTTTTGGAAGGGGAAGGCAGGGCAATTGGGGTTAAGTGATTTGCCCAAGGTCACACAGCTAGTGTTAAGTGTGCCAGGTCTGATTTGAACTCGGGTTCTCCTGACTCCAGGACTCTACTCACTATGCCACCTAGCTGCTCTGAAAATTCTTTTTACATGTAACCAAGGAACATAAAATAGTAAATAAATAAATAAAAATTTTAAAAAGTACGTGGTAAATTAAACATGAAATTTTCTAAGCTTTCTTGTTCATCTATTTCTTTCTGGCCTTACTCTGTTTTCTTCTCTGCATTAAAAAATATCTTTTCTTTTTTTTGTTTTTTTGGAGGAGCCCTATTGCCAGCCTTTCTCACCCTGCCAACCCCTCCAACCCTGTTGAAAAAGAGAAAGGAAAGCAAAACTCTTGCAGACAATAAGCTTTTTTTGTTTTGTTTTGGGTTTTTTTTTTCTTCTTGAAGAGGGGAGGCAGGGCAATTGGGGTTGAGTGACTTGCCCAAGGTCACACGGCTAGTGTGAAATGTCTGAGGTCAGATTTGAATTCAGGTCCTCCTGACTCCAGGACCAGTGCTCTATTCACTGCACCACCTAGCCGCCCCGAGCCAATAAGCTTTTGCAAGCAAAATAAATTCCCATGTTGTCTGTGTCTAAGAAAGGTTTCTATCACCTTACGGTGACATATGTAACATGCTTCATCATTGTTTCTCTGGTATATTGAACACAATTCTTTTTTTTGCTTTTTTTTTCTTTTTTGGAGGGCAATTGGGGTTAAGTAACCTGCCCAAGGTCACATAGCTAGTTTTGTGTGTGTGTGTGTGTGTGTGTGTTAAGTATCTGAGGCCAGATCCAAACTCAGATCCTCCTGACTCCAGGGCCAGCCCTCTACTCACTGCGCCACCTAGCCGCCCCTTGAACACAATTCTTAAGACTTTCAAAATTGGGTTTTTTTTCTTTACAATGTTGCTATTTTATAAATTGTTCTCCTGATTCTTTTCACTACACCCTGTGTCAGTTTACACAAGTCTTCCTAAGTTTATTTGAAAATCACCCATTTTGGCATTTCTGCACTAATATTCCATTTCATTCACATACCACAACTTATTCAGCCATCTGCCAATTGATAAGTGTCTCTTTATTTCTAATTCTTTGCAACACAATAAAAAGGTCTGCTATAAGTGTTCTTGTACATATGGGTAGTTTTCTTTTCTTTGATCTCTTTAGGGTATAGGCATAGGAAAGGTATTTTTGGATCAGAGAGAATGCAAAGTCTAGTGACTTTTGGGGCATAGTTCCAAATTGCCTTGTAGAATGGCTGAACCAATTCACAATTCCACCAGCAGCATATTATCATTGTTTGTGATTCCCCATAGCCTTTCCATAACTGCCATTTTCTCTTTTAGTTATCTTTGCCAATCCAATGGGCATCAGAGAGAACCTCAGATTTGTTTTAACTGACATTTCTCTGATTATGATTTGAATCGTTTTCATATTCATGGAGTTCTGATAGCTTGGATTCCTTTCTTTTAAAATTTCCTATTTATATGATGTTTGACCATTTTGTCTTTGCGAAGAGATTTTGTTCTTACTGAATTATATCTTGTTCTATTTGAATCAGTTCCTTAAATCGCCCGGATAACAGACCTGTATCAGAGAAATATACTGCAAAGATTTTTTTCCCCCAGTTAACTATTCCCCTTCTAATTTTTATTTTGTAGGTTTTGTTTGTGCAAGTTTTTTTTTTAATTTTATGTAATCAAAGCTGTCCAATTTCATCTTCTATAGAAATAAATGCTTTTTTGATTATCAGCACTTTGCTTTCTTGGCTTGGATGGAGCTGCAGAGAATCCTTTGGACACAGGAGTGTTTTTTCTCCAAAGATACAGGTTTCTTTTTTTTCTTTTTTTTTTTTTTTGCCTTTAGGAGGGCAATTAAGTAACTTGCCCAAGGTTACACGGCTAGTTTTTTTGTGTGGGTGTTAAGTGTCTGAGACCAGAACTGAACTCGGGTCCTCCTGACTCCAGGGCAGGAGCCCCATAGCCACCCGATACAGGTTTCTTTTAAGAGGAAAGGCCAAGATTGGGGAAGATGGGAGGAAATGCAAGCAACAGAAGGGAATATCAGTCTTAATTTTCATACGTCCCAACGTGTGATCAAACTAGTTTCGAATATATAATGTTCACAGTCAGATCCTGTCAAGTTTAAATCTAGTTGCACAAAATTTACCCCAGCTATACACTATGCAAAGGCAGAAAAGTCATAGGCAAATTAGGAAGTTTAACTAATCTTCCCTGCAAACAACCTTTGACAAAGAATTTTGCTAACTTGTTCATCAGAATTTTTCCCCCATAAAAACACCATGATAAAACACGTGTTTTTCCTACTTTCTTTGATTTCTTTGGGAGTATAGTCCTGGAAGTGGTATAAGGACATGCAGGGTTTGATAACTTTCTGGGTGTAGTTCCAAATTCAGCTTTAAATCTGTGTTCTTATGGATCTACGTGTTTTGCTGATGCCCTACAATTCTTTTAGGGCAGCTAGTTTGTATAGTGGATATAGAGTGCAGATCCTACAGCCAGGAAGACTCATCTTCCTGAGTTCAAATCTGGCCTCAGACACTTACTTGCTGTGTGATCTTGGGCAGGTCACTTAACACTGTTTGCCTCAGTTTCCTCATCTGCAAAATAAGCTGCAGAAGGAAATGGCAAACCCCCAAGTAACTGCCAAGAAAACCCCAAATGGGGTCAAGAAAGTCAGAAAGAACTAAAATGACTGAACAATAATTTCTTTAACAGTGGACAATGTCTTTCATTTCACGGGAGGGATTCCTGAAGCTTTTGTATGCTGCAGACCTCTGGCAGTCACATGAAACATATAGGCCTTTTCTCTCTTTTTTTTTTTAAGCAATCGGGGTTAAGTAACTTGCTCAAGGTTACACAGCCAGTTATTATTTCTGGGTGTGGTGCTGAGTGTCTGAGCCGGAGATTCGATCTCCAGGTCGTCCCAACACTGGAGCTCTTACTCGCTGAGCCACCTGGCCGCCCCTAGGCCTTTTCTCTTAATATCAATGTTATAAAATGCATAAAATAAAACATGATGACAAAGATCACCAAACATACTGAACTATTACATATTGAAAAAATTTTTTAAAGTTCACAGACCCTAAGTTAAGAACTGGTGTTCTATGCAGCAACATGGGGACCAAGAATCATTCACACAAAATCAGTGAAATGAATATAAATGGTGGCTAACATATAAATAATAATATAAATGGAAAAGGAAGAGATCTGAGCCCAGACGTGGTTAGAGCGCAGGATGATTTAGTACCCAGGTATTCGAGAACAGAAGGAAAAACACAGAGACAGAAGCTATGGACAGTCTGTGATCTTTCTCAGAATTCAAACTAAAGAACAAAGGTTTCATGGGAAGGTATTTCTTTCCTCTACACTAACTGCCCAGAAGCACAGCAGTGGGAATGTGGCTGCTGAGATGTACCACGTGTCCCTGCCTAGCTCTGCTGTGATTTATGAAGTTAAAAAACAAACAAACAAACAAAACAACTCTATCCCAGGGAAGCTGGGTCCCCCATGGAATTGTTAATGACAGTGTCACTGGCCAACAAAAATAAACATTCAAAGAGGCCATGAATGAGTAACAGGAAGAGGAGGAGAGGCTATAGGGGAGGAACCCGGAGTGGACAAACATAATCAAAACCATAAAAATGAGAAGTAATGGAAGGGAAGGGAGAAGAAAGCAAGTTACCATTCTGACAGACTGCAAGAGATCAAATGACATGCTCTAGCAACCGATTGCCACAAAACTCCATCTTGGGGAAAACACCATTATAATGAAATATTTGGCATTTTTCAGAACAGCACTTGCTATTCTTTTTTTCAATATATGTCTTTGCCAATGACATTCTGATCAGATGTCAAGGTCAGTTATTACAAATGTCATAACGGTTAACAGTCAATAAGGATGGAAAATTTCTAGTGGGCATATAGCTGACTGAAGCGGAGGGGGGAAGGCTTCCCCATCTCACCTCTTCAGAGCAACTATGACATGTGACGTTAAAAGAAACAAAAACGCTTCACTCACATGAAATGCAGAAATATTTATTTTGGTTTCCTTCGTTATTTTTTTGGAAATTCTGTTTTGGTTTATAAAACATAGAAATAGCCAACACTGAAAGCAAACATCCAAAACTCCAAAGTGACAAATTACCGACTTAATCTGTGCAATTAAGAGCGCACATTATGAAGTTAGGCTACCAAATAGTGTTATTACAATGATATCTCTTTAGTGCAAACCTTGTTGTGCTTGAATATTACATATAACCCCATGTATCCAAAAAACAGAATCATTTTAAATGACAACTCAATTCATTCAAATATGGACAAGACCTGTAATAATTGAAATGTTGCCAATTCCCCCAATTAGACTAAAAGCCTCTCAGGAGTTACTCCTGGGAAAAATTGTGGGTTTTTTGCCCCCAGATTTACACACCCCCTGATTAGTTAGCATTTGTCCTGGCTTGTTGAATACATTTTGTAGAAATTATGAGTAGACTTCTGAGATGGACCCATTCCTATCAATTACTACTCTCCACTTCAACAAAAAAAGTATTCAAGCATATCCGCTCCCTCTATCCTTTGAAGTGATATGTTTGGTACGAGACAGTTTATTCTGGGAAACACAAGAAGCATTAATCACAGCATGATATTCTGATATGAAAACTACATTAAAAACCCGTTGACCATTGTACAGAAAGAGTGGCTAGTGCAGTGTAGAGATAAGGTGTACGGTTTTCAGGTCGTCACAGCTGAGCTTGGCGGATCCTGCTTAGATGGTATATGTATCCTTGACATTCTCGTCTTCGTGGTCGAGTCTAAGGCAGATTTGTTACTGGAGGGAGGCATAGGAAGGAGAGAAATCTGGAAAGCACTCTAGTGGTAGCATTCTGCTTTGTATTAGAGTCCACACTCTGTAGGACATTCATATGTGACCCCAAATCTGCTCACTTGTATTTGTCCTGATTTACAGTGAACCTTAAGGTTAAAACAGTAAAGTTCAGACATTTCTTTCTTTTCTGGGTTGGGGTGACCCTGGGGGTAGGGCATAAGGGAGAGAAAGCTTCACAACCCTCATTCAAAGAAGGGTGAGAAAAGGGGGCTTAAATAATATTTGGATGAATTATGATATATCCCACTCCTGTGTGTGTGTCTGTCATTTTTAAAAGGATTCTTTTTCTCCAGTGTACCGTGTACCCTTTGGAGTAGACAACTGCAGAGAACATATCAAACATCCAACCTCTCAGAAACAGGGAAGCCCTAGTTTCTTGGTTAGGATCGGGAGAGAAGAGTCAACCCCCACCTTTTGGGCTGAGGAAGTCCCAAATAACTTATCAGGTATACAGTTGCCCTTTACAATTTAAGGCTCATTTTGGAAATTGTATATCACCACAAAATGGTCAGCAACACAAGGTGACAGTAAGGCAGTGTTCTGTTTTCCTTCAACATTCCTATGGCAAGAACCCCATCCAAACAAGCCTCCTTCCCCATGTTTCTTGTAGTCAAAATTACCAATATGAAGGCCAACAGTAGAAGTAGATCTTTTGGAGGTGTGCGGTTTTGTTTTTTCCCAGCTATCTTTCTCAAGATTAAATCTTAATGGTAGAATAGAGTTCATCAATCTGTGACCTGAAATATTTCCGGAGCTCTGGTCTCTTTGTCTTCAGTGTCGGAGTCAGAAGGCCGTTTTCCACACTAAATAATTCCAAGTGGAGAGCAATGCCTTTGACCTGGAAATTAGAAATAATAAAAACAATGAGGGAGTAGTGAAAGCCACTTGCCCAATGCAGAGCAAGCAACAAGAAGTCACTTAACGGTGAATGAAGTGGCTCTCAGGGCATGTGGGTAGTCCACTGTTCTCCCTTCAGGGAGTGCTCTGCTTGGGTCTCTTAGACCAGGGATTCTTCACCTGAGATCCATTAGCTTGCATTTTCAATATTCTAATAACTATACTTCAATACAGGGTCTTAATACAGTTTAAAGCTATCAAATTATGGACCCTTTATTAAAGAGCTTTAAATCACACCAAGACTTTTGGGACAACTGGTTTCCTTCCATAATCCTGTGTATTTTATTCTATGCATTTGAAAACCTGAGTCTGAGAAGGGGTCCACAGGCTTTACCAGACCACTAAAGGGGTCTGGGACACAAAAAAGGTTAAGAATTTCTGTCTTAGATGGAAGGTAGCAACTAATCTTTTGGGAGGTCGGTCCCAAGAGTTTCTGCAATGTTACAAGGTAATCAGTTCAGCCACTTGCTATTAATTTAATTCAATAAAGTCTTCATTACAAAATCCAATTTTAGGTAATAACATTTGGTGCAAGAGCTCCAAAGGCAAGAAACTGGCTGTGCAGTCACAAGCATTTATTTGAGGCTCACCTGCTCAAAAGGCTTCAGACCAGCCTCCTTCCCAAGTCTCACCATATCTTCCAGTATTGCTTTTTTAACATCCTATTAAGGCAACAAAATAAAGTCTGCGTTAAGAACGTTTTTGTTGATATCACTCCTTTTTACCTTGCCCTGGATTTCCCCATTTTTCTAGTCAGTTAGCTGGCATAGTGGACAGAGCGCTGGGCCTGGAGTCAGGAAGACCTGAGTTCAAATCCAGCCTCATACACTTAACTGTGTGACCTTGGGCAAGTCACCTAATCTCAATTTCCTCAACCAGGTAAAATGCATTTACCTGGAAGGGCTGAGGATCAAATGAGAAAATATCTGTAAAGTACACAATGCCTGGCACATAGTAAGTGTTAAATAAACAATTGTTTCCTTCCTTCTTTCCCTTCCCTCTCCCAGAAAGCAATCCCTTATGACATATATATCTATATAGTTTATATGTATGTAGATATATAGTACTGTATATATGTACACATATATGATATATATGAAAAATCCCTACCTAAACAAAATTTGTTTTAAAAAGAGGAAGAGAGAAATAGGTCAATAAAACCAATTGGCACATTAACAAATCTGATGTTATATGTAGTGTTCCACATGTGAGGAGCCCCACCCCAGCAAAGGAGGAAGGAAATATAAAAACTGCATTTTTAAAGCAACAATATCTACAACAAACTGGGGGAGGCAGGCTGGGGCAGGCATGAACCTGGCACTGCTGGCCCATTGGCAGCCAGGTGGTGGAGAGGACAGAGCACCGGTCCTAGCTGCGTGACCCTGGGCAAGTCACTTAGCTTCTGCTTGCCTCAGTCTCAACTGTGAAATAGGGATGATAACAGTGCCTACTTCCCAGGGCTGTGGGAAGTGTCAAAGGAGATAATATTTGTAGAGTGCTTAGCACAGTGCTGGCATACAGCGAATGCTACATGTGTTAGCTATTATTATTATCATATGCTTACCTTATTTTTGCACAAGTCTGCGTAGGATCCACTGAAGCCCTTCTTTTTGGCCCAGGAAGACAGTGTCTCAATATCTGGCACCACTATAGCTATGAGGAATGCCTTTAACACACACATAACACAGGTCAATTACAATCATACCTTGTCCAGGAGTCCCTGGGCATCCATGATGGGGGAATCCTGAACCATATATGCTAACAGAACACGACTAAAACCTCAATTTAATGGAATCTAAAGGAATCCCCATTTTTATTTCTGTATGACAAGATTTTTGCTGAGAAAACACTGCTTTAATCATGTGTATTAATGGTGAATGAAGGCTCAAAGCCACAGTGGGCAATGATCACAGGGAACAATGCTCAAACCCATCCTAGTTCTCACAAAAATCTCTGACCCAGTGAACCATCCCCTCTCAATCCCTCTGCTTAATGAAGGCTTTAGTGGAAAGCCTTCCAGGAGGCTTTGTTACACCTGTCCATTAATCACTTGGGAGGCTGGTGCTGTGCATTCTAGATTCTTGGGCTTAATATGTAATCCCCTCAAGTAACCATAACTGAGGTACAGAAGAGCCTCAATGATCACTCTGCTCCCCCTGCTTCATGCCTGTGAGCATTAAAACACAAAGACAGCGACTCAGAGAACACACCTGTAAGCTTTCCCCATGTACAAACACCTGAGCAACAGGTACACTGCGCTGGTAGATGTTTTCAATTTTTTCAGGTGCTATGTATTCCCCTTGTGCCAGTTTGAATATATGTTTTTTCCTGTCAATGATCTTCAAAGTACCATTCTGGATAGGAGAGAAGAAAAAAGGGAGCATTTGTACCCACAAAAGAAACAGCTCTGACATGGAAACCACCAGACCTCATCACAATTTATACTTAATTAAAACAGCACCATTACCATTCTCTAGTGTATTCCTGGTGGAAAAGAAACAAGTATTGTCCCCTCAAGTACCCCTTGGGTACATCCACCAAGTCTGTACTGGCCCATCCAATTCCCAGGCCTGAAGGAAAGAGGAGTCCTGACCTCCGTATCCAAACAAGATGTGCACAGAAGGTTTCAGGGTCAGATATCAAGTGCTCTGAGTATTCTTGCCATAAAGGGGCTGCCTGACCTCAACCACAAGATTAAATCTCTGAAGCTACTCTCTCTTAAATTCCCAAACACAAATTTACATAATCTTAGAATTGGAAAAACTAAGAATCACAGTTCTAGAACTACAAAGGAACTTAGAAACATTCTAGAACAATCCATTTTGCAGATGAGGAAACTGAGACCAGAGAGGTTGACAAACTCATCCATGCATAGCTACCTAGAGTCAAGTGGCATTTGAACCCATGTCTACCTGACTCCAGGACGAGCCTATTGTCTTCTATTACCACAGGTGCCAAACTCAAACAGAAACCACTAAACTATATATAAGGATCTGTATGGACCACACACTGACTTATAAAGCCATAAACTATCTATATTTTATTGTATTTTTATTTGTTTTGTTAAATATTTCTCAATTACATCCAGTTCAGGCTACATTTAGAAGTGCTATGTGGCCCATGGGCGGAGTTTCATTTCAGTCTAGGTCAGGGGTGAATTTGGTCAAAGGGCCAAAGGACCTAAAGGACTCCATGTGGCCTCGAGGCCGCAGGTTCCCCACCCTTGGCTAGGTGCTAGCTTCCCTTCTCTCCAACCCTACTTGCCCTACCTTATAGTACAGATGAGGAAAAGGAGATCTACAGATGCTGACTTGTCCATGATCTCATAGCTATACTAGGGGGTGGAGCCTGGACCAGAACCCATGATTTAATCCATCACAGTATGCTGCAAATTCCTGTTAGTAACTTTTACAGAAAGTCATTATTATTCTCTAAGTATAAATAAGTTCAGTTAGAAAGTCTGTCACTCAACACTATCTAGTTTGTGCTTCTTTCTGGACTTTCTTCATTTTTTCTCTGCATTAAAAAAAAAAAGCTGCTTCAATGACCCTTTTTTCTTTCCCTTTCTTTTTCTATATTATCCCTACCCACAGCCCCCATTCCCATTAGAAATAATTACTAACAAATCACTTGTAACACATTTGAATAGACAAGCAAAACAAATTCCTACATTGACTGCATTCAAAAACATACTTTTCTTTTTTTTTTTAAGCAATTGGGGTTAAGTAACTTGCTCAAGGTTACACAGCCAGTTATTTTGTGTGGGTGTTAAGTATCTGAGGCTGGAACCGATCTCAGGTCTCCCGGCTCCTGGGCTGGCGCTCTTACTCACTGCACCACCTAGCCGCCCCTCAAACACATACTTTTCATTCCACATCTTAACTTACTTCTCTGTCAATAGATGGGTGGCTTCATCATCATCAGTCTTCTAGAATGTAGTTTATACCCAATACTTCTTAGATAAGTAAGGAAAGAGTCAACTAGCCTGCTGTGTGAAGCACCTTTTCTACCTTGCTGCCCAAACCCCCAGCCATTCTGAGAAAACATTTCTTCCCCTGGATCCCTTCACCTTATGACAATCCCAGCTGTCAATAAGAAGGATGGTAGGATCGTTGATAGAGCTGTTCAACAAGCTTTCTATAAAAATACATTTCACCTCTGTTAATACAAAGATGTGAGAAGCTGTGTGGCATAGTAAGTGAAAGGTCCTTAGAGTCAGAAAGAGCTAGTGTCAAGTCCTGCCCTTGACACTGCGTGACTTAGGGTAAATCTCACTGTCCCCAAGAAAGCCCCCGAGACTATAAGATACAGAACACTTAGTGATCTGCATTGATGGAAGTAATTTATTGACTAAGAGTTTCCAACAAAAATGAAATTATTTGCCCAAACTCTTTTCCCAAAGAAATATTAAGATCACATACACACACACAGAATGACTTATTAATAACATGGAATGAGTTATTCCCTAATAGAAAAAATGATCAAAGGAGATGAATACTTTTCAAAAGAATTGCAAACTATCAGTAACCATCAAAAAAAATCACCAATAAGAGGAATGCAAATGAAAACCCTTTAGTTTTACCTCAAACTTAATTAGCAAATCAACAAAGACATCAAAAAGCATAAATAATCACCATTAGGTGGGCTGTGGGGAAACAATGGTGTGTTGAAGAACTGGAGCTGGAATTGTGGATTGGTCCCATCATTCTGGATCATAATTTGGAATTTTGGAAGAAAAAAGTGATTCAGGCTTTAATATTCTTTGGCCCAGTAACCTTACTACTGTTTGTCTCAGTTTCCTTATCTGTAAAACAAGGGTAAAAATACCACCTACCTCTTAGGGTTGTGGTGAGGAGTAAATGAGATAACATTTGTGAGAGTGCTTAGCACCATGCCCAGAACATATAAATGTTAGCAATCGTCATTGTCATCACTCTTTTTATTATTCCCGGGCACATACCCCAAGGAGGTCATGACAGAATGAAGATGCCGTCTATGCCAACATATTCATACCAGGCTTTCCGTAGTAGCAAATGCCTGGGAACAAACTGAATGCCCTTCAATCAGGAAATGACTAACCCTACTGTGGTATAGGATGGAATGGAATATTAAGTAATGTAATGTAAGAAACGATCACTGGGAAGAATTCAGAGAAACATGGGAAGATTCGTGTGAACTTGTGCTAAGAAAAACAAGAGCCAGAAAATGATTTCAAAATGTAAGTGAAGAGAGCCCTAAAAGGAAGTCAGGTAGGTAATTGTGATAAGCAGTCTTGGTCCAGGAGAAGGGGAGACTGGGGGGGGGGGGGCAGAGGCCGACCTACACTCTCAGATGCATTGGCTGTCTTTGTTTGACTGTTAGAAGGGAGGGTTCCATGAGGGCAGGAATGGGTGAGGACTGCGAGAGGAAGGAGGATAACCCGGCAAATGCTGCCCCACCCCACCTGTTTTAGAGTAAAATATTAGAGAAAAGCAGAGAGATTTACTTACTGGTAACCATTTTCCAACATCTCCCGTGTGTAGCCAGCCATCTTTATCTAGGGCTTCTGCTGTCTTGGCTGGTTCCTTCAAATAGCCCTTAAATACATTTGGCCCTTTCACACATATCTGAGAAAAGGGGGATTTTCATACCATTAATGCCATAAACTGAACTGCTAAAGCAGAGAGAAAAGTTCGACTCATGAGATTTAATAAGGCTTTTCTGAAAAAGAAAAAAAAGGGGTTTTCTCCCAGTAGCTGGAAATTTTTACTCTGTTAAAGAGTGGAAATTTTTACTCTGCTCTGTCCTCCAAAGCTGGAGAAATACTTTACAAGGAGATGGGCCCAACCTAGGATGGTGGGGTCCACCTCCAACATCTCATCTTCCCTTTAAGCACTGCCTTGAAGCAGTGATAGATGGACTGTTGGGTAGGCTCTGGTCACAATGCTTAGGGCTAAGAGTATTTATTCCCTGTCTCACTCCCTTTAGGTCATTAAGATCTCATTATTTAATCTGTCAAAGATTCATTAATTGGTACCTAGGGCAGTTAGGACCTAAGCTCCAAGGACAAAGGCCCCAGGAGACTTCTCGGTCCATCTCTTTTTCTGCAGCCTCCAGGCCTACAGGGTCTCTCCCAAGCACTAATTTAAAAACAAAGGCATCTTAAACAATAGTAAATGTTTCGCTCTAGAATCACCAATTAGATTCAGCCTAACAGTTCCAGCATGCAGCTGCCTTCTCTGGAAAGTCAGGCCTGACAAAAAGAGACAGGGTGAAACTGCAACAGTCGGCCAAATTTACTCACCTCCCCTTCTCCCTTGGCGGCCAAGTAATTCATTTCCTCTACATCGACAAGCTTTATAAGATTGCAAGGCATTGGAGCACCAACGTGGCCTGCGCATCAATGAAAGAGAACGATCACTCATCTGGGGCTGGTCGCCGCCCCCTGGCGCCTGGCTCCAGAACCTGTATTCAGCAGCGTGCATCCAGTGCCCTTGTTGTTGTGTTCAGCTTGTTTCAGTTGTGGCTAACACTTAGTGACCCCATTTGGGGTTTTCTTGGCAAAGATACTACAGTGGTTTACCATTTCCTTCTCCAGCTTAACAGATGAGGAAACTGAGGCACACCGGGTTAAGTGACTTGTCCAGGGTCACCCAGTCAGTAAGCGTCTGAGGCTGGATATGAACTCACAAAGACAAATCTTCCTGACTCCAGGCCCAGCACTAACTCACTTCCCCGCCTAGCTGCCCAAGACATTTATTAAGGGTGCACTATGGTAGTTAACAAAGCTAGGAGGGGATGTGGTGGTTACATCTGCGGTTCTTTCTTTTTTCTTGAGTCACAGACCCCTCTGGCAGTCTGGTGAAATCTATGGACCTCTTCTCAGAGGAATGTTTTTAAGTGTATAAAGAAAAAACCCACAAAATTACAAAGGACATTAACTGTACTGAAAGTTTTATATACAGACACACACATTTAAAATTATACATAAAATAGAATACATTTATAAAGTTCATGGACCCCAGATCAGCCATATGCCATGTATGACCACAGGCAAGTCACTGAACATCTGTTTTTCCAGGTAACTCTCTAAGGCTATAAATTATAAATTAGTTGCTGATCAGTATCAATAGAAGGAGTTTCCATATCAGGGAGTTTCCTTATACAATTAGGTCAAAAGTCTGGGCTGAAAAAAGTATAATTCATTATTCCAAGCACTGAGGGAGAGAGAAAAACTTAAAAGATATAGTCCCTGCTCTTAAAGCCTATAATTTAGGATATTATACACACACACATATGCATGTGTGAGGATGTATATAAATAAAATTTATAGATAACACACATATACACCCAAACATACATATGCACATGCATGAATTTTTTGTATGTGTGTATGTATGTATTCTGTTGTAGTGTAATGGAGAATTTGTTGAACTCAAAGTCAGGAAGACTAGTCAACTAACCTCTGGCCTCGCTCGGTTCCTCATTTGTAAAATGTGGAGGTTGGAGCTACGCACTGTTCTTCTAGCTCACACACACACACACACACACACACACACACACCACTTCTCCCCCTACACAAAAATGAGTTTCAGTCAACAGGTGGAGGGACCAGAAGACCCTTTACGAAGCTTCCTGGGCTGCACATTCAGAATGTTTTGCGAAAGCCCCATAACTTGACCAAAAGCCCAGCTTGATGCCACATTAAAAAATCCTAGGTACATGTGTTTTTATCATTTTAAAGGACTCATTAGATCATTGATTTAGTGATCTTTGAGGGTCAATAAGATGATGGATATTTTTTTATTCAACAGTATTCCACATCTTTATTCCACATTCCCTAGGCACATAGACATATGTGTACACATAAACACCAGATGTACATACATAGACTCTATGCGGATAATGGAGGTATGTATTAGTATGTAACACGGTACATTTGTGGGTTCTGTGCATACACATGCAGGTCTG
The DNA here is from genome assembly GCF_028583685.1 of Petaurus breviceps papuanus. Classification (NCBI taxonomy): domain Eukaryota; kingdom Metazoa; phylum Chordata; class Mammalia; order Diprotodontia; family Petauridae; genus Petaurus; species Petaurus breviceps. The sequence goes on along the minus strand of NW_027185655.1, from coordinate 54,386,214 downwards.
TGTGCAAACACAGATACAGCTGCATATGTGAGAGGTGGGCTGTTGTAGGAGAGTCAGGAAGACTCCAAAGTTTTGTTTTTTTTTAAAGCAATCGGGGTTAAGTAACTTGCTCAAGGTTACATGGCCAGTTATTTCTGGGTGTGGTGCTAAGTATCTGAGCCCGGATTCGATCCCAGATCATCCTGACTCTGGGGCCGGTGCTCTTATTCGCTGAGCCACCTGGCCGCCCCAAGACTCCAAAGTTTTGAGTCCCAGATACTTGATTAACTGTGCCACCCAGAGCAAAATACTTAACTTTTCAGCCTTAGGCAACCCAATAGGACTTTGATCTACTAAGTCCAAGAGGAGTTGGGGTCTGATAAATGAGACTTTCACCCTGGGAAATTCCCTACTTGCCAACCCCTCAAAGCTCCTTTGATTTCCTATGCATGCATAACTCAGGGAGCTCCATAGGGATGATGGGAGGTGATCCATCCCCTTCTTCAAGGCACAAGTGTCAGGAGAAGAGAAGAGACATGAAGCCAGACTGGCACAGATCACTTCACATGGCACAGGAGTCACTTTACAAGTCAGTTGGCTCCACACTATTTGATCTGAAGACTCAATTTGCACAGAAATCAGGGGAGCTCTCCTTAAATCTCTGATCAACTAAATTCACATTAGAGAGGTGGCAAGAAGTACAACCATACCAGCTGTCCAGTCTCCTGGGACCGACAGGGAACATCCAGCTGAGCATTCTGTCTGTCCGTAGCCTTCATAGAACTACAATATCAAACACATTAAAAGTTATTTGTTGGAGACAAAAGTTTTACATCACTATTGAAAGTGGCCACATTCAACCAACCCCTGAGTTCCAGGGGACGTGCCTTAGTTTAGTCTAGCCAGCCATTTATCTGAGTTTAATTTCCACCTGACCACTGTGAGGAAAGAAAGGATATATGTGTGTATGTGTACACACACACACACGCATGTATATGCAGGTAAACAACACATACACACATGTGGGCACATGCGTGTACACACATGTGTGTGGTTATGCACACACACTTATGTGTGTGCACATACATGTATCAACTTTAAGTCCTACTTCTGTCCCAGGTGATTCTCTAAGAAAGTTACAAAGCAGCTGCTTCTCTGTATCAGAAGAGGGACTGTTCTCAACTGGGGAATTCCCTCCACTACTGAAATGACAGGGCAAAGATAAACATTCAGGCAGGTTTAAATGTGCCATATATACACCAAGCTAGCCAAAAATGCAATGACCTTACTAACCCTTAGCTGTCAGAGGTGCCCATGTCTACATTTTGTATTGCTCTCCTTGGGCTCCCAACAAGGGCTTTTTTTCTTCTTTTCAAACAGGCACCTCAATTAAAGACTTTAACACAAGCCAATTTATGATGTAAGAGAGGAAAAACAAACATGGGCAGACCTGCCAGTTCCAGTGCCATCAATTAGGTAGGTCACGGTGAGCTATGTGCCTTTGCCAGGACTCAGCGGATACCAAAGGACTGCTGGAGACACATTGTACAGAGAAATGGACAGCTCAAACAGCCTTTCCCAGATTCTCAAGATTCATGGACTTTGAAAAAATGTGCTTGATGAGATTACACAAAAAAGGGGAAAGGCTCAATCTGTAGTTAGCCAAGGACACAGACTTGTTTTTATGCTTCCTATTTGTAGGAAGGCAGCTATTACGGCTGCCTTTCACATGTGACAGAAAATAAGCTGTATGGCAGGCAATCTTCCAATTTGCAGGAAGAGAGAGTTATGAACTGCCCGGCTCTTTTGAGAATGACTGCCTTGGCCTCTGTCACCCCAATGCTTCCTCAAAGCCAGTTCTCATGGCTGTGGCAGAGATTTATTAATTCAGCATAACAAGGATGACAAAAGCCATCCTTCAGTGTGCCCCATGATAGGTACCTATATCTATGTCTATATCTGTGACACTCTTCTGATCTGCCCATCTGCTCAAACCTGCCAACAACACATTAGTTCTTCAGTTGGGGTTTGTGAACTTTAGGAATGTACATTTTGGTAACTGTATGTTAATATACTTGGTTTCCCCTCTGATGCTATGGATTTTATTTTAGGCTTTTAAAAACATTATTCTGCAAAGGGATTCACAGGCATAGCTAAACTGCATGTGTGATTTCCCCATGGACCTCGGAGGTGAGCACTAGGAAGTTCTCTCCTGGTCACCTGTGCAGACTCTATAAACAGGTGGGCCAGGCCTTTACACTGGTGGCAATCAGATGGTGTAGCACATGGAGTGCCACACTTGGAATCAGGAATCCTGAGTTCAAATCCTCCCTCAGCCACTTACTAGCTGTGAGACACTGGGCAAGTCACTTTATCTCTTCAATGCCTCAATTTTCTCATCTGTGAAATGGGGATAAGAATATCACCTACTTCACAGAGTTGTTGTGAGGACCAAATGAGATCATGCATAAATAGTACTTTGTGAACCTTAAAGTATCATATGAGCTAGTTATCATTATGATTATTACAAACAAGGACAATTCCCTTACTTCAAAGTACAACAATCCCAGCTCCTGAACAAACAACAAAGACTTTCAATGGTCAGTATGGCAGATGTGAATGTCCCATTCATAAATGGTGTACCAAGGAGAGGAGGGCACAGAGATAGGCTTCGGCTGGGAAGGGCACACAGGGGTTTTCTGTTTCATGGTTCAAGACTATGCTAAGCCCAACTATGCCTAAAGAGTGAGTGCCGCTAACCAAGGCAGAGAACAGCACTTGCAACTTCACGTCCTCAGGCAAAAGATATAAACAACATGTAAAACCCTTCCCCACATTTGCTGTAATTTTGTCTGTTCTTCCAGCCATAAAACTGTTGAATAAAATGCTGCTCCATCCCCCAGCAAGGAATTAAAACACACACACACACAAAACACACACACACACACACAATTCCCCAAGATCACCACTCATCTGGATAAATCCCTGAACAACTTCGACAACTTACCTGACATCCAAGTGCTGCTCTCAGAAAAGTCAGAACAGTTGCTGATACAGGGGCCGCGCCCGTGATCATTAACCTTACTTTCCCTCCAAGACTTGCCTTAAAAGGGAAGAGAGGGAAAAAAGAGAAAGGATGCTGGGTAACCATCTGAGAATTGATGTTCCCTGCAGTTTCTCTGCTGAGCATTGTTAGGAATTTTTCCAATGCAATGAAGCCTCTTTGAACTGGCGCCCCATCCACAGCTCCAGTTTTGTTCTCTGAAGGTCACGCTAACTTGTGCTTAGGCTAATGTGACTTGGAAGAAGTCAGAGAATCTGGAAAGCCACAGAGAATGAATGCTGGGCCCAGAGTCAGGATTCAAATACTGCCACCTCTCCTGACTAATGAGCTCTGTGTGTGTGACCAGGGGATACACCTCCTCTCCTGGGCTTTTGCAGCACTGAGTCTCCTGGTTCTCCTCCCTTCTGTCTGACGGACCACTCCTCCTTAGTCTTCCCTCTCCCACCTTCCAGGCAGGATGGTCCGTGGCCTCTGTCAGGGGCATTTTTTCCCTTCTTTCTATACTTCTGGTGATTCCATGAGCTCCCATGGGCTCAATGACCATCCCTTTGAAGTTCCATATACCCAGCCCTAACCTCTCTCCCAAGCTTCAGTCCTGCATCACTGGTTTCTTTCTAGATATTTAAAACTCTTTACATATTGGAGATAGAACCTCAAAGGCAGGGACTATTTTTCATTTTGTATCCATACCAACATAGCATGGTGTCAGGAACATGGCAGACACTAAATAATTAATTGTTGGGTTGAATTTTAAACTCATCTGTAAAATGAGTACAATATAGGATGCCCTAAAATCTGTGAAGCTTTAAGATTTTGGGAATGCCCTATAAAACCGATGAGGCAACAAGGTGGTGCAGTGAATAGAACGCCTGGGCCTAGAGCCTGGAAGACTCATTTTCCTGAATTCAAGTCTGGCCTCAGACATTTACTAACTGTGTGACCCTGGGCAAGTCATTTAACCATTTTTGCCTCAGTTTCCCCAACTGTAAAATGATCTGGAGAAGGAAATGGTGAACCACTGTGGTATCCATTATCATTTTCTACTACTGCTGCTGCTAGTGCTACCACAGAGAGAGCAGTAGACTCAAAGTATTTGGGTTTAAAGTCCACCTCTGATGTTTTCTACCTGTCTGATCCTGGGCAAGTAACTCCTTTTCTCTGGGCCTCAGTAAAGTGAGAAGCTTGGACTAATTCAGCTTTTCTTGAACTGTAGGTCTTGACCCCATTTGGGGCCATGAAAAATTTGGCAACAGTAAGAATGCATAATGACCAAAAATTAATTAAAAATCAAACTCATCATAAATGCAAGATGCCTCTGGCAGTGCTCGCCCGTGTTGCTTTTTGTGTGTAACTGCTAACAAGTGTGCGCTTTGCACCGCACAGGCCATCACACCAAACAATGCCAGTGAAAACTGCCAAAATGTGAAAAGGGGGCCCAAGTGGAAAAAGTATAAGAAGCCCTAGACTAGATGGCCTCTAGGGTGCTTCTAGCTCCATGCCAATGACTGAATATCCAAGATATAAAACATTCCTCCCCCAACACACACACACACACCACTTACATCTTCTCTAGCCTCCTCCTCAAAAGCTCCTTTAGAAATTTGGACCCTGGCAAGTTTAGGCAGCAAGTGAAATTGTTATATGTTCAGTTATTACCTGAATTTTGTGGAAAATAATTTTATCCCACAGGCTGTTGTTTCTAATTATGCCACTTCGGAGTTCTGCCTCTTTCCTCTTGGAAGCAAAGTCCAGGATCCACCGTTTCATCGTTGTGTTGGCCTGTCCAAAAATCTAACAAGCCCAGTAATGATTACTAGGTTGCTCCACAAAATAGCTGGAAGCCTTGCCCTCGTGTAAAAGAGGGTTTTTACGACATTTTAATTGGAAGCTGACAATGTACACACCGCCAATGATTTCCTCCATGCTATTAAGGCTACTGCAGGTATGGTTCGTGTCAGATTCCCATCTTCCTTCCCCTCTTGGCTCTGCTTCTGACTTTGCAGGCTTTGCTCCCATGCCTCCTCATCCTGGAACATTCCTGGGCTCCTAACGACTCCTCCCTCCCCCACAACACCTCCTCCACCATGTTAGCTACCTTCTCCCACCGGGAGTTCCTCCTGTATTAGGGCCTCCATTTTGGGGGGTGGCCCAGTCTGGCCAACCTTCCTTCCCCTCCTGGCTCTGCTTCTGACTTTTCAGACTTCAATGGAATACTCTTGATGAAGTCCAAGCCCTTCCCTTCCTTTTAGCTCCCTCTGTGCACTGTCTTTCTCATTAGGATGTAAGCTCCTTGAGAACAGGTAATATCTTTCTTTTTACTGGTTTACGTATTCCCGGTGAGTAGCACAATGCCTGGCACAAAGTAAACACATAATAAATGCATCTTGCTTTTCCAGGCTCATCTTCCAATACTGTTCCTCCCTGGAGCTAGAGTTCTCCCCCCTCCAACTCTCCTGAACAGGCTTAAGCTTACCCTGTCAAACATCCGGTTCAGCAGTCTTGGAACTGCAGGGAAGATGGTGGGCTGTAGCATCTTGAGGTCATCCATAAGCAACCGGATATCTCCTTGGAAGAAGCCAATTTTAGCTCCATGACAGAGTATTACACACTGGAGAGGGGGAACAGGAAGGCATGAATTCAGGAATCAGCTGACTTTCTGGTGAGATCATCTCAGCTTGGGTTTGGCCACCAAGTTCCAAAGTCTCTAACCCAGACAATCCCATCTAACATTGTTTGTTGATATTCCATAAAAACAGATGAAATAATGTTACGGGAAGCAGTTACACACAGAATTTGTTATATATGGACAACTGCCTGGAGGGCATTATAATGGAGTGCGATACATTGTAAGGTTGTGTGTGTGTGTGTGTGTGTGTGTTTTAATGAGTTATCTGTACAGTGAAAGGCACATTTGCCTTAGAACAGGCCTGCACAGCCTAGCTGCTGATGGCCCACAGGCCACCTGCACCATGCCAAAGGATTTCAGGCAGGTCTGCCCTGGAGTCCTAGGATCTTGAAAATCTCTCAGTTTCCTCATTTATAAAATGAGGGATTTAAACAGGATAGCCTCTGATCACGATATCAACACCAAATAACATGGGTCATAATATTGTCAGTGTTAGCATCCGATGAAGTCCTCTGATGCCTCAGTGTGGTGTGAATGGGGGCGGGTGGTTCTGAAGGCCTCTGCAGGACCTGGCAAAGACTTAGATGCTATTACAGCTGTAGGGGCCAGGCTGGCAATGGGCTGTGTTCTAGAGGCTGAGATCTGGCCTAGCTAAATCCAGAAAGGCTCACTGTCAGAAGGGTGGCCACTATTCACAGATTCACAGCAACAATTCATAAAAACGACTGCGAAAGGTAACAAGTAATTAGGATCTTCAATGACGAGGGGGATCTTCACACCTATGAATCTGTGTATGCTTGAAAGATTATGAAATGAGGGTTTAGAGAAACAGATTATGCTGGGTAGGCCTACAAAAGAATTTTTGGCTAAGATCTCGGGGCCATTCTAATATTAGATAATATATTTTAGGATTAATATAATCCTTGAGGTAGAGGAGGATTAGGACTGGGATACATTTTGTTTTATTTATTAGAGGAAGGGATACTTGTCTCCTTTTTTATTTTGGTTGAGGATACTGTATCTGGCCTTGGTGGTTTTAAGAAAATGATACCATCCTTCATGGTAGAGGGGTGGGGGCCTACTGGTACAGAAGAATGTATACAATTTCAGGTATGGTCCATGGAATAGATATTTCTGCTGAATTGTTTTTGCTACAAGTTCAAATGGGAGAGGGGAGGTTTCGAGAAAGGGGGGAGATATGACTGTGAGGTAAAGACAAAAAACTTCAATAAAACACATTAAAAAAAAAAGAAAATACTTCTATATTGTTCCACATGTAATCCACGCTCCTAAAAATGTGATTTCTTTGAAAGGGGAAAATAAATATATAGGTATACATTGAAACACAATTGCAAAAATTATTAAGAATAATCACGGTGACCCTTTTTATGCTGATTTCCATTCAAATGAAGGTAAAGAGAGAGGTGTTGTATGATGTATGCCATCGTTACTCTACGCCACAATTCCAGGTGGCCTTCATGCTGTGCACAGACCAGAGTCTGGGGAGAAAAGTGTGACCCCCACTTGGATCTATACTTCAAATGATAGACTATGAGGGTAGAGAGAAGCAAATGTAAATTTTAGTTGCCTATGTTACTGCTTTCCCCTAATGATTTCAACTATTACCTGAAGTCCAAGTTTGCTGGAATTTATTTTACTATAACAAGATTATTAAAAAAAAAAACTATCCAAAAGGCTGCTAGACTTTCACCCTCACCGAGTCTCACACAGGTATGCTGATTTGCCATGCGGTGATACATTCCACTGTAATCTGTCCCTTATATTTGCTAAGTCTGTACACCCAAATTAAATTAGCTTTTCTCTTCCAGGAACAATTCAGTTTGTACTAAAAAATGAAATTTCAGCAGGTTTTCATTCAATATAGTTTGTTTTGGGCAGTAAGGTGACACAGCAGAGTACTGGGCCTAGAGGCAGGAAGATTCCTTTTCCCAAGGTGAAATCTGGCCTCGGACACACTGTGATTCTGGACCAGTCACTTAACTCTGTCTGCCTCTGTTTTCTCATCTGTAAAATGAGTAGGAGAAGGAAATGGCAAACAACTCTAGTATCTTTGCCAAGAAAACCTCAAATGGGGTCACAAAGAGTTGACCATGACTGAAAACAACCAAACAACAAAACAGTTTCATGGTGTCTTCCAGATCTACAGTTCCATATGCATGGACCTTTAAGAACCATCATATATCATGTTTGGTCACCAAAAAAGAATTTCTTTTTAGGAACACAGCCCATTTCACCTCCTGCTAGTGATCTGGTTAAACACAGCTCCAAACACAGTCTGATTCTTAGCATGGAGGGACTCCACTTTACAGAAACACTGTTCCAGAGTGACAGGGTAGTCACTGACACCAGAAGTGAGCTCCTCTTGTTTGTTTTCTTGAGTCCTCTCTGCATCTAATGTAATCCCTTACTCTCAGATTTATAACCCTGAAAACAAAGCTGAGAAAGCATTCTTGGCTGGGGTGAGTCATGCAATTATGTCAAGGCAATCTTGCCAAATCTATTTAGGCACGCTCCCCTTTCTCCAATCAAACCAGAATGTGTTATAAAAATAAGCTCATTTGAACATTTCGACCAATAATAACTAACATTTATCTAGTCTGATCCCTACATCAGCTCTGGGGAATGGGTTTTAGTATTATCTCCACTTTACAGAAGAGTGACTTGTCCAGGGTCACATAGCTAGCAAGTGCCTGAAAGCAAAACTTGAACTCTGGTCTTCCTGACTTCAATTCCAAAATTCACTCTATCTACTTACCATCTAATTGCCTCAAATGCTACAAGAGGGCAAGTCTTGAATAATTTGGCTAATTTTTATTATATTTATTTATAATTTATAAAATACATAAAAATTTATAAATGTTTTCTTTAATTTGGCTTAACCAAAAAAGGACAAAAATTATACTGATTGTGATAAATTTCTGGGTAAAAAGACTGGGTTAAATTGGATCAGAAGATCAGATTTACTTTTTAAACACCAAAAAACTGAGAGACAGTGCACTACTAATGTAGATGTGTTAAAGCTCTGTACTTGGGAACAAGGGAAAAACCAAGTATGGCACTGTTCTCAGTAATCTGGGTCCTTTACATAATATAAGGCAAGAGATTAATTTACAACACCATACCACACTGTATCCCCATCTCCTTACCGTCATTAAACACTCATACATGTGAGCAAGTGGTAAATAGGAAATGTGTGAGTCACTGGAGTTCAAATGAAGTGCTTTCTGTGAAAAGACAATAACTGAACAAACATGCTCCCCTAAAAAAAACACAATTGAAATTAATTCAGTGCCTACCTCTACAACTGTCTCAAACATATGGGCAAGAGGCAAGAAAGATATCAAAGTGTCATCTGGAGTGGGAACCAACACGTTCTGCAAGCAAAGACACCAGCATGGCGGAGAAAGAAGCCCAAGGCCATTAGAATTTCCAGTCATCACTCACCTCCCTTTTTTTGAGCACATATTACCTTAACTTTACTGAGGAAGAGGACATATGATTCGGGGGTATCTGGGACTTTGATTTCTTCAGGATGTGGGAAGCAAAACTCTCTTTACTAATGTAGATGCATTAGCAACTGAAGAGTTTCAGAGGGTTGCCCAGGGACATGGAGATATTAAATCTCCTAGTTAGGCTCATAGAGCCAGGATATGATATAAAGGGGACCTGAACTCAATGCCTTCCTGGAAAGGCTGGCTCTCTAACCCCTATGTAACACTCCCTTCTTTTGTATTTATTACTGACAAGTAATCAGTATCAGCCAAAGAATGGTATTAAATGAGTTATTTGATATCTGGACTACCATTTCTTTTCAGCTGAATCCATTTAGTTGGTTCAATTAAAGCTAGGACAACCTCCCCGCCCCCTTACCCCAGCCCACCCCTTTCCCCCACTCAGGATATTAAGGGATTATGTGCTCTAATTATTCAGAATTAAAAACCCACCACTGCCACTGCTCCCTCCCTTCCCAGCAAGACCAGTCTAAACTTCCAACCTTCAGGTCAGGAATTCAGGAAGTCACCTCCCAATACAAGCAATACCATAACATTACAAAGAGGAAAAAGAACCCAGCACCGATATACTCAGGAGCTTGAAGGTGATTTCAGTGGCTGGAGTCTTATTCTTTATTTTAAACCAGTATTCCATCTCCCATTTTGCACATTTCATTGGTTTCAAATAAACTTCAGGCCAACACAAAATGATCTGTTGCCCCCTGTAAATAAAGTCTCTACACTGAACACCTTTGAGTACTATCCCCAACACCTACTTTCCAAGCTTGGTCTAACCCCAATAGGGTTTATAATGTACTTTAAATGCAAGCAAGGCATGGTAGATGTTTGCACAGGGTGGTGATAAACTTGTAATAGAATTCTGGCCAAAATAAGGCATCTGTCATATTAGGGGGTGGGTGGGCTGATGAGCTAACATGAGATTGGTATACCTATTTCTGCTTTCCATTTTCACTCTCCCACCCCTTCACGAATCTGTCACAAACTCTACACAAGTTATAATACCAACCCTGGGCAAACTTATTAGTAAAAGAATCAATACCAAGAAGGAATTCCTTACCCATTAGACTGTAGTTATATGCCAACCCAACCCAACCTGTATCACAACCACCTGTCAATCCAAAGGACAATAGCTATGGAGGTCACAATTTGGAGGAGTCCAACTTGGATTGTCTCTGTACCCACAGATTTAGAAAGAATTCACTATCAGTCTGATTTAAAGTTTCAGTAGATTTGAAAACTCCATTTCATTTTTCTAACTTATTTTTTTAAAGTCTTACATGAACATATCACCTCCCCTAGATTTTCTCAGAAGAAGGAATAACAAGAAAAAATTTCACTTGAGTAAGATGCTGAACACATTTTAAAAAGTGTTCTGGAGTAGGGGATTGAGGGAAGAGTCTGAACAACAAAACTGCAAAACCCCAAATGGATCCATGTTCTCTCATTATTCAGTAACAAGATTTTACTCCCTGAACTTGTTCAGTATCTGCCATAAAAATTAAGGCAAGTGAGTATTTCAGGAGGACTGCAAAGGTCAGATGCGTAAGAATCAAGGTGGGCAAAGAGAATGCTCTCTGCAGGACAAAAGTGACATTGATTGTTCTGACACTACATCATCCAGTAAGGAATTGCCTAATTCTCGCTTGGAGTGAGGAGATAACAAACATAGCAGGCGAACATTAAAGGCAGCTGGGATGCCCAATTGCAACCCCTTTACAAGAAGATGGTAGACCTTGGGAAGCTGGGAGAGTCCCAGTATGAATGAGCCTGCCCCTCCGGCCTGATTCAGCATCCTCAAAGGGATGCTGAAATGCCATCAGTCAAGCAGAGAGGACACATTTAGACCATCCTCTGCACTCTTTTTTTTCTTTTTTTTTTTTTTTTGCTTTTTGGAGGGCAATTGGGGTTAAGTAACTTGCCCAAGTTTACACGGCTAGTTGTGTGTGTGTGGGGGGCGTGGGGGGGGTGTGGGTGGGTGTTAAGTGTCTAAGGCCGGAACTGAACTCAGGTTCCTCCTGACTCCGGGGCCAGTACTTTACTCACTGTGCCACCTAGCCGCCCTGCCACTCTTTTTTTCTTAACAACCCTTCATGGTGACATCCAAATATAATTTCACTGTCCAAGTTTTTAAGAGCTTTTACCAGCCGATCTGCCTCCACAGTGACAGGCAGGAGTTGGGATGCAGGGTCATGAGACTGCCATTTTAGAGAAGGGGACCTTAGGAGTGTGTTCCACCCACATCTTAATGAAGATTCAAAAACTGCCCATACTCCCCAAAGAACTAAGGGCTTAAGTCCTTAAATTCTTGTGGCTTAATGCCACCTAATACAGATAGCCATTTCAGCATTTCCAAAGGTTACTACCTCTGTCGCTTTCACAAAAGCTGAACAGGTGCTCACTATGTTTTGATGAGTGATCATTGCTCCTTTGGGATCACCTGCAGAACACAGTGGGAGCAGAAAAGAGTTAAAGCCAATGGAACACATTCTAAGAAAGATAACAACAATAATAATAGCTAGCAATGATTTGGTATCTACCATGTGCCCGGAACTGCAAATATTATCTCATTTGATCCTCACAACCACCCTGGGAGTTGAGGAAACTGAAGCAGACAGAGGTTAAATGACTTACCCAGGGTCACACAGCTGGCAAGTCTCTGAAGCTGGATTTGAACTCAGGAAGATGAATCCTTGACTACAGGGCCAGCACTCTGTCTACTGAGCCACCCAGCTGTATGACAGGGCATTTAAGAATGCCTTACATGCTTCTTAAGATTGACAGCAGTTTAAAAAATATAAGTCCTTCAATACTTGGCATATCATGTCCCACCACCAACCAGTCCCTTTGCCAAAATCCAGTGGCTGGGTTGGGTAAACTTCACCATTGTTGTTATGCCTATGTCCCAGTTTTGAATGGTGGATAGCAACAAGAGAAAACCAGGGATTCCTACCCTCAAAATCATCTAAGGCACTGTGTGCCTTAGAGAATGGGTGCATTCATCAACAATTATTTGAAATCCTGATGAATGAGGTATCACACACTTATATTCCCCAGTGGGCTGGAACCAGATTAAGATGTATTTGGGGAATATTTAACAAAAGAAATTTTTTAAAATAACAGTAAAACCTAGACAAAAACATTTTAAAATGAAGCCAATATGCAGCCCACTGAGATCCTTAAGTACAGATTAGTGGCCATCATTTTTGATTGAGTTTGACCCTTTGCTTCTACTAGATGGTTAACTTTTCAATAAAACAGAAAAGGCACACTTCCAGTCAAAGCCAGCAGCCTTCACAATCTACTGCAATCAGTAACAAGGGAGAGAGAGGGATTTCATTCTCTGAAAGAAGCACAAACCTTCCAGTTTCTATGCAAAGCGTCTCCCATTTCAAAACTTACCTGTTGTCCCACTGGTGAAACAAATCATGGCAAGGTCACCAGGCGATGGAGGCTAAAATGGTTAGGAACAAATTTAGTACAAGCCTGAAGAAGCCAGTCAAAGATAACATTCCAGGGAGGCTAAGGGCTCTACTGCTTTCCTGAGATGACTCGGTTGTTTTCATGCCAAAGAAAGGAGACAGTTCTGAGGACAACAAAACTCTGATGGGACGATTTCCTTACACACATACCTTTGGCTTCCTCCTGTTAGCTCGGCCCAGGTCCTAAAACAGAGAATGGGGGAAAACAAGATACAAGTTACCATTTGGGCTGTGCTTAAGTACAGGAGATAGATACGAAGAACTGTAAACGCTCAGGGAAGTGCCAACCAGGCACTTTGAACTCCCCAATGAGGAAAGCATACTTTTATGAATCAATAACTATAGTAATTGGTATTAAACTAAACCTGAACCTAATTGAAGCACTACTCTCCACTTTTCTAAACAGATTCTACTGTTCTTATATAAAAGCTACTAAGGTCTTTGGTGTTGAAAACAAACCGTGTTATTTGAAGACGGTAAAGTCTCTGCCTATTTTAAATATAAATTTCTTTTGACATGACTGTCCTTTGGTACAATTTTTTTCCAACCTAGGAGGCATGACTTACAAATACCCTCTTTAAAAATGTGTGTGTGTGTGGCTAGGAGGACATGCATGCCATGTACACGCACACACACGCGCAAGCACACACACACAAATTCTGCCAGGTAATGCAATGCAATGGATACATTTAGTTCAGTAAAAAAGACAAAAATACAATAGAAACAGATCCCCTAGGAAAGAGATTTAAGCCGCCCAGACTGAAGAGATCCAATTACCTCTAGCTTTCACACCCATGAGGTGGGAAGTTCTAGAGATCTTTCCCTTGCTACCCAGCCACCTTTAGAAAGAGAAATTAATATTTAAGAGAGAAGCTCTCAGGAGGGCACACTGGGGGAGACACACTCCTAAAAGAATCTCCTAAACAGCTTCCTGCTCTTCAGATACCTAGGAAGTGACTCTCTGGGTGGATCATACTGCAGAGTGAAAATAATAACTTGTTTTATGCTTTCATGTTTGCTAAGTGCTTTTATCTCCTTCAGTCCCACAACCCCCTGTGACACAGTTGTTATTATTTCCATCTTCCATAAGGAAATGGAAGTGCAGATAAGTCAACTGACTTAGCTAGAGTTCACAGGACCCCAGATTTAAGATATGGAAGGGACCAGGAGATCTATCTAGTCAAACACCCTCACTTTAGTTGAGGAAACTTAGGCCTAGAGAGGCTGACTTTCTCAAGGTCACACAGGTAGCATCAAAAGTGGGGATTAACCCATTTTGCCCTGAAAGATGGAAGGCAAAAGGAGGCAGGATGGCAGAGGGTGAGATCGATAGTGTCATGGAAACAATGAACATGAGCTTGGACAGACTTGGGGAGATAGTAGAGGATAGAAGGGCCATGGGGTCACAAAGAATTGGACACCACTCCACAAAGACAACCACAACCACCTGGCTCTTATCCCAGTGTTCTATCTACTACACCACGCTGCCTTTCAAGCATACCTTTCAGACTTTCAATTTGTGGAAACCTGAAAGCCTAATTCACATGCAAAAAGGCAGAGAAGGCATGAATTACTTTAAGGAAGTCTGATTCCAAGCAACCTACAAACAACAGGTACTTTTCTCGTAGTCTTAGGCCATAATAAGTACTCTATACCTAAATATTTGACTACTTCAATGTTCCTCACAATGTGTTTTCTTTCAGTATAAAGTCTGTTGGACACATATAAGTTGCATGTCCAGAAACAGAGAAGGAATTGTACTTTCTTACATGACTGGGCTACGGAAAATGACCAACCTAGCTTAGAAGTACTTAGAAGTTCCATAGCCATGGAACAGGATGAAGTCAACTGGCACACACAAGGATTAAAACCCTGACTTTGCCTTTCTTGGGCTATGATACTTGGACCAAGAAGCCAATTAAATCCTTCACAAAAAATTCACACATAGAAAGTAGGGTGACAGTGGGGAAATCATTGGATTCAGAAATTAGGGAACCCACATCATAGTCACACCTCTACGACTAACTAGTTGTGTGATCTCTGGCAAGTCACTTCATTTCTTTAGGTCTCAGTTTCCTCATCTGAAAAGTGGGTGAGTTGGATAATTATTACCTGGGGTCTTTTTCAACCCTAGCATGCTATGATTCCTTATGACAGCAGAACAATCCTGTTTAATTACCTCGAATGCTTTCAAGCTCATTATTTCCACCCCACATTTCTTGCCTCGTTCCACGAGATCACTGTCAAAGGGATCCATGATGATTATGCTTTTAAGACCTGGGGTTATCTTGTTTTCTACAGATTCTAACATGAAGTTGACTTTGTCTGGCTTATCAACAAAAACCAAAGACAGTTCAGCTGGAAGAGAAATAATATAATTAAGATTAAATTTGGCATGACTGAAGGCCCAAGTACTATTTAGGACCATGATACCATATGTTCACTACATATTAAAGCAACAATAGACACTTTTATACTTTAAGCAGATTAGATGTCATTAAAATACCCCCCCACACACACATTAAATGAAAGAGAAGTATTCAAAAGAACCATGTTTAATCGATTGTTAGGCCAACATTCAGTGGAAAGAACATGAACAACTTACCTTTGTTAATTATGTATGTGATTGCTTCATTTCCAAGAGTATCATAAAGAGGGACCACCACCATTGAGTAGGCAAAGCAACCTTGTTCGATAATCACCCACTGCATGGTGGGGGTCAGAAAAGAAAACAAAATTTAAAAAAAAGGTCATAGAAGAATCCCATGCTAAAAGTTCATCTTAAAAACCTCTAGAGCTTATAAGGTTGTATGCAAGATACCACACTGAGAATCGTATAGAGGACAAAGCAGTGTAAAATGTCTTTCCTGCCTTCAGGGGGCTTACAGTCCAGTCAAGAAAACAAGGCATAAATATATGTGAGCATGTGTGTGTGTTAACTTAAATGATATGAGGGTTTTACTGTGACATAATAACTAAAAAAAAAACAACCCAGCTCAAATGTTCTCTTAGGTTAGAAGGTGTTCAGAAGGAGAGCAGTGGCGGTCCTGCTGCCTACATCCCGGTCTGACAACATCTACAGTACTGTGTTCAGTTCTGGACTGCACCTTCTAGGAAGGATACTGAGAAGTGAAAGCAAGTCTAAAAGAAAGCAATTCAGATGGCAAGAAGCCTGGAGATGACACTCATGTCATGATGAGATGTGAAGAAATTGGGGATATTTAGCCTGGAAAAAAGGAAGACTTGGGGAGATCAGAGTCCTTCAAATACTTGAAGACAGTAATCTTTTGGAAGAAGGTTCAGACTTCTGCATGGAAGCTGCAGAAAGGCACAAGTAATTCTGATATAAGAAAAAACGACCTAACAATTAGAGGTATACACAGTGTCTAAGGATCGGCTAAGTAAAAATCAATGTAGCACTCAGTATATGCCCACTGTCTCCTGATTTGTACTTGGGAGTGCTGTGAAGCTCCCATACCCCAGAAAAAAAGGCAAAGGGCTAAAAGATCTCTGCTGTAAGGTAGCTGTGTAGGGTACCAGAGTAAGCGTGAGCACAGAGTGATTCCTGAAGAATAAGAATGTACTTTCTGTTGGTCTCAGTCATTATGAGGTTTGACTATAATACAGAGAGTCCTGGATATGCTGGGAATAAAAGCATCCAAGTCCCACCAAGTTAGGAGGAGGAGGCACAGGTTTCGCAAATTACATGTGTAGCCCTAAAGTAATGTTCTAATGGGGCGCCCTGGCATAAAGTCAGAGAATCAATATGCTGAGAGGTCTTTCTCTGTTTAAAAAAGGCCTGCACATAAACGGTAACCAAAAACACCGCCACAGGCTGGTTAGACTCCACTGGAGGTCTGCAAAGCAGAGTGTAAGGAATAAATTCATTCAGCAACCAACCTGGAGCTCTTAGATGGCTAATTAGCTCACATCCCAATTAGTTTACTCTTTCACTTGACACCTGAAGAGGTTTTCTTCTTTAGAATCACTAGGCCACACAGATCTGCACAACTCTGAGGGAACATGTGTCTACAAACCCAAATACAGTTGCCATGTCTAGATTAAAGTCAGCCAATTAAGATCAAGAACTAGACCAAAATTCTACCTGCCTGACCTTGGAAATTGCTCACGAGGTTAAAAACATTCATTCCTCTGGTTTAGGAAAGGCAAAAACAGACAGGGTCTCCCAAAAGTCTTGGTGCAGTTTAAAGCTATTGGAACTACATAAAGACTTTTGGGACACCCTGTCTTTACTCTTCTGGGGTGTCTCCTGACCCTTCTCCCTAACCTCGCCCCCCATCTCTGTGTCCTTATCTGCATCTCTGTCTCTCTTCCTACCTCTGAATCTGTCGCTGCCTTTCCCACCCTGAGACCAAATTATGGACTGCTTGAACAGGAGTGTTCAATACAGAGTATAACATGTGTGCTCATTGCATGAAGACAGAAACATAATGCATTCCTGCAGAAAATGCTATTATAACGTAGCACAGAAGAAGACAACTTAACCTCTCAAGCAAGTGTGACTGTAACAGCGGGAAAAAAGGATGCTACTCTTATCAAATATACAACCTGCTACAACTTTTGCTTTATTATAAAATCATCCTCTGATAGGATAGTGAACTCATTCACTTTTAGTATCTTTTCTTTACTTATACACAATGTACCATATTTAAAACTGGGAAGGAAATACAGATTTCTGCCTGAAGCATTTTGTTTTTGCATATGGCACATAACATGATAAAATGGCAGCGAACCAGCCCAGATGGTCTTAAAATGACTAAGAGGAGGAATACTATGAAGACGGCCTAACAATGCCACTTCTTATATGGGAACTGCTCCTCTGATGACCCACTTAGTGGAAGAAGAACCCCACTGCTTTCACATTGTCAAATCATAAATGTTTGTGATTTGTGTTTCATCGATTTGCTCTGTGTTTGCATTGACATCTTGCATGACTGTCTGGTACAGAGGACATAATAAAACGGGGTGAGCTGAACGTCCATACAGGCTAGCTAGGCCTAAGGCACTTTCTTTTGTGCTATTGGAAATACTCAAGGAATTTAATTTTTAGCTTTTTATGATCTTATGATCATAAAAAGATATGAAAATATCTTTTGCAAGAATAAAAATGAGTAGTTTCGTTGGAAAAATTTTATCTTGGTTCTACCCATTTACTAAGTTACTATATGTGGTTATATATGTGTAACATATATATGTTATATATATATGTATGTATGTATGTAACATATATATTTTTAACTAAAGACCTTAAACAAAGAAGTTCGTCCAATATATGTTCTGAGGATTTAATAACAGGTATGTGATAAGGCATGATTACTAGGGAGGACATGCACCAAAGGAACATTAGTTTGGGTCTCCTTGAAATGCTAGGGCTTTACATAAAGCCAGGCTCTCAGTAAGGGGCATAGTACAAGGCACAATTGTGCATGAAAGCAGCTAAGAACTCTAATATTCCTAGGCATGACCAAAAATCAAAGCAAACCAAAAGGCTAAAGACCACATGGTCACATGGTCCATTCTTAATCATTAATACCTCAGGCCTATTTTGAGCAAAGAGGCCAAAATATTGATCTGGTGATGCCTTGTAACCCTTCTGGAGCAGCGCTGAGCCCACACATTCGGCCTTGTCTGCAACCTGAAATAAAAGAAAGTCAGTAGAAGAAGCCCATGGGAGGCACCTGGCAATCATACAAATGTAGTCCTACGCGGTAAATGGCCAATTCATGATACAGAGACAGGGCAGAGGGGATAGAAAGAGATCTGTGACTCCTGTTCAGATAGCAAAGGTTCACATTGTTTCACAACAATGCTGCAAGGTAAGTGGAATTTTTATCTTCTTTATAGAGATAAGGAAATTCTAGCTTAGGGAGGTAGTCACTTACCTGTGACAGAGCAACAAGGTTTGGTCCAATATTGAACCCAGATCTAAAGTTCTTACCACTGTATCACACCCACATGCACAAGCAGGTATGCCTTGACTGACACTTCTACACTGGGTAAATTCAATCCCACCTGAAAACCCCAGAGCAGCTCCTCATTAAAGGAATCCATGCCGGATTCTCTTATAAAATAATCTGCACCCCTAGCCATCAGTTTTCATTTTTCTATTTCATGTTTCCTCAACATGAGGCACCTTCACATGTGGTAATATGGGTCTGCAAAGCAGCCCAAGTTGTGTTTTTTTTTTAATTTAGGGTAAATTCCAGAAGAAACAGCATTGTTTTCAAGGTCCCTTTTAAAGCAAGAGTAAAAAAGTTTTAAATGCAGGACTGCTGAGTACAAATTCTCCGAATTACTATAGATATCATTATCCCACCTCAACCCCTGATTATTCAGAAACATGGGAAGACCGAAGCTGGAACTCAGAATCTCCCTGACTCCAAGCATCTAGCTCCATCATTATAATAAGCTGCCTCTCTGGACAAGTCGAGTACAGAGGCAGCTGGTGACCCAGTGAATAGAGCACTGGGCCTGGAGTCAGAAAGCTTCAAATTCATCCCAAGACTTTCATAGCTGTGTGCCAAGTCACTTCACTTCTCTCTGCCTCAGTTTCCACAGCTGTAAAATGGGGACAATAATAACTCTTACCTCTCAGGGTTGTAACGATCAAATAAGATAATGGTAAAGTGCTTAGCACAGTGCCTGGTACATAGTAGGTGTTTAATATTCCTTCCCTTTTGGCTGCATTCCCAACAACTATCTTTACATCCTTTGGTGCTCCATACTTTGCCTATCTTTTTTTTTTTTTGAGGGCAATTGGGGTTAAGTGACTTGCCCAAATGGTTAGTAAGTGTGTCAAGTGACTGAGGCCAGATTTGAACTCAGGTCCTCCTGATTCGAGGGCTGGTGCTCTATTCACTGTGCCACCTAGCCGCCCTACTTTGTCTATCTTTAAAAATGAAACAAGTAACACTAACAAAACCCCAAACCCTGCCCCTACCCTACCCACATCATATTTTCTCAGGTGCTTCTCTCTCTCTCTCTTCCCTGCACTAATCATTCACTCCTCCTCTCCCCTCCCTCTCTTCAATCTCCTCTCTTCTCTCACTTTCTATTAAAATTGGGACCACAATAAGCCACCAGCTAAATCTAATGGTCTTTTTTTCATTCCTTCTCCTTCTTAGGTTTCTGAAGGCTAGGACCTGCTGACCAGGCACCCCTGGACTGCTTCTACCTTACAAAGCCTCTTCTGCCTCCTACCCTGTCCTTGAGGCCTCCCTGCCTTATCAAGCCTCATCACAGCTTGTCCATTTATAGGACCCTGTAAGTTTTGGAAGGTGCTCTCCGTACAACCACCTTGTGAGGTGGGTAGGAGAGACATCATAACACCCACTTTAACAACAGATGAGGCACCAAAGCTCAGAGAGGTCTCAGAGAGACCTGCCCCAAATCCCACAGCTCTAGTCAGGGGGGCAAACCTGGATCCTCAGACTTTAGTGGGGCTTCCACTCGGGATCCTACTCTCATTCTGCTTAGAGGAGGACAGATACTGGCAAGTCTGGATTAATTATTATCCCAGAAACTACTGTTAAGATTCTAATATTTACAACTGTGGAGAATAGTAGGGGGGGGGCACTCAGAAAAATACCTGCAATTTCAATTTTTAAATTTGTTTTGTTTAGCTTAGTTTTTTTTACTTTTGAGTATGGGTCTCCCTATCTCAAGCAGGCTGGGAGTGTAGTGGCCACCCCCAAGCCCGGTCCTACTACTGATTGGCCCTCCCTTTCTAACCAGGGCCAGGCAAATCCTTGTTAGGAAGCCCAGTTCCCTTCCCTACTGATTCTCACTCCCCTTCCCCCTGCTACTCACTGGGGCTCACCATAGACCCACGACTGCAGTTCAGAACTCCTGAGCTCCAGCAATCCACCAACCCTAGCCTCCTAGAAAGCAGAGATTATAGGTCTGGGTCACTGAGATCAGCAGGGTGTTTATTTTTTTTAAACAGTTAAATCTAATTTAGATAGTCTTCAAAAACAAATCTATAATACGTGAGCTAGGAACTTCAGAAAACTAAACAGCTCAAACAATGCAGAATACCTTGGTAGCTGGCATCATCAGAGAATGCAGTGTTCTGGTTAGAAAATGAATGATAACACTTTTTATAGAGATTATTGCTATACATGTGTGTGGCAATTATAGCTATATATGTGTATGTGTGTGTATAGATAGACAGATTATAGCTATACGTGTAAGTATACACATTATAGCTATATGTGTTTATAGATTATAATTCACATGTGTATGTATATATAGATTATAACTATATATGTATATATAGACTATAGTTATAACGTAAGTTAATATACATATTATAGCTATATACACATGTAAATGTAGAGTATAGTTATACATGTGTGTATGGATATAGTTATACATGTGTGTGTACATAAATATTATAGCTA
Organism: Petaurus breviceps papuanus; assembly: GCF_028583685.1. Lineage (NCBI taxonomy): Eukaryota > Metazoa > Chordata > Mammalia > Diprotodontia > Petauridae > Petaurus > Petaurus breviceps. The sequence continues at coordinate 54,365,110 of NW_027185655.1, read as the reverse complement.
TATGTATGTATATAGATTTAGATATACATGTGTATATATAGATTATAGCTACACATGTGTGAATATATAGATTACAGCCATATGTGTGTAGATTATAGCTATATGTATGTATATAGATTTTAGCTACACACGCGTGAATATATAGATTACAGCTATATATGCGTGTATATAAAGATTATAGTTATACGTGTATATATAGATTATAGCTATATGTGTATGTATATTAAGAGTATAGTTATACATGTATATATAGATTATATCTATATGTGTGTATATAGATTTTAGCTATACATGTGTGAATATATAGATTATAGCTCTATATGTGTATATATAAAGATTATAGTTATACATGTACATGCACATAGAGATTATAGCTATACATGTGTGTGAATACATAGATTATAGTTATATATGCATATAAAGATTATAGTTATGCATATGCATGTACATATAGATTATAGCTATGTTTTTGTATAGATTATAGCTATACATGTATGTGAATATACAGATTATAGCTATATATGTATATATAGATTATAGTTAAACATGTGCATGAATGTATAGATTATAGCAATACATATATACACAATAAAACTATACTCTATGCCATATATGGATTATAGCTATGTATGCATATACATATAACACACACATATAATATATGCTATATCTAGATTCTAATGTGTGTGTGTATATATATATATATGTGTGAATAACTAGGAGATAGATTTAAACACCATGATATATGACACCAAAGATAAACTGTTAAAGTTTCCTTTGACAATTCGTAAAGTGCTTTAGAATATACTCCAAGGCCTAAGCACATCAATGTTTTAAGGTTGCTTTTTATATAATAACAAAAACATAAACTGTTATCTAACATTCTCTGATAATGCAGTGTTTACAAATCACTTTCTTTGCACCAACCCTGTGAGGTAGGTAGTATATAAGTGGTATTAAACTCATTTTGAAAATGAGGAAATTGAGGTACCAGAACTTAAAATTACTTTCCCAGGCTCATTTAGTTAAGAATCACTGGTTCTGGGATGTTTTATTCCAGATTCGGCATTCTTCATCATGCAACAATTATGAGAGTTCTGGTTGACAGAATGAACAAACTAAATAAACCAGTATTTCTTGATGTAATGAAAAAAAAGGGTTCAAAGGAAAAGATAGTCTCTATTTTAATTAAGCTAAAGAGAATCTCCTTAGCCCCATTCCCACACCAGGTCCTAAGAAGAATGAGGGGCTCTTTGCAGATCTATTCACAGCCCTATCCAAACACCTCCCCCTGAAGATGAAAACTCTAAAATAAAAACTCTCTGGAAGCATTCTCTCAAAAATGCTGGCTGGAGATGAAAACAAGAACTTTTAAAGCCTAAACAGAAAAGACAAGTACATCACTGAACTCTTGGGTTACCTAAGTGGCTAAAAGCAGAGACCAGACCCACACTCCAACCTCCCCCCTCCAGTGGTTAGCCAAGGATACTCTGTAAAACCACTCTTAAACTAAGAGGGCTGGGGGCACTGACTCTTGTGCTAGTTGCAAAGAGAAAACATTTCATGGCTGCTCTCAAATTCATATGATCACTTAATCTGAATCTCAGGTATTTGCTTATTTCTATACCCAGGGTCATTTGGGAGGAAGACTTTTTTAGGCAGTTGGGTTTCCTGGGGATGAAGTGCCCAATTTTCTGGGACTATTAAGTATGAAATATCCCCAAACCAATATTTCTAGCTATTCCTAGGGCACTATCTGGCCTGGGGAAAGCAATGAGATCTACTTTTGTGGCAAACACCTTCCTGCCCTCCCCACAAACTTCTCCACCCTCTATAAAAGTTTTATAGTTCAGTTAAATCCCTCGCCATCCATAGTACAACTATTTAAAGCAGGTCCCAGCCATGAATCAGAGTGCCCTGGGAGGGGGTTGAGGTATGGAGAGAATTGTCCAGGGTGCCAATATTTCCTTTGTTTCCAAATTCACAAAGAATCTCACTGTTCAGGCAGCAGCCTACACCTAAGCACTTTCTTTAGGTACATGTGCTATTTCCCAAGACTGGATCAGGACAAACACCATTCTAGGTACAAATATGAGAGGTGGAATCAGGACACAGCAGGGTGACCTGGGCTCTAGTCCTGAGTTACTTATCAGCCTTGCATAGCTCTATGCAACCCTAGGTGATAGGTCTGAGTTTTTCCATCTGTAAAATAAATAAATTGGTGATCTCTAATTCCTTCTAGCTCTACAAATGTTCTACATACACAATGTGTCCAGTATTAAATGATGTGTGGGAGTGTGTGTGTGTGTGTGTGTGTGTTTATGTGTGTGTGCGTGCTAAATGAGGTATGAAAACACGGACTCTTACCTCTTTATATGAGATCCACTCATATGGTTGATCGGGTTTCCGAGAGCCTAAACAAGGGCCATTATCTAAAAATAATTTTTTAAAAGGAAGACATTTTAAAACAAAGTATTATCCTTAGATCTGCATTATTACCTAGCAGTTTGGTTTAGATCTGGGCTTCATTATTGTTTTAAGGAAACAACAACAAATAACTGAAAAATTATTCCCAAGCTCTGCTTGGTTAGGTCATGTTCAATGTTTTAGTGAAAATTCAGAAAAGATAGAGATTACCACAGGTACTTCTTTAGTATCATGATTTTTCAACTTCATAAAAGCTTGCAGAGAGAAAAAGTCTTAGTGGCCAAGAGTTTAGGTTCTTAACAGGAAGCAGAAAGTCTTGGTAACAGGAAGAGGAAAAAGACAAGAAATAAGGTTAAGGAAATGGAAGTGGGCCCTCAGAGGCAAAGGTAAGGAGATTTTGGGTCCTTTCTAGTTGTGCTTTCTAGATCTGGTAAAAGAGGAAAAATGTTTAAGTTAGTTTTGGGGACTGGTGGTGTTGGCAAGAAGTAAGTTCACAACAAATTCACACTAAGGAAGGGAGTGATAACACAGATAATCCAAAAACTATTTCTCCTTGATTTGGGGATGGAGGCAATTTTTGCCAATTAGGCTAATACATTTCATTTGTATCATCTTGCAACACACTGATGATTGAAGAAGTCATTGCAGAAGCAGGCAAAGTCGAAGTTTAATTTTTTTTGGACATGTACCCCACATTCAGATAACTAACCAAAAGCTGCCCACATGTACTATGGGGTTTTTTGCATTTTGGGTGAGTCATTGTGCTTCCTAGGCCTTGGTTTCCTTTTGAGAGCAAGCACTCACTTGTCTTTTGCCTTTTTCTGTGTCCCTGGTACTTAGCACAGGGTCTTGCTTAATAAATCCTAAGTGACTGAGGCGGTTGGCCTGGATGATGATCCTGGCAAAGTCTCTAAATGTGCCATCCAACGAGCCTATGAACTTGAACCCTGTGTTATATTAACTCTCTACAGTTCTGCCAGCCCCTTCTCAGTCTTGGCCACAAGAGTTAAGTTAAAAGCAACAGAAGGACATCTGTCAGTAGTGGATAGCACATGGAAAGTTTGTGTGCATTTCCAGATAGTCAACTTTGGTGCATCCCAGAACATCAATGAGGCTTTGAGTGCATACTAGAATGTAAAATAAAAAAACTTCCCTAGGCTGGCAATCAAGAGACCTGGATTCTTGCCTTGGCTCTGTTACCAATGGGAGGGAAGATACTGTAAAACTCACTTAATCGTTTTATGTCCCAGCTTCCTCATCTGTAAAACAGAGTTGGAGTAGATGATGGCCAATCCCTTTGCTTCACAACTTTCTCACAAATGTGAATTTGGGTATTTTAATGCAAGACAAGGGAGGGGGCAGTGCAGGAATGGTACCTCTCATCATTAATCATGAGGAAATCTTCCCATCATATTAGAGCCCTGGCATGTGCCAGAAGGGATGCCTCTTACAAACACAGATCCACATGTCAGAGATGGGAAAATGCAGATCTCTGTCTTATCTCTTCCTTCTTTTAGAGTCTAGTCTGTTATCCTTTAAACAAGTATTCTGAGACCTTTTTCGTATGCAGAAGAAATGTCTAGGAAACAAGAACACCCTCTAGCTTCACTACATCCACAAGATTAAGCTCCTTGAGGGCAGGAACATTCTCACTTTTGCATTGTATTCCAAGCAGCTAGCATAATCCCTGGCACATAGTAGGTACTTAAAAATGGATCTTGAATGAATGGTTTTTCCTGCTGTCCAGTCTATCTCTAGTAAACAGTATCATGAGCTTCCCTGAGTAAATTAATTTTCATGTTAGCCCATGAAAAGCATAATTAGAAAGCAAAGTTAGCTACAAGAAAACATGGTTATCTATACCCATGTCCCCCTCCATTTAGCACAGACAACTGAGATTCAATGGGATCTTAATACTCCAGTCAAGTCCAGAGTTGGATGGCTAGAATACACATTGCTTGAACTCTAGTCTGCTGTCCCTTATTCAATGTTTCAGAGACTCCCACAACCTGGTAAGGAATCATTTTAATCCAAAAGCTGTTCCATAGAGAGGGCCTGCCACTGTAGTGTAAATGCAGCATTCTCAATCTTTACAAAATCACTTTCTCCAGTAATGAAGCTATTCATGGGCTAAGTCCATAAATAAAAATGGAGATGAGAATTTCATTTTCACATCCAAGTAGATATTTGAACTGAGGTCTATGTTAGACCCCAAAGTTTACCTCCTGAACTCTAAGCCTGCAAAAGGTAACAAAACTTTTCCAGTCAAGGAAAAGATCCAAGTTACACTGTTCTCTCTTCTTAAAAAGATTTGGAACAGAAAGGTAGAAATTTCATAATTTCTTAAGTCATCCAAAGATTTGGTTTTTTATATGGATGTATAAAGGAAGACATTTTAAGGAAAAATGAAAAATATTTAGTACTTATATTTTTATCACCCTATTCAGATTTCAAGATGCTGAGGAACATGAAAGTGAATAACTTGGCTTGTTACCCCAAAAATATTATATTTGGTAAATTTAGAAATATGAAGGTTTAAAAAAGGGAAAAGGGGGGGGGAACATTATCTTTGGGATGGAAGAAATATATTTTCTTCAGCCTTCCCTTCCACTGGACCATCCATCTAGGTTCAAGGTATACCGGTGGAAAGAATCCTGAATGTGGAACCTAGAGACCTGAGCTTGAATCCCAGTTCCAGTACTTACTAGCTATGGTGAGGACCTCAATGAATCCCCTACGAAGCCTCAATTATCTGCACTGTAAAATGGGAATAGTACTTTTACCACCTGTCTCACAGGGTTATTATAAGGGAAGTGCTTTGTTAACAATAAATGTTCATTGTTATTTTTAGTGTTCTTCCCCCTTTGATGGAAATGGGACATAGAAAGCATAAGATGACATAGTGCACCTCAAGAGTTACTCCAAACTGGGGGACAGGAAGGGTAAGAGATATTGGAGCACCAAGAAATCTTACAAAAAATTAAAAACCCCTATTGGGGCTCTTTATATGAAAGTACAGAATGAGATTCAAAGATGACATGGATTTTACTTTCCTAAATAGATTATATTTGAGGGAGAGAAAAATAAAATACTAATATTTGATAATTATCATAATAAGATATCTCCATCTCAAATGTTCAAACGGACCATTTGTGCCTAATCTGTGGTAGCGCCTTCGGAGCTCACATCGGACTGGTCAGCCACAGTAGACACACTCTACCCTCGCCCAACCATCGTGATATCACTGGTCCTCTTCAAGCACGAAGAAGGAGCAACAATGAATAATAATGGTAAGAGCTAGCCATAATCACAGCTAATACACGGCTCTGAGGTTTGCAAAGTGCTTTACATGTTACCTCATTTCATCAAATAGAGGAGATAACAAAATGAAATATGAGCTTACTAGCTGAGGGATTTCTCTAGAAGTGATGGGACAACAGCACCATCACCGCCATGGTGTCATCGGCAGTGGACCCCAGCATCTGTCACAGTGTCCTGCTGGTGCCCAAGAAGAATAAGTGGGGTGGGGCAAATGAAGGTGAGACAGGGGCTGATTTTCTATCAATCACTAAAAGCTTCACGACAACACGGATCTGTCACAAAAATTCAACATAACTGCTTACTTGACACCTGTACACCCCTCTGGAAGGTTTCATACAATGTTGTTACATCATCATAGATAACCGACAACAGCTCATCACTGTCAAGCATTGCAGATCTCCTTGCACCGTCAGTCCCCTGGTAAAAAGACAGAAGAGAAGGTGAATGGGTGAGGGGAAAAGGAGAAAAAGAAAAAAAAATATATATATATATATCCTACCAAAGAAGTTGCCTAGTTCCCTATTCAAAGGAGACGCTTAATAAATATTTATTTCAAGGAAAGAAACTAAAGATTTTCTTTCTTAATTAAAGTAATTGATTAACTTCACTCAGAAGTTAAACAGTTATGAAGATGATGCCAAACTTGGGTTCCTTAGTAAGTGATTCAGAAGAACCACCTGGTACAGTAAACAATCCTAAAGAGAGGGACTTTGCTTACCTCCATGAACTAATCTTAACCTTGCCAGGAAAGGCCAATAAATGACACAAATCAGCAGGGCAGCAGGGTGGGGAAGTGGAAAGTAGGCTGGCTTTAGAGTTAGGAGGATCTGGGTTCATATCACTGTGGGATTCATCCTGGGTGGCTAGTCACCCAATGCCCTTACGACTCAGCATCTTCATATGTAAAATGGGGGGATGATAACGGTACCTACCTAACAAGGTTGCTGTGAGGATTAAATGAGATAATGATAAATGAGATAAGTGCTTTGGAAACCTTAAAGCACTTTGTTGATGTTAGCTCTGGGGATTATCAAGGAGTGAGTCTTCTCCATGACAAGACCAAAAATTTCCAAACATTGTAGAGATAACATACTAGTCTCTCTACCTATACCTTTTACAGAATCAGCCCTTCTTTAATGCTAAAAGGGAATTATATAGTCAACATTTAAAATTAGCAACTGATTTAAGTTCCTTCTAAATTGTGTAGGGCTTTTGAGGGGGACTGGAGAAGAACTTAAAATATCCTAAATTAGGAGAATAAAACATTCACAAATTACTGGCAATAACAATACAGAGACACTAAATGGCCTAGGAAGAGTTACATGTTATGTGAAAATGTGACAACCCCTCCTTACTCATATACATACTACCTTGCAGGAAAAAATCCTTGACTCCTAATGTTAACAAAAGGTATGCGTGTGTGTGTGTGTGTGTGTATCTGTCTGTCCATCTGTCTATTTATATCCTCTAACAACAAATGCTGGGTCAAGAACACATAACTTGCATCTATCACACTGCTTGATCTATACCTTCAACTCTTATAGAATGAGACACAAGGTTCGACTTAAATTGGGGTGTAGGAGAGGGCTATAAATCCATCCTAGGATTGGTGGAGTGGGAAAAAAAACCCAATCGAATCTGGAGTCAAAAGAATTGGGTTCAAATCCTAGTCTTTTTGTTTGCAACCTGTACAACCTTGGGAAGGTCACTTAATCCCTCTAGGCTTCAGTTTTCTCATCTTTAGAAAGTCATACGACCTGAATTCAAATTCGACCTCAGACATATACTACCTGTGTGACCATGGTCAAGTCACTTATCCTCTGTTTCAATTTCCTCATCTATAAAATGAGGACAATGACAGCATCTACCTCATAGGAGTGTTGTGAGGCTCAAACTTGATAATATTTGCTAAGTGCTTAGTACTATGGTTCACTCTGTCCCTTTCCTCATTTGTAAAGGGAGCAAGTAGCCTGGATAACCTCTAGGGTCCCTTTTATCTTGAACACTTTAAGAATATACAGAGAGGATGTCAGTGTTTACAGGGAGAATACAGTAAATTTAAAGTATTCCGACTTCAAAGCTTTTCTTAGTTTTATTTCAACAGGGTGCATGTGATTTAGTTTTCAAGTATTTAAAGACCATGTGGACATCCCTTTAAAACTTCCTTCTCCCTTGAGGATAAAGACTATTACATATGTTTAAAGAGGATAGTCTTTATGGCACTGGCTCTAAGAGACAGAAAAAATAACCTTTTTTCATCTCAGCAGTAATCTGGCTTTCCTCTCTTCCTCCCTCCTCAAATTTTTTTTTCTTTTAAATCAAGTTTTCAAATAGAGGAAAGTCATGCTGGCATTGCAGATTTTAGTTGACAATATAGATTATATAGAGAGAAAGACAGTCTGTAACAATGGGAAGTTTTGAAATTCGGAGCTTGGTTCAAATTATGTCTCTTTCACTTCTACCTCTGTGAGGGGGATGGGATCAGATGGGATCAAGGATCAGGATCCCTTTCTGCCTTAAATCTATGAACCTATGAATAAAGTTCAGTTTTTGTTCTCAATTCTACTGCTTTTAAGAAGTCTATGATGGGGGTGGGTGGGTAATAAATACTTGCTGATTGAAAACAAATTAATTTTCAAAAACCTATGGGGCATCTTTCTCTACCTTCTTTATTCATTAAGGCCAGTTATACATAGAATCATAGTATTTAGATCCAGAAAAGAGGACCATTTAATCCAGTCCCCTTTGCCTTATAATGAAGGACGTGGAGTCACCACATCACAGCTGAGGCTTTCTCTTGACTTCTGTGAAGGGCTCTGGGACTTCTCTCTACTCAGGCTTATCTTCTGCTCATCTGTGTCTGGAAATGGATCGGTTCGGTTCTCAAGAATCCTAGAGAGGAGCAGATCTAGGGTCTAGAACTGGGGTTTTCAGTCTAAGAACTTTTAAAAGTAAATTTTTATAACTCTTTCAATGTAATTGGCTTCTTCTATAATCATACATATTTTATTTTATGCATTTAAAAAATCATTCTGAAGAGTTCGTGAACTTTACCAGATGTCCAAGGGGCCCAAGAAACAAGAAAGAATAAGGACCTGTGAACCAGAGGATACTGCAGAGGCTTCTATGGGGGAAGAGCTTCCTGTACAATTCCAAAATGAATCATGCATGCAAGAGACCGAAAGGTATATTCTGTTAATGACCAGGCCAGGGGTCATTTTTCATGGGGGAGTCATTTATCGTTACACAACCAAACAATATGCAAGAGTTTCCAGACAAAGAAGCAAATTCTCTTCCTGCCAAGAAATCCTGATCTTCAAGGGAACAGGTGAAACTGGGTGAAAGGGTTCTTTGAGCGTCATTTTGCTGTGAGGTGATCTTGACCATGCCAAAGACAGAACAGAAAAAGCCAGCAGCAACACACTTTGTACTTGGAAAATTTTGCTCCCTTGTGAGAGGTGAGGATAAGCTCTCATTCCCAATAAAATTCAGTTGTCACCTCTCTCTCCTTGAATTCAAATTCTGTGACTTAGGATATGGCCTGAACCTTATATGTTGGTAAAAAGGTTCAAGTATGGAAACCTTCTGTAAGCCCTGAAGGTCACAGAATTTTCTATGTGGCACAGACTAGAATGACTAGTCTGCACAACCAAAACTACTTACAAAGTGAAGACAGGTCTCAGGAGTGACCAATCAGGTGCATTTGGCTAATTTTATTTTATAGCATTATTTTCATGCCCACCCCCTTCAAAACTGACAAAATGACTTCAGTAGAAAAGTACAATCAGGAAAAGTTCCCTGCTCTGTTCCTAGGACTCCTCTCCCATGACACATTCAACCAATTCCATTGGTCCTTATGGGGTACCACACACACAAATAAATCACATCATCATATAGCTAACCAAGAACTTTCTTTGCTGGTCATAAAGGCATCTCAGAATAGATTTCCTTGATGAAAGCTAACATTTCATAACATGTATTAAGGTTTGAAAAATGCTTTACATAAGTTGACTCATTTGATACCTTGGGTCGAACCTGCTGTTATGCCTATTTTACAGATGAGGAAACTGAGGCCAACAGAGGATAAGTGACTTGGCCAGGGCCACACTTGAGACTCAACTCCTGACTCCAAATCCAGTGCTGTATCCACTATGGTAGCTAGCTGCCTCTAATTTTCTTTCACCCAACTGAAATGTCAATACCACATGGTACAATGATTTGGCATTAAGAGAATTTTGATTCAAATTCTGGCACTTGGAACCTGCAGAAGTAACTTTGGGCAAATTACTTCATCTCTCTGGACTATAAAATGAGGAGGTTAGACTAGATGACCTCTGAGGTTCCTTCTAGCTCCAGACCTGTGGTCTCATGATCTCTCTCCTCCTATAGAATTCCCATTTCCAAAAAAACTGCAGCAACACTCCTCCAGCACAGCAAGCCAGGGTCCTAGGGGTGAGTGGCATAACCCCTTATCTCTGCTCTTTATTCAGTATATCCTAAAGGTTGCCAAAACCCACTTTAGAATTCAGAACCACACCATTCTGGAGTGGGAAGGGGCCTTGACATGATGAGTTCCAGACCTAGGAGATTCAACCTATGACTAACGACAGCCCATTTCATGCACCTCCTACGTTCATCTCTCTCATACCCGGGGCATTGTCATTTCTCACTGAAATGTTTCCTGAGTGATGACAGTAACAATACTTATAAAATACAGATGCTCAGTGGATGTGGCAGGTAAAGGGGACCCCAGAAGCATTTATTGGGATCATAAAATCATAGATTGGGAACTAAAAAGAGTCCTTGAAGACCTTCTGGTGCAACATTCTCATGAACTGATCAGGAACTGAGGCCAACAGTTTAGAATTTGCTGAAGGTCACCCAGTTATTAAATCTTACCATGAAACAAACATAAGACATAATGAATTAAGCTCAGAGAGCAACCATAATTCTGAAATATGACTTACAGCCTTTCTTTTCGTGTTTTTGGACCAGTCCTGTGATCATATCACAGCCTAATACACGGCATCACTCCAAATCAATCATTTTCTTACCACGGAAGTCGGAAGAAATGAAAAGGACAGAAAGAGGGGAAGGACATAACAGTTACATTTAGTACCATATGCATTCCTCAAGCCAACTTATATTTGTAACTTAACTCTAAGTAAGATCCCCAAAAAGTCAGAGAGCCACAGTACTAAAATCACTAAGGCTACACTTAACTTCAAGTCACTTATGATTCCATTACTTTGCCAATAGGGAGGAGAAAGAAAGGCGAGTTGTTAACAAAGTTGATGTGTTGACTTGCTTTTGCTTGTTTCAAGGCAGCATTCAATGAAGGGGAAGGGGGAAGGAATTTGGAAACTAACATTGATTATTTTTTTTAAAGAGGAAAGAGTATCAGTACAACAAAACAACAAAAAAGGGAAAAATCCTCATCAGATGACATGTCTGCCAAGTCTTTTCAGGTTGCTAGGATTTGCCATAGCTCACATTTTGCTGGCATAGCCCAAGAATCAAGTAATACCTCTACATTATAGGTATCTGAAGAAAAAAAACCCCAAACTCATAGTCAGGACTCCAGTGGAAAAATCCCTTAAATATTAAATGTCTTAGAAGACTGGGTTTCTACCTTTACTGATCTTGACTCAATCTTTGGTTTCCCAACTCTCTCTGCCTTGAGGGTCTTTGAAGATCTATTTGTTTTCCACCTGTTGTCCCAAAGAATGACCCAATTTATATGTCCAAGCTCTTGCTTTGAAAGGTAACAGATGAAGCATTTATTTTTTTTTTCATTTTTTTAAAGCAATCGGGATTAAGTAACTTGCTCAAGGTTACACGACCAGTTATTTCTGGGTGTGGTGCTGAGTATCTGAGCCCAGATTTGATCCCCAGGTCATCCTGACGCTGGAGCCGGTGCTCTTACTCGCTGAGCCACCTGGCCGCCTCTAAGCAACTGGGGTTAAGTAACTTGCTCAAGGTTACATGGCCAGGTGTTTCAGGGTGGGTACTAAGTGTCTGAGCCCGGGATTTGATCTCCTGGTCATCCTGACACTGGAACTGGTGCTTGTACTCACTGTGCTACCTGGCCGCCCCAGATGAAGCATTTCTAATGATACATCTGTTCTTTCTCCTCCCTACAGACTACTCTATCAGGGTAAGGCAATGTAACCCCTCTACCCCCAATCACCCCCACCCATTCATGGAGCTTTGGCACAACAAAACCCAGAGACCCATGCATATGCCCGACCAAGGATCTTAACTCATTCCAAGCATACTTGCTCCTGATAATAGGACAGGAACTGTAAATTTTCCTCCCCTCGCTACAACATTGGTCTAAGGTTGAGATCTGCTTTGGGGGCAGAAGGTGTTAAATCAACCGTTTTTTTACCCTTTGCACATCAGCTTAGACTGTCTTCTAAAGTCAGTTTAGAGAGGGTGACTCAGTGCTAGCACAGCAGAGTGGAAAGGACACTGGCATTGGTGTTGAAGACCTAGGTCTAAACCCTATCCTAGACTTTACTTCCCATGCAATCTTAGGCATCTCTTTAAGCTTTAACACCTTCGGTTTCCCAATCTATAAAATTGGAGGGTTGGCTTAGATGACCCTTCCAGCTCTTAATCTACAATTCTATGATGCATTTGGTATTTGTGTACAGGTATACTTGATGCAGCATGGGTTTCTGAAAAGTTGCATCAACTGAATTTGTCTAAAATCAGTCCTAACCTTTACTTCTCCCCTAAATTTATACTGTGAATTCAGAAATACTTATTTTTCTACTCTGGCTTTTGAAGTAGAACCCCATGGTGAATCCTTTTGTAATCCAAACAAACAGCTCTTAATTTCTTGTTTTTACAGATTCCTAGGCCCTAAAGTCAGCTTTGGGGTTAGTCCTAGATTTCGAGGGCAGGAAATATTTCTCTTCCTACTGATGTCAAATCTGTCATTTACTCTATGGTTATGCATTATGCATCTTCACAGACAGGTTTCACAATATGCTATTTAAAAAGGCATTCCAGAAGGTTTCCACTGAGTTTCAGTTTAAATAGTTAAGAAGTCAACTCGGTAAGATTTTGAGAAATCCTGTCATTAATATTTAAAAGTTCTCCTAAATGGATTAAAGTACTTAACTTTACATTTATGATATTTATATACACATGTATTTTAAACAAGTTGATCCCTTGCCAGACTTTTCCTTAAAGTAAAAAATAGTTCCCACTGTTGAAATCTAGGCTCCCTTGTTCCTTCAGATGGGTTAATTTCTCTTTCATAAAAGATTCTCGGAAATGTGTTCATTTAATTTAACATCTGTTAAGTCCTCAACATTTATTAAGTACCTAACATTTATTAAGTACACTCAGTGAATCACTAGGGAGAGGGAGGCCTAGCACACTCTTCTTCCATGATCTCTCCTTCCTTTTCATTCTCATCTCACCGTAAGACCAGGCTCTGGTTCCCTGGTATCTGAACTATTCTCGGCCGGGGTTTTTGTTGTCACCATCAGGAAGGCAGATCAAATGATCCACTGGGGGGCTGAGAAGATAAAACTATTGCCAACGAGTTGCCATAGTATAAGTGAGAATAGCCCTAGCCCTTCAGACACAAGATCCAGGTTCTCACCTTCCTAACCTGTGCGAACTTGTGCAAGTCTCTCCATTTGGAGAAACTAGACTCAAGCAGCAATTCTTAGACTGAGGTCAATGGGTAAAATTTTCAGGGAGGGGCCTAGGAACTTGGATAGGAAAAGAATTTCATCTTTATTTTCACCAACCCTTGGCTTCCTTGGTAATTCGGTGTATTTCATTTTATACATCTAAAAACACAATTCTAAGAAATGGTCCATAGGTCTCACTCATCTGGCAAAGGAGTCCTTAACACAAGAAATGTTAAGAACCCCTGTACTAGAAAATCTTCAAAGTCCCTTTTATTTAACTTCAGATCCTATTATCTGAACCTCAGCCAGGGCAGGGTACTGGCCTCTTTCCTATATCAAGGTTGCCTACAGCTAGACTATATAAAGCAGAGTAGAAACACTGGGCCAGAAATAGGAGTGAAGCTGGACCTCCTGTTGTCCTACTGCATTACTGAGAGTGTAAGCAAAAGAGCCAGGAGGAAAGAACAGTGTCATTCCAAAGGGCTGCTAAGTTACCTAGGTGGCTTTCCCTGGGGGTCCATGCTAGGAAGTCTCTTGCAGGATGCTGGAGATGTTTGTGAACAATAACAAGATTGTGGTCAGTAATTACCTCCAGAGCCCTTCCTTAGTGTCTCTGGAGTACCTGGGCCAGAGGTTCCAGGGCATTCAAAACTTTGCTGGTCTTCTGATCTATTTATACTCCCATCAGTACAATGGCACAACTCTAGGAAGAGTCTTGCTTGCCCCATCAGCCACTGACCCCAATAGAGAGGATGAATAATTAAAGGTTGGCTGGTGCTTTTCCTGGAGTCTGTCTGGCACAAAGTGACAGTGAATTGGACTTGGGAGGGAGGAAGACCCAGGCATTGAATCCCTCTTTGGCTTACTAGCTGTGTGACTTAGCAAGACCCTTTTTGGATCTCAGTTTTTCCATCTGCAAAAGAAGGAGGTTGGGCTCAATGGCCTCTTACGTCCTTCCGTCTCTTCTTGCCCTACGTCTATGACTTATGAAAGAGGAGGTACAGTATCTATACCTGAGGAGATGTAGGTATCAGGGTTTACAAAACATTTCTAAGCAGTCTTTCAATGTCACCAGTTTGTCTCCTCTACCACCACCTGCCCTACATTAATCAACACTCTTTCCCTTCTCTATGCACGGTCCCCCTGACCTTGAAGTTCTTCAAACTGCTTCTCTCTGTCACATAGGCCCATTCTAAACCATCCTTGTCTATCTGTACACCATTCAATATCCCACTGACCACAAGAGTAGTTGTGGAGAGCTGTGTGTTTTGTGCACCAATCACACAAATTCAAAGCTTGGGGAAGGTGCTCTTCATAAACCTGCACCACACTCTACGTATGCTCACATTTTGGAAGCATAGGATCTGGACAGTGAAACAAGCCACTCTCTGTGTTTGGCCTTCCACCAAGTTCCTTGGGTTTCCTTCTCTGCAGGGGGGTCTCCCCCCATGGAAGTCACACAACTCTGCTGTGCAAGATGAGCTGTGCACATGAACTGGTTTTGCACCTTAGACAACACGGGCTTATAACAGAAACAAGGTCAAGCCACAAGTTTGAACAAAGGGTGCTTGGTCAAGATCAGCTGGCCTGCTCTCAGGTTATTAGCATCATGCCATTAAACCTGAGCCTCCTGAACTGGGAGTCTCATAGGGAGAACAACTTTACTTAACCTGATCACTACCCCATATCAACTTTCCACAAAGTTTTGAACCTCTGGACAAGTTTTCTACCTGGCAATCTCTTTGCCTAGGATATTTAAAAGTCATGGATTTTCAACCAAGTCCTTACAACTCCAGTAGCTGTTTCAATAATTTCCTTCCTCTCTACCTCAAATATTTATCTTGCAAAAATGTCACCTTGATGCCTTACCTACAGCCTCCCCACTACCTAAGCCACTCAGCCATCTCTACTAAGAATCCATTGTTAGGCCACCTACACACACACTCACATATAAGCAGGCATACCTTGGAAATATTGTAGATTTGGTTCCAGATCACACAATAGAGTGAATCACACAAATCTTCTGGTTTTCTAGTGCATATAAAAGTTATATTTACACTACAATGTAGTCTATTAAGTGTTCAATAAATAGTACTATGTCTAAAAACAATGTACATGTGTTAATTAAAAACACTTTATTGATTAAAAAAAGGTAAGACTTAGGATGAAAAATGCCATCCATCCCCACAGAAACAACGGATGGTGTCTGAATACAGACTGAAGCAACTTTTTTTTTTACTTTATTTTTCTTGAATTTTTTTGTTTATGTTTTCTTTCACAACATGACTATTATGGATATGTTTTCGTAATAGCAAGCAGATGAATACTTAATGCCTCGTTTTAGTTATTCAAGTATTTAGCACCTTGTTTCAGTTCTTCAATTGCCTTTGAGCCCTGCCTGTGATTTGAAAGTGGGAGGAACTTGCTGACTCAACAGGAAGGGTGGAACAAGAAGGGGAACCACCATACCTGGAACAGAGCAGAACTGAGAAGGGAACGCTTGTTGTGGCCGGCACTCCGGCTGTTCTGTCTGTACTGATTTCTGTGTGTGTTACTGTGTCAGACAGAAGCATTCTGTCTGTTGTATGTGTTACTGTGTCAGACAGAAGGACTCTATCTGTTGACTTGTGTTGATTTCACAGTCAGAAAGTGAACTGAGATGATAGTGCCGGCGATATGTGTGAATGTTATTGTAATTCTGCTAAGCTTGATGATCTGTTAAGTTTTCTCTTCCCAGGAACAGAGACTTTGAAGGGTTTGAGGTGGACCGGTCACCATGAGCTTCAATATGGAACGTGAGCTGGATGAGGAGCTGAGAGCTGCCTACCAGTGAATCCAGGTGATGGGTGAATTCAGGCAAGAGCTGGGAGCTTGGAAGAGGAACCATGGAATTTGGGAGCCAGCCTCCAGCCAAGATTAAAGGACCTTTCCTTGGGTACTTAGTGTTGACTGATAAGATCATGATTTACTGTGACCTAGGGGTGGGAGAATTTTGTACTTTGTACCCCTTGAGGATGATTGAGTTAAGAATGATTGGAAGCTAGTCTCCAATCAAGAAGAAAGAAGACTTTCTGACTGACAAGATTAAGACAATGTGACCTAGGAGTGGGAGACCTTTGTACTTTGTATCCTGAATGATATCTTTTGTTTAAAACTATGTGGCCACTTTAGTAGGCAGTTGTGAATGTTGAACTTTGGTTTATGTGAATGTTTTGCTTTAGTTTATTGCTGAATATAGAGTTCACTATACTATGTGATCAGAAACTCAAAGCTATTCACAGCAGCAGTCCTCTGGAGAGCTGCTCGTGCTTGGCTTTACAATTTTGCATGACTACACATATGTAACTTATATCAAATTGCTTGCCTTCTCAATGAGGGGGGATGAGGAAGGAGGAAGGGAGAGAATTTGGAACTCAAAAAGTTCTAAAAACAAATGTTAAAAATTGTTTTTAAACATAACTGGTAAAAAATTAAATACTAAATAAAAACCCAAAAAAGCTAACCATCATCTAAGCCTTCAGTAAGGTAAAATCTTTTTGCTGGTGGAGGGTCTTGCCCCCATGTTGATGGCTGCTGACCGATAAGGGTGGTGGGTGCTGAAGGCTGAGTTGGCTGGGGCAGTTTCTTAAAATAAGACAACAATTAAATTTGTGGCTCAGCTGACTCTTCCTTTCACTTGAATTGTTAGGGGCCATTGCAGGGTTTTTCATAGGCCTAATTTCAATATTGTTGTCTGGGGGGAGAGAGAGAAAGACAAGGGAACCAATGGCTGGCAGAACAGTCCAGAACACATACAACATTTATCAATTAAGTTCATGTCTATTACAGGTATGATTTGTGGTCTCCCAAAACAATGACAATATTAACATCAAAAATCACTGATCATAAATCACCAGAGACAGATGTAATCATCATGAAAAAGTTCAAAATATTGCGAGAATTACCAAAATGTGACACAGAGACATGATGTGAGCACATGATGTTGGAAAAATGGTATCAATGGACCTGCTTGAAGCAGGGTTGCCACAGACCTTCATTTTGAGGGAAAAAGAAAGAAGGAAGGAAGGAGAGAGAGAGAGAGAAAGAAAGGAAAGAAAGAAAGAAGGAAAGAAAGGAAGGAAGGAAGGAAGGAAGGAAGGAAGGAAGGAAGGAAGGAAGGAA
>NW_027185655.1:54255281-54347536 GCF_028583685.1 Petaurus breviceps papuanus | reverse complement strand
GAAGGAAGGAAGGAAGGAAGGAAGGAAGGAAGGAAGGAAGGAAGGAATCACAATAAAGCAAAGCACAATAAAACCAGGTATGTTCATATATGCCTGTGTGTATATTCAGAGGCATCTGTGTACCTCAGTGTACACATACCTATACATAAATGTGCATGTATGCATTCATGTAACATATACACATGTGCACATATTAATTACTTAGATGTACAATAGTTCTCTATATTTATATCTTGTATGTATCTAGACACTGACATGTTGTCTCTCTCATTAGGTGGTGAACTTCTGGAAAGCAGGGATTGTTTTTGCCTCTCTCTGTATGCCCAGTGTTTATTAGCACAGAGCCTGGCACATAGTAGGCTCCTTATAAATGCTTCCCAGTTGATTCTTACCAACGAAACCTGCTGGAAAGGGAGTGGGCTCCACCTTGTTTGATGGTCTGAAGCATCTTTCCCTTAAGTTCCATCAGTCTCAGTCTGGATACAGGGCAATAAACCATAGCACGTGTGACTTCTCCATTGCCTGCATTTACCCCCATCTTACTGTATGACTGTCCCAGTGACCAGGGAGACTCTTCAATGCCAGGATTCCTCCACCTGTGATTAGGTCACCCATAGCTGTGGCTGCATGTTCTCACTGGAGGCCCATCACCAGCCTCAGCCTCTACCTATGTGGGTGGATGCCTTGGTTCCTGGGTCATTCAGTGCCTGTGCTAATGACACCTGCATCCTTCCTGTCCTTTCTGCCCACCAGGGTCTGATCTTGATCTTTCAATTTCAGACCTATCTTCAGACTCATCCCTAGTTCCTTTCTCTGGTGTTCGCTTGACCCTGCAGATCTTTGTCCACCCCCATTCCCAGGCTTCCTTGGTCTGTGCTCATCCAGATACCCTTCAAATTTCAATTCCAACATGTTGGCCAGTCCTCTAACTGCAGCATCCTGATGTGATCCTTTGGACCACTGGACTGGGTTCAGTAATTTTTTTAACCATCTACTTACTGATTGTGCCTTAACAGACCATCAAACTGAGAAAACAGATATGAAAGCTCCAATTTGTTTTTATGGTTTAAGAATCATTCAACTAATTCTAATAATAATGATAATTATATAAATTCTAATTGAACTAAAACTAAGAAGATGAGGAAATAAGTGTGATAGGATTAAACCACTGCTTAGCTGAGGTCTAAGTTTTGGCCCCTTAATTTGAACTTGCCCGATATCTTTACTGCTTGCTGAGGAAGCAACAGGAACAGGGAGCCTTGGCATGTGCAAGGCAAAAGCTCTGACTTACAAATGCCCAAGTACTTTTGGGGAATGTTCCCCCCCAGACTCCACCCCCAAATATCTGTCAAATGGCCAGCGGCTTGCAATAAAGTGACCAAGCAAAATGAGGAAGTTAATGTAACTGCTACCAGACAGACACAAAAACAAGCAAAATGTGTGGAACCCAGTTACGCTGTTCCCATTTGCTTGCAAAGAGATACAAATAAGCATCATTCTGGGTCACAAACTTGGCTCCTGCACAGCCAGAGCCTCAGAGACACTGGATTAATTCTTGATGAAATCGACCAAACTGCTCCAAGTTTTTAATTTCTGCCCTGCCCCCATCAGCTTCTCACATATCTACCCCAAGCCTACACAAATAGGTAAAGGAGAGCTCTGGTCATTTTTAAGTGCTCTTCCGTTCAACTTGGGCCAAAAACCTAAACCCAGCGTTATCTGCGTTGCCAGCCCCTGGAGCTGCACCTGGTCAGTGCCTAATGGATGCTTTCTGACTGGTTCAGGTAGTAAGACAAAGGCAGAGATTTTAAACTTTTATTTCAACACAGGCCTCCGTAGCAGTCTGGTGAAGTCCTTTGTACCCCTTCTCAGTCTTGTTTTCAAATGCACAAAATCCAATACATAAGATTGCAAAGAACTTTGATTATAAAAGGATACAACAAATAAAAATTATTTTTAAATGCACACTGACAGGCCCTAGGTTAAGAACCCTGGTTCTAAAGTGAATGCAATTCTAGCAATTTCTAGTGGAGGCATTTGCTAGCCACACCATTTACTAGATCTGCAACAAAAAAGTCCTTTCATACTCACAGACATTTGCAAATGATTTAGGGAGATTAAAGATGTTCTCTATTCCCTCTAACCCCCCAAAACTGAAGTTACTATTCTTCCCCTTCTTTGTATGGGTCAGGATAAGTTACTCTTAACAGATTTTAAAAGTTTCACTTTAACAATCAAGAGGTTTTTTTTTTTTCTATTTTTTTGTATTCTAGTATGTTATGGAAATGCTTGTTTTATTTCTTAAGTTGAGAATAAAATAAATAAATAAAAAAGGGTTGAGTTCCATAGGGCTATCATTCTCAGACCAGGATTTTATCTGGTTTGTTCACTGGTTTTTTGCTTAGCTTAAGGGACACCTGGGTTTGAAAATTCACAGCTTTTCCCCTCCAGGATGGCTCTATCCTTCTATTATTTGTACAAGGGGTCTTGTAATCCTAGCAATTCTTGGCCAATCTTGACAGTTTCATCCCTTGTGTTTGAAATCAGTCTCAATAAAACACTCCAAGTTATAAGTATTGTTAAATCTTGATGTGGAGGTGGAAGAGAAGACAGGTGGGATGCAGTATGCAGAGCTGAAGCCCAACCACTCTGTACTTGATACAAAAATCAGAGCTGATTTCCACCATCCTTCCCTTCCAACGTTTGGGTGGCTTTGAAAGCAGGAAGACAACATGTATAACAGACAGAGATCTGGCTGCAGAATGTGAAACATCTTAAAACACATTACTGACTATAGAGCCCTGGGAAAGGGACCCTGGGGGCAGGGGAGCTAGAAAAGGATAAAACCAAGTTGCCAGTTTTGATGAAAGGGCAGTTTCCATGGCAAGGAGAGAGGACCAGTATTTCTGAGCATCCACAACATGATAAAAATCTTGCTTAAGACAGATGGGCCCACAACATAACATGATCTAGAACCCAGGTAGGAGAGATGCTCCCCTGGCAGGCTCTGTTTTTGACCGAGAATCCTACTGAAGGGGGGCAGAGGGCTCCTAAGTGACAGGCAAAGCTGAGAGAGGCACTTGTGCAGCAGCATGGGTTTTGGAAAAGGGCCTGGGTTCAAGTACTGGTTTTGCCTTTATTAGGTTGCACAGTAGATAGAGCAGGGGGTCTGAAGACAAGAAGAGCTGAGTTCAAATCTAGCCTCAGACACTTACTAAGTATGTGACCCTGGGCAAGTCACTTAACTTCCCTCAGGCTCAGTTTCCTAGATAGAATGTGAATGATAGCAGCATCCACCTGCCAGGGCTACTGTGAGGCTCAGATAAGGACATCTTTCCAAAGTGCCTATCATATAGGAGGGGCTGTACAAACGCCTACCCCTTCCCCTTTCCTGAGAAATGCTTATTTCTTTTGTGATGGTCAAGTCCCTTAACCCTTCTGCTCGGCTGTGTCCTCTGTAAGTGATCGACCACATAAAGGATCAAGGTCCTGCCACCTTGAAATCTATGACCCTAGGAAGGCTTCCCAAGTCCTGAAAGCTGGACCTAGGACAGGCCCACAGAATTAAAGAGATATAGAGATAGAGATACAGAAACATGGAGATAGATATTTTGAGAGATATGGAGATAGAGACAGATATGAATAGAGATATACAGAAATAAAGATATAAAGAGACAGAGACATATATGAATAGAGATATAGAAACAGACAGATATGAATAGATCGAGATAAAGAGAGATATTAATAGAGATAGATATAGATATATAGAGATAGAGATGAATATATATATATAGTTAGATATCTAGAGATATACATAGAGAGCTAGAGAAACATAAAGAAATATATACAGAGATAGACACAAGTAGAGATAGATAGATGGCTACAGATAGGTAGAAATAGAGATAAATAGATAGAAATATAGTGACAGAGATAGATGACAGATCTAGATATTTGCCTGTGTTTTGGCCCCTGCTCCCAGGGATGGCAGCTCATACTTCAGCCTTCACTAAATGAGGAGCCCGAGATGGGGGCACAAGCCCCCGTGGCAGGTGACAGCAGCCTCACCCTAACCCAGGACTCACCTTCACTTCCACCGACTGCATGGAGAGGTCACACGGTGGTTTCAGAGCCTTGGGTCTCGTAGCATACCAGAAAGTCGTGAGTGCAGCAAAAGCGCCAAAGCCCATCAGTGTGTTTGTTGGGAGAGTGCGCACATATTGTCGGAAGTCCCCAAACTCTGGCATTCGAAAGTATCGAAATAATTCATGTGCCTGCATTGTCCCGTTGTGGTTGTCCCTTAGGCCAGATTCTGCGGGGAAAGAAGGAACAAATTCAGTATTTCACAATGCTACTCAATCGGTGAGCCCCAATTTCCATTTATAAGGTTGAACTGCCAGACCATCTAAAGGCCCTTTCCATCTATAAAAGTCACAGACCAAAATCCAATCAATGTCAGGCCCACCAGTCATTATGATTGCTTCAAATCCCATTTTCCTACTAGAAATTAACAGAAATATGTTCTTAAATCTTAAGACAAATGAGAAACGATTTTGATCATTTTATTTCCTCTTGAAAATTTCCTTTTAAGAGCATTAAGGAGATTTTGTACTTAGTCGTGAACAGTTTTTTGTTTTTTTTTAAGCAATCGGGGTTAAGTGACTTGATCAAGGTTACAAGGCCAGTTATTTCTGGGTGTGGTGCTGAATGTCTGAGCCCAGGATTCGACCTCCAGGTCGTCCCAACACTGGAGCCGGTGCTCTTACTCGCTGTGCTACCTGGCTTGTGAACAGTTCTTACGCCATGTTCAAACAAGTAGTCTATCTTTGAATCCTGACTCAGATACCTATTAGCTGTGTGGCCTTATATGAGTCACTTGATTTCCTTCAGCTTCTATTTCCTCATCTGCAAAATGTGGATGTTAATAAATAATACTGCCTACTTCACTGCACTGTGGTGAAGAAAAGTGAGATAATGTATGGTAAGCATTCTGCAAACCTTAAAGCATTGTTAGTTACTATTATTATTCTTACTGATCGATACACCCAACATGAGATAGTCCAACTCGATGGTCAGTATAGCTGCAGAGAAACCTCAAGTCACCAGTTTACCTCTATTCTTCTTCATCACATCCTTATAAAGTTTCCCAAATGGCAAAATAAATTGATCTGAATTTCACACACTCTCATGTGAGCACAGGCGCTCATCTCTTCTATTTCCTTTCTTTTTTTTTTGCTTTTTGAGGAGGGAAGGCAGGGCAATTGGGGTTAAGTGACTTGCCCAAGGTCACAGAGCTAGTAAGTATTAAATGTCTGAGGCCACATTTGAACTCAGGTCCTCCTGACTCCAGGGCTGGTGCTCTATTCACTGCACCACCTAGCCACCCCATTCTATTTCTTTTCTATTCAAAATGTTTAGGCAGGCATCCCTTCAATGAATGGGCACATAATAGTGAAAATTTAAAAAACACAGCAGTCCAACCAGACTATTCAACATTCCCGGTTCTCATTCCAGTCTTAACTATTTCTATGCTTAAATTGAAACTCTGCTCCACCCACCAAACTCTGCTGCTACATCTGCCATGAAGTGTTCTTTGGTTCTACCAACTGGAAAGCTTTCAAAATTTCCTCATAGCACTTCATTTGTACCTTTCATTGACTCTTAATTAGAAGGCAGAATATGATGCTTGTTTCTACATCTTCTCTTCCTGAAGGTCTGATGGGATCGCCCCTCCCTCCTACCAAAAACAAGTGCCTCCCTATTGCTTCTCAAAAAGGAAAAAAAAAAAGACTCCTCTGTTTGACATCTTAGCCTCTTAAAACCCGGCCCCTTCCTACTCTTGCAGCCTTCTGGCACTCTGCTCCCCTCCTTGAATTCAGGAATTCCTCCACACTGGCCTACTCCTTATTCCACACATACTCTGGTTCTCACCTCCATCTGCCTTTGCACAGCTGGCCCCCAGGCTTGGAATGCATTCCCTCCTCACTGCCTGTCACCTCTCCAAGACTTAGTTCAATTATTGCCTTTTCAGGAAGCTTTTCCTCATCCCCTGGCTGCCAGGGTCCCCTCGCCCCAAATTATCATGTAAATATTTAGACTGTGCATGATTAGACTGGGAGCTCCCTGAGAGCATTTACTGTTTCAAGCTGGTTTTGTATCTTTAGTGCTTAGCACCTGGCACACAGGAAGCATGGAAATACTTGTTGATTAATTATTTTATTTTTGTAACCCCATTACCTAGCACTGGGCCTAGTAAGGGGAGAAAGTAAGTTCTTCACAAATGGTTAGATGGAGTTGAAATGAATAAAGAGACCATAATATATGTTTGGTAAATTGTCAAAACTTGGCTTCATTTTTATGCTTTGTCTGATCTTAGATGGCATCTAGCAAGCGCCAACGGAACTGCTGGGGCCTACTACTTTTCATCAAAAAGTTAAGCATTTATTATGCCACTGCAGAATACAAAAGTATGCAACATTGTATTAATCTGATTGGAATGTCAAGATACAGGTAGCAGATTAGCAAACAAGCCAATGTGCAATAAAATACCAAGCTGTAAGATACAATTAGAGAATGCTAAAGCATATAACAAGGTGCTAATTGTATAGTGCTGACAATCAACACATTTGTAATTTAGAGAATTCCTGATGGGGCTACATCCCAAAGTTTCAGTCTACTGTGGCAGCAGAAAGAGGCAGAATTAATTAGCACATAACTAGTGTGTTTGTTAGTTTTGCTGACCTGCTTCCTCTCCTATCCCATTTCTTTATTATTTTTTGTTGCAACGGATGGAAAAGGGATATATTTGAAAATGAAGAGGATATTAAAAGCCATCAACAAAAATTAAAATAAGCAAATAGTTTGCAACTCCAAAGTTCTTCCCCAGCTCTGGCTGTTTTCCATTGACTGATGGAAAGCAGAACACTTTAGAGTGTGGATGTTTTAACAGTAGGTATTCTTTAACATTCAAGTTACAAGATAACTTTCTAAACTCGGGGGGGAAAAAGTTATTGGCCCGACCCTGTTTAAATCTAAGTTTACAAAGTCATTTTGCCCCCCAAATGGCATTTGGTTGCTGGAAGCAAATCTGAAACCTAGAGATATCGGAGTATAGTGTTTTTAGGAAGACTCATTCCTGGTTAACATAAAGCTAATATAATCAAACAGTATCTAGGATCTTTTAACCCCTTTTTTTGTTACAACAAACATTCTTTACAATTTTTGGTAGGCTTTCCATGACAAACAAGGCAGAGGTAAGCAAATATTTTTTCCTTAAACCTCTTAAGAGACGACCCCACTTGAACAGCCTCCAGAGCAGCTGATGGCCAGGGAGAGAACCCAGTGCATGTAAGAACAGAAGGATGAGTGGAGGTTAGAGTATTGATGTCAGCTCAGCTGGCACTTCCCTGAACCTCCAAGGTCTCTCAGGGCATTAGTCACATGCAGAAACTCTAGCAGTTGCCCACTAGGCTAAAGGTAACTAGCAGGCAAAATCCATGCTTGACTTCTCAGAGGGAGGGGAGACTAAGCCAAAGGCAGAGAAGCAGAAATCACCCCACTGCCCCACCCACAGAGAGTGAGAGATACTGCTAGCAAAGTTTTCCTTTTGCTCAGCCTCCTTTAAAAAAAGACAATGGGAATTTCAAAAGCCAAAAACAATGATGAAAGTAAGCCTTCTTTCTTAGAAGCAATATAAAAATGTATTCTGCCAACTCAGCAGTTTGGGTTTTTTTTTTTTTATACCAAGGAGAAGGAATTTTTGAATTATTTGTAGAGAATCAACATCTACTCTCCATTTATTTCATCGTTTATTACTCTTTACCATATAAGGAGCAAGACATGCAAGATCAATATCAGGCCTGAGGGGAGTTGGTTACAAATCTTACCAATTAGATGAGTGAGTCCCTAACCTCCTCGTCTGTTTCTTTAATTGTAAAATGAGAAGTTTGCACTGGATCTCTCCTAAGGTTTCTTCCAGTTCTAAATCTAGGATCCCTGGAGCACTGCATGGGGGCAATTAGGAGACCCTTCTAGACCTTGTTCTCTCACTAACTGGGATCAAAGAGTTTGAACCTGACCATCTCTAAAAAGGGTTTTCTTCTAGCTCAAACATTCCGTGTTCCTACACCATCTGACCCCTCCCAACTACCCGGGTAACATTCCTCTGAAAGCACTTAAGGCTTGAATAGACTGGCAGATCACTCCCTCCCTACCCCGCAACCAAAAAATAAAAATAAAAACCAATAAACACACACACACACACACCAGTTATAAAAAGTGATTACTAAGACTAAAGACACAGTAATGCTTGCATGAATTTAGGTTATTCAGCCCAATCACAAACCCAGACCAAAGCTGCATAATTATTTCCTACATTCCTCCTGAAATGAACAGTCATGAGCTAAGTTAATCAGACACCACAAATTTCTATTTTAAGCCTTTGGGGTAACAAGCATAACCCAACACTAGAGCACAGCGCATCAAAAAGGTTAACACGTCCTTTATAAAGGACACCAAACACCGCTTTAAAACTTCAAAATATTAGAGGAAATGCGTCCTCATACCTATGCTTCCTACCACCAGCTCCTGGATGTGCATCCCCAGAAGTTTCATGTGCTCACTTCCCAGCTTTAGTCCGTGATAATGGCAATCAGCTCCAGTTACTTGAACTCACGCCTATTCACTGGCAAAGTGAAGGTCACAGACAGATTCCACAGGACAAACATTTATTTAAGGCTAATGGCAATAGTTCCTTCTCTATTTAAGAGTACCATCATATATTCAAAAGAAATGAAAGAACTTTTTATATAGTTCAAGGAAAACAAACAACTAAGACCAACAAATAAGGAAAAGTTCTTGATTTTACCGATTGTAGGAGGCTACTGTCCAGCTGTCTGGGAGTGGCTTAAGTTCAATCCAAAGGGGTTGAACGAGGGCTTCCAGGCTTATAGAACGCTGCTAGACAGACAGACACACACACACACACACACAAACAGGGAGACTTGGACGACCTCTAAGTAAGCAGGAGGTGAACGTGCAGGCCCATCCTCTTAAGGCTTCATTACAAAGATTCCCAAGCTGGGTCAAGGCTATCTCTTAACTGTTTATTATCAGAAACAGAGAGTCTGCTTTTATCAGTCCAATGGCATTTCAATTCAATTCAGGGAAGACTGACTTCTAGACTACTAGCCTCTCAGTTTATAACTCCACTCCAGCACATAAATCATTGGGCGTTTACTAAGAATATAACTCAATCAGCTTAAAGGCTTATCAGGCGTTGTGTTCTGGGGACACTTAGGTGGCTGACAGTTTCTCCTTCCCACACCTACTCCCCTGCCCCAGGCCCACAACTGGGTTCCTTCAGTTTAGTTTTCTTCCTTTGGATTTCTTATTCCTTCCTATCCAAAAATGACAGAATGCAATGATGGGCTGGGGAATTCATCACAAAAATAGAAGAAAGCAGACATAACATGACTCAGTATTAAAGAAATATGCATGGGCAAATGTATTACATTTACTGGACAGATAGTGGGGTTAAAAGGGTCAGATTCAGGAGAACTAGATTCTATCCTGCTTATATTACTTGTAGGCAGTTTCCTAATTTGTAAAAACTGTTACTAAGCATTATTTGTATAGTGCTTTACATTTGTGAAGCCTCTTATTTTAATTATCTCATTTCAGTCACGCCAACCCTGTTAGGCAGGTACTTGTGATGTTACAGATTTCACCAAGAGGAAACTAACATTTGGTAACTGGATGGCATGGTGGACAGAGAATAAGGCCTGGAGTCTGGAAGCCCCAAGTTCAAATTCAGCCTCAGACAGATCAAGCAGCTACATGACCCTGCACAAGTCACTTAATAGTTGTCTGCCTCAGTCTTCTCAACCGGAAAATGGGTATCATAATAGGATTGTGAGGATCAAATGAGATATTAGTAAAGCAATTTAGCACAGTGCCTGGACCACAGCAGATGCTCAATACATGCTGATTCCCTTTCCCTTCCCTTGGCAAGTGGAAGGGAAATGCCATTGCTCAATGAGGTCACACAATGAAAAATGATGCTTTCTTTTCTTTTCTTTTACACATAGCATTTCTTAAATGCCTGCTGTGTGCCAGGCACTGTGCTAAAACCCGGGAAATACAAATATGAGCAAACCAGATCATCCCTGCCCTCAGGGAGCTCACATTCTAAAGGGGAAGACAAGACATAAAAGGAGGTGGGAAAGTCCACAAAGGCAAGAGAGAAGATCCTGGAGAGCCGATTGGCTCAGCCTGGTATCTAGCAAAGTTAATGCTGTGTTCCCCAAAGGTTTCTAGAGGCCTTTCAAACCCTAGAATTCTGCTTCTATGAAGTCACTGCTCCTTCAATGGAACTACCCGCAGTTTAACTCTGTTGTACAATGGGTATTAGTCCCTTTCTCTCCAAGACCAGGAACAAAGGGAACTGACAGTGTACAAAACTTTAGAAGAGGTTACTGGGTTTTCCCTCTGTGAGGAAAAAAAGGGGTGAGGGGAGGATGAGAGAGAGGAAGAGTTCAAAGGTCACAAATTAGTATGGTATAGTAGATAAAGAAGGGTAGCTAGGTGGTGCGGTGGATAGAGTGCCTGGCCTGGAATTTGGAAGACTCCTCCTCCTGAGTTCAAATCTGGCCTCAGATACTGATTAGCTGTGTGATCTTGGGCAAGTCACTTAACCCTGTTTTCCTTAGTTTCCTCATCTGTAAAATGAGCCAGAGAAGGAAATGGCAGACCACTCCAGTATCTTTGCCAAGAAAACTCCAAATGGAGTCACAGAGAGTCAGATACAATTGAAAAAACAACTGAATAATAACAGAAATAGATAGAGAGCAGGTTTCAGAGCCAGGAAGACCTAGGTTCAGGTCCAGCCTCTTACATATACTGGCTCTGCAACCCTCGGTCAATGACTTCCTCTCTTAGACCCCAGGCACCTCTCTCATGGTACAAATTTCAGAGAAAATATTTAACTCTTACCTAGACTGGAAATAAATATAGCATTCCATGGAACAAAGATGGATTTTAGGTCCACTTTAATGGAAATGTATTGGAAATGCTTTACCTCCATTAGGTGTCTAAACATTTTTTAAACTCAATCAAGTCCAACATATTTAGTCCCAACTAAAATCCCACCTTCTACAGGGAGCCTCCTCCAACTCTTCGATTCCCGTGTCTTCCCTTCGTTCATTGTTTCCTATCTGTCCTGTACACAGCTTGCTTGCTCTGTATGTGTCTGTTTGCATGGTTGGCTGATTCAGTTAGACTGTAAGCTCCCTGAGGGCAGGGACTGCATTTTGCCCCTTTCTATATCCCCAGCACTTAGCACAGTGTTGTCTATCAATACTAGGCACATGATAAATATTGGATTGATGAACTGGTAGAGGGGGTTTTCTCACCCAGGAATTGTGTATGCCAACAAAATTAATGCTGTAAGTGCAACCCCTCTGATTACTTGCACAAATATAGATAGATACATATTTTCAGTCTTTATAGGTAGACAGCTAGATAGCTAGAAGATTGGTGATCAGGTCACTATCTTCAATCTTCATGTCTCTCTGTGTATACACACACACACACACACATATATATATATATAATATATATGTGTGTGTGTGTGTGTAGACAGAGAGATATAGATATATACATGAGGACTGAAGATTGCTACCCACATTTGCATTTTCTTGCTTGGGTGTCATTCACAATCAAAGACCAGTGAACTACATGCTTGTTTCCCTCTCACCACATACTTCGAAGATGAGGGGAGAAGTCATTAAATAGTTGCCTCAGTCAAACATACACAAATAGAGTGGCACCATTCCCCAGAGCAGGGCAGCAGATTAAGAAATCCTCCCATCTTTCCTTAACACAGCAGGCCAAGCTGGCATGAGGCTGCCATCCTCTGCTCCACCTACTCCCTTTCTCCGTACAATGGCCTATTGACAGAAGGCTGAATGTGCCCCTTTTGTCTGCCACTAGCCAGGCAGAGTTGGAGCGTAAGGGAGGGAACAAGGGAGCAGCAGGCAGACCGTGGGCTCGCTGTTCTTTCAATTTGCCAGCAAAGAACACTCTCAAGCCCTGGGCTTGTGCTTCGTCACCCTGCTGTGTGGCTGGCAGATGACCTAGATCAGGACGGCCTGGAGACTGTTGCTTCTTGTACTAAAAATGAGCAGTTCAGCAGGATCGCTGGCAAGGAGGCAAGGGTAGGAGAGGAGCAGGACTGGACAAGAGAAGTTTCTATTACACTTGTTCTTTACCACGGGTATTTCAAAAAATAGAAGCTATGGAATTCTATTTGTTTCAACTAGATCTCTTGGGAAATAAACACACATATAATTCAGGACCAAAGAGGCAAAGAGTCTGTGTGACACATGCAGCTGGAGAATGGGGCTCAGAACCAGAAGTTCTTGGGGCTTCAATCCCCCTTTGGACACACGTTGTCTGGGTGATGCTGGGGGGCACATCACTTAACATGTGAGAGCTCTCCACAACTCTCTGAAAGTTTCAGTTGTAGAAAAGGTGCTGACCTGCACTGGTGGAGGAATTTTCATCACCTGGGAGTTCTCTATACTAATGAAAAATAACCAGTCCTGTCCTTACCCCTATTCTGGAGAGGCAATGTGCCATGGGGCAGAGATCAGTTTCAAAGTCTAGCTCAGACACTTAGTAGGCTTTTGGTCTGGAACAAGTCTCTTAATCTCTCGAGGTCTCACTCTCCTCATTGGTTAAAATGAGAGGTTTGGACTTAAATGACCTCTAAGGTCCTTCCCAGCCCTAAACCTATGATCCCATGTCTTCTGAACACCATGATTGGTGCTCTCTACACAATACCAACAGTGCCAAAGTGGACTAGAAACAGATCCCTGCGGGCCACATATGGGTTTAGAACACCACAAATTAACATTATCTGTGTTTACTGCATCCTAATTTATTTTGTTAAATATTTCCCAATTACATTTTTTTAAATAAGCAATTGGGGTTAAGTAACTTGATCAAGGTTACACGGCCAGGTGTTTCTGGGTGTGGTGCTAAGTATCAGAGCCCAAATTCGAACCCAGGTCATCCCAACTCTGGGACCGTTGCTCTTACTCACTGAGCCACCTGGATGCCCCATATTTTTTTACCTTTTTGGAGGGCAATTGGGGTTAAGTAACTTGCCCAAGGTTACACAGCTAGTATTTTTGTGTGGGTGTTAAGTATCTGAGCCGGGAACTGAACTCGGGTCTTCCGGACTCCAAGGCTGGTGCTTTACTCACTGCACCGCCTAACTGCTCCCCAATTACACTTTAATCTGGATCAGGCCTCTAGGGAGTTTTTTAGCAGCTTGCACCCCATGAGTTTGACACCTCTGCAGTACATGATGTTGTTTGTCTTCCTTCCCTGCCCCCTACCCTCTCAATATCTCTCTCTCTCATTCTCTCACTCTGTCTCTTTCTCTGTCTCTCTCCCTCCATCTTTCCCTTCCTCTTTCTCTCTTCCCTTCTCTCTCTCTCTCTCTCTATGCCCTCATGCCTTCAAGGGTGCAAATACACCCACACCCATACACCCACACACAGATACACACACACACACACACACACACACACACCTTTGGAGGGTTGGGGTGGGGAAGGAAAGTCTGGTTCTGTGCTTTTTATTTGTGTAAGGAGCTCCCAGTGAGGAAACTCCCTCTCCCAATATAGACCAGTAACTGTTCTGCAACTCATCACCCACCCAGAAACACTTGGCCAGGATCATTTGGCCAGTGACAACACTGGTCAGGCAAAATACTTAAACCCTCCTCTTCCTGACTACAAGCTCAATTTACTATCCACTACGCCATACCACCTAGTACATATTCTATGAAGAAATGGTTTCTTCATAGGAGGTAAGCAGGCAAATTACTCCAATTCAAAGACTCAAAGCGAGTTTTTGCACCAATATTGAGTTAAGTAACTTTTGGTTTAACAAAATGGCCCTTTCCCCTTCCCCCATTGCAAAGAATCCCCAACGCTAGACTTATTATTTTTAAAATGCCAATCCAAAAATCTGAGCTGCTTCACTGTCACAGAATTAGCATCTTGCTTTCAAAGCCAACCCAGGCTAAATGTTACTGAGGCAGAAGCTTACGATCTGTTTTGTCATTACAATACAACACCTAAACAGTTATCCAGTACCTACTATGTATGAAGGCACTAGACTAGGCACTAGATTACAAAGACAAAAACCAAACTCCCTGCCCTCAAGAAGTTTATATTCTACTGTACTGATCCATGCAATAGTGAACAAGGCAGTACACGTAAGTTAAGGTGCTGCTGTAGCAGTGATAAGTGCAAAAAGAAAAAAAAGTTACCTTGAACTAAAAACAAGATAAATTACACTTTCAAATACTGATTAGTGTGTTCCTTACCACTCATCATGCTTTAGGAAGGCTATTGACAAGCTAGAAGCCCTGGTGAAGGGACTATTTCCTCTGGCCAAGGACTTGCAGCCATGCCATAGGAGGGTCTGTGGTATGACTTAGGAATGATCAGACTAGAAAGGACATGATTAGGCAAGAGTGTGATCTTCATCGTGCAGAAGGGGGATCAGACTTGTTCTACTTACCTATAGCAGGCAAAATGAAGGACAGTGGATAAAGAATCCAGTGGCAGATTTTGGCTGAATATACAGAAAAATTTCCAAGCAATTACAGAACTGAACAAAATGAAGTATGAAGCCTTAGGGGTTTATAGGATGATTCTATCACTGGAGTTATCCTAGCAGAGATTGGAGATGTAGCCATTTAATTTTCACTTAAGTTGAACTAGATCATCGAAGGTCCTAAAATGTGTATCTATGGGAGATGGAGGGAGAGGTGGAAGCGGGGGGAAGGGGGTGGCAGGAAAATAAGAAAAATGTTTTAGGTCAGGCCTTGAAAACCACACAGGGAAGTTTAGACTTATGATAGTCAATAGGGAGTTACAGGGGAATGCAATAATGAAATGAGAAAAGTGTACAGGATGGAAGTGAGGGTGAGGGCGTGGCAGAAACGGATTTAGAAAGATTAAGAACAATAATCCATATATAATATGATGGGAAAGCAGGCTGGGATGCAAATGGATGCAGATTCATCCAGGCACTGAAGGAAGAACAAAAGCAGGGAAAATAGCCCATATGATGAGGAAGAGGGAAGAGTCTTATAACTCCAAGGTTCTTGGGAGGAGAGAATAGTGGTCAAGTTAGCCAAACTAGATTGTAGGGGAAGGAGAACTTATTGGGGATGAGCAGACTGCATCATGCTGGGCTCTGCCAGCTCTGATCAAAGGCAAGCAGAAGCCCCTTTCCAACTTTACCTTTCACTTTTCTCTCCTCTAGACAGTCTGTTCAGTTCTCTTTCCTTTCTACAAAGGCAAGGATTAGTGAACAGGTCTTAGATCAGGCCAGGATTTCCTCCATTTTCATGAACTCACCCTTAGCCAAATTCTTTTTTTCTCCAGATGGGGTTCCAGATAGAACCTGTCTTTTACCACTACCTATGAAATCCCTTGCCCAGCCCTAGGGGACTGTTTCCTCATCTGGAAAACAGGGAGTTGAACAAGATGACTCAGATGTGTCGCCCAGCCCCTGGTCTATGATCAGAGGGTGTCCACAGAGCTTAATGTTACCCTGGCCACTCCTCTACTGCAGGTGCCTTGGCATTCGCCTTTCTTTGGATCCTCAGTGCCTGGTTAGTCACCTGTCTGCCCTTTGTTTTCAAAGAGGACCAATGACATCATGGGGTGATGTCTTGACTCGATCATGAATTGGATTTAAGTGAGGCACAGTTGCACAGAGTCCTCAGCCTCACTCTCTGTTCCGGAGCCAGTGAAGTTCAGTGACAGAACAAAAGTCTGGACAACTTGGAAATGGTCCAGTGGTCAATGAATGACCTTGGTTCTTCCATGCCTGACCAAACTCTAAGCGCTCCCCTGCTTCCACACCTTTGTGGCTGTTGGAACAAACTGTTCTCATTCACCCATGTAGTCAGAAGACATCTTCAACATGCTTGGGGTAGACACCCCGCTAACTCACCCAAGTGTCTGAGGCCCCTTGATCACCCTCAACCTAGTTTAACTTGTCCACTAAGACAGTTGACCTGGGTGTAGCTGCTGCACATGCTACAGCTGCTTGGAGCCACAGGTGAGAGCTGGGTACTAGGTAGACACCAAAGGTAGAAAATAGCCCTGAAAGGGCTCAACAAATCTCACACTAGAGGTGCTGCAGTTGTTGTTTGTCTTTTGTTATGAAAGACCGCCTTGATGTCGGGAAGATGATGCCATGACTTGCACGTGAATTGGATTTAAGTGAGGAGGGCTGTTCAAAGTCACCAGTCTCACTTTCTCCTTCAGAGCCATCTGGGTCAGGTGACAACAGGTGCCAGTGCTCCTTGAACACCCCCTACACCCCAGCAGAGTACTATGTACATAATAAATGCTTGTCGGCTCTACTTTGCAGGCCTTGTCTTAGTTCACTTGTTTCTTGGAGCTATATTTTGTCTTCCTAAAACTAATGGTTCTCAAAGAGTAGTCCCAGGACCCCTCGAGGGGGGGGTGAGTCCCAACACCCTTACAGGAGGTGCTTGAGGTCAAAACTATTTTCATAGTAAATATAAGATGTTATTTGCCTATTATAATACTCCTCTCTTTTCCAACTATATATTTATGTGAGGCAAGATTTTCTTTACATACTTCAACCAAAACAACAGATTACAACAGAATGAATGCAGAAGCAGACAGGAGAATCCAGCTACTTTCTCTTAAGCCAGATATGAAAGAGATTTGCAAAAGTAAATAAAGCAATGCTACTCTTCTCATCATTTTGGGAGGAAATATTTTTTTTAATAAAAATTTTACTTAACATGTAATGGTTTATTATTATTTTTAATGAATATATATTTTAGCAGTTTATCAGTTTTAATGTCTAATGTGGCAAATATCAATAGCTCTAACCTCCACAAACAAAAGCTCTTTGGGGTCCTCCATAATTTTTAGGTGCAAAGGGTCCTGAAATCAAAGAGCTTTTGAACCACTGTCCTAAAAGACAATAGTCAATGACAAGGATGAGACCTTTTCATGCCCCCTGTAATGCCTGGGACTATGTTAGG
This sequence comes from Petaurus breviceps papuanus, assembly GCF_028583685.1. NCBI lineage: Eukaryota > Metazoa > Chordata > Mammalia > Diprotodontia > Petauridae > Petaurus > Petaurus breviceps. Next base: position 54,330,423 of record NW_027185655.1, on the reverse strand, counting down.
CACATGGCCACCACTCACCACCTGGTGGCAGACAAAGTGACCATCTTGCTGGTGACTTTCCAAAGCAAGGTAGTGAGGAGCCTCTGGAGAACTCTCCTCCTTAACTCTTTACTCACTACAAGACTGAGAGGCAGAGCTCATAGAAATTCCAGCAAAGAACCTTCCCCAAAGGGTGATACTTTAAGAGAAAGCAAATAGCATGAATAAGGAAAAATGAAAAGGTTTTCCTCCAGAGCAGAAGATAGGGAGAAGAGTCCCAACTTCTTGCTGAGGAATCCTTTGGATGCTTGAATGCTAGAAACCATCACATTCCACCCAACTTCTTCCAGCAAAGAAACTGGACTCTGTCCCATTCCTATCCTCTCTTCAAACAAAGAATATGTAAGCCAAGGGGTTAAGAAAGTTTACTAAGTATTATGAAGAAATCATCAAGACCTTTATACGATAGCAATGTCTAGTTTGGGGAAGACGAAGATTCACAAGAGTGAACATTTTTTTTTTTTTTTTACAGCTGACAAAGTGATCTTCTCAATGCAAAGGTCTGGGTCACTCCACTCACTCCCCAATAGACATTTAAACTCTGTTACTTCCGGGATCAAATATAAAATCCTATTTGGCTTTTAAGGCATTGCACAACCTGGCCCCTTCCCTACTTTGCCCGTCTGACACTTTATTTCCATCCTATTCCTAGTTACTCTACAATCCAGGGGCACTGGCTTTCTTGCTGTTCTTCCATATCTATCCCCTGGCCTAGAATGCCCTCCTTCTTTACTTCTGGCTTCTTTCAGTTTCAATGTCAACCTCTCCTGGAGGAGAGTTCCTAAATACTAATGCCCTCTCTCCTTCCCTCCAGGGGTGTGCTAGCATCCACTCAACCAGCTCTGACTGTTACATTTTCAGTAAAAGCATTTATACCTTGCAAATGCTGTAAGTCAGGGCTTGATTTATTGTTTTGTTGATTGTATGAAGTTAAGAAAGTTATGGAGAGGGGCAGCTAGGTGGTGTAGTGAAAAAAGCACCGGCCCTAGAGTCAGGAGGACCTGAGTTCAAATCTAACCTCAGACACTTGACACACTTACTAGCCGTGTGACTTTGGGCAAGTCACTTAACCCAAACAGCCCTCTAAAAAGTTAAAAAAAAAAAGTTATGGAGAATTATGGTGAAAGTTATGGGGCAGTTAGGTGGCTCAGTGAATAGAGCACTGGCCCTGGAGTCAGGAGGAGCTGAGTTCAAATTCGACCTGAAACACTTGACATACCCTATGAGCTGTGTGACCTTGGGCAAGTCAATTAACCCCAACTGCCTTGCCTTCTCCCCTCAAAAAAAAAAGTTATGGAGAAAATGTTAATAACGAAGATAAAAGTTTAAAATATCATACATACTTCCCCGCTCCTCGGGAGTCTGTTGTTAAGCATTCACTGAACAGTCCTGTTTCCCTTGAAGACTACCTTGCATCTACATGGTGTATTGTATACACATAGATGTTTGTGCAGCTCTCTGTCTCTCTCCATATATACATACATATATACTCACACACAACTCTACATATTTAGTGTGTATACACACACATATAGTATATACACACAGAGTAGATACAGTTGATCAAATGAGATGTTTCTAAAGTGCTTTGCAAATCTTAAAGCTCCGTATTAATGCTAGCTGGTATTATTTTGGTTTGCATAGTATCTCCTCCCTAGAATCTGAGCTCCTTGAGGTCAGGGACTAGTTTTGTGTTTGTCTGTTTGTTTTTAGTGGGTTTTTTGGTGGGTTTTTTTTTTTGCCTTGCCTTGCAGCTCTAGGCTTAGCACAGTTCAGGGCATGTAGTAGGTGTTTAATAAATGCTTGTTGACTGACAGTATCTGTGATTTCCTTGGTAGACTGGCAAGCAGCTTCTGCTGTGGCAGAGTTACCCGTCTCTGAATCATACAGACTTAGAAAGTGGGCTGGGGCACTGACGGATTAAGTCCAGGCTCCCCTGGCTAGTATATGTCAGAAACTGGACTTGAATGCAGATCTTCCCGACTCTGAGGCCAGTTCTCTATTGGTTTGGAAGCCTCAAATTAAAATATGTAAGCAATCCTTACAGAAATTGTTTTATGAAGGGACATCTAATATATTTACCATTAAATAAAAAAAGGTCTAACTATGGATAGCAGTAGACTCCTCACCCATACAGCTTACTAAGAGAGTTGTACTATCTAGTTTGCACTGCCTGTTAGAGAGAGACAGGAGACCTGCTCTGCTGAGATCACCTGAGCCTTTACTCACTGGGTCCTTCTGGATAAGCCAAAACAATATTTCTACAGGTTAAACTTTTCCCTGCTCTACTTTGGTCTAATCTTAAAGGTTTGTTATTTCAGCTGGTGTTCAGCATAGGATGAGCTATTAAGAACCAGGGTAAAGTCTGTTATGTTAATAGCAACCAAACCCTAATAAAATATTCTATTCATTAAAATAATTTAAAACTGACTGGTCAGGACACCAGGATGGAAAGGGCTAAAAAATAGATCTTGAAGCAAGGGAGGATAACTCCTCTAGGAAGAACATCATATTTCAAAGGATTGTAGATAGAGAACTGGAGAGGCTCTTAGAGGCCATCTAGTCCAACCCCTTCCATTTTACAGATGAGGAGCTTGAGGCCCAGGGAGGGTAAGGGTCTTGCCCAAGGTCACACAGGTAGTAATGGAGGAGAGATTTGAACCTGGGGCCTTTTGACTCTTTCCAGTGTCCTTTCCATTGTACCATGCTCCCTCTCTCCTCTTAGTAAGAGAATGATAGAAGTAGTTAACAAGCATTTATTTAAACACCTATTATGTTCTAGGCACTGTGCTAAGAGCACTGGGGATATGAATAATGACTAGACAGTCCCTACCTTCAAGGAACTCATAGTCTAAAGGGGGAGATAGCAAGAAAACAACTATATGCAAACAAGATATGTACAGGATAAATTGGGGATAATCAATAGAAGGAAGGTAATAGTAATAGCATTAAGGGGGACAGTGGAATCCAAAAAAGATATTAAACAAGTATTGACTGAATACCTACTTCCTAAGTAATTTTTCAGGCAGCTGGGTGATGTGTAGTGGATAGAGAACCTGGAGTAAGAAAGACCTGAGTTCAAAGCCAAATTCAGACACTTACTAGCTGTACGACCCTAGGCAAGTCACTTAACCTGGTTTGCCTCAGTTTCTTCATCTGTCAAATGAGTTGGAAAAGGACATGGCAAACCATTCCAGTATCTTTGTGGGGTCATGAAGAGTTGGGCATGACCGAAACAACTGAACAGCAACAAAAAAGAATCCACAAACAAATAGGAGCCCCTAAGAAAACCTTGGTAGAAAAATGTCAGTCATAATGATTAAATAAAAGTCAGTCTTAGAGTAAGAAAGTCTGTTAGGCAGCAAGCATTTATTAAGAGTTTATTTTGTGACTGATATTGTGCTAAGAAGAAAGGGTGGGGGAAAAGTCCCTATTCTCAAGAAGAGTGAATTCTAATGAGAGAAAACATGTGAATAACTGGTACATAAGAAGACATAGAGAGTAGAAAGAAGGCGATTTTAAATCTCCTGGAGAAGGTGGCCTTGAACTGAGTCCCGAAAGAAAACAGGGAAACTAAAAGTCCCAGGGTGGAGGGCGGGGAGGGGGGTGAGAGAGACTACAGGAGGCAGCACACGGAGAGTTCCAGGTCAATGCAAAAGCATCAAGGCAGGGGGATATGAAGTGGCTTGTTCTAAGAACTTCAAACAGAAGCAAAACCAGATCACGTACATGGAAGAGTGTAAGGTGTAAGGTGGCTAAAAAGGTAAGAATGGGTCAGGTTATGATGCCAGTCAGCGGACCTGAAGGTCAAAGGGAGTCTCTGAAGCTCAGTGAGAGGGGAGGGAGAATGGAGTGGGGCTACGTGGTTAGAACACCTCCCCAGAAACATCACTTGGCAGCAGCTCTAGAGGATGGACTGCAATGAGCAGAGACCTGAGGCTAGGCTGCCAGTTAGAAGGCTATTTCTATAGACCAGGTGAGAGATGATAGCGGCATGAACTAGGCTGTATGAATGGAGGGAAAGGATAGTCCTGCTTCTGACATGTACTGGGCAGGCCAACTCTTTGTAAATACACTGAGGGGCTGGTACTGATCTACAGTGGTAGAGGAAGTTTCTGCAATAGGAGAAATTCCCCATGCTAATAAAATCACAAGTACTCTGTGTTTCCTCCCCACCCACCCCCGAAAACAGAAAAAAAAGAAAACTAGCCTATTTAAGGGAAATCAAAGGTAGCACAGAAGATGGAAAACTGTAGACAGAGGTGACAGACAGACCTGGAAGGAGTCTCAGGACAAAACATTTGTTGCATCCTTGTTATTTTGTTTTCTATCCTGTAAATACTTAGGACATTGTGCAACATTTTATATTTAATCATTTGATTTGGGAGGGAGGGGGCTAAGCTTAAAATACAAGATCTTTTTTTTTAAGTCAATGAGAGTAGTTTAAGTGATTCATTACAGGCCCCAAAATGGGAGGTCCAGAGCAGGTTTATGCATGGACTTCAATCAACCATACGACTTCATCCCACAAACAAGCTTTAATCAGACCCTCTGCTGCTAGCACCTTCCTTCTCTCATGACTTTGTATTTGCTTTGTGTTCACTTTGTATCCAAGTGTAAGTGGTTTTGTTGTTGGTGTTCAGTCATTTTTCAGACTCTTTTGCTATCCTCTTTGGGTTTTTTTTTTTGGCAAAGATACTAGAGTGTTTTGTCATTTCCTTCTCCAGTTCATTTTGCAGATGAGAAAACTAAGGCAAATCTGTTTTCCAATACAATGCAGCCTTCTTGAGGGTAAGGACTGTTCAGTTTTTGTCTTTGGATTCCCAGGAACTAGCACAGTGCACCTGTAGGCAAGGTTCTGTGATTTCTTTTGGTGCAGGGAACCCCTAGGATATTAGGGAAATCCTCCTAAAGAGATTGGCTACTGCCCTGTAACTTATGTCTTAGATAGTTATCTTGGGCACTGAGAAGGCACATAGCTTGTCCAGGGTCACTCTGTTGGAGGTGGGATTTGAATACAGGACTTTATAAGACTGTCTCTCCCATATGTGTCTGGCAAATGGTAAAAATATAAATGCTTGTTGCTTGATTGGCTGAAAATCTGGTAACCTTAAAGGCATTGTGCCTTCCTTGCTGGAGAGTCATTCTTTTTTTTCCTGCTTTTTGCAGGGCAGTTGGGATTAAGCGACTTGCCAAAGGTCACACAGGTAGGTTTTTTTTGTGTGTTAAGTGTATGAGGCCTAATTTGAACTCAGGTCCTCCTGACTCCACGTAGCCGTCCCGAGAGTCATTCTAAAGTTTCATAGCACATATGTCTTGTTTATATACAGTTGTGTGCATGTCGTCTCCCCTGTCAGACCAAGAGATACTTGAGAGCAAGAGCCATCTTGTTTCCTCACAGCTTAGCTCTCCTAAGGGCCTGGCACATCGTAGGCATTTAATAAATGTTTATTACCACATTTCAACCAGAGGGCTCCTATCAAATGGCATTCCATAGTGGTTAGCATTATTAAATAAATAACCTGAATGAAGGGATTGTAAATAATGCTACATTGGATGGGAATAACTTTTTTTTAATTTAATTTCTGATTTCAATGGTATAGGAAACTCTCAGTGAGGAAACTCCCTGTATCTATGCAGATCAATACCTGAATCTCAGAAGTTAAGTGAGTTGCCCAGTCACACAGACCATATATATCAGAAGTTGTCTTGAACCTAAATCTCCAGAGAAGAGGGAGAGAGAGAGAAGAGAGAGAGAAAAAAGAGACAGAGGAGAGAGGGAGAGAGAAAGAGAGAAGGGGAGAGGGGGAGAGAGAGGGAGAGAGAGAGGAGGAGAGAGAGAGAGACACACACAGAGAGAGAGACAGAGAGACAGAGAAAGAGAGAAGGGGGAGAGAAAAAAATACAGGAGAGGAGAGAGGGAGAGAGAAGGAGAGACACAGACAGAAAAACAGATGGAGAGAGAGACAGAGACAGAGAATATGATTGTGGTTGGAGCAACAGGAAAAGGAAGACAACTATTTTCCATAGTTTAAACACTGCTTTGCTTAGAGACAGGGAGCAGAAACAAGTTCCATTCTCCTCTAGAATCCTGAAGAGACTAAGGAGGTCACAGGATCACAGTTAGTCTGGAGGGGCCCTTAGAGGTCACACTGTCCAAAGCTCTCATTTCATATGGTCATCTCATACTGAGTACAGGTAAAGAAACAAGGCTGGATATCAGACATCTCAGTCATCAACCACCACGTCTGAATTTTAGCACTTCTCCCAAAGAGACAACAAAAATGCAGATTTACAGTGATTTACAGCAACTGTCTCAATAAAGTGCTAATTGCTGTCCCAGAAAAAAAAGAGAGGGGTCAGAGTGAAGAATAGTCAGTCTCCAAGATTACCTAAGTAGCCCTTGATGAAACTTAATACAGCAAGCTTTATTCAAGTATACTGCAGATGTAACTCTACTTAGCTAGGGAAGAATTTGAAAATGATTCATTCCCTCATTTCAGAAACCCCACCATTTCTTGTTTTCTTTCCAAATAACATGATTTGACTTAATTCTCTCCCCCAAATGGTTTTCAGGATTATCCTGGTGCACCAGGAGGAAGCAATTAAATTCCTCCATCCTTTTCCCGAAGGCATCTAAACTTCTAATCAGGCTGAAGTTTCTGAGCCATTTCCATCTTCAGTCCTATTTCCCCTCCCTTTGGGCAAATATTACTAGCCTAGTCAATGAGAAAAGCTTGGAGCAACTAGGAGGGCAGTGGGAGTGCCTGTCTGCCAGAGCAGATGGAGGAGGAAAAAAATATTTCATCTCCTAAGACTGGAAGAAGTATCTCCGAGGATAGGTAGGACAAACGTGGTGATGGACATAGGAAAAGACAAGAAGAGTTCAGGAACCACAGAGCTATGTCAAAGTGACTTACTCAAGGTCACTAAGGTGAAATTTGAACTCGGGTCCTTTTGACTGCAAATCCAGTGCTCCTTCTGTTGAAGGAAGCTGCCTCTAATGGGTTCACCCAAGGGCTCCCTTCATTGAGAATGATCCCAAGAATTCCATCCTCCCTGGTCCTACAGAACACAAGGAACATGAATCCATGTGGGCCTCTCTGTTTTCTTCCACCCATCATCGGAGTCCATCAGGCCAAGACAGGAACTTAAAATTCCCTAGATGGCATTTCTAGGACTCATGGAACATTTTTTTTTCTTCTAAGGGAGCAGGGTGTATTGGAGCCAGCTCTGAATAGGACTGTTTAATTTTCAGTGTGAACATCTATCTATACCTTGGAAATAGGCAAAGGCTACAAAACAAAGCTTGTTTCATGGTTTTGTCTATTGTCTCAACTTAAAAAATTGATGGAGAAAATACTAATCATGCAAATTATGCTTAAAAATGTGTCTCCCTATACATTCCCCTTCCTCTCCCTGAGTCGGCTGATAGACATGTACCAGTGCACCACCCCTGGGAAGGGACCTGTCTTACTATTACAATGTAAATGAGCACTAGCTGATATTAACTATGATGCCTAACCTCCCTAGGACTATTTACTTCTTTGTAAAATGAAGATATCCATCTTTGACAACTCCTTCTAGCTTCTTTTTTTTATTTTTTATTTTTTGCTTTTTGGAGGGCAATTGGGGTTAAGTGACTTGCCCAACATCACACGGCTAGTAATTGTGTCAAGTGTCTGAGGCCTTATTTGAACTCAGGTCCTCCTGACTCCAGGGCTGGTGCTCTATTCACTGCACCACCTAGCCGCCCCTTTTTTAATATTGTTTTGTTGTTGTTTTTGGGGGGACGGTAGGGCAATTGGGGTTAAGTGACTTGCCCAAGGTCACACAGCTAGTGTGTGTGTATGTGTGTGTGCACGCGCGCATGTGTTAAGTGTCTGATTTGAACTCAGGTCCTCTTGACTTCAGGGCTGGTGCTCTATTCACTGAGCACCTAGCCGCCCCCCCTTCTAGCTGCTTCTTTTTTTTTTTTAAAGAAATCGGGGTTAAGGTTGCTCAAGGTTACACGGCCAGGTGTTTCTGGGTGTGGTGCTAAGCTTGCAAAATGCAGATGTGACAAATGTATCTCCTGCCAGGCGGGGAAATGCTTCTTCAGGATAATGTTAATTTCAAAGAAGGAAAGGGGGGAGTTGGAGGGACAGCAAGATAGTTAACAAGTAAAATGCTATTTCCTGGAAACTATTCTGATCTGGGCAAAAACAATAAGCCCGGATTCGATACCCCAGGTCATCCAGACTCTGGGGCTGGTGCTCTTACTCGCTGTACTACCTGGCCTCCCCTCCTTCTAGCTTCTTAAAAAAGAATTCCACCATTCTACTCTAGCTATAGGTAGAGTATGGGCAGTTACCATAAACAGTAAGACACAAAACACACACACACACACACACACACACACACACACACACACACAACCACGACATTCACCAATGATTTAAGGGGGAAAAAATCCTCCTTGTTTAAAGAAGGATTCTTGAACTAAGTATGATGGCTACAGTACAGTCAGCTAAGATTAGAGTATGACACTCCTCTCCCACAGTCCCCCAAACTAACAACCACCTGTCTCTAAACAGCACAGTTGAGACTCTGCCAAGCAGGTAACTATATGCCTGATCAGAAGCTCAAATGACTCTCCCCTCTCCTTTGCTCCCTTTTCCCAAACAGTGGCCCAATCCTTCTGAATTCTAACTCCTGTTTCCTTCACTGCACTCTCACAGGCATCCTCTGAGGATGGTCCCTCATCACCTTTCTGATGGAACTGTAACCTTCTCATTGGTCTCTTTGCTTCCGATCTTGCTCTCCCCTCTCTAATCTAACTTTCACACCAGCTGCCTGAATAATCTTCCTAAGACACAAGTCTGACTACACTGCTGCAGTTAAAGCCTTTGGTGGCTAGCTCCCATTGCCACGCGGGTATCTACAAACTCCTTTGCCTGGCACATAAACCCCTCTCCACAACAAGCAGATGGCTTTCTTCTTTAGCCTTAACTCATGGGATCCCCTTTCACAGACTCTGTGCTGCAACCCAACAGGGGTACTTGCTATTCCTAGACCTCAGAATGCCATCCCCATTCATTCACACAAGCCACCTTCCCGGGCAGGAGTGCACTCCAAAATCCTTATATTCTCCTCAAGGCTCCCTTTAATTGCCACCTGCTCATGATGTCTCCAGAACTCCTCATTAGGTCTTTTGCCCTCATCATTCTTGCCTTATATCATGCCTGGACACACAGGACAATAGGCACCGTACTAGAAGGGACATCAGACAACTCAAACAACCTCATTTTATAGATGAGGAAACTTGGGCCCAGAGAATATAAGTGACTTGGTCATGGTGTCTCCAGTGGGAAGCATTAGAGGCAGAATCTGATCCCAGGTCTTCTCACTCCAGAGCCATGATCTCCCATGCTGTGCACCCCAAAACAACATAAGCTTCTCAAGAGTAGGAATTTTTGTTTTTGGGACCCCCAGTACCTTGCTCAGGTGCCTTGCACACGGTAGGTGCTCAATAAATGTTTGCCAGATTGAACAAAACTATAAGGTTGGGGTCAGTGGCCTTCTAAAGGTCTCAGCCTAGTGTTATATTTAGGACAATTCTTTTCCTATCAGGTTTCTGTTCTTCATACAACTTGAACAGTTCAATGCATATTCCAGTTTTGGTAACTCCTGGTGCTGTGGGAAAAACCACAGGTCACTTAACTGCCCTTAATCACAATTAACCCACTTTTACCATTTATCCCATAGAATGGAAGCTCCCTGAAGGCAGGGATGCCTTTGCTTTTGTCTTTACTTACTCAGCACCCAATACAATGCTTAGGTATGGCAGATGTCTAATAAATACTTGTTGATTTACTGGTTGATCAGTACCTACTAAATGCTACTGACAATACATTAAAGTGACTATGGTTATAATGTAGCTAGGGAGAGTTATAAGACAAGGTAACAGACCATAGTGGCAGCTGAATAAAGAAGTGGACAGAGTGCCGGGCCTGGAGTCAGAAAGACTCATCTTCCTGAGTTCAAATCTGGCCTCAGACACTTACTAGGCGTGTGTTCCTGGGTAAGTCACTTCACCCTGTTGGCCTCAGTTTCCTGACCTGTTAAATGAGCTGGGGAAGGAAATGGCAAATCACTAAGGTCTCTTTGCTAAGGAAACAGAGTCATGAAGAGTTGGACATGATTGAAAGTACTCAGTAATAAGGACCACTGACCTGGTGTCAGGAAGTAGCAGAGGAAATGGAAAAGGGAGAGCGATCAGGGGAGCCTGTGAATGAGGAGGACTACATGACTGGGAATCCAGGAACAAAGATCACCATGAAGCAGAGCTATTGGGAGGGAGGGATCGACATGATATTGCATTAAAGGTGCCTGTGGAAGGTATGTTAGGGTGCGGGGAAAGGAGGCGAGGTTACTTCCTAAAAGTGTCACTGTCTAAAAGGAATAGTATTAAGTGTGCAACAGTGGAAAGGGTGTCCTCGATTCAAATCCTAGCTCTGCTACTTACTAACAAGCCATTTAATTCCTCTGGGGCTGCTTTCCTCATCTGTATTATAACGGTGGGGTGTGGACTGGACAACTTCTAGCATTCCTTCCAGTTCTGAACTGCATGCATCTAGAGGACTCTTTCCAGGGACAACATACAGAGTCAGAAGCAAGACACTAGAGCAAACCAAGGGTCAGCCTGAAGAGGATTCCGGGGAAAGCACAGAGAATCACTTGCATAAGCACTTGTTCCCCCTGCCCCCATCTGCCTACCCCAGTGCCACCGTGGACAGTTCTGCACATCCCCTAGCTCCACTAAAAACTTTGCTCAAGTGATACCTGAACTCCATGGCTGCCAGTATTCCCTCCTTTGTATGCAATAATGGGGCTCCTCCCTAGACTGTGAGCTCCTGGAAGGCAGGGACCATTTTGGATGTTGTACCTATGCCACCCTCCCCCCACCTCCTTCCCATAACCAGCACAATGCCTGGCACATGGTAGGCATTACATAGATGCACACAGTAGACTTTACATAAACACTTGGCCAGGCATAACCCTGGAGAGGCCAAGGTTCTATTTCTGCCACTGAAGAGTGATGAACTTGGAGAGAGGGGACCTGGGCTCAAACCTCAGTTCTATCATTTATTACCCAAGTGGTAATTAACCCCTTGTGCATTCATTTCTTCAACTATAAAATGAGGGACTAAATGAATACTCTGGCTTTAATGGTCAGTACTTGGGCTAAGCCTTCCTCAGCTACGCTTGTTGTTCAGGCGTGTCTGACTCTCCCTGGCCCCATTCTGTGTTTTCTTGGCAATGACTGGAGTGGTTTGCCATTTCCTGGAGAACAGTTCATTTTGCAGATGAGGAAACTGAGGCAAACAGGGTTAAGTGACTTGCCCAGGATCATTACAGCTAGTCAAGTGTTTGAGGCCAGGTTCTAATTCATGAAGATAAGTCTTCCTGATTCCAAGCCCAGTGCTCTATCCATGCACTACCCAGCTAGCTGCCATTCCTCAACTACTCAGCCCACATCAATTCCCATTCACAATTAGTACATACAAACACACACACACACACACACACACACACACAAACACATCCTATTGTACTTCACCTATGAAATGCATTTTGTCACTTTTTGTATTCTATCTTGTGAGCTCTCTGTTTCATAAGGTTTTTTCCATCTCTATATCAGAAATTTTTTTAACAATATTGTGAATTTAAATGAGAAAAAATTACATCTTTATTTTTTACTAATCTCCAACTTGAAATTTAGCATTTTCCTCAATTATGTAAAAATGTAGGATCTCCCCAGTCTGCCAAAGTGGACCACAATACAAAAAACTTAAGAAACCCTGAAATAGCTGTTGGCTAGCTCCTTGAGGGCAAGCAGTCTAGACCTGTTATCTTTCCTACCCCTAGTTCAGGGATCTGAGCTGATCAGGCAGTCCTGTTTCCTTTCCATCCCTTAGCTCAGTGATAGTCAAATTTAATAGAAATTCAATCAATATCTGCTGAATCAAACTGAATCTTATACTTTTATTCTGTTTCATCTAGTTGATATGATGGAACAACTTGGGTTAACAGGGGAGATGAACAGTACAGAAATAAAACAAAAAACACAAAGAATAGTGAGAAGCATACTGGCCTCGGAGATGGGATTTCCTGGCTTTGTCAAAAACTACTGGTGTGACCCTGGACATGTCATCTTTACCCTTATAATCTCTATTTCTTCCTCAATCAACATTTAGTCAGACAATAAGCATTTATGAAATGCTTACAATGTGCCCTGAAATGTGCTAAGTGCCTAAGTAGAAAGAAGACAGTGTTTGCCCTCAAGGAGCTTACTTCTAATAGATGAAAACAACAGATAAAAGGAAGTTGAAAAAGAGTGGACTTGAAAACAAGGCAGCAGATTTCACAGGGGTTTGTTTCTAATATTCTATGATCCTTATTCAGTCTGTTTCCAAGCTTCAGCCTGCTAAGGTGGCTTCCAGCTTAACAGCATGGATGGCTCAGTCACTAAATTGTGACTGCCTTCTTAGCCAGTCGGCAAAATATCTAATGTTCATCGAATTCGGCTTCTTACTTATCTGGGCGGATTGTTCCACAACAAACATGAAGGAATGCCAACTTTAACAGTCACCAAGACCATGTGCAAGTTGATAGATAGTCACATTTACCCAAGTTCCCTCCCCAAATGAAGAAATAGTATAAAAGGCAATTAGTACTTTCCTCTTTAAAACACCCTCAACTACTGCAGCTACACTCCTACACACTAGGACATTTCAACTAAATAGTCCCATGGGCTGTGGATTAGAAGACAACTCGCAATAACCCCTGGCAAACAATCCAGCATATTCAGTAACTAAACAAAATACAGTCAGACCAGAAACTAGTTTGAAATAAGAATTGCTTTAGGGTAAAAGATTTTGTTAATAGTTCATTAATGTACCTGGTGATTTTTTTTTTTATTTTCAGTCTGAAGGATAGCCAATTCACAGAGGGGTAAGAGGCTACATAGACATACAAATTACATTTCTAGAATTTTTGGCCAAGCTTGCAAAATGCAGATGTGACAAGTGTATCTCCTGCCAGGCAGGGAAATGCTTCTTCAGGATAATGTTAATTTCAAAGAAGGAAAGGGGGGAGTTGGAGGGACAGCAAGATAGTTAACAGGTAAAATGCTATTTCCTGGAAACTATTCTGATCTGAGCAAAAACAATAAGATATTCTTCACCCCATAACTTATTTCCTTATGATTGGTCACATTACAGGAACACTGATTTATAAATCTTCCTATACCTGCAAAAACAAAACAAAACAATCTTCTCCTACTATTATTCTATTAATAAATATTTCACGATATCCAACTTTTCTGTTGTATTTTTTAGTTTATATGAAGCAATGTAGAGTAACTGACATAGGTCTGGGGCTTCTTAAAACTCAAAAAGCCAAAAAACTATTCAACATGCATTGTATTGTTGGCATTGGTGCAGCAAATAATTTTTTTAGAATATAAGAAATATATTACCAAGGTTTGGGTTGATATCTGTATTAATCTTGTTAGTTGTATATGGCAGTTTTAAATTGTATATATTACAAAGATAATTTTTTCTTTGTAAAGGACTGGGCAGCCTGTGATTTTAGCAGTGATAGGGCACTCCCACTGTGGAAACTCCCTCTTTTGATGCAGATGGGCAACTCATTTTATAGTCTTTGAAAGTTGTTGGAGGGCAGTGGGGGGGGGGTGTAGGGGGGGTGTAGAATGACTGGTCCACAGCTAGTGTGTGTGAGAAGGAAGATTTGAACTCAGGTCCTCCTGACTTGGGACACCTTCCTCGTCCCTGATATCACAGTGCAGCTTAACACATGCTTAACAATATTAAATTATTACATGAGAACATTCATTACTTCAAAAATCTGCCAGCCATCTTTTTTTACCTCTGCTCACATACTTTAAATGTGACAACATGAACAGTTAGCCAAATATTCTTCATGTCATTACCTATATTTATACACACATATACACAGACACACATGGATAGATAGATCCTTCCCTCCCTGAAGCCGTGGAAGGCCACTAAAGTCACTCAAGCCAAGCACTGTGTTAAGGACTCTGGCAGCAGGTGAGCAATGTTTACATTCAAAGCTAACCACCCTTCCTCACCTCATGCCCTTCATCAGTACCCTCAGACATACACTAGCACTTTCAGTCTGGATTATTTCCCAGTCATGAGTGTCAGTCAATGTAGCGATGAAAAACGACACTGGGGCATTTTTTTGACCACCTCCAGTCTGGGGTGACCTTCCGTAACCAGCTCTTAAGTCATTACATACATACTCATTGTCATATGACTGACTGCCAGAGTTCTGAAAATAAGGTTTCCAAAGGATTTAGGATACCAATCATAAGAATTCTGATTAAAAAAAAAAAGTCTGCTGCCAATTCTCATAAGTCTTGGAAGCAAATGAGCAAGCAGCCCCAGTGCTTCTGCTATATATGCTTGAAGGCAATGCTGGATACCTGACCACATTCTAAGGACTGATTCTACTATTAACAATTCCAGAAGAAGAAAAAACGGTCATTAACTAGTTTTGGACATGGCTAAACAGATTCGTTTTCCCTCAACTCCCCACTGTTAGCATTTGGAGTAAAATCCAACCAACAAATCTTCAAGTTTCTAATTCCCTCCAGCTTTGATGAAACAGTGCCCATAAATTACTAACACTGTCCCATTCAGATTGCATCAACACACTGCCACGTCACATTTAAAGTGTTTGACAACATGCTAGCTAACTTGGGGGTGAGGAAGAACCACTACTAGGTTCTTTTTTTTTTTATGAAAATGACAAGACAAGGAGTGGGTTTTGCTGTCACATAGCTGTCAAAACCAAAGGAGAAATAGATTCTCAAGAGAATAAGGTGTCTCGCCAAGCACCTCACCCCTATGGTTCACATTAAGAACAAAAAGGCATTTTTGATTGCTATTAAATTGCACCCGGAAGCAAACACTAAGTATGGGTAGTATGACATGATATGAACAGGATCAGGTTCTCGTATGTGCCCTTCAAATTTGTCCTGAAATCTGAATGACAACTTGAAACATCAGCCAAGCTCCAAAGTCTCCTCTTTACTCAGGCAGCAAGGGGGAAAAATTCATTTCTGTGACAAAAAACTGAGGGGAAAGAAGTACATTTTACTTTAATCTTCCCAAAACCCAAACATCATTTGGAGTAAAATGTCAACTTAAATTGTAAGTAAATTGAGAATGTTGCCAGTACATTGTACAGCCAGCATGTTCAAAAGTAACCTGAGCACAAATAATTTTTAAAAACAACCCACAAGTTTGCTGTTGTCATCTGAACAATCCTGACTCTTCTAAGTCATAGCATGAAGCTATGATTAAATGGGAGTCAAAAAAAGAGGGGAGGGGAATTATGCTCATTTCTCTTTTGCTAAAAGAAATTCAGCCACTACGTGGGCAAAAGCATCCCGTGCTTTATAGTATTTGCCATTTTGGTTGGCTGTCTTGTGATGTGGCTGCCTCACAGGAGATTTTTGAAAGTGTCTGACATAAAAGAATGTCGATGCTATTTAGCCAGCCTCAACTGATTTAATCTGAAAGCTCATTCTCCTACTCTAACATTATGAAATTTGGGAAGCAGTGATGGTTGGGATTTTTTTAAAGCAAGTTTTAAAACAGACACAAAACTGAGTCCCTTGAGATTGTCCTGACTCCAAAGTCCCCTATATACATTAAAAAAAGTTTTCCATCATTCTCCCAATTCTCCTTTGGTAGGTAAGGTTACTGTGGTTGCACACTCCAAGAAAATAGCTCCACTGTCATTTTGACCAGTGACTCCATGCACCAGGGGCGCTTTGCTAGGGTCAGGACCTCTTCTGGAGATCTGGAGAATGTCTACATATGGCAACTATTGTTAAATGCGGCATTTTGCCCTCTTTCAGTAAACAAGAGTGCCTGGGGCAACCTGTGCTTCAAAGGGCTAGGGGCATCTGTTGTATAACGGGACATATCCTTAACCCTAATAAAGTATTATTATTTTTTAAACTGAGAGCTTCACCATAGCGACAGCCTCCAGCATATCCTACAATTCTGGTATGGAGGCGAGGGAAGGAAGGGGGCTTAGGGGGAGACTACAGACATGCCATCCTGATAATGGCAAAGGTTAAGACGGCTGGGTGACCAAGAAGTGAGTGGCCGTGCCAGCAGTGCCCACCGCCTCAACCACGAGGCTGGCTTCTGACACCTCGAGTAACCCGGATAAGTATCTACGCAAACACCGAGCTGCCTGTCCCGATAGCCTCTCACAGGATGCTTGAAGGAGCCGGCGCTACGCTGTACTGCCCTGCCGAGCGCTGCACTGAGCTGCCCGGCCCTGGCATGCTGGGGACAGGGAGGAAGGAGAGAGAAGAGGAAACGAGGCAGGCAGGCATGCATGTATGCAGGCTGGCCGGCCCCAGCCTCATGCACAGGAAGCGGCGGTCCGAGGCAGGGGTTAGGCTGGCCTCGCAGCAGCTGGGGAGCCGGAGGAGGTGGGGAAGGAGGGATATGCTCAAGAATGGAGGGAAGGCACATGCATGTCCCTGCTGTTTCTCTGTTCTAGAGACCAAGGAGTGGAGGAAAAGGGGAGGGAAGAGGACCAAGGCTGCGGATGCACCCCCTCTACACACACACACACACACACACACTCCCCCAGTCCTCCGCAGGGTGGAGGGGTTAACCGAACAGCGAACAAACAGCCTCGCGATGTGGGTGGGGGGCAGGTTAGCGGACCCCTGTTCCCCTTTCTCATCCACTCACCTCGTTGTCCCCAGGACGAGCTCGCCTCGCCGGCTGTGAGCACAGTTTGTTACTGCCTGCCGCGTCCCCAGGCTGGATCCTATTTAAAGCGCAGACAGTTAATGCCGCTGCTGCTGCTGCTGCTTCTGTTGCCGCCAGCGACGTTGCTGGGTTGGCTGCGGCCGCTGCGGCTGCGGCTGCTGTTGCTGCTGCTGCCGCCGCTCCTGGGAGGCTGCTGCGTGGTGCGCGTGCCGCGCCCTCCCCCACCCCTCCCCTTCCCCGCCCCCCTGCTCCCCGCCCCCACTTCCCTCTCCAGGTCTGACGGCGCGCGCGCACTCCAAGGCCCTGGAGGGAGGAGGCTGAACTAGCAGCTGTCCCTGGGGTGGAGGAATCGGGAGCTGACCACTCCCTAGCCTCCTCCTCCCGCTCCGCCTGACCCGGCCCGGCCCGGCCCGGCTCTAACTCCTGCCCAAGGAGTCAGAAAAAAAACTGCGGGCTCCTGTCCTGCCGCTGTTCAAACTTGACCTCCCCCAACCCAGCCTGCCTCCTACCCCCAAACCCCCACCCCCAAGTTATATTTCTTAATATCGCGGAGGAAGGGAACAGGCAACGGGTGCCTTGGAACTGTTGGCAGTAACAATCCCCAAATGAGCCCATCATGTCCCCGGGAACTGAGCCAAGCAGAACCTTTCTGTCTTTACTGGCATGTACATAGCAAATGCTCCCCTGGAGCCCCAGCCACACGTGGGGCGCCCTTAGTACGGCTATGAGCGGCGTGCCCACCCCTTGCAACCATTCTGAGGTGGTGGTGGCCAAAAAGCCCTGTCTCTCTCTCCTTTCTTCAGATCTCTTTAGCACAGAAACTGTGTGACCTTTACCACATCGATTTCACCACAACTCTCCACACGGGGTTTCACCGTAGCCCCTTGCCTTGACTGCCTTCCGACTGGACTTCTGCAATGCACTGAACGTGAAACAACCTTGGAAAGAGCACTGTGAGGCTATAGTTAGAGCACACTGCAACCTCGACATCGCTCAAGGGCATACACTTCATTCACCTGGGAAGTTATTGGTGCTTATTCCCCATTGCTAGTATTTATTTTGGGACCTGGCATTAGTGGGATACTTCTTAAAAGAAAACTTGCCGCAGACAACACAATGCTTCCAAATTGGCACTTAAAATGCAGCCTTTTTACCAAAGTCCAAAGACCAAAGTCACCACTCCCGTAGATAGACTCTAGTCGGTCCCTATTACCTTCAGGATCAAATGCAGAACTTTAGCTTTTAAAGTTCTTCACAAATGAGGTAAGTTTTGTAAAGCACAGTGCCTGGAACACAGTAGGTGCTTAATAAACTCGTTTCCTTACCTCCCCCTTCACATCCTGGACTTTTCTACAATTCCGATCTTCTAACACTTGGCTCCCTTTCATATACCCTAAGGTCGGGCTACCCTTCTTCTAGTGCTTTTCATGAGTCGTCTCCTCCTGCTCCATGCCTTTTCAACTAACAGTGCCTTATAACGCCTCTTCTTTGCCCTCTGATTTCCCTGGTTGTCTTTAAGACAACTCAAATCTTACTTTCTGCAAGAATCTTTTCCTGCCCTCTCCCATATATATAGACATGTATATTCACACATATGTGTGTACATGTATATTATAAATGTTTATTGTTATTGGCTTGTCTTCCCTATTATAAGCTCACTGAGGATAGTGACCCTGTTTTTCTGGCATCTTAGTACAATGTCCTCTACTTAATTAACATCCATTTTGCTTAGTTTTACCTTTCTAGCATAAATTGTGTGGCATAAAGAGCATTAAATCTGAAGTTAGGATAACAGGGTCCAATGAATGAATTAATGAATGGTTTTAAGTTCTGAGAACTAAGAATATTGTTGGCACATTAAGTAAGTGTTAAATAAATGTTTGCTGACTGGACTGGCCTTTGAATCAACAGGAGAAGCTCCAGGAAGCTCCTTGAGAGTAGGAACTGTTTTTGCTTTTGTCTTTTTATCCCCAGCACCATTGTACAGTGCCAAATAGGCACATAGAAAACCTTACTAAATGCTTATTAAGTGATTGATTGATTGCCCCTCCCTGCTGAGTTTCATTAGGCTGCCTTTGTAGGAATGAGGAGATCTAGTTGCAGATGTTTCAGTAGTTCAAAGCCAGCTGGACAGTGGAATCTGCATAAGTGGGACCTATAAATGCTTCCTGATTGATTGATTCCAGTTGCCTTTGGAAGGCAACTCAATCACAGAGGATTCAGCAGTCCTTCTCTTTGTGCCAGGTTACACTTGGGCTGCTTATCTTCATAGTACAAGGCAAAAAGCAACAACAACACAATGTTCAGCACTGGGCTTGGAGTCAGGAAGACTTACCTTCATGAGTTCAAATTCAGCCTCAGACACTGTGTGACCCTAGGCAAGTAAGACACTGTTTGCTTCAGTTTCCTTATTTGCAAAATGAGTTAGAGAAGGAAATGGCAAACTGCTCCCAGTATCTTTGCCAAGAAAACCCCCAAATGGGGTCACAAAGAGTCAAATATGACTGAAATGACTGGACAACACTAATTTTCCCTTGACTGACAGTCTCTTTGTATTACTGTTATAGGGTGTATGTAATCAAGCATTTTAATGAAATGAATTTAATGAAAACTCAACTTTGTTCAACTCAAACTTAGTCCCTTCTGACTTCCCTGTTTTGGTCAGTGGTATCACCATTCATTAGCCTCCCACTCCCTGTGGTGTTTCCTTTGACTTCTCTCTCCTTTTGGTCTCCTAACCAATATGTTCATTTCATCTTCAAAACATTTCTCTAATCAATCCCTTTCTCTATTCCCATTGTCCTTGTTTAAGCCTTTATTACCAAGCTCTTGGACTAGTGCCATGGACTATGAACAGGTCTTCCTCTATTCAAATCCATTCCTAACGTAACTGCCAGACTAACTTCTCTTTATTCTTATTGGTTTGTTCAAACTGGAAACATCATGGTATAGATTCAGCTTTGTTTTTCATCTCTGACACTAGCTGTGTGACCTTAGGTAAGTAATCTCTTCACTTATTTAAAATTTATGATAAGATAAATAAAAATAATAAAATATTGTATCTTCTTTTCTAGGCTATTGTGAAGATTAAATGAGATAAGATGTGTAAACTTTAAAACATCATATAAATGTCACTTATACTTACTATTATTAATTATGCATAGACCTAAACACACCACTTTCTTTTTTTTTTATTTTAATTTTTTTTTAAAGCAATTGGGGTTAAGTAACTTGCTCAAGGTTACACGGCCAGTTATTTCTGGGTGTGGTGCTAAGTATCTGAGCCCAGATTCGATC
Source organism: Petaurus breviceps papuanus (assembly GCF_028583685.1). Taxonomy (NCBI): domain Eukaryota; kingdom Metazoa; phylum Chordata; class Mammalia; order Diprotodontia; family Petauridae; genus Petaurus; species Petaurus breviceps. Next base: position 54,310,252 of record NW_027185655.1, on the reverse strand, counting down.
CCAGGTCTCCCGACTCTGGGGCCGGAGCTCTTACTCAATCGTCACCTGGCCTCCCCTAACACACCACTTTCTTTAGAAATCTTCAGTGGTTTCCTGTTTTCTACCAAATAAATTTCAAATCCCTTTGATAGTCAAGGCCTTCCACATTCTGCTGCCAACATATCTTTCAAGTGTTATGTCCTATTATTTCTTCCTATAGTTCAATGTCCAAGCCTGACTGAACTATTCATCATCCATCTAAACATTTCTTATGCCTTGCCACCTTTGTATCTTTGTTCATTCTGTTCCCTATGCCTGTGATGTCTACTTTCCCCATCTCCCCACTCCACCTCTGCATCTTGACTGTTGAACTCCTAAATCAAATGGCATTGTCCTCCATGAAGCCTTTACTTGACTTCCCCTTCTTCTTTGGACTTCAGATGTGTATGTGTCTTTCTCTCTTATTAGAACAAAAGCTTCATGAGGTAAAGAGTCATGTCTTATTTAGACCTTACATATCACCAAACATCTAAAACAATGGTCTGCACACAATAACCACATTGGATCTCTTACACACACACACACACACACACACACACACACACACACAAACACCCCACCATTAATCAATTTTATTCCAAAAGCATAGTATATTATAACTTTTTCATGCATATATGACATTCTTATTTGTAACATCCATTTTGTTTAGTTTTACCTTTCTAGCATAAATTGTGTGGCATAAAGAGCATTAAACCTGAAGTTAGGATAACAGGGTCCAATGAATGAATGGTTTTAAGTTCTGAGAATTAAGAATATTGTTGGCACATTTGAGCTTATTCCCAAGTCCCAGGACAGAAGCATATAAAGATGTTGAATATTGCAAGGGAACTCAAAATGAGAAGACAAGGAATTCATAGCAGGCATCTCTCTTTTGAATCTTCTTTTCCAGGATAATAGCAGTAGTCAACTCCTCCCAAAGAATGCAGGTGCTGTAGTAAAATGTTTCAGAGACAGCCTGAATTTCTAATTAGCTGTTTAACAGTTCATTTCTTTCTTTGCTCCAACTAGCTTACTTTCCTATTTCCAAAAATACTTCCACTTGGACATCTTCCACTGGGTAGATTTCATTCATTTATTCAACAGATATTTATGGAGGATCTACTAAATTCTATTCAAGCTTGGGGGTTCAAAGATATCAATAAGTCAAGGTCTGTGCCCTGAATATATCATTTACATAAGTAATTATAGTACAAGATAGAATGCAACATGTGTCTTAAGAGACACTTGTGTGTTTTGGGGAGTTATGCTATAGGAATTAAGAGAAAAGAAAAATTACTTATGGTTAATATAATCGGGGAAGGCTTCATGGAAGAGTTTGCCTCTGAGCTGGGCAGAATGCCCTTATGTGAAGATGGAAATGGTGAGGGCAACTCAGGTGGAATGAATGTCTTGAGCAAAGACTGCCTTTGGCAGAGCAGAGTTGTAGTGCAAGGGAAAGAATAAGGGAACAAAGACAGGGGTGGAAAATATGAGGACACATTGGAGAAACAGCAAGAAAAGCTTTTGATTGTTGGGGGTGTTTAAATTTATATGCCAGCCTAAGAAATAAGGACTTTATTTGGTAATCAATGACTTATTAAAGGATTTTGAGCAGGACAAGACAATATAATTAAAACAATCTGACAACAATATGTAGGTTTTATTTGAAAGTTTATAATCCTATAAAAACATTTCTTTGATCCTTGACCTTATTACCCTATTCAGCTATCGCTCCATCTTCTTTGTACCCTTCCCTGCAAAACCTGAAAATATTATCTATATCTGATGCCTCAGCTTCCTTGCCACTCCATTCTCTTTTTAACCCCTTGCCATCTGATTTCAGTCCCCACCACTTTATTGAAACTGATCTCTCAAAAGTCACTAATGCCCTCCTAATTGACAATTCCTATAGTTTTTTTTAGTCCTCATTTTCCTTGACCTTCCCATGGCATGAGATACTATTGACTCCCAATCTCCACTACTAAATTCATTCTCTTCCCTTGAAGACACCATACTTTCCTAGTTCCATGTCTACCTTTCTAGTAACAACTTTTTCTTCACTGACCCCTTGTCTTCTTTACTGTCCTTACTTATCCCTCCTTACAAAGAGTTCTCTTCTATTCTCAGCCCTTTGCCTTTTCTCTGTAGTTTTCCTTGGCACTTCAATTATTCCCACTCTTAGCACTCTGGACAGGGGCAAGTGGGAGGATGAGTGAGAACTTGTATGTGAGCGGAGTAAGAACTTACAAGTGATAATGCTGAGTCACTACAAGCTGGGTTTCATTAAGTTGTCATTGCAGGAGTAACTATAGTACATAGTTGGAGATTTAGCCAGAAAGTAAGTATGGGATTCATCTGCCACTGCTGTGGAATCTTCTCACCACTTCACATCCTCAATGCCTAGTGTAACGCCAAGCATACAATGAAGGTGGTTAATACATGCATTTTGATTGATTCATGTTACGGTTTTTGGAAGCCAATTCAAACCAAAGTGAGTCTCCAGGATTTGGGAAGACCATGACTGCACTGCCAAGATCACTGGGGTTTCTGTGATTTGGATGTGTTAGTATATATCCTCCTGGCTTCCTTTAAGTCCCAATTAAAATCTTGTCTTTTACCAGAAGCGTTCCCCAACTCCTCTTAACTCTAGTGATGTCCCTCTGCTAATCATTTCCTATTTATCCAGTATACAGTTTGCTTTGTATATATTTGTTTTCCTGTTGTCTCCCCTATTAGGTTGTAAGCTCCTTGAGGTCAGAGACTGTCTTTTTACTTCTTTTGCATCTCCAATGCTTAGTGCAGTGCCTGGAACATAGTAGTCACTTAAAAAATATTGATTGATTGACATACATACATACATTCATATACACACATATGAGTGTAGATAGCTATCTACCTATTTTTTTTTCTCTCTGAGAGTTAGCTATGTTGCTTTTCTCTACATTGGCTAGGGGACAGTCTTTCCTTATTAAATAAGTCTGTGATAACAAAGCCTTCCTTGAAAAAACCTAAGGCTCCATCTCTAACATGGAACCCATCCAAGACTCCATTTCACCAACCTTGGGGGTGGTCTGAGAGTTCTGCAGATAAGAATGCTATCAATACCTTGAATGGGATATCCATAAACTTCTGAGGAAGTACCTGCACGCAACCCACCTACTTGAAGGCCTAGCACAGATTGTGCCCAGACTCACCTTGGGCTCTGGTTTAGTCTGAAGTTCAGATATTATGTCTACTTTGAGAACTCTTCAAGAAACACATGTATCCAACCAAAAGAACTTAAGAGTGTACATGACAATATGGAAGTCATGTAATGTGATCTTATGGATGAAGAGGCCTTTCAAAAAACTCTTAATGCTTGCAGACAAGGCTTCTATAGCTATGCAAGTTTCCTCCGTATGGCAGATGGACTGCCGGAGTCAGCTCTATAGAAAGTTATCTAAACTGTAATTTTACAGAAGTCCTGTAATAGTAAACTTATTCCATTTTCTCTTAAAACACAAAAAAACATACAACAAAGGTAGCGTAGCAGGTAGAGAGTTTGCCTAGAATGCAGACAGTTCAAAACTAACATCAAAAGCTTGACCTGTTCAATGTCCATAATTTCCTTAGAATTAGGGCTGGTGATGGGAGGAAGACAGACTTTTTTTTTTTAAGCAATCGGGGTTAAGTAACTTGCTCAAGGTTACATGGCAAGTTATTTTGTATGGTTGTTAAGTATCTGAGGCTGGAGCCGATCCTGGGTCTCCTAACTCTGAGGCCGGTGAGAAGACAGACTTTTAGATAAGATCTAGGTATTATGATCTGAAGTACCTGTAGCCTTGTAGGATTTAATTAACAAAGAATTGGCAGATCCCTTCTACCAACAAATCATAACCATCAGATAGAGATGATACTCTGTTCTTTTCCTGGTACAAACAAAGGTAGGCCCTACATGTTTCTTTTCTTTTTTTTTTGCTTTTTGGAAGGCAGTTGGGGTTAAGTGACTTGCCCAAGGTCACACGGCTAGTTCTTGTGTTAAGTGTCTGAGGCTGTATTTGAACTCAGGTACTCCTGACTCCAGGGCTGATGCTCTACTCATTGCACCACCTAGCTGCCCCCAAATTATCCAGTTGTTTCTTTTTTTTGGAGGGCAACTGGAGTTAAGTGACTTTTCCAAGGTCACATGGCTAGTTTTTGTGTTAAGTGTGTGAGGCCGGATCCAAACCCAGGTCCTCCTGACTCCAGGGCTGGTGCTCTATTCACTGTTCTACCTAGCCGCCCTGGCCCTACATGTTTCCAAAGTTTATGTCAGTCTAATCTGTCTTACTTTATATTGTAAACTGGAGAACTATGTTCTCCACAGGAGCCACATAACCTTCTTTAGAAGTCTACTTGGGGCCAAAAGGCTTATGAACAAACCCAACACATACAAGTCATACAAAGACTGGTTTCCTAGTCCACTGATTTTGCTTTTGAGCACTCATATGTTTCCATAAAAGAGGCAATGTGACCAGTGGGCAATGTAGCCATAAGCTCTTACTCAGCACTAAAAAGAAAGCCTGCTTTGAGAAACCTGGTAGCAGGAGGAAGTGAGGGGCAAATGAAGTGGAAGCAAGCATATATGCAAAACAAAACGTCCCTAGAGAAGGTAGTCTTGGATTCACCTACCACAACTGGGTTCTGTCGAGTTAAGAGAGTGCAACAGTTTTATCAAGACTCTCTCCTCCTTTTTGCCAGTTTCTGATGAAGAGAAATCCTTCTTTTCAACTAAGTCAACCTCTCTTAATCCCATTCCCTCCCATTTTCTCCAGCAGATTGCCCCTGCAATCATCCCCTCTCTGTAATCTACAATTCTCCCTATTTATTGGCTACTTCCCTCCTGCTCACAAACAAATTCAACATCTCCCCCATCTGTAAAAACAAAAATAAAACCTCACCAGATTCTACCATGCCCAGTAGCTATTATATTATCTTTCCAGTCAAATTCCTTAAAAAAAGACTATCAACACTCTCAGCCTCATTTCTTCTCACTCATGTCTAATCCCTCTGTGATCTGACCTCATCATCCAACTGAAAGTGTATTCTCAAAATTACCTACAATATCTGGTGAGATTGGAAGGTCCCTTTTCGGCAAGGTTGTAGGAAGGATCTTTAGTCAGTTATAGATTGAGCCAGATGACCTTTGAGATCCCTTCTAATACAGAGATGCTGGGATTTCCAACTAGATACTCTACTATTCAAATTCAACATATCTCAAATTAATCTTCTTATTGAAAGACAATGAGCTAAACCATTGACCCCACTCTTGACATTTCTGTCAGTGGCATGGCTGTTATGCAATTCTTTAATTAATTAATTAATTTACTTATTGCTTTTTGGAGGGCAGTTGGGGTTGACTTGCCCAAGGTCACTCGGCTAGTTTTGTGTTAAGTGTCTGTAGCAGCAAGCGTCCCCAGGGTTTGCTGCCACCACAGGTTCTTGGATCTGCTTTGTTAAAGGAAAGCAACTCAAAATGGGTTAACAAGCTTACTTTAATCAGTCAGACATATATCGTTTACCTTGTTCAGGGGAAAAGGTCAGCACCCCAAACTTCAAAGTATACAGGCAGAATTATCAAGACAGAAACAGATCAAGTAGACAGATTTCCAAACTGTCCAACTATTACATCCATACCCAGTCAACATCTGGGTTTCCACATCTGGGTTTTTCAAAGCCGGGGGGGCCCTGGACAACGGCTTCCCAGAATACAGATCAAATCACAGAACACTTCTCAAAGTGAGCCCCCAAAACAAAGCCTCACATCAGGGCTTATATAGCCTTCTCCTGGCTCAGAGAATGTAACAACCTTATTGACTCACTGGCCAATCAAGAAGTATCTACTGAAAAACAAGCCTCCCACCCCAGGCTCCAGGTGCACTTTAGCCTAGGGGCAGGGAAGATCTTAAAATTTTACATTCCCATTACAGGAAACTGAGGCAAACAAGGTTAAGTGACTTGCCTAGGGTCACACAGCTAGTGTCTGAGGTCAGATTTGAACTCAGGAGGATGAGTCTTCCTGATTCCAGGCCCAGCATTTTATTCACTGCACCACCTAGCTGCCCCATTATATACTCTATAACATACACACAAGCAAAGGTTAAAAACTCTTTTTGTAGAAGGCCTTGAATACCAGGCAAAGGAGTATGCAGTAGGGAACCAGAGAGAATTTTTAGCAGAAGAGTGACAAGGCTGGATCTGTATAAAACCAAGATCAGTCTGTTGGCAGCCTATTGTAATAGCTTAGGCAGGGGAGTAATGAATGTCTATAGTAGGATAATGATTGACGGAAGAAGTGATGAAGAGGGAGAATGGATGGGACTAGGTAACTGATTGGCTATGGAAGGTAACAGAGGGAAGAGTCCAAAATAACACCCAAGTTTCTAATAGGGAAGAATTGCATAACAGGGGCAGCTAGGTAGCGCAGTGAATAAATAGAGCACCGGCCCTGAAGTCAGGAGGACCTGAGTTCAAATCCGGCCTGAGACACTGTAATGGGAATGCAAATTTGGAAGATCTTCCCTGCCCCTAGGCTAAAGTGCACCTGAAGCCTGGGGTGGGAGGCTTGTTTTTTAGTAGATACTTCTTGATTGGCCAGTGAGTCAATAAGGTTGTTACATTCTCTGAGCCAGGAGAAGGCTATATAAGCCCTGATGTGTAGCTTTGTTTTGGGGCTCACTTTGAGAAGTGTTCTGTGATTTGATCAGATGAAACTCTGGGAAGCTGTTGAACAGGGCCCCCTGGCTTTGAAACCCAGATGTTGTTTGGTATGGATGTAATGGTTGTACAGTTTGGAAATCTGTCTACTTGATCTGTTTCTGTCTTGATAATTCTGTCTGTATATTCTGAAGCTCGGGGTGCTGACCTCTTTCCCCTGAACTAGGTAAACGATACATATTTGACTGATTAAAGTAAGCTTGTTAACCCATTTTGAGTTGCTTTCCTTTATCAAAGCAGATCTAAGAAACTGTGTGAGCAGCCACCCTGGGGATGCTGGGGTGCTGGCTGCTACATTTCCTCATTTGGAAAATGAACTGGAGAAGGAAATGGCAAACCACTCCAGTATCCTTACCAAGAAAACCTCAAATGGGGTCATGAATAGTCAAACAACAACAGGACTCCAGCAGTCAGGTGAAACTTACACACCTTTTCTCAGGATAATGTTTTTAAATGCATAAAACAAAATACATGGGATTACAAAGGAAACCAATTATATTGAAATACAGTTGTCAAAATATTTTTTAAAATTCACAGGTGACAAAAAAACCTTTTGGCAAGATACAATATCCATTCCCATTAAAAAAACAAACCCTAGGAAACATAGAAATGAATGAATCTTTCCTCAATATTATAATTTTAATATATATCAATCAAAAACCAAGAGCCAACATTGTTATAATAGGGATAAACTAGAGGCTTTTCCAATAAAATCAAGGGTAAATCAAGGATGTCCATTACCACAACTCCTTTGACATAGTGCTAGAAAACTACAGTGATGGCAAGGAAAAAGGAATTGAAGGAATGAACAAAAACAAAGAGAAAACAAAATTGTTGCTTTTTGTAGATGATATGATAATTTAGAGAACCCTAAAGAGTCACCTAAGAATCACTGAAACAATGAACAACTTCAGAAAAGTTAAAGGATATAAAAAGAAGCCCATAGAAATCATCAGGATTTATGCATATACAAACAAAATCCAGCAGGAAAAGACATAAAAGATCAATAATTTCAAGAGAAATTTAAAAAGGGGGTGGTGGTGGTGCAGAAAGGAAAGGGACCTAGCAGTAACAGATCTCAATCTATAGTATGAAGCAATAATCATCAAAACAATTTGGTACTGGTTAAGAAAGAGAAAGGTTGATTATTAGAACAGATGAGATACATAATACACAGAAGCAAATGAGCACAGTAGCCTAATTTTTGATAAACCCAAAGATCACGTTTACTAGTTTCAAAACTTACTATGTGTCAAAAACTTCTTGGAAAACTGGAAAATAGTTGGCCAGAAGCCAATATTTCACATCATTTATCAAAATGAGTACATGACTTAGATATACAGGTGATATCACAAACAAATAAGAGGATAAAGGAAGAAATTGCTTGTCAGAAGTAAGGGATAGAGAGAAGGAGAAAAGGTAAAGTGAACAACTTTAATTACATAAAATTAAAAAAAAACTTTTGCAGAAACAAAACCAGAACAGGTAAAAGGAGAAGAGAAGCAGGATGTTGTGGGGGAAATCTTTTTTATCATTTCTATAATAAAGGTCACATTACATATATTTCAAATTTTCAAGAATAAGCTCCATTCCCAGTTCATAAATGGCCAAAGAATACGAATAGGCATTTTTTTCAGAGGAAGAAATCTCACCTACCTATAGATATGAAAAAATATTCTAAAACACTAATAATTGTTGAAGAACACATTTAAACAACTCTGTGATTCTACCTCATGCCCATCTGGGTGGTAAAATTGGCAAAGCAGAGAATGACAAAGGTTGGAGGGCTTTTAGGAATATAGGCATATTAAAAATGCACTAATTGTAGAGTTCCAAAAGTTGTTGTAAGCTATCAAAGCTTTAGGAAACTGTATTTGGCTTCTACAGGGAAAGAAATTTCTGTGTTTCTATCTCTCTCCCTTTTTGCCCCTTATCCCTCATATGCTTCCCTCTATACAGGGCTCTTCACATAGAGAGATCATCAATAAAATATATTTTAAAGGAGAAAACAAAAAAAATACAAAAGATAAACAAATAGAACTGTTTTGTTATTACCTTGTTAAAGGTATAGGGATAGGAACTAGCCATGTGGCTTCATTAATAAAGAGAACTCTATATGAAGAAACTCCTTCTATCAATGTAGGTTGTCAACTTCTTTGCATTTTAGAGTTGATACTGTCTTAGAGTATTGCCTAGATCACTGAAAAGTTAAGTGATTTCCCCAAGATCACATAGCTCACATGTGTCTGAGGAATAACTTAAATCTAGATCTTTCTATCCAGTGGGTCACAATGATACTTCTTAAAAGAAAATCGTACATGAGAGAAGTTTACAGACTTATTTTCTTTTGGAGGTAATTGGTGTTAAATGACTTGCCCCAAGTCACACAGCTAGTTATGTCTCTGAGGCCAGATTTGAACTCAGGTCCTCCTGCCTTCAGGACTCTATTCACTGCATCAACTTAGTTGCCCCAAGTTTATAGATTCTTCTTATACAACTCTTCTGTCCATTGTCTACAGAAATGTCTCTGTCTGTAGGTGATTAAGGTCATAACAAATAAATTTAATCACTTTTAAAAATGCCAATTTAGAGCTTGAGAGAGAGGTTAGGTTAGAGATGTAGATTTGGGAAACACCCACATAAAGGTGAAAGTCGAATTTTGGTAGAAGATGAGATTGCCAAAAGAGTGGGGTGAGAAGGGAAAATCCAGAGATTGAAACTTCGGAAACATATTTAGGGGTCAGAAAGAAGAAGCTCAGTCAGTGAAAGAGGCAGGAAACGAAGAGTCAGGGTGGCAGCAGAAGAATCAGGGAAAAGAACTCTTTGACCACAAAGAATGGAATTTCAAAGGGGTTGGCATTAATGTCAACTGCAATGGTGAAGTCAAGGAGTGAGAAATGAAAAGATGTCACTAGTGACCTTTGGGAAAATAGCTTCAGTGGAGAGGTTGGGACAAAAACCTGATTGATAGGGGTGAACGAGTAAATGGCTGATGAGGAAGAAATGTCTTGAAGTAGTTTAGCAGTGATGGGAAACAGAGAAAGGCAGTGGTAAGACCAAGGGAAGATGTTTCAAATTTTTAGTATAGAGGAAACCTGTATAGAGGAGGTTTGTGGGGGAGAGGAGAGGGGAGAGACAGAGAGACAGAGAGAGACAGAGACACTGAAATGGAGAGACAGAGAGGGAGAGACAAAGATGGACAGAGCAAGACAGATAGAGACAGAAACAGAACAACAAGGAAATAAACAGAGAAAGGCAGACAGAGACAGAAGAAGCAGAGAGAGAAGGTAGAGGCAGATTGGACTAATACCATACATGGGTATTGTTAACCCTTAAAACAAAGTGAGATAACCCTACCTTTGACAAAGAAGTATATAATGAAGCAATAGAAATTTTGAGGTAAAGAGGCTGATCTATTTGATGACCTCTAAATTTGCAATTAAGTTTGGAGGTAAGATCATCAGCAGAGAGAAAGGAGTGTGGCTGAAGATTAGAGAAGACCTTGGTTCTAGCCCTAGTTTCTCAAATAACTCTACTAGGTGAATTTGGATAAGTCGATTCATCTCTCTGCTCTTCTCTTTCTTCAGCTGCAGAATGAGGGAACTAAATTTTCAAGTTTTGTTTTTTTTTTCAAAATTTTCAATTTTGACCTTAAAATTCTCCCAATCCATGATAATAGAAAAGGTTTGGGACATTCTGAGGGAGTTAACTGGAGATAAACAAAAGGATTACTGAAAACAGTGAAGGCCCATTTGAGTTCATATAGCAGAATTTGTGGCAGAATCAATCAGACCAATTTCATGACTTTTCCTAGAACTCCGGGCAGCCTTTATTGCATGAGCAAGAGTGAATTATTCAAAATTGCTGAGCAGAGGAGACATACTCATTCTGGAAGATTAATCTGGTCCTGGTGTGGAAATGCTGGATATGAGGAGGGGAAAGGCCAGAGATAAGTTAGGAACCTTTAGCAATAGTCTAGGCAAGAGGTAATTAGAGCCTGAACTAGGGTAGTAGCAGTGAAAATGGAAAGGAGGAAACAAGTGAGAGAATGGACAGGGTTTGGTGACAGACTGGATGTCTGTTGCCTATTGGATATTTCAAACTCAACACATCTAAAACTAAGCTTTTACTGCTCACCCTTCCAAACTTTCCTGTTTCTGGAGAAGACACCACCACTTTTCCAATGTCTCCAGTTTGTAGTTTCAGCATTATATGGGTTTCTCACTCTCATTCACCCCACATTTCCAAAAGGTTGCTAAATCTTACTGTGTCAATTTTTACAGTGTCTCTTGCATCAGACCCCTTCTCTCCACTCATACAGACAGGCCATTATTTCTTGCTGAAATTATTGCAACAGTTTTCAAACTGGTGTCCCTTCCTGCTCCAGTCCATCCTACATGCTGCTGCTCAAATAATTTTCTTTAAGTATGGATCTGACCATGTAACTCTCTCCTACTCAACCAATTCCAGTGACTTCCTACTGCCTCTAAGAGAAAAACATCCTTGGTTTAGCTTTTAAACCCCTATACAAGCTGGCCCCAACCTAACTTTTCAGTCTCAATGGACAATATTCCCTTTCCCACAATCTACAATCCGACCAAACTGGCTTTCTTTCTATTCCTCATACATGACAGCCCTATCTCAATGACTTTCTGCCTTCTTCATGCCTTTTTTCTGTCTCTGTATCATTGCACTGGCTGTATCACTTGCTTCTGGAATTCATTCCTACCTTGTCTCCACTTCATAAAGTTGTTCTCACCCTTTAAGGTGCAGTAGAGGCACCACATGAAGCATCAGACTCCACAGGAAGCCTGCCCTGATTCTCTACCCCCTCCCCCCAATTACTATAGTCTTCTTTTCCAAAGCCTTTAATTACTGAATAAGCATTGCATTAGACAAAGTGAGACCTAGGAAAGACCTAGCTGAAAAAAGTCAAGGTTTCCTACTTTTGAGGCCATTAGCAGTCATCCTAACCATGTTTTGCCACTGGACTCCTAATGACTCTGGAGGAGAGAGTGAGGATGGTGACTGTAGATCTGCCTCACTTAAATCCAATTCACTTGTAAGTTAAGATATCACCCTCCTGATGCTATTGGTCCTTTTCAAGAACAAAGAATGAACAACAACAGCTCATATTTAAATACTTTGCATATATCTGTATTTTAAAACTTTACACTTATGCTACATATCTATTTTTAATGTGTACTTGTCTCCCCTTCACTAGACTGTAAGCTCACTGATGGTAGGGATACCTTAGTGCCTGATACATGCTAGAAGCTTAATAAATTCTTCTTGATTACTTGGTTGATGTAGGAAGTTAAAGACGATAGAAATTTTAAGTTTAGGTGACCAGGAGAATTACATCCTGTCATAAAAGGGAATAAGGAAGAGATGGAGGTGTCCGGAGGGAGTAAGAGTTATGTTTTAGTCATGGTATGTTGGTGGTCATAGAAGGCTGAAGATGAAAGGGAACAAGTAATAGTAAATATGGACTTGGAGTTTGGGAGAGAGGTCAAAGTTAAGATACAGATCACGGAGTCATCTACGTGAATGTGTTAGCTGGTGGTGGGGAAGATCACCGAGAGAGAGAGGAGAGAGAATATATTTGAGTTGAAAAAAGAGTGAGAAGTCAGCAAAGGGGACAGTCAGAGAAGAATTGGTCAGGGATATAGGAGAACTGGGAGTATAGAATGGTATGGAGGCATTTTTAAAATAAAATTTTTGGTTATACCAATTGGATTCTTTAATTCATTCAAAACTGACTGTCATTATCAATTGCTGTCACTCTATAAATTGTTCTCCAAATTCTGTTCACTTTATTCTGCATCAATTCACATAAGTCTTCCCAGATTTCTCTGAAACCATTCCCTTTATAATTTTTTTTCCTTTTTTTTTTAAGCAATCGGGGTTAAGTAACTTGCTTAAGGTTACATGGCCAGTTATTTCTGGGTGTGGTGCTGAGTATCTGAGCCCGGATTTGATCCCCAGGTCATCCCAACACTGGAGCCGGTGCTCTTACTCGCTGAGCCACCTGGCTGCCCCTCCCTTTATAATTTCTTAAAGCACAAAAGTATTTTATCATGTTGAGATAACATTACTTATTCAGCTACTCATAAATTGATGGGCATGCTTCCAGATTTCAATTCTATACCACCTCAAAAAGAACTATAAATATTTTTATACATCCTTAGAATTTATATTGCTTGGGACTAATCCATCCCTAAATCTCACTTCCCTCTAATCCCACCTTCTTCCCTTTTCCTCCTACTTCCCTGTTGAGTGAAATATATTTCTGTACTCTACATAAAAATGTGTATGTATTCTTTCCTCTTTTGACCAGCTGAGATGAGAGTGATATTTAAATGTCAGTCACTTCCTGGAGGTATTTTTCTTTCTTTTGTTTTTTGGAGGACAATTGAGGTTAAGTGACTTGCCCAAGGTCACACTGCTAGTTTTTGTGTTAAGTGTCTGAGGCTGGATTTCAACTCAGGTCCTCCTGATTCCAGGGCCGGTGCTCTATCCACTGCTCCACCTAGCTGCCCCAACCTGGAGGTATTTTTCAAAGTAGATGGCCTACAGCTTCAAACGCAGGGGAGAGGTCCAGAAGCACTGTATTTGGTGACTGAAAATTCACCAAAGATTATGGAAACAATCTTGAAACCAGATTGCAGGGGTATGGTGATCTTAAGATAGAGGCTCTGAGTCTCAACTACTGTCTAAAGAAGTTTGGTATTGAGCACAGGAAAGAAAACACAATAGCTACGGTAGGGCCTAGGAAGAGTTTTTATTTTTTAAGATCGAGGGAGTCCTGAACAACTCTATAAGGCAGAAGGGAATGAACCAGTGTGATGAGATAGAAAGAGAGAGAGGGCGGCTATGTGGTGCAATGAGTAAAGCACTGGCCCCGGAGTCAGGAAGGACCTGGGTTCAGATCCGGCCTCAGACACTTAACACACACACACACACACACACACACACACACACACACACACACAACAAGCCGGGTAACCTTGAGCAAAATAATTAACCAAAATTGAAAAAAAAAAAAAAAAAAAAAAAGAGAGAGAGACAAAGGGACTGAATTTGCAAAAGAAAAATAAAAGAAAGGTTAAGAGGTTGTGGGAGAGGATGGGATAAATTTTTGAAAGATACCTCTCTCTCTTTCTGTCTCCCTCTCTCCCTCCTTTTTCATTTCTCCCCCCCCTTTCACTATTTCTCCATCTTTTTCTCTCTCTCCTTCTTCTCTTTTCTCCCTCCTTTTTCATTTTTCCCCTTACCTTTCTGTACCTCTTCATCTTTCTCCCTCTCCTTGTCTCCTCCCTTCCTTCCTCCTCCTCCCTCTCTCTTTCCCAGAGATTAGGAGTATCAGATGAATTAAAACAAACAAATTGAATATGGAGGAATTAGGGTGAGAGAATTCCCTTCACATGATCCCTGTTTTCTAAGTAAAGAATAAGGAGGCCAGTTTAGATCCTGAAAGTAAGAGTGTGTGGAAGGCAAAGAAGTGAAAGAGTCATGGTAAGCAAAGGAAGGGCTGGAGGTGGAATAGGGTATTAACAAGAAATGAATAAAAGAGATTGTGGAGACAAGTAAGGACCCAGTTGACATTATAGAGCATGGATTGATAGTGGCCTCAATGGGCTTCATAAATTTCTCCAGATGTGCAGCCCAATTCTATCTCCCACCTCTCCCTGTCTTTACTCCCTTCCCTTACCCCCTCCCCAAATTCGTAGGGACTCTTCTCATTTTCCTCTGACCTTTCCAAACAGTCAGTCCTTCAGTTGGCCTTCACATGACTCCCCTGTCCTGTTTTCTGTAGGTTTTTACCCCAGCCACCTCCTTCCTCTCCCTTCCCTGACCACAGGTGACTGATAGCCTTGGCTTCCAGTCTCAATATGGATTGACTGACTGCAGAATGTAATCATTTGCTTGTGAGAGCATAATAGAAAAAGTATAGTAATAGTCTCTAAGGTATCAGGGGAAGAGTAGGAATCTTGGAGGGGATATTTCAGAGACTCTCAAAGTGCCCTGGAAGGTGGAAAATTCCCACAGCTTTCTCCTGGAGTAGTATCAGGTGGTGAGGGCCATGAAGGGCAGAGGCACCCCAGTGAGACATAAGGATACAGTGTTTTCCAGCCAGATGAGAACTTCTGGAGTTAAACACAAGAGCTGACAACTGTCAAGAAACTCTGGAGGCCTTTATAATGAAGATGACAATATTTACACATTGCTGTACAGCTACAAGTATCATCTTTACAGATATTATCTCATTTAATTGTCCCAACAACTCTGCAAGGTAAGGTACTCTTATTATTCCCACTAGATGAGGAAACAGTCTGAGAGACTTACTCAGAGTTATACAGCCGCTAAGTATCTGAGGCAGAATATTTACTAGGTTTTGCAGACTCTAAATACAACACTATGACTATTACAGACCAACGATCACTTTTGAGTGATGTTTCAACTTGCATGTGGGTTGGATTTAAGTGAGGCAGACTTGCACAACTAGGTGGTGCTGGGCGAAGAGCCGGACAGGACAGAAAACAACTGGATGACAAAGAGTTGCAGTCAGCAAAGTCCAGTGGCAGGACAAAAGTCGGGGCAACTGGTGATAGGGCGGAATGCCGTGGAAGACGTCAGTGTCTTTGATGTCTGACCAAGCTCTAAGCGTTCCACGGCTCCCTATGAGCACAGTACTGGTCTATAGTAGGTACTCTGTAAATGTTGGCTATTATCTTGGCTTACTTATCTCAGTTTATGTCAGGGTCCGATAACTTCTCCACATTCACGCCCTTTGTAAGAGAATGATTTTAGAGGTAAATCTGAAGTCAAAGCTATTGCTGACCTTGTAACATAGTTTTATCATCACTGCCAACCTCTTTTGAGTTTTCTTTTTTAGACCATGGACAGTCTGATCTAGTAAGTATGACCTGCTAGGTAATGAAATGAGCATAGATGTGGAATATCCAAATGTCACTATCCTGCTGGAAAAAAGTCCTTTGGGCTTTTTATCACTTTCTTTCCTCTCTCTTCTAAAATCCCACAATGAGCCCTTCTTTTCCCCCTCCTCTTATGGTTGAATGTAAGTAGCTCTCAGAGTGGGAAAGAATCACTAGTTTCCTCCTAAAGCTAAAATGGTTTCCTATCATCATCATCATTATCATTATTTACAAGTATGTATTAACCTTTAGCTTACTCTGCGCCCAGGCAGAGATCGTTTCTTGTCCTTCCTTCCCTCAGCCCTCATTACTTGGCGTTTACAGGTCTGTGTACAAATTGTATTCCCCTCTCCCAGAATATAAACTGCTTGAAGGCAGGAATTATTTCTTGTTTTGTACTTGTATCCTAAGTCCAAACACAGAGCATTATAATCATCAAGCGCTTAATAGATACTTGGAGAATTGAATTAACTTACTTTGTCTACACTTTGCACTTTTCTGTATATTTGTTTTATTTCTCCCAGCCCCCAGTAGAGGGATGGGAACTGCTTGAGGGTCTGGGCTATTTTTTTTTTTCATTTTGTCTTTG
Source organism: Petaurus breviceps papuanus (assembly GCF_028583685.1). NCBI lineage: Eukaryota > Metazoa > Chordata > Mammalia > Diprotodontia > Petauridae > Petaurus > Petaurus breviceps. The sequence goes on along the minus strand of NW_027185655.1, from coordinate 54,293,971 downwards.
TATCCCAGCCCCAGCCCCAGAGCCTTGAACGTAACAGGCTCATACTAAATATTTTGATATATTGAACTGAGTTCAGAGCCTTCTTTAGGCCACTGTCCATGGCTGTTGCCTTTCCCACCTCACAGCACAACTATCCACCCTTTCTTAATAATCATTTGAAAAGACCTACTATGTGTGTCATAATGGTACGGGTATCCCATTGACTCCTCCTCAGAACTCTTGCAGTTTCCACTGTTGGTATCACTCCTTGGTACTTGACTATAGACTCCTTTGCATTGTTATTTATCTCATAAAAAATTCTGTTCCCTTGACCACATTGTAAGTTTTGTGATGGCAAGGATTATACAGGATGCTGCTGCTGACTAGATATATGACATACTGTGTTAGACATCTAGCAGAGTGCCTTACACATAGCTGGTGCTTAATAAAATAAATTTGTGTTGAGGGAGAACTTATTTGAAATGGAGTTACGGACTGGGTCACTGCCTTTTTTTTTAACCATGAAAAACATGAGAAGAATTTCAGAGTTGAAAAAGTTCTCAGAGGCAATCTACTCCAGCTCACAACTAAGCAGGGATCCTTCCTATAAGATCCTCAATAAAGGATCATCTAGGCTCCACCTAGAGATTTCTAGATCCCTAGAAATGTGCAATTTATTTATTCCTAAAATAGCCCAGACTAGTTGGCTGGCAGGGGGTGTGGAATATATCAGAGAAATATTTTTTAAATCTTTTAAGTGTGATATAAATATCAGCTATGTCAATATCTTTTAACTGCATGATTCAGTTACTGTGTTGTGATTTACTAAACCACTTTTCCCTTTTTAATTTTATTCTTTGTTAAAAGATATAAAAGGAGAGGGATTTATTTGTAAATAAAGATGATATCAAAATGTTAATATACTTTAAAAATGTATCTTTTTTTTTTAAGCCAGACGTATAACTTCAATGGTTTGGAACCTCCTAGTGAGAGACTTCCTCTGCCAATGGTTCTCAGTACCCTCTTTGCCAATAACCTTCTCAATGACTTGCACAGTCTGTGGGTCAGAATCTGAGTCTTCTTGACTTGAGAGGTCTGGCCTCTATTCACTAGGATATCTTGCCTTTCATTTATCTTATTATGAATAAAAAGCAGAGCAGAGGCAATGGCTTAGGGGATTAATTTGGGTAGGTTATTGGTCTAGAGCAGATGTTCCCAAATTTATTTGGCCTACTGTCCCCTTTTAAAAAAATACTTAGTGCCCCCCCCGAAATCTTTAACCCTTGAGCAATTTTTTGAAACTTGCATCAATTAAAAAAAATTATGCATCTTAAATTTAAAAATTATCATAAATTTGTGGGAGTTTCCTACATTGAAATTTTGTGACACGATATTGTGTCATATAACCATGTAGTATCATATTGTAAACAAGTCATTACATGCACATATTCCTGCCGATGCATTCTAAACTTCCTGACAATGGATAACATGCTTGCCTGCCAACACTTGCTTGTTATGACCTGTTGGTGGACTTGACCCCTGATTGGTTATAACTTGCATTTTGTGTGCTTGTTTGGAAAATAATGTAATCACTGTGATTTTAACTCTGTTATACAATAGATAAAACATGTATGAACGGTTTTTCAAAATTTTCTTCTTTTCTTTCCTTATGGTTCCACTGCCCCCTTATTTTTACTCAATGTCCCCTAATTGCAGCAGAGGCTACTACTACCCCCTTTACCCTGATTGTTCCAGCACCCCCAGGAGGCACTATCACCCACTTTGGGAACCTATAATCTAGAGGGTGAATGCAGAAATAGCAGAGAATAGAACAGGGAAGCAACTTTGCTTCTCCCTAAGTTTCTTTTGGGGTAAGCTAAGTTTTTTGGGTGATGCAGTTGACTGGACCTAAAGTCAGGAAGCCTCATCTTCCTGAATTCAAATCTGGCCTCAGACACTTACTTGCTGTATGATCTTGGGCAAATCACTTAACCCTACTTGCCTCGGTTTCTTCATCTGTAAAAATGAACTGGAGAAGGAAATGGCAAACCACTCCAATATCTCCACCAAGAAAACCCCATAAGGGGTCACGAGGAGTCTAACATAATTGAATAGCAACAGTTTCTTTTGAATTCTGGGCAATTATTACTCTTTTAGAATATTCTAAATCTCTTAAGTGTAGCTGTCTCTTTTCTCAGTCTCATCTTTTTTCCTCTTCTCTTTCCATGTTTCCCCCCTTTCTCTTCTTTCTCATTTTCTTAACCAGATATAATATAGAATTGAAGTATCTTTGTACCTTTTCCTTGATTTAAAAATAAGTGAGCTGAACATTTTTATTTATTTATTAAAAGACCCACTCACTTAAATTAATATCTTGATTTTGTCTTTGGGTTCCCTGTTACCTCTAGCTTAAATAGTTGGCTTAAGTAGGAACCTGTTTGATCGGGGCGCTAGGTGGGACAGTGAATAGAGCACTGGTCCTGGAGTCAGGAGGACCTGAATTCAAATCCAGTCTCAGACACTTAACACAAAAACTAGTCATGTGACCTTGGGCAAGTCACTTAACCCCAATTGCCCTCCCCCCAAAAAGCAAAAAGCCCCCAAAAACCTGTTTGATTGGTTAACCAGGTGTCACTGATGTCTACCCACAGAAACTGGGGACTATAAGGTATTTGGAGGCGCGATATGCACTTCTAATTGGTGTTATAGAGCAGAAGTGAACTTACTATGTGAGTAGAACTGTTTAACCACTCCCATTCACCTCTCTCTCATCTCCCCTCTTTACACCCCTTTCCCCAGACACCCTATTAAGTCATCAGTGACCTAGATGGGTTTCCCAGGATAAATAATCTTTTCTCTGTTTTGGGAAATTGTAATAAGGAGAATCAATAACTATCTTTTCAGCTCTGAACCCCCAGCCAAAGACAGCAAACACTTGGCAAATATTTTAGTTTTAAATCTTTCTCTCTTCTCTGAAGATCATTCCCTTCAGTCATCTCCTCCCATATAAAATCCAATAAATATACCCAGATTAGCAAATTCCTGTGGTTAACCTGTTTAAAAAGGATAAACTAAATGGTTTAAAACAAAGCCAGGTCAACAGACTTTCCTCAGTGCCCTAGGACTCTCAAGTGGGAGAAAGGAAGTAGAGAATTATAGCCTTGGGGTCCATCCTCAGGATAGATAGGGAAGTATAGCAAAATAGCATCTGTTTTGATGCTGCTTAGGTCTGATATGCCTGTAAAATCTCACTCCTGGAGTTCTACTACTTGTATTGGCTGCCTCGGCCCATCCTCCCTATGTCCCTGCTCCACCAAGCTTCTTGGAGCTTCCCCTTCCCCATTTCCTTGTGTCTTTCATGCATCTTGAAAGAGCCGAGTTCTTTTTGGAGTCTGATTCCTGCCCCAGACCTTCTTGAATGGATTTCCCCTTGAACTGTTCTAATCTTTTCAAGGTAACTCTGGGTCAGGGCCAACCATTTTTTGGCCAATGGTGAACAAATCAGTAAATCTCTTCCTAATTTAGTCCAAGGACTTTGGGAGCATCTTCAATTTTTTACTGTTAAATATCGTGTGTGCATGTGTGTGTGTGTATGTGTGACTAAGTACTAGACTTTCAGAGGTCAACTCCTTTTTACATAGCATTCTTATGATTTAATCAAGGTGAATTGTTTTTAAAAAGAAAAGTCTTGTATTTTATTATGAATCTAGGTGAAAAAGTTGAGAAAGGGTCATTTTAAGTTACACACACTTATTAAGTTACATGCATTTATTACAGAGTTGAAAGAATTATGTTTTATGTTAAGGTGTATTGTACATGAAACTGAATATTTTAAACTGCCTGCTTGAAAAAAACAATTAATAATTCCACATGTTACTTTCAAAACTGTCATGCTTGTCTGTGTTCCTTCTTTTTCTGCTCCCTTTTGGACATTTAAAAAATATTTCAATGGCCCTATTTTGGGGTAGGGGAATTACCATTGCTAATTCCCTCCCTTCCCCACCCAAGTTAAAAACCAAAAGAAAGAAGGAAAAGTGGGAAAAATGCCATGTAACAAATAAACATAAGTCAGACAAAATGGATCTACACAGTGGTCGCGTCCAAAATCTTCCGAACATTGAGTTCGTCACCTTCTCTGCTGGGAGTTGGGTAACATGCATGCTTCTTTATGGGGTTGCTGAAGACATGGTTGGCTATTGTGTGGCTCAGAGTTCTTAAGTCTTTCAAAGCTGCTTTTCTTTACAATTTTATTGTCCTTGTGCAGATTGTTCTCCCAGTTCTGTTCACATCTCTCTATACTATTTCATGCTATCCAGGATTCTCTGAGATAGTTTCTTTCATCATTTCTTATGGCACATAATATTCCATTACATTCATATACAAAAATTTGTTCTGTTATTCCCCAATTGATGGCACCTCCATAATGCAGTTTTATTTTTTCTTTTTCCCGTCTTTAATCCCTACCTCAGGAAAATTTACTTACTTGGCAACTATTCCTTCCCCTATATAATGCTCCCTCTTCATACCTCACTAAGCCCCATCCCTCTTTTCTCCCCGATGAATCTGATGTATTTCTATACCAGTCTATTTGTATACATAATTTCAATTCTCTTCAAGTCATTTCAAATGAGAGTAATATTCAACTGATGATGCTTCCCCATTCCTTCTTCCATGTTTGCATATTCCTCATGCCCCACCCTCCATTATGAGAAATGGTGGTTGCTATCCCCTCCTTCTTCCTTTTACTAGTATATTCCTTCTTTTATCCACATTCTTTTTCCTCTTTAAATTCTCAGAACAGAACTAATCTACTCCTAGGGCTTCTGTTTTTCTTATTTAACTCCCTCGATATATTTTGAGGTTTCTGAGGAAGTTAAATAAGACATTAAGGTTCCAAAGGGACACATCTTTTCTCCCACTACTTGAATGTTAGCACTACATCATCATATGACCCCTTCCAATTGCTTACATAAATTTAGAAATTTCTGTAATATAGTACAGAGTACACTATGTAGTGTTCCTTGGCCTTGAAGTAACAAGTTCCCTGACTTGTGACTCATGGGCATTATGCTTGATACTTCTCATGCAAAGGACCTTATTATCATCTTTGGATGATAATGCATCTTCAGCTTGGATTCTGAACTGACCATCTTCTAGGACAATAGCAAATTCCTTGGATGAGCACACCTCTTGTCTTATGCCTCACATGAGATGAATAGTCACAGGACTTTTGAACAATATTAATAGCAATTGGGAAGTCATATTTTTCATGTTGCATGAGAGATATCTTGTTAAAGATGAAGCAAGCAATACTTGATACAAGTATTAAGAAGATACTAAGGTTTTGTTTGTTTGTTTTTTGGGAGGGCAACTGGGGTTAAGTGACTTGCCCAAGGTCACATGGCTAGTCTTTGTGTTAAGTGTCTGAGGCTGGATTTGAACTCAGGTCCTCCTGACTCCAGGGCTGGTGCTCTTTTCACTGTACCGCCTAGCCACCCCTGATACTAAGGTTTTGAAAGGACATATTTCTTCTGTACTGAGTCACATGCTTTACCATAGTCAATTAATAGTTCAGCACAGTGAGATCTTGTATTCCTTGTACCTGTCGGTGACATTTCACTATAAAGATGTGGTGGGGCTGTGTATTAGCAGTCTTGCACTGGAATCTGATCTGAACCTTTCCAGCATGGTAGAATCTGTGAGATCTTGTGGTCCAACAGCATAGCCTTCAGGAACCCAGGGTCAGTCACATCAGTACCACGTCTATAGCATTAAGGCACGAAAAAAGTAAAGGGATAAGCATGGCTGATGGACAGACAATGATCTCTCTTTACAGACAGTATAATTGTTTATCTAGAAAATCCAAGAGGCTCAACAATAACAACAAAATTAATGAGATAATAAACAACATTAGCAAGGAAGTCACCTATAAAGTGAACACCCAAAATTATATACATCCATGTATCTCACAAAGGGAGAAAAAGAGTGAATTAAAAAGAATTATCATTTACAATAAAAACAAATAATGAATACTTAGGCACTAATCTTTTAAGGTATACAATATTCAGGAGTGGGGAACCTGGGGTCTTTAGGCCAAACATGGCCCTCTAGGTCCTCAAGTGCGGCCCTTGGACCGAATCCAAGCTTCACAGAACAAATCCCCCTAATAAAAAGATTTGTTCTGTGAAACCTGGATTCAGTCAAAAGGCTTAGAAGGCCACATATGGCCTCAAGGCCACAGGTTCTCCACCCCTGCACTATACCTTAAAGATAATTTCAGAATAATTTTTGACAGAAATTAAGGAACAATTGGTCACGTGTATAGCTAGCACAATGAATTACAGTAAAAATGTCAATACTTTTCAATTAATTTGTACATTTAATATAATAAGTCAAAACTGATCATATACTTTGACCTAGGGATCTCTATAGTAGGACTATAATCCATATATACTGCAATTTAATAGTAAACAAAGACAGAAAGATATACAAAAATAGAGATGCTTTATTTACGGCAGCAAAAAAAAAATATCGCAGACACCCAATGTGTCTAATAGTTGGGGAATGTTTGAAGAGAGTATGGCATATCACTGTAATTGTATATTATAATCAGAATAGAATAAAATATCAAATAAGACTGTTTTCCCAAAAAAGAGGAGGACAGGGTGCTTGACAGGGTCCAATGTTGCAGAAAGGCCAGGAAGGGTAAGGATTTTTAAAAGGGTGTCCAATTTAGCAATGAAAAGATTGCTGTACTGTTGGAGGGAGTACTCACGCTGGTAAAATCCCTGAAACATCTAAGCAATTACATCAAACTCACTATGGGGGGGAGGGGGGAGAGGGACAGGGAGAAAATTTGAAACTCAAGGGATTGTGGAACTGAATCTTATAAACTATGAGTAAACAAATTAATAAAGACAAAAAAATGTTAAAAAAATTTTTAAAAACCTCTCACTATAACAAACATTTCTAAAATTGTCAGAGAGAATTGGTAAAACTACACCGTTTTTCAGTGAGAGTGCTTCTAAAATTTCTCCACATCACTGTAAGCTCCTTTTTTCCTTTTTCCCCAAGGACATGCTTTAAATCAGGGCCTTATAAGAGTGCCGGCCTGAGAGTCGGGAGACCTGGGATCGAATCTGGGCTCAGATACTTAGCACCCACCCAGAAACACCTGGCTGTGTAACCTTAAACAAGTTACTTAACCCCAATTGCTTTAAAAAAATTCTTTTTTTTTAAATCAGGGCCTTAAATCAGGTAGTAAATGCTTTCATTGCAAATAACTACCATTTCCACATGTCAGTTAGCTAGTCTTAGCTCCTGATCAATTACTCTGTCTCCCCCTTAGCTTATATGTGTATGATACATGTATACATTATATATACATACATTACATACTTTATATATCATATAATACATTAAATATACATACCCATATACTTATAGAAACATAAATATATGGAAGGTGCCAAGAATACTTAGGGCAGCTCTAGAAAAATCCCAGGATTCCCGGCAGTAGGCCACAGGCTAGAGCTTCCTAGCAGGGGAGTTGGACGATTCTTGGCAGAGACATCAGAGGGGTTTGCTGTTTCCTTCTCCAGCTAATTTTACAGATGAGGAAACTGAGGCAGGCAGGGTTTAGTGACTAGCCCAGGGTCACACTGGTAGTCTAAGGTCACATTTGAACTCAGGAAGATGAGTCTTCCTCATCTCAGGCCTGGCACTCTATCTATTGAGCCACCTAGTGGCCCCTTACATGTAAGTAGCCCCTTTTATAGGAAGATCAGTTCCCCCAACCCACCTATGTACTAACAGCAATTTGGGTCCCCCAAAGTCAGACTGGCTACATTTCTCCTTCAGGATTCTGAAAGTACCTGAAAAGTTATGAGGTTTTCTTTTATTTTTTTCTTTTTAAATTTTTTTCCCCTTTTTTTGGAGGGGGGAATGCAAGGCAAGTGGGGTTAAGTGACTTGCCCAAGGTCACATGGCTAGTAAGTGTTAAGTGTCTGAGGCCAAATTTGAACTCAGGTCCTCCTGACTCCAGGGCCAGTGCTCTATTCATTGCACCACCTAACCGCCCAATGAGATTTTCTTTAATGCTATTGGCTTGAGGCCCCATTCTAGCATGTTCTCCCAATATCAGTTACTTGGTGTTAGTTAATAGTTCCTCAATATCATCATTATCAAAGATAAGCATCCCATTATCAATTTAATGAGTTGATACATCTTTGATATCATTGATAAACAATTAATATTAATTAACTTTTACAAGGAACTATTTACTGACAGGATATAGCAAAAACCATATCCTTCCCTGTCCACCCCCTTTTTCCTACTTCAGTCCTTGGGGAAAGGGGGTTCAAATTTAAAGTACTTTAAAGCACTACTAAGTTTACATCTGGGTTCAGCAGAGTTGATGGATGAACCCATCTTTTGCTTGTCAGATATGGCACTCCAGCTGCTGGGTCAATTCATGGCTGCACTGGGTCAAGCAGGTTGTTCCCCCAGGTTCTGGTGGCAGTGGTTCTTGGCAAATTCTGCTGGGTCTTCTGATCTAGCTCACAGGCTCATTCTATTTTCAACCTTCCTTAACTCAGGAAGAGAAAAGAATAAACTCACCAGGGACAGAAGCAACATAGGTTCCAAAATGTTCCAGACCACATGGCACCCAGGTGGGGATAGGCCTGAAGCCCACAGCAGTGTTTGTCTTGCTTGCCACCAAGGAAGAGAGAGATATAATCAGTCTCCATACTCAGCTCTGGGCCAATAATCAATTAAAAGGTTTTTCTTCATTACTTAGTAAGTGGATAGGAAACAGCCACAGAAAACCTTTGTGGGCTCACCATGTGGGGTGCCATCAGAAAGTGCAGGATCCCAGAACTGGGACCTCATTGGCCAGTCCTCTTCCTCCCTTCTCATGTGTAAAATTCTAAAACCAGAGGAGTCAAAGCTGAGAGGTTACCATCTAGAACCCAATGTCCACTTTTTCCAGGTCTGGAAACTGAGGTCTAGAGAAGGAGAGACCTGCCCAAGGCCATGTAGCTAGATGGCACTATGTCCTTCCTCAGGTCATTAGAGGTAAGCAAATTATTTTGTTTGCTTTATCAGGAATAGCTCTTGATGTCAGCACCATTCCCATTAAGCCACTGCTTATAATGGTGAATAATAGTGCCCATGGTGTTGATGAGTCTCTGTGTCCAAACTACAGAGACTCAGTTGTCTATATTGGTGGCTACAGGTAAAATTCTCACTTAGCAAGCCCTAACTGCTCTTCATGATTTAGTTCAAATTCTCTCTTCCTTCTCTGCAAAGTTTTATCTGACAGATCATACAATATGGCCTAGAAGATAGAGTTATAAGGATCAGGATGACCTGGCTTTAAAATACATTTTCTGAACGTTTGTTAATGTGTGACTGTAAAAGAAATCATTAAGGGGCGGCCATGTGGTGCAGTAAGTGCGCCGGGCCCAGCATCGGGAGACCTGGGATCAGTTCCGGCCTCAGATACTTAACACCCACACAAAGTAACTGGCCATGTAACCTTGAGCAAGTTACTTAACCCCAATTGCTCAGGGGTGGCCAGGTGGCACAGTGAGTAAGAGCTCTGGCCCTAGCGCTGGGAGATCTGGGATCGGTTCCAGCCTCAGATACTCGGCACCCACACAAAAAATTAGCTGGCCATGTAACCTTGAGCAAGTTACTTAACCCTGATTACTTAAAAAAAAATCATTAACTCCTCTCCGGTTCATTTCCCTCATTATGAAATATGGATAATAATATTTATTGGTACTTCCCTTACAGGACTGTTGTGGGACTCAAATGAGATCATGGACATAAGTGCTTTGCAAACTTTAACATGTTTTATGTATGTATACATGTGCACATCTATATTGATTATGATTATTATCTGACTACTGGGCATATGGTAGGTACTTAATACTTTTTGACTTATTTTTTTTCCTTCTTTCTCTGGCTCTTTACTATATGCTTATACACATGCTGAACATGACAACCTAACATTGAACCTGAGTAAAAGGCTCAGAGAAGGAGATTTTACAACAATTGGTTGACTTATTAGGCACTTATTAATGAGACTGACCATCACTTTGTTTGGCACTTTGGGGAGGTCAAGAGCTGTCATTCATCTAAGGAATAATCTTATATCAAGAACTACTATGTTGGGGTGGCCAGGTAGCACAGTGAGTAAGAGCACCAGCCCCAGAGTTGGGATGACCTGGGGATAGAATCCGGGCTCAGATACTTACCACCACACCCAGAAATAACTGGCCTTGTAACCTTGAGCAAGTTACTTAACCCCAATTGCTTAAAAAAAAAAAAACCAAAAAACTACTATGTTAAGAACTGGGGGAAGTACAAAGTTTACATTATATGTAATAAATAATGACCGCAGCAAGATAACAGTGATAATAATAATATCAACATTGATAGTAAAATACATAATATTACATGATGAATGTGTTAAGAGGTTTACAAAACAAAGTGAGAAAAGGTACAAAGTGAGAGAGCATAGTGCAGCGTATATTCATCCAGGAGTCAGAGTGTAATTCCTTTTGGCTGGAGTGTAAAATGCATAAAGATATGGCTAGTGTGAGTTGAGACTGGAAGGGTAGGTTGTCATAAATCTCGGAGGGGCTTAAATACAAGGAAAGGACCTTGAATTGTATCAACAATAAGGGCACACACAGAGTACTTTAATTGCACAATTGTGCAAAGGAGCAGGAGGACTTTCTGGAGCAATGCCAGAAGTAGCTGAGTCAAAAACTGATCTGGAAGTCAGGTCATATCTGGACATGAACTTGGTGGGTCAAAGAATGTTATGTAAGAATTGCGCTAAGCAAACACTTTTGAAAAGGGACAGGGTCAAAGGAGAAAATGGAATAAGTGGGGGGCAGGATAGGATGGAGGGAGATATAGTTGGTCTTTCATAATATGACAACTATGGAAATGATTTGGGTAACTGCACATGTACAACCTATATTGAATTACTTGTCTTCCCAGTGGGGGCGGATGAGGAGGGAGGAAGGGAAAAAATCTGGAACTCAAAGGTTTAAAAACAAATGTTTAAAATTTTGTTTTTTTTACACGCAACTGGAAAATAAGATATACAAGTACTGGGTATCTTGCCCTACTAGAAAGTTAGGGGGGTGATGGGGGAGGATATAAGAGAGAATAGATTGAGGGAAGGGGTATTTAGTAGGCTTGCTATTTTGGGGTGGGGGTAGGGGAAAGAGGGAGAGAAAAAAATTGTAACTCAAAATCTTGTGGAAATGAATGTTGAGAACTAAAAATAAATAAATTAAAAAAAAAAAGGAATTGTGCTACGAGTGAGCCTTCTCTTTCCGGAGAGAATTTTGTATAGGGAAGAGTGTGTCCCTAAGTTTTTGATGGTGGGAGGGTCCAGGAAAGATTAATATTTGTAGGTATTTTTTGCTATACCTTTGATGTAAATGTTTCTTTATAAAAACTAATTAATGTTAAGTGGTTAAACTAAATTGAAATACTACTCACAGTCACCTAACAATAGGAGAATACTCTTGTTGGGAGCTCAAGCTGAAAGTAATAGAGATATGAGGATACTTCTGACCCCTCAGGGTGCTCTAGAACTCTGAGGGCAGATGTAGCTTACCTGGCTGAGGGAAAATGAGCTGGAGTATATATTTTTTAAATTTTATGTTTGTTTTTAGTTTACAACATTCATTTCTACAAGATTTTGAGTTACAAATTTTCTCCCCGTTATTTCCCTTACCCACCACCCCAAAACAATGATCCCACTGTATGCCCCTTCCCCCAATCTGCTCTCTCCTATATCCTTCCCCATACCCCCTCAGACTTTCCAGTAGGGCAAGATGGATCTCCATACCCCAGTGCCTGTATATAATTTCCCAGTGCATTAAAATAATAATAATAATTTTTAAAAAACATTTTATTTTAAAACTTTGAATTTCAAATTCTTTTCCTTCTTCCCTCTTCACCCACCCTTACTGGGAAGATAAGCAATTCAATATAGGTTGTACATGTGTAGTTACACAAAACATTTCCATAGTGGATATATTGTGAAAGGCAGACTATATTTCCCTCCATACTATCCCGCCCCCAACTTGTTCTATTTTCTACTTTGACCCTGTCCTTTTTCAAAAGTGCGTGCTTCTAACTACCCTCCCCCTCCAATCTGCCCTCCCTTCTATCATTCCCCCTCTTATCCCCTTCTCCCCTACTTTCCTGTAGGGTAAGATACCCAATTTAGTGTGCATGTTATTCCCTCCTTAAGCCAAATTCAATGAGAGTAAGGTTGACTCATCCTCTTCTGCCTTCCAGTTCCTCCCCTCCATTATAAGTTTTCCCTTGCCTCTTTTATATGAGATAATTTACCCTATTCTATCTCTCCCTATCTCCTCTCCTTATATTTTTCTCTCACCTCTTAATTTTATTTTTTTTAACATCATCCCTTCCTATTCGATAGATCCTGTGCCCTCTGTCTATGTATACATGTACACATATATACAGACACTCACATATGTATTCATACACCCATATACCCTCCTACATAGACATATATATGTATGTATGTATACACACACATACACTCTCACACACATATACATATATACGTTTATATAATCTTCAACTATCCTCATACCGAGAAAAGTCTCATGAGTTACAATTATTGTTTTACCATGTAGGAATGTAAATAGTTCAATTTTTATAAGTTCCTAATGATTTCTTTTCCATATTTATCTTCTCATGCTTCTCTTGTTTCTTGTATTTGAAAGTTAAATTTTCTATTCAACTCTGGTTTTTTTCATCAAGAATGCTTGAAAGTCCTCTATTTCATTGAATGATCATATTTTCCCCTGAAACATTATACTCAGTTTTGCTGGGTAGGTGATTTTTGGTTTTAATCCTAGCTCCTTTGACCTCTGGAATATCATATTCCAAACCCTTTGATCTCTTAATGTAGAAACTGCTAGATCTTGTGTTATCCTGATTGTGTTTCTGCAATACGCAAATTGTTTCTTCCTGGCTGCTTGTAATATTTTCTCCTTGACCTGGGAACTCTGGAATGTGGCTATAATATTCCTAGGGGTTTTCTTTTTGGGATCTTTTTCAAGAAGTGATGGGTGAATTATTTCAATTTCTATTTTGCCCTCTGGTTCTAAAACATCAGGGCAATTTTCCTTGAAATTTCTTGAAGCATAATTTCTAGGTTCTTTTTTTGATCATGGCTTTCAGGTAGTCCAATAATTTTTAAATGATCTCTCCTGCATCTATTTTCCAGGTCAGTTGTTTTTCCGTTGAGATATTTCTCATTGCCTTCTATTTTTTTTTATTTGTTTGGATCGGTTTTATAGTATCTTTGTTTCTCATAAAGTCATTAGCTTCCATTTGCTGTAATCTAATTTTGAAGGAATTATTCTCTTCAATGAGCTTTTGAAATTCTTTTTCCATCTGACAAATTTGGCTTTTTAAGGCATTCTTCTACTCACTGTCTTTTTGGGCCTCTTTTTCCATTTGAGTTAGTCTATTTTTAAGGTATTATTTTCTTCAGTCAGATTGTTGACTCTCTTTTCATGATTTTCTTGCATTATTCTCATTTCTCTTCTCAATTTTTCCTCCACTTCTCTTCCTTGGTTTTCAAAATCCTTCTTGAGCTCCTTTATGGCCTGTAACTGATTCATATTTTTTGGAAGCTTTTGGTGCAGGAGTTCTGATATTGACTTCGTTGTCTTCCTCCTGTTCCATGCTTTGATACTTTTTGTCCCCAAAATAAGAATCTATGGTTTGACTGCTGTGCTTGCTTTGCTTCCTTTGCTTGATCATGTTGCAACTCAATTACTTGACTTTTAAGCTTTTTGCCACAGTAGAAATCTGCTTTCAGAGAGAAGAGCTTTGTCCCAAATTGCTGGGGTTTTCACAGCTGCTGGAGTTATTAGTTGGGTGCCGTCTCAGAAGGCACCACAGGCTCTGGCACCTGGTCACACACCCCAGGACCTCTACCCAAGACAGCGATTCAGATCCAAGCAAGTTAAAGCAAGAGTGATTACCCTCGGAATGGTTGCTTGGTCCCCCTATGGTCTGCAGGCCAGGAGCTCTGAAGCAGCCATGTGGTGGTGGCTCCAGGGCCATGACACCTCCGCCACTTCTCTCCCTGGGGGGAGGGACCGGACCACGCCATCCCCCCCAGTTCCAACAGAGTTTTACACTGACCTTTTACTTTGTCTTTCGCATTTTTGGTAGGATAATTCTGGAAACTGCTACTGCTGCTGGTGATCCACTCTCCCAAAGTCTGCTCTAGCTGTTGCTGGTTGGTCACACCCTGTGGCTAAAACCATGGGCTCACAAAGGGTGGGCTGGGCTCCCAGTACACTGTGATGGACCCTTCCTGCTGGCCTGCCGGGTTGCCTTCAGTGGGAGATTTGTTTCTCTCTGTCACTTTGAGGATTCTGTAGCTCTAAAGTTTATTTAGAGTCATATTTTTTATGTATTTCAGGTGGTTATGGGAGGAGCCCACAGAGTTTTGCTTCTACACTGCCATCTTAGCTTCACCCCTGGAGTGTATTTGTTATAAAGCAAACAGGGATCCATGGTAGGTTTTTAAACAGAGGAGTACCTGTCATAGTGGATAAGGAACTAGAGTTAGACCAAGGAACAAATGGGTTCAGATCCTGCCCCAGACATTAGCTGTATAATTAGCCTTAATTTCCTCACCTGTAAACTGTTGGACTGAACAGCCTTTAAGGTTCTTTCTAGTTTTAAATCTATGATCCTACAAGTGACAAAGGACTAGAAATATCTGTTAAGAAGAGAATAGACTATACTGATATTGTTAAATGGTTTTTTTTAAATTAAATTTTAAGGAAAACTCAGTCAGACTTGGGAAAATTGGGGAATATCTTCAATGGAATTATGGAATAAGAAGCCAAGAAATGTGTTTGCCATGATTCAGGTACTAATGAAGAAAAAGAGTTTGATGTCAGCTTCAGGAATGAATGACCCTCCATTTATAAAAGATACTAGAAGAATGGAATTAGAGGGTCTTCTGGTCATATCACTAAATCCCCAGAGATTTAAAAGCATGTCTCTTTTGTCCTGCAATAAAACGTTCACAGGAGAAGAAGGGTTAAGATCTTAGCCCATGCTACGAGTAGCATGTTAAGTAGTTAAGATCTTAGCCCATACACAAGATGCCAGACTGGTATGGGCAAGATTATACAGGGTGGATTCTAAATGACAGCTAAGCTATTTGGGTCATTAATAATTTGCCTGAATGTCATGTGATGAAGTAAGGCACCCCACCCAAGGGCATCCCCAAACAGCCCTCCCCACCCAGCATGGCTCCCCATCCTACAACTGGGCCCCAGGAAACTTTTCATTGTTTTTAGTCAAGGGAGAAAAGTCTCAAAGTGTGTCCCCCTGGTCCAGGATGCAGAGTCTGTTCAAGGATATGACAAAGCTGCTCTCTGGAGTCAGGGAACTCCGGGGAACAGACCAGGCATAGTGGTGATGACTCATAAGCACAGCCTCATGTTCCTGTTAGCTTGGCACAGGATGGAAGTACTTGCATTTGAAACACTCCTCTCCACTTCTAGTCCAAGGCTTCTTCATCTAGGCAGTGAGCCTTAATACACCATACTCCTTCAGTCATGACGCTGCCATTCACTCCTGTGGCCAACATGGCTGTGCTAAAGAGCTACCGCTCTAGGTTTACTGCATGTTGTTCTTCACAGATTTTGTGTTTCAACCAGATGGACTTCCTCACTGCTCCCTGTTCCATCTCTTATCTTCCTTCCTTTGAGAGGCTGTCCTTTGTGCCTGAAGTATGTTCTTGCCTCACTTTGAAGCAGTGTGATACAATGGACAGAATACTGGGCATGGAGTCAGGAAGACCTGGGTTCAAATTTGACCTGACACTTACTATATGGGTGACCCTGGGCAAGTCATTTAACCTCTGCTGGTCTCAGTTTCCTCAACTATAAAACTATAAAATAGCACCTACCTCAAAGAGTTATTGTGAAGATCAAATGAGATAATATTTGGAAACAATTTGCACAGGGCCTGGTATACAATAGGAGTTTAATAAATGCCTGTTACCTTCCCCTGCCCATTTACTTCTCCCAGAATTTGTATCTTACAGTTCAGTTTAAATGCCACCTCCTATATGAGGTTTCCCTGACCCTCAGGAAAATTGCTAGTGGTCTCCCTGGATTTTTTCTTTTTGGACTACAACCATGTTTACTGGTACAGGAAAACTGATGAGGAACTCCCCTTTACCATTTCAGGTCAAGCTCTGTAATTTAGAGTCTTACCTGGAGGTAGGACTAGACCTAGAGAGGTCAGGTGAGAGGCTCAGTATTACAGTTACTGTGGGTCAGTCCTAAATGCCCATCTTCCTGACTCCAAGGCCACCTCTACATCCACTGGACCAGGTATTATACAGCATTTATTTAACTGTTTATGTTGTCTTCCCCTTAATAGCATCATGGGTTTAGGGCTGGAAGGGACCTTCGAAGGCAGCCTTATTTTACAGGGGAAACTGAGGCCTGGGAGTGAGGGGTGGGGTTAGGTGACTTGTATGACATGGTCACACAACCAGCAAGTATCTGGGACAGGATTTGAACCCAGGTCTTCCTGACTCCACGTTCAGTGCCCCATCCACCCCAACAGAGGTATCAAATGTGGCCATGGGCAGCAAGCAGCCCACAGCACTTCCCAGGAACCACATGAACATGTAATTGGGAAATATTTCAAAAAATAAATAAAAATACAATAAAGCATGGATAATGTTTGTGTACTTTTTTTTTTTTTGCAAGCTGGGTAAAGGGAAAATATATGGAATATTTATTTGACATAAAAACAAGATATTATCAATACAGTATTTTAAAGAGGGTTTGCACTTGTTTTCATTGACTCCAGAGGCAAAAAAAAATTAGTTACATAGTGAGATTATGAGATTATTGCACAATATAAGGAAAATCATTTTTTCAATTTTTAAGATATCTTGAAAAAAGTAATGCCCTCAAAATTATATTGGCTCTAGCATAGGCCCCCTATTTCTGTAATGAGTTTAGAAGAGATACTTTTCTAATTTTTATTTTATTAGGCCAATTCTATATCCTCACGAAGTGCAACAAGGTCAGAGAAACTTCTCAGTATCGGAAATGATGTCTAAGAGACACCACAAAGAAGAGGGATTCCCTAAGCTAATATGGTACTCCAGATGCTGTTCTTTTAAAAAAAAAAAAGATAGTATTTTATTTTCCCCTATTTACTTGTAAAAACCATTTTAAACATTTGTTTTGAAAACTCTGAGTTCCAAATTCTCTCCCTTCTTCCCTCCCCACTCCACCCACTTTGGGAAGGCAAATAATTCAATATACGTCACACTCGTAGTAGTCATGTAAAACATTTCCAGAATAGTCATGTTGTGAAAGAACACATAGACCCTACCCCCACAGTGAAAAAAAGAACCTCCAGAAAAAGTTTAAAAGTAGGGTTCAATCTACATTCAGACCCCATCCGTTCTTTCTCTGGGGCTAACATTGTTCATCATAAGTCCTTCAGAGCTGTCTTGGATCATTGTGTTGCTGACAATAGTTAAGTCATTCCCAGTTGGATATCTTAGAATACTGCTGTTGCTCTACACACAGTACATTTCACTTTGCATCAGCTCATGTAAGTCTTTCCAGGTTTTTCTGAGAGCATCCTGCTCGCCACTTCCTACAGCATAATAGTATTCCATCACAATGACACACCACAATTTGCTCAATTTCTTATTCTACAGGATGGGTGAATCAGTTCACAAGTCCATTAATGACTCATTTTCCCTACATCCCCTCTAACATTTGTCATTTTCCTTTTCTGTACCATTAGCCAACCTAATAGATATGATATGATACCTCAGAATTGTTTTAATTTGCATTTCTCTGATCAACAATGAGTTAGAGCATCTGTTCATATGGCTATAGACAGCTTTGATTACTTCACCTGAAAAATGTTCATATCTTTTGATCACTTATCAATTGGGGAATGACTCCTGTTTTTACAAATTTGACTCAGTTCTCTATATGTTTGAGAAATGAGGCCTTTATCAGAGAAACTTTCTTCGAAATTTTTCAGTTACTATTGCCAACTGTATTTTCCCCCACCCTATCCTGCCCCCATCTATTCTACTATTCTACTCTCTTTTCTCTCTGTCCCTCCTCAAAAGCCTCTGGCCACCACCTCCCCCAATTTGCCCTCTCCTTTATCACCCCCTCCTCTTATCCCCTTCTCCTCTTACTTCCCTGTAGGGCAAGATAGATTTCCATACGCAATTGAGCATGCATGCCATTCTCTCCCCAAGCCAACCCTGATAACAGTAAGGTTTACTCACTTCCTCTTACCCCCCACCCCTTCCCTTCTACTGCAAAAGCTTTTTCTTGTCTCTTTCATGTGAAATAATCTATTTCACCTCTCCCCTTCCCCTTCTCCCAGGTCATTCCTCTTTTCACCCCATAATTTTATTTTTCTAGATAATATCCCTTCATATTCAACTCACACCTGTGCCCTCTGAGTATATACATTCCCTTTAACTACCATAACAATGAAAAAGTTTGTAGGACTTACAAGTATCATCCTCCCATGTAGGAATGCAAACAGTCCAACCTCATTAAGAACTTCATGTTTGGGGTGGCTAGGTGGCACAATGAATAGAGCACTGGCCCTGGAGTCAGGAGGTCCTGAGTTCAAATACGGTCTCATACACTTAACTAGCCATGTGACCTTGGGCAAGTCACTTAACCTCAATTGCCCTCCAAAAAGCAAAAAAAAAAAAAAGAACTTCATGTTTTCTCTTTCTTGTATACCTCTTTATGCTTCTCTTGAGTCTTGTATTTGAAGATCAAATTTTCTATTCAGTCCTGGTCTTTTCATCAAGAATGCTTGAAAGTCCTGTATTCTTTGAATATCCATTTCTTCCCCTGAAGGATTATACTCAGTTTCGCTGGATAGGTGATTCTTGGTTGTAATCCTAGTCCCCTTGCCCTCTGAAACATCATATTCCAAGCACTCTGATCCTTTAATGTAGAAGTTGCCAAATCTTGTGCCATCCTGACTGTGGCTCCATAATACCTGAACTATCTCCCTCTGGCTGCCTGCAGTATTTTCTTCTTGACCTGGGGACTCTGAAATTTGGTCAAAATATTCCTGGGAGTTTTCATCTTGGGATCTCCTTCAAGAGGTGATCAGCAGATTCTTTCAATTTCTATTTTACTCATTGGTTCTAGAATATTAGGGCAGCTTTCCTTGATAATTTTTTGAAAGATGATGTCTAGGCTCTTTCCTTGATCATGGCTTTCGGTAGTCCAATAATCTTCAAATTAACTCTCCTGGTTCTATTCTCCAGGTAAGTTGCCCCCTCCAGTTAGAAATTTCACATTGTCCTCTATTTTTTCATTCTGTTGGTCCTGTTCCATTGCCTCCCAATTTCCCATAAAGGTCATTAGCCTCCAGTTACTCAACTCCAATTTTTAAGGAATTAATCTCTTCAGTGAGTTCTTGTAACTCCCTTTCTACCTAGTCAATGCTACCCTTCAAGGAGTTCTCCTCTTCAGTGAATTCCTAAACCAAATTCCATTTGGCCAACCCCAATTTTCAAGGCATTTCTTTCCCCATTAGCTCCTTATACTTTTTTATACCATTTGGCCCATTTTACTTCCCAAGGTGTTATTTTTTCCTCAGCATTTTCTCATGCCTCCTTTACCAAGCTATTGACTCGTTCTTCATGATCTTCTTGCATCATTCTCATTTCTCCTTCTAATCTCCTCCACTCCTCCTACCTCATTTCCAAAATCCCCTATGAGCTCATCCATGGCCTGAGACCAATTCACGTCCTTCTTGGAGGCCTTGGATGTAGGAGCTTTGACTATGTTGTTTTCTTCTGAGTACGTGTTTTGATCTTTCTTGTCACCATAGTAACTTTCTACAGTCAGAATTTTTTTCTGTTGTTTGTTCATTTTCCCAGCCCATTACTTGACTTTTAACTCTTTGTTAAAGTAAGACTTGCTTCTGGAGTGGAGGGCAAACTGTCCTAAGCTTCAGAGATTTTGTGCAGCTGTTTTTGGAGAGATTCTTCTAGGGACCTGTGAGTTTTCAGTTCTTCCCAAGGTGGGATGATCCAAGGAGAGGTGTTCTGGTCCGCGAGCGACCACAAACAAGCTTTTCTGCCCTGGAACTGTGACAAGGGTTCTTGCTCCACTGTGGTCACAAGCTCTGGTGTGCTGGCGCTCCTCCTTGTCCTGGCCTTCCATTCAGGACTTCAACCTGGATCTGAGTATGGGTAAAGTAACAGAGCCCTGCCTCAGTGCTAGCAGTCCTTCTGACCAGTTGTTTGACCCCCTTATTGCCCTGTGTGCTAAGACCTCTGGCAGCAGTTGCTGTCCCTGCTGATTCACTCACTGCCAAGGCCTGCTCCTGCTTTGCTGGGGCCCAGTCTGCACTGGTGCAGCCTGTGCTGGACTGCATTACTCTTTCACTCTGATGCAACAGACCTTTCCTGCCAACATTCCCAATTGTCTTGGGCTGGAAATTTGTTTCACTTCTTTTTGTGGGTTCTTTCACTCTAGAATGTTTAGTTTCATTATTTAAAGGTGTTTGGAGGGACTCGAGGGAGAGCTCAGGTAAGCCCCTGCTTTTACTCCGCCATTTTGGTTCTGTCTCCCAATCTGTGTACTTCTAAGTCAACATATGACTTTGTGGGCCTTGGGTCTATCTGAGTTTGCCCCACTGCCCTATAGCATCCTAACCCATGAATATTTGCTTCTTGAGGTCTGAGACTGCTTTTTATCTTGCCTGGTACATAGTAAGTGCTAAATAAATACTTGTTGAATGAAGGAGTCCCAGTTTGGCCCTCAAAGAGCAAGAAAGCATACATACAAACTACAATAAAAGGCAATATGTGCTTAGTGTTAAATGAGATAAAAGAACAGTGTGAGAGGTACTAAGAATTCACTCCTACCTGGAGTCACTTAGTAATTCCATTTGCTGGTTCTGTACCAGCTGGGGGCGAAGAAGAAACTGAAGGTAGAATTAACCACTGGGTGGGTGTTCATGAGCAAGGTGATGGACTGGAGAACTAGCTTTGTGCATAAAGGAAAGATATGATAATCCACTCCTGGGGCTCCAATGGTCTGTTCCCTTGAAAGGGACAGTGCCCCCAAAGGTACTGGGAAAGCTGTTGGGATGCAAGAACAAGGGGACATTACTTCTCAAGATCTGGACATCCTGATAGACTGGACAGTGCACTGGTCTTGGAGTCAGGAAACTGGATTTCAAGTTCCAGGTCTAATATTTATTAGCTCCATTTGGTAAATCACTTAAACTCTCTTGCTTCAGTTAAAAAAAATGGAGATAATACTTGAATTATTTACCTTCTAGAGTTATGCCAGAAAACACAACATGGATGTGTGCTTTTAGAGAGTTTTTTTGTATTACTTCAGCCTGAGCTTATATGAATTAGCTTCTCCAGCAGCTATATCATGCTGTTACCTCAGATGGGTACACCTTGGAGCTATTGTGGGTTCAATGGGTTGGTGAAGCAATCACAATACAAACAACATTTATTGACAAAGTTTATGGCTTATATGGGCTTAGTGACCTCAAACAATTACAACAGTGCCATCAAAGATCACTAATCACAAATCACCATAACAGATATAAGAATGAAAATGTTTGAAATATTGTGGGAATTACCAACATGTTACACAGAGTCACAATGGGAGCGCATGTTGTTGGAAAAACAGTGCCAACTGACTTGCTCAATGCAGTGTTGCCACAAACCTTCGATTTGTAAAAGAACACACTATTTGCAAAGCTTAGTAAAACAAGGTATGCCTGTACTGAGCTCACAATTCACTGAAACTCCCAGATTTTATTCACGTGAACTGAAATTTAATGCTTGTCTCTCTTATGCAGCATAATATCCTTTTAATATTTAAGGCAGAACTTTTCATTCATCTTAGTTAACTTTCACTTTGTTAAGCTTTTTCTCTGTCTGAAAGCCGTCTTAGCTCTTCCCAACCTGTTTCTTTTCTTGGCCTCACCAAGTTGGCCTGCTTAGAGGGCCTCCTCCATCCCAAACTCCACACACTACAAATGTGGTCACCATTTCCCCTTCTTAAGGATTCACAACACAAATGTATAAGTTAAAGGCAAAGGGAGGCCCAGGTGGGAATATTTTGTGTGAGATCAATTTGAAAGGGACAAAAGTAGAGGCATCTATTCAAGATAAATAAAAAAATATCAAATCGATGGGGTATGATGGGTATAGAAAGGAAATCAAGTTATTTCCATGTTTTCGAAATATCTAGGGATAAAAGGGGAGGCCATCCCAAAAGAAAAACTACAGTCACCTGGACTAATGAAAAAGAAGAGCTATATTTGTCTTGAAGGAAAGGAGTGAAGGAACCTAAGTGGTCCAGATCCACAAGTTAGATGAGACCCATTTGACAGGGGAGGCTTTGGGTCACAGAAAAACAGAGGTTTTAACAGCTGTGAAGAGAGAATTAGACAATCAACATTTTGCAAGAAATTGGAGGGTGCTCTGTGAATGACTTAAGAGAGGCTTACAGAGTCTAAATCATCTCCATTTTAGCCCCTGGGACTGAGTTGATCACAGTTGAGAGGGGCCATTTCTGCAATTTCACTTGTAGCAATACTTTTCCAGAGCTAGGTCCGCTGCATCTTGCCCTCAGGATTAGAGGGGTGCCCCTGAGGAGTTGGGTAGGTATTTCTCTAATGCTCTTGGCTCAAGCACACATTCCAGTGTTTCCACAACTTTTAACCATAAGTCATTAGAACCCAAGCTCCATTTAGACAATGGATGACAATTAGCTTTTACAAAGAGACATTTACTTGGAAGATGCAATAAGAGTATTAGTACAAATATTTCCTTCCAACAGCTGGGAGCTCTAATCTACACCAGTGGTATCAAACTCAAGGCAAGATGTCATCTGCTCAAGAAGGTTTTTCTGGGTTAAGCCCCCAAAAGAAAACATTTATTCCAACACTTCATCTCTGTTCAAAATATGCCTGCATACACCAGCTCATGTTGTCATAAGTGACCCCCAACCTACCAGGGGATTTTGGTCCGAAAGTTTGTCAAATGTTAGTGATTTAGACCTCAGAGCATATGTATCCATAAAAACAAAGTAATAAATTCAAATAGAAACAGGCCACTAACTTGCACATAAAAATCCCTGTGGGACACATATTGACTTAGTTTTGAAATGTAATATTATCTATGTTTCACTTGAATGTCAGGAAGCCAAGATGGTGGAGTAATCTGTAAGTGCTCTCATCCCCGCCTTGATGACCTTGAAAAACCCAGAGAATATTGCCCCTGGAAAAATCCTGGAAGAGGGTAGCCAATAGCAGTAGGGATACAGCAGTCTTTTAGCTTGGGAGACTAGGGAGATTGATGGGTAGGGTTCCTCTTGCTGTGGCTAAAGGAGACCAGTACAGGACAGGAAATGTCCCAGTAAGCCCCACCTCAGCGAACCAGTAGGGGATTCTGAACCTCATGGGTGTGGAGCTGTCAAGGTCCAACATCAGAAACTCTGGTCTGCCTTCCCATAGCCAAGGCAACTGGCAGACACCAATGCAAATGATGGCTAATGCTACCTGTAAAATAGCACAGCCCTAGGGGAAGAGGAGACTTACAGAGGCCAGACCAAACCTCCCCCACACCTCACACTATGAGCTTCAGTGCAACCCTGGGGAAACTCAGAAAGACATCACCTGGCCCCAATCCTTGGCACACACCAGTCAGCTCCAGTTCAGTACCACATGTGCTGTAGCATTTATATAGCATCTGTTTGGCAGAACCAGAGGCTGCAGCACACAAAGCCAGTAATTAGGCCCCTAGCTCCCTTCACAAGAAGATTGGGACAGAGCCCACTGTGCCCCAGAAGCAGAGATCTGCTTTAAAAGCCAGAAAAAAGGGCAATCACAATGATGGAGAAAACTAGGAAAGCAAAGACCATAAAATCCTACTATGGAGACAGGGATGAGCAAAATACAAACTCAGAAGAGGACAGTATTGACATTATACCCACATCTGAAACCTCAAAAGGGAATATGAACTGGTTTCAAGCCCAAAAAATATTCTTGGAAGAGCTCAAGGAGAATTTAAACAGTGAAATTAGAGAGGGAAAAGATAAATTGACCAATTATTTTAAAAATACAATGGACAAAATGGAAAAAATTTCACTGATGAGAACAAATCTTTAAAAAGTAAAATTGGCAAAATGGATAAGGAGGTGCAGAAGCTAACTGAAGAAAACAATTCATTAAAAGTTAGAATTGGGCAAGTAGAAGCTAATGACTCTATGAAAAAAATGCTCTAAAGCACTATTGATTAGAAAAATCCAAATCAAAACAACTCTTAGGTACCATATCTCACCTGTCAGATTGGCTAACATGACAAAACAGGAAAATTATAAATGCTGGAGACGATGTGGGAAAGTTGGTACACTAATACATTGTTGGTGGAGTTGTGAACTGATACAACCATTCTGGAGAGCAATTTGGAACTATGCCCTAAGGACTATAAATATGTGCATATGCTCTGACCCAGCAATACCACTTCTAGGGCTATATCCCAAAGAGATCATACAAATGGGAAGGGACCCATATATGCAAAAATATTCATAGCAGCTCTTTTTGTGGTGACAAAGAACTGGAAATGAAGAGGATGCCCATCAACTGGGGAATGGCTGACCAAGTTTTGGTATATGAATGTAACGGAATACCATTGTGCTGTAAGAAATGATGAGCAGCGGCGGCCAGGTGGTGCAGTGAGTAAGAGCGCTGGCCCCAGCATTGGGAGACATGGGATCAGTTCTGGCCTCAGATACTCGACACCCACACAAAAATAATAACTGGCCATGTAACTTTTAGCAAGTTACTTAACCCCAATTGCTTTAAAAAAAAAAAAAGAAAAGAAATGATGAGCAGATGGACTTCAGAATAACCTGGAAACTTATATGAACTGATACTGAGTGTGGAGAGCAGAGCAAGATAATTGTACACAATTACAGACACGTTGTATCTATGATGACTAACTTTGATAGACTTGGCTCCTCTCAGCAATACAAGAATCCAAGACAACTCAAAAAGATTCATGATGGAAAAAGCTATCCACATACAGAGAAAGAATTACAGAGTCTGAATGCAGACTGAAACAAACTATGTGTTCTCTCTTTTCTTCTTTTTTTTGTTTCTTCTTTCCCATGGTTCATTCCATTGGTTATAATTCTTCTTTACAACATGGCCAAAGTGAAAAATATGTTTAATGTGAAGGTATATGTAAAACCTATATTGGACTGCATACTATCTTGGGGGGGGGAGGGGAGAGAGGGAGAGAAAATTTGGAACTCAAAAGCTTGTGGAACTGAATGTTGTAAACTAAAAATAAATTAATTTATAAAACAAATTATCTATGTGTTATTGTATCTTTATTTATTTTGTTAAATATTTTCCAATTACATTTTCCTCTGGTTCAGGCCACACTCAGGAGTGTTGTGGTCATTGGACTGTGTCTGGCAGCTCTGCTCTTTACCATCTCAGGCTCTAGGGAGTGTGGGCTCTGATTTAATGCCTTTCCTACATAGCATTCTCCCCACCAAGTTCACTTCCAAAAGCGGTGCAGCTGATGGGTAGATGATGTGACTGGCTGGGCAGGTGGCTCATTACCTCATCTAGAATAAATGCCGGCATGGAGTTTGCTCCTGATCTTTTGGTGGCTCATTCGACCCTTTTAAAGTTCACAAGGTCATAGTGATGACCAATCTCCTTCTGGGAAGAGTAGACAAGACAGAGGCAGAAGCAATGGCAGGGCCTCATTGCAACAGCCTAATGGGGAGATAAAGGCCTGAGGTTTAGTGAGGCCTCCTCACTTGAACATGCCAGACGTGAAAAGAAATGAGAATTAAGATACTAGCCTTGGCAGATTAGTGAATAACTAGAACCTTAGTTCTGGTTATGCATCCAATCAAGGGACTGTCCCCTTATCACATGAACAGCAGGCCAGAAATATCTCCACTGGGGAGTGAGTGTAATGTAATGTCAAAAGAAGGCAACTTCCCAGGTTCAAACTACCAGCATAGGTGCTCTCTATTTTATTCAGTGACAAACCAAGAACAGAGAAGATCAAAACGTGACATCATTCAAAATACAGCATTTACTAAGTGTGATTAAATAATCTCCAAGTACTACCCCACCCCAGGACCTTCCAATCATTCAATCAATTACAAAGTCTCTGTTCTAAATACTTCTCCACCCCTAGGCTATACCTTAATTAAGTCCACCACAAAGCCCCTCTTCTCAAATGGAGATTAGTTTCCAAACATAGGTGAAGTACCTTCATTTGTCAATCACAGAGCACAATAAGGTCAAAAGTTCCCCACCCCTGGATCACAATTGAATCTACCCCAGAGTTACATCAAGTTTAAACACAGCACTTAATACCCA
The DNA here is from genome assembly GCF_028583685.1 of Petaurus breviceps papuanus. NCBI lineage: Eukaryota > Metazoa > Chordata > Mammalia > Diprotodontia > Petauridae > Petaurus > Petaurus breviceps. The sequence goes on along the minus strand of NW_027185655.1, from coordinate 54,267,466 downwards.
AATGGAGGTCTTTTCTTCATCTTGACACGAGGCAAGTTCTCAGCAATCTTAGTTCCTGGGGAGACAAGGCTTAGCAAAGCCACAAGATACATTGCCAGTCCCTTCATGAATTTATCCTCTGTCTGTAGAACAGTCTTAGAACCCCTGAACACATTAGCAAAGCCCTCTCCCAGGATTTCTGTAAACATACAACAAGAAAATCCTTCTTCAGGGCTTCTGAACCAACAGAAAGGCTCCCAGACCCCTGCAACAACAGCACTGTCCTTCACCAGTGGACAGTATTCACTCTGTCTGCAGGACAGTCTCCAGACCCCTGCAACAACAGTACTGTCCCTCACCAGTGGACAGTATTCACTCTCTGTCTGCAGGACAGTCGCAGGCCTTCTTAGCAAACAGCCAGGTTCCAGGACTTCTTCAACAAAAGGACAGTCTTTCACCAGTGGACAAATCTGGCAAAACAACATCAAAACAGACAGACAAAGTACCAGCAAAACAGCCATGTCTCCTCAGTCCTTGGCAGCTCAGGGGGCAGGTCTCAAAAGTCCAGGGCAATTCAAAGCGGCCACCAGCAATTCTCTTAGTCTCTCTCTCTCCACGAGGTGCTGCTTCCAAAAAGATCTTCCGCCTCTCTCTAGTGTCTCTCCAAATCTACGTCACCAGCTCCTCCCAGTTCAGGACTTTCTTTTCACATCAACAAGCCCATCCCACAGGTGGGATTAACAAACTCTGGGTTTTAACACAATCAATTTGAAAACCAAGCCAATACAGGGGAATCTTTAATTGCCATTACTATCACAGTGAGACACTTCCATTTGGCATGGGATAGAGAGTACTGGGCTTTAAGACAGGAAGACCTAGGTTCAAATTCAGCCTCAGACACTTATGAGTTGTGTGACCTCAGGCAAGTCACTTAACCTGTATTGCCTCAGTTTCCTCCTCTGTATAATGAGGGTGATAATTGTGCCTACCTACCCATGTTGCTGTGAGGATATTTAAGGTATTTGTAAACACTGCCGGGCACATAGGAGGGAAGGCTATAAATGCTAGCTGTTATTACTGTTATTTCTTCTTTCCAAAAGCAGGCTCCCCATCTTCTTCCACATGGGGAAGCTGTATTAGACCCCCGTTACAAATGGTCAAAATGTAGAACCTACTAGTTTTACACATGTTCACCTTTTTTGTACGTTCTTTGGCTATATGCTACCCCACCCTCCACACTGCACCAGGCCCAGGGTACAAGAGTACAGGCTGCTCTCGTCCACAAGTCAAGAAATCTCTGAGTCTTGGGTTTGTGTTTCAAAGTTTCTATTTAGCTTTAGGATTTCCATCAGAAATGCTTGAAAGTCCTCTTTCATTAAAGTTACAATTTCCCCCTGTAAGATTATACTCAGATGTTCAGAATTCATATTTGTGGTAAACCTACATCTTTTCCCTTTTGGAATATTGTATTCCAGGATCTCTTCTCATTTATAGTGAGAGCTTCCAGTTCTTGTGTGAACTGCTTCTTTCTGGATACCTGCAGTATTTTTTCTTGGTCATGTGAAATCTGGATTTTGGTTGTGATATTCTTGGGATTTTTCTTTTCGGGGTTCCTTTCTGGAGATGATTAGTAGATTCTTTCTACCTTTGCTCTGCCCTCTGGTTCTAATACAGCTGGGCACTTTTCATTTATAATTTCTCAGATATAGTGCCAAAAAATTCATGGTTTTCAGTGAGTCCAATGACATGTACACAGCATAGCGTAAAAAAAGGATTCTATGAATTTCCATTTCATATTTTACTTTTTTTCCCAAAAGCCATGTAATAAATGTTACTCATCATTTTGAAAGCTACCCTGCTTTTATGTGCTTCCATTTTCTTTTGTTCTCACCTATGCTTTTTATTTTTTCCTCCCTCCTCACCCTGTCCTGGAAAAAGTTACCATTACACTCAAATATGTATGTGTATACATATACATATATATACATACATGTGCATATGTATGTGTATATATATGTATGTGCGCGCACACACACACATATATATCTAGAAAATACCATACTATATATACTTCCATTTATCAGTTCTTTCTCTGGAGATGGATAGCATCTTCCTTCATTAGCCCTTTGTAGTTGATTTGAGTATTTATGATAATCAAAATGAATTAGTTATTCAAAGTTATTCCTTTGACAACATTTCTATTACTGTGTACAATGTTCTTTTGGTCCTGTTCATTTCTTTATGTCATGTAAATCTCTCCAGGTTTTCTTAAAATCAACCAGCTCATCATTTCTTATAGCACAGTAGTATTCCATCACAATCATATACCACAACTTGTTTAACCATTGCCCAACTGAAGGGCATCCCTTCAATTTCCAGTTCTTTGTCACCAAAAGAGAGCTGCTATAAATATTTTAGAACATAAAATGTCTTTTCCTTTTCCCCTAATCTCCTTGGGGAATAAGTCTAATAGTGTTATTGCTGGGTCAAAGTGTATATATAGTTTTATAATTCTTTGAGCATAATTCCAGATTGTTCTCTAAAAATTGAATCAGTTCACAACTCCACCAACAGTGAATCAATATCCCATATGAAGATTCTTAAATTGTCACTCCTCAATCTGTTTTCTGAGTCAGCTGTTTTGGATAACATCCTTGTTAGCATCTTCTATTTTTTTCAATCTTTTGCTTTTATTCTAATGTTTATTTTTCCCTCATGGAGTCATTGATATATACTTGATCTACTTTAGCATCCTGGCAGTGCATTTCTTGGGCAAAGTTCATCAATTTTTCTCCTAAGCTACTTATTCTCCTTCCCATTCTTTCCTTGAGAGCTTTAATTTCATTTTAAGGTCTTCTAGGCATTCATGTAGCTGTTTTTGGAAAATTCTTTTTCCTCCTGTGAGTATCTGCTTAAAGTTGTTCTTTAGTTGTTCACTTCTCTTTATGGGAGGGGGTGCTGTCTCCAGATTTGCTATAATTTTTTTTTTTAATTCTAGTTGGTTTTTGATTTACTCATCTTTCCAGCTTTAGTTCCTGCATTAAGTCTTTCTGGTAGTACTAGGTTCTGGTCCCTCCTGAATTTTTGGGTGGGACGGTTGGTTCTGATTGGTCTGGTTCTGGGCCTCCTGGGTTTTTTACCCTGACCTTCACCTTTCAGGCTCCTTGGAACCTAGGGTCTTGGAGTTTCAGAGTGCTACTTCTTTAGCACTCCCTCTGACATTTCCAGACGGAATACTCAGGAACTTGCAGCCTGGGTATCTGAACACCAAAGCACCACTCTGGTTGCAAAACACCTTGTTCCTTATTCAGTAGCCATTGCTGCTCTCATTCTGACAAACTTTCAAGGTTCCCACCCTGGGAAATTTCTCAGGGAGGTTGGCTGCCCTTTCTGCCTCTAAATTCAGAGTCTTTCAGTCTACATATGTCCTGTCTCTGGCTGGATTAGTGTTGACTTTGCTGGAGATATGTTCCTTCCTATTTGTCCATGGGCTTCTCGCTAACCTTTTGTGCAGTAATTGGGGAGGAAGGAGACTTACATACTTTCCCACTGGCTTTCTTGTTCATTAGCCAATCTAGTGCAAACTTCAGGATTCTGCTGGAGTAGATGTGTGGGAACTGCCCAATCTACCTTGGGCATCCATTGTGGCAGGAAGTCCTGACTCAGACACTTTCAAGCTGTGTTCTGAGCAAGTCACTTAACTTTTTTTGCCACCTCAGTTCCCTCATTTGCAAAATAAGGATAATAATAACACCTACCTGGAAGGTGTAATCATGAGGATCAAATGATATAATATGTAAAGCACTTTACAAACCTTAAATTGCTATATATAAATGTTATTTATATATGTTTTGGAATCTGGAGCTAGAAGGGACCTTTAAAGACCATTATTCAAATGACAAAACTGAAGCTGAAAGAAGGGTGACTGTCAACAGTCACACATTGGTGGCAAAACAGAGATTAGAACCCAAATTCTCCTCTTACAAATATAGTATTCTTTCTACTAGAACTAAGATTTCAAAGTATGTCAAGTGGTCCTATCCCTTTTTTTAAAAATAACATTTTACTTTTTCTGAATTATATGTAAAGACAAATTTTAACAGTCATTTTTAAAAGTTTTGAGTTCCCAGTTCTCTCCATCCATTTTTCCCCTTCTTCTTTCCTGAGATGGTAAGCAGTTTGCTATAGGTTATACATGGCAATCATGCAAAACACATTTCCATATTAGCCCTATTGCAAAAGCAAAGAACAAAAAATTAAAAAGAAAAACAAAGTAAAAAAAGTATGCTTTGATCTGCATTCAGACTCCATTAGTTCTTTCTCTGAAGGTGGATAACATTTTTCATCATTCCTTCTGAACTGTCTTGGATCACTGTATTGCTGAGATTAGCTAAGTCATTCAAAGTTGGTTATGGCACAATATATATATATATATATTTTTGCTTTTTTTGGAGGGCAATTGGGGTTGACTTGCCCAAAGTCACATGGCTTGTTTTTGTGTTAAGTGTCTGAGGCTAGATTTGAACTCAGGTCCTCCTGACTCCAGGGCTGGTGCTCTATTCACTGCACCACCTAGATGCCCCATTTATGGAACAACATTGCTGTTACTGTGTACGATATTCTCCTGGTTCTGCTCACTTCACTCAGTATCAGTTCATGTAAGTCTTTCCAGGTTTTTCTGGAATCTACCAGCTCATCAATTCTTATAGAAAAATAGTATTCCATTACAATCATATACAACAACTTGTTCTGGGCTTACAATCATGTTGGCTGTTGAAAGCAACCTGCTCTATAAATGGAAGAATAAGTCAATTGTTGTTAGCATGTAAAGATAATGCTCCTAATAACCCTGCTGTCTATTGAAGAGATAAGTGAAGTATTACTAAGAACCTGGAACACAAAATTATGCTACATTTGGGGGATGTGCACATCTCTATTTCTCTTACTCTCACCACCCTAACCACAATTCTTTCTTTGGCTATGCGTAGGCTGCTTAAACTTGGTTTATCTACTGGTAAGTCAACAATCCAGTTAACAAATATTTGTTAAGTGCCTATTTTGTGCTAGATAACAAAGGCAGCCTGAAAGATCTGATCAATTTTGGTCAAATTCTTGTGGCCTTTTAGAATATATATTCAAGAGGGTCAAAAGCTTCTAGTTCTCTGTGCCAGTCTTTTTCCTTTTAAAATGGACTGGCACTAACTTTTAAAGAACCGTTTCAGTTGCAGTAGGCTCTTAAACACTACTGTACATAGAGGCTCATAGAGCAAAAGCCTCCATTTTGTCATTTGAAGAATGCGAGGGAGAGATTAGATAATCTTTAAGGCTCCTTCTAGCTCTAAATTCCAAAACAACAGTAATGACAAAAACAATAACAAATATGGGCCAGAGGTGAGTTTGCTAGCTTCCCTTCAAGAAGCTATTCTGAATTGATTCTATTATTAGGAAGGATTAAGTTACTTTAGGAAAAGTATGGAAATAATCATAGTGCCTTGGCAATGTCAATAGACTCAAGTAGCTTGAGGTGATTTCCCCCCCATCCTTATGTAACAGCAGACTGGCACTAGACCAAGGGGGTTGGGTTGCCCTTTTCTACCAAGGGGCCCCAAATCACAAGCCTGGACTCAGGTTCAGTCCCCTGCAGAGTCTGACTTCTAATGAGTGGGGTAATAATAAGGGAGTGAGGAGGCAGGAGAAGATTGAAAGCAAATCACTATAACTTGCCAGTTATAGTTTCATAAGAACCACTCTTCTAATACAGGTGACTGATTTCTAATTTGCTTTCATGTCTGGTGAATTTAGTCTGTTGTCTAGTATTCCAAGTTGTGGAATTACATGAACTAGGTTCAATCTTGAGGACTTTTCCAAAAACCGTAACTCTTTAATTAATTTTGCTCTATCCAGGGGTATCTCAGAGGAATACCAGTATGTGATTCAAGTGGCTCAAATCTAGTCCTCTACAGATACGGATAAGATTCCCTAGATCTCATATAAAGCAGTGAATGTAGCAATACATACTGAGTACATATTGTGTTTATGTCATCTTTATTTACAAATATGTATTGTCTTTATTATATCATGGACTTATCATAGCCAATAAACAATTATTATAATTATCTTCCTTTTCTAGTGAGTCTTACCCTTATTCAGGGGACTACCACCTTCCAAACATTGTAATATCTTGTAATTTAGACTAGTTTTGGTTGAAGTTGACATGGATGTAAACTTTTAACATGCCATTCTTATTCTAGCAACACATACAAGCATCCACTCTTTTTAGTATGATCCTAAGGGACTGAGCTCTCCTGAACGAATGGGGAAAAAATGTATTAAGCACTTAATAAAGTACAAAACAATGGACTAAACACTAGGGATACAAACAAAGAGGCAGGACAGTACCCTCTCTCAAGATGTTCCCATTCCGTGATAATGCATTTTATTTAATGTTGTTTTCATTGACAGAACCCATATCCAATCCTGATATTAAACCATTTGACAATGCTAAGGTCTATGGTAGTGAAAACTCTGTTTTCTGGATCTTCTTTGGAAGGGAAAGGCACTTTGGGTTGCTAGACCAATAAACTCCAATATTCTGGTGAATCCCAGAGACCCCAAAAGGCAGTCATTCTCTTAAAAAAAAATTTATTGATATCTTTTGTCTTTTCCATTACCGGTTTTTTCCAATATTTCTTCCCTATCCTCTACAAGAGTCATACCACACAACAAATAATATTACAGAGGAAAAAATGGAAAGATGAAAAAAATTAGCAAAATTCATCAGTTCATTGTAAATATCTGCAAAATATGTAATGTACCACACCCATGGACCTGCCACCTTTGCAAAGGAGTGGGTTGGGATGTCTTCTCATTTCTCTTCTTGTTCCTTATTCTTTGTCATTTTGCAATGTTCATTTTGATGGTTTTGTGTCATTCTCCCCATTCATGTTTTCTTGCCAAATAAAGTGGGACCGATACCCCTAACTAGGCAAATGCTCCCAAAGAAGTTGCAGATAGAGGGAGTATATACTATTATGATCTTTTTCTAGTTGTACCAAAAATCCAGGAAAAAAGTGACTGTCATTAGAGGACTAGCTAAAGAGTGACATACCAATGTCATGTTGGGTCTCCATCACCATATTTATCAGTCTATATCAGTTCTGTGTATGTTTCATGCCTGTGCCCTTGCTGTCACTGTTGGCAGTGTCCTAATGATGAACATCCCTCTTGTCAGTGGCTTTATAGTCACCAGCGCTACCCCTGGCATTGGTGTTGCTATATTTTCGGTGTGGTTTGTCCCAATCGGCATCATCATCATCACTAACATCACTATCAAGAGTGTCGCCATCAGAATGGTTATCACTATTCCCCAACTTTTTATATCATTATCATCATGGCTATCACCATTGCTGGAATTATTGTCTTTATTCTCATTGCTGTTTCTATCATCATTACTTTGATCAAAAGGCTGTCACCATTCCCATTTTTTTCTCCACCATTGTCCTCAGTCCTGTCCCCAACAGTTGCAGGTAACATCAGGGTTCTCATGATCACTATTGCTATCATGATCATTGGAACTTTTGTCACCATCATCATCATGCTTGTCAGAACCCTTGCTGCCATCACCATGATGGATGTCACTATTAATTATGGCCCTTTTCATCTTGGCCACAGCCATCAACAGCCTCTTTGGTGTTGTCATTGTGGCCATCACAATGATATTATCGCCAGCTATTACCATTTTCATCATCCTTACCCCGGAACTTACAATTGTCTTGGATATCAACAGCGTCCTTATATTGGTTGTCATCATTGTCAGAGGCGGTTTCATCATTAATTTCTCCACTGCTTGTCTTCATTCGGCTTGTTCATTGTCGCTTGTCTTCACTTTTATCATCTTCAGCAGAAAAGGCAGTTATTCTAATGGCATTACTAGCTTGGACTCCCCTGGAGGAGAAACATGCTTGGGACTGCTAGATACAACCCCTTTCCCATCAGACTTGTGCTAGCTGAATAAATCATGGTGGAGACAGCTAGATGTCTAGATAGAGGAGAGATGAGAATAGATGTGAGAGTGTCAGGCCAAGAGTCAGGAAAACTCTTCCTGAATTCAAATTCAGCTTCAGATACTTACTAATTATGTGGCTCTGGACAGTCACTGAACTGTTAGCCTCAGTTTCCTCATCTGCAAAATGAGCTGGAGAAGGAAAGGGCAAGTCACTCTAGTATCTTTGCCAAGAAAACCCCAAAATGGTGTTACAAAGTCAGACATGACCAAAAACAAAATCACTCAATAATAGTGGCAAAGTACAGGTTAGACTCCCCTGTTATTTATTTATTTGGCTTCACCAGTGACATGGATCATCATTTTTATTTCACCTCACAGCATTCCAGGCCATACAATTCATTTACAACTCCCCCCGCCCTTCATGAATTCAAAGAGCATATCCACACCCTACACAGGAAGGAAGTCACACAGTTGCAAATAAAGAGACCCAAAGTCGTGAGCAAAAGAGTTTCTGCCCTCAAGGGACTTACTTTTGGCTGGCAGTAGAAAGGGAGATAAAATGTATTCCATAGATGAAAGACTAGCCCAGAGGAGTGGATAAAGAACTCCTCTTGTTCAGGGAGACCTAAGTTCAGGTCCCATCTCTGAAACAGATAGGAATATGTAGGCTATGTGACCCTGGGCAAGTCACTTCATTTCTCAGCGACCCCAGGAGCTCTCCAAGACTATAAATTGCATGTAAATTGGTGATCTGTGATGGTAGAGGAAGTTTCCTCACTAGGAGTTCCTTACCCCAATAAAATCACAGGTCCAGGCAAAATTTTTAAAAGTGGAAAGAATAAGATATGGACTAGATTTGTGATTTCATTGATATAGGAAAGTCCTACTAATTCTGATGATCATTTTCTTTTTTTCCCCTTTTTTTTTAGTTTACATCATTTATTTCCACAAGATTTTGAGTTACAAATTTTCTCCACATTTTTCCCCTACCTACCACCCCAAAACAGCAATCCCACTGAATATCCTCTTCCCCAATCTGCTCTCTCCCATATTTTCCCCCATCCCTCCTCCAACTTTCCAGTAGGGCACGGTGGATCTCTATGCTCCAGTGCCTATATATCTTATTTCCCAGTTACATGTAAAATAATAATACTATACAAATTTTTTTAAACATTTGATTTTAAACCTTTGAATTTCAGATTCTTTCCCTACCTCCGTCGTCACCTACCCTTACTGGGAAGATAAGCAATTCAATATAGGTTGTACCTGTGTAGCTATGCAAAACATTTCCGTAGTGGATACATTATGAAAGACTGATTTTCTCTCCCTCCTATCCCACCTCCCATTTGTTCTATTCTCTACTTTGATCCTGTCCCTTTTCAAAAGTGGGTGCTTCCAACTTCCCTCCCCCCCAGCCTGCCCTCCCTTCCATCATCCCCCTTCTCATCCCCTTCCCCCCTACTCTCCTGGTGGGTGAGATACCCTATTTAGTGTGTATGTCATTCCCTCCCTAAGACAAATTCAATGAGAATAAGATTGATTCATTTCCTTTTGCCTTCCTGTTCTTCCCCTCCATTGTAACAGTTTTCCCTTACCTCTTCTATATACGATAATTTACCTCACTCTACCTCTCCCCATCTCCTCTCATTATACTCCTCTCTCACCTATTAATTTTACCTTTTAAGTATCATCCCTTCCTATTAAATTGGTCCTGTGCTCTCTGTCTATGTATACCTGTACACATATATACATGCACTCACATATATTTTCATATGCCCATATACCCTCCTATATAGACATATATATGTATGTATATAGACATATATATGTATGTATACATACATGTATATATTATATATACATTTGTATTCCCTTCAACTATTCTCACACTGAGAAAAGTTTCATAAGTTGCAGTTATCGTTTTTTCATGTAGGAATGAAAATAGTTCAACTTTGATAAGTTCATTATGATTTCTTTTCCCTATTTACCTTCTCATGCTTCTCTTACTTCCTGTATCTGCATGTGAAATTTTCTCTTCAACTCTGGCTTTTTCATTAAGAATGCTTGAAAGTCCTCTATTTCATTGAATGACCTTATTTTCCCTTGCAACATGATACTCAGTTTTTCTGGGTAAGTGATCCTGGGTTTTAATCCCAGCTCCTTTGACCTCTGAAATATCATATTCCAAGCCCTCTGATCCCTCAGTGTAGAAGCTGCCAGATCTTGTGTTATACTGATTGTGTTACCACAGTATTCAAATCGTTTCTTCCTATCTGCTTGTAATATTTTCTCCTTGATCTGAGAACGCCAGAACCTGGCTATAATATTCCTGGGAGTTTTCTTTTTGGGATGTTTTTCAGGAGGTGATTAGTGGATTCTTTCAAGCTCTATAGTATTCTTGCATCATTCTTATTTCTCTTCACAATTTTTCCTCTACTTCTCTTATTTGGTTTTCAAAATCCTTCTTAAGCTCCTCTATGGCCTGTAAGTAGCTTATTCTTTTCTTGGAAATTTCTGGTGCAGGAGTTCTGACTTCACTGTCTTCCTCCTGTTCCATGCTTTGATCTTTTTGTCCCCCAAAAAGGAATCCAAAGCCAGACCATTGTGCTTGCCTTGCTTCCCTCATTTGCTCATGTTGCCACTCAATTACTTGACTTTTGAGCTTTTTGCCACAGTAGAACTCTGCTACCAGAAGGAGGAGTTTTGTCCCAAATTGCTGAGGTTTTCTCAGCTGCTGGAGCTATTAATTGGATGCCCTCTCAGAAACCTCCACACACTCTGGCACACTGGTCATGCACCCCAGGACCTCCACTCCAGACAGTGATCCAGATCCAAGTAGGTTAAAGCAAGAGTGATTACCCCTCAGACTGGTCACTTGGTCTCCCTACAATCTGCAGGACCAGAACTCTGAAGCAGCCATGTGGCAGTGACTGGATGGCCACCACGCCTCAGCTGCTTCTCACCCTGGGGGCAAAAACTAGACTGCAGTCCCAAACTCCCAGGTCCCAAAGTCCACAGTGCACCGACCTCTCACTTTATCCTTAGCATCTATGGGTTGATAATTCTGGAAACCACCACAGCTGCTGGTGATCTGAAGTCCCTCCAGCCCTCGGCTGGTTGTGGCTGCCCTGAGGCTAAAACCTCCAGCTCCAGCAGGGCTGGGCTGGGCTCCCAGAGTGCTGTGCTAGCCCCCTCATGCCGGCCTGTTGGGCTGTCTTCAGTGGGAGGTTAGCTTCTCTGTGGCATTTCATGGGTTTTGTAGCTCCAAAGTTTGTTTAGAGTAATTTTTTACATGAATTGGAGGAGGTGGGAGCAGGAGCCCCGCGGAAGTCCTGTTTCTACTCCACCATCTTTACTCCTCTGATGATCATTTTTCTTAGTCTTTGAGAGCCCAGAGCACTAAGAGGCGAGGGGATTTACCCAGGGTCACAGAGTTAGTATGTATTAGAAGGGGGACTGGAAAAAGGTGTTTCTTGGCTTCAAGGCTAGATCTCTATCCAGTATATCACAGTGTTTCTCATACAAAGTATAGGGAATTTCAAGATGTAGAAAATGCTAATAGCTGGGATGTTAGGAAAGGATCCATTTAGGAGATCCTTTGAAGGAAGCCAGGAATTCTATGAATTCATCAACAAAGGAGGATTTTTTAAAGTACTTCTTATGTGCCAGACACTGTGCTAGCTGCTGGGAATACAAAGACAAAAATGAATCAGTCTCTGCTCTCAAATATCTTGCATTTTATGGGAGAGATAATGTGTCTATCCATAAGTATTCATCGAATAAATGCAGCAAATAAGTGACTGAATGAATAAAATTTACTAAGCATTTATGGCATACAAACTATTGTACTGAGGACTGGAAATACAAAAAGTGGAGACAATCCCTGCTCTCAAGGGCTTATACTCAGAGGGTTCCAGATGCAAGTTAGATGATGAAAAGGAAAAGCAAATGTCTCTTTAATGTTATTTCTATAAAACCATATTTGATGTTGAACTAGTTGACAATGTCAAGGACTTTGGTGGCAAAAAATTTCTCTTCCCAGATCTGCAGGAGCTGTGGCTGTTGATGAGGTGGGGCCTATTGTACCTGCAGGGGCACTGGTGTCTCTAAAGGGGCCTGATTCAGTGGAGGACTCCTAGAGCGGCCGAGCTGGAATAAGACCCATGATCTGAGGCAGAGATGCTTAACACACACGCTGTGG
>NW_027185655.1:54174080-54254881 GCF_028583685.1 Petaurus breviceps papuanus | reverse complement strand
GAGAGAGGAGAGAGAGAGAGAGAGAGAGGAGAGAGAGAGAGAAGTGCCAAGGGCAAAGTGCCAAGAGCAAAGCACTAGGAAATGCCCAAACTTAGTGGGAAAGGGCAAGAAGGATGACAATCCAGTAAAGAAGACTGAAAGGGAACAGTCAGACTAGAGAGGATACCAGTAAAGAACAAAATAATGGAAGTAAAGGGCAGAACAAGGGAGGAGGGGGTGCAGTGGCTTCAGTAGCGAAGAGAGAGTAGTTTCAATTGAGTATTGGATTTGGAAGCCCTTGTAAGGTATTGAGAAGTGAGTGGGAGGTGTGGAAATGGATCAGTGCATATAGATAACCTTTTAAGGCAGTTGTCTATGACTGGGAGAATAGAGATAGGGTGATAGCTTCAGAAAACAAAAGGGACATGTAAAGGATTTTTAAGGATGGGGGAGATCTGGGATTGTTGGCAGGTGGCTAGTAAAGAGCCACCGGATAGAGACTGAAATGAGAGAAAGAGGGGGAATGATCAAAGGCAGAAATGTCAAGCATGCAGCATGCAGCCAAAAACTCTCTGAAGTGCCGCTGAAACAGATTAAAATGAATTTGGGAAACATTTAACAAAATAAATAAAACATAGATAATATGATATTTTTAAACTAAGTCAATGTGCAGTCCCAGGGACTCATATACAGATCAGCAGCCCTCTTTTCTATTTGAGTTTGACACCACTGACCTAAAGGGCTATTTTTTGGGAGTAAATCTCATGAAGAGCACAGAGGAGGGATTAGCCTTGGTCAAAAGGAGGTTCGTTTCTTCATCAGAGATGGGAAGAAAGAATGAGGCAAGATAAAGAGAGGTTTAGGGATGTGGAGAAAATAGGAGCTTACAGTGGATGGCCTCTGCTTTTTCAGTCAATGAGCTGAAGTCTGGTGCTGAGAGGGAAGGTGGAGGAGAAGGTACAGAAGAGTTTTTTAGGACAGAGAAACAAATTTGGAATGGCTACTGTGCGGCGTAGACAGTCAATGCAGGATGACTCAAAGGCTTGCTGTGCAATAATCAACATCTACTTCAAACTGAATAACATAACATAAATTTGTAGTGAACCAGTCAGTTCAGTAATATGATTTTATACAAGAGCATGTCTGCATCTTCACAGAAATGGAGAGGGGAGAGAGGAAGAGAATGGATCTTCAGATCCTACACAAGCACCCAGAGTAACAGAGGATAGACAGCTCTCTCTGGAATCTTATCAAATTGATCAGAGAGCTCCCTTGATCAATTTTTTGATAACACGAATCTCTGCCTGTTCAATACAGGTACATGAGGACCTTACAAAGTTATATTCTGAAAGATAAGATCTGCTGGGTTTTGGCTAAAATCTTGAAATTCTCTGTAACCCTAACTTTCTCTTCTGCTTAGTGGCTCATGGAATCATAGATCTGGGCATCTAGTCTATCTCTTTACTTTTTACAGGTGAGGAAAATGAGGCCTTTGCAAGTTAAGTGACTTATCCAAGGTCATATGAGGTAGCAAGAGGCAGAGATGGGATTTTCACTTGTCTTCAATATAACTTTCCTCAGTCAGGAAAATATTTTTTCCCATTCCATTGGATTTAAGGCATATCTGTGAACTCCAGACTAAATCTGAGGGCTTGATTTATTTTTGCCGAAACAAGGTTTATCTTTTATCAGAGAGGCAGCATGGAACAGTGGATAAAGTTTCAACCTAAGAGTCAGGAAGACTTGGATTCCAATCCCATTTCAGACCCTTCTAAGAGGCGTGACCCCTAGGAACACAGTTTTACTGGAGCTTGTTTCCTCATCTGTGAAAAGAGAATAGCGCTAATAGCAGGTGCTACTGTACAAAGCTGCTGAGAGGATCACATGAGATAATACATGTAGTTAATTACTTTGCTGATGTTAAGGTGATACTGTCAAAATCGTTGCAGAAATGCATGCCTGAAGGAGGTGGGGCCACCCTGTACGGGGATGACAGAGGGACATAATCCAAGGGCTGCACTGACACCCACAAAGTGTAAATGCCCCCCCCTTCCTCTTCTCCAATCTTCCAAACTGGGAAAGGTTCACTCAGTTCTCTGAAGCCCATATAGTCAAAACTCCCAACGACCCTAGCCAGCAAATGAGGCAAAAGCGTCGCTTACTAACCTACCAATGTGAAAAAGCTGACAGGAGGAGTTGACAAGAGGCAGAGGACAGGGTGAAATAAAGAAAAGAGCAGAATGTAAAAGAGAAGATGGGGGGAGATGTGAATATAGGGAGAAGCTGAGCACAAACAAGACGATCTTTTCATATTCCTCAAGCCAGCTTCCGCCTCCCACTTGTCACATCCCACGGATTCTATCCTAACCATCTCCTTACAATGATGCAGTTGCCTGGGAAATGGAAGGACACTGTTAAATGACCCAAAGTGAGAAATAATTAGTGAGGAAATAAAAGAGATTTAGACAAAAGAAAGAATTATGTGCATTTCATAGCATCACATGGAAAAAGCCAAGGGGGTAAAATACAAAGGGAAGTTGGCTTTGTCTTTCCAGAAGAAAAGTAAAGCTGGTCATGGGACACAGAGAGAAAAGCCCTGGTTTTGGTCATGGCATTGGAGTTTGAAGCCCAGTTCTGTCCTTCTTAACTTGCGGCCAATTGATTCCCCTTCCTGAGACTTAATTTCCTCATGGATAGAATGCTGATCACAACCTTATAGATCTCAAGCTAGAAGTCACTTAGTCCAACCTCATTATTTTACAAATAAAGCAATCGAGGCCCAGGTCTTAAGCAATTTGTCAAAGGTCATACAGATAGTATATGGTAGGGCCAGAATTCTAACTCAGGCCCAGTGACTCCATGTTCAGGGCTTTTCTCACTTCACATGTGCCTTTTGATGATGCTCTTCTAGGCCTAAATCTTATCATCGATGGACTAAACCAGTGATTCTTAACTCTGTGTGTATGTGCACACACATGTGCTTGTATATGTGCCATGGACCTCTTTGACTGGTGAAGACTGTGAACTCTTCCTAGAAAATGTTATGAAATATATGGAATCAAATACATAGGATTAGAAAGGAAACAGATTTTATTGAAACCTATTTTTTTCTATCTATATTCACAGAACTCCATGAAATCTATCTTGGACTCCAAGTTAAGAACCCCTGGACTAATGTAAGCTGTAAAAGGAATTCAGATTGGGGTTGTAGCATGCCATCCATCTGGCACCGTCTAGTAGTGTAATCTCAGGGAAGTCACTGTACCTTTCCAAGGTCTTACTTCCCTAAATTTAAAATGATTGACTCAGACTAGATAAACTTTAAAACCCTTTCCAGCTCTAACCAAGTAATTTTATCTGTTTATTTGATTTATAGGCTCTCAGAGAAGGCAAGGTCCTTGGTGGTCCAACGCTGACCTGAACAGGAATTTCCCCTTACAGCATCTCTGACAACTGGTCATTCAGCCTCTATTATCACCAGAAGGCTGGTGACGGAGAAACCCAGGACCTCTGGAAGCAGCTCATTCCACCTCTGCAGGGCTTAAGTGAATTATTAGTAAGCTTTTCCTTACAGAGAGCCTACAACTACTTCTCTGTAGCTCCCACCTAGTACTCTTAGTTCTGCTTTCTGGGGTCAGAACGAGACATGTTCTAAACAAGTCCTAATTCTTCTTCCACCCAAGCGTCCTTCAGATACCTGAAGACAACTATCATGTCTCCTCTAAGTCTTTTCTCCAGATTAAACCTCCTCAGCTCCTTCAGTCAATCCTCAGAGGCCATGGTCTCTAGTCTCCTCCCTGTCTAGGTCATCTTCCTTTGGATGCCTTTCCAGCTTGCAACATCCTTCTTAGAATGTGGTATCCAGAGCTGAATGTGGTCCGACCAGGCCGCGGTATATTGTCACCTCCCTTCTTCTAGATACCATGCCTTTATTAGAACTGTCTAAGCTTCTGCTGAATTTTTTTGGCCTACAATATGGCACTCATATTGAGCTTCCAGCCCACCATTACCCCCAGATCTTTTCATACAAATTGTTGTCTAGCTGGGTCTCCATCCTGCCCTTCTAAAGTTGACTTTTTTTATTGAGACTAAGCACAGGACTGTATAT
Source organism: Petaurus breviceps papuanus (assembly GCF_028583685.1). NCBI lineage: Eukaryota > Metazoa > Chordata > Mammalia > Diprotodontia > Petauridae > Petaurus > Petaurus breviceps. The sequence continues at coordinate 54,250,794 of NW_027185655.1, read as the reverse complement.
TTATCCTTTTAAATTTGACCTTTTAAAAATGAATCCAAGTTTCTTCCTATAAGAAAGGTCAGGGTTTTAGAAAAAAAAAAGAATATTCTTTTGTTTATACTATATGGCTAGGTCATGGAATACTAGAGTGTCTGAAGAAATGCACACTTCCCAAAGGACAATGGAGATACACATGGTGGAAGTGAGGGGGTTGCACCAAATTACTCATTAGACCTTGAGCAAATCATACAAAGGGCTGTGGCGTACAAGCACTCATCAGAGAGATGTGCAACTGTAAAAAAGAGGTGGCCTGTCAGTCAATAAATATTTATCAAGCACCTACTATGTACCAGGCACTGTGCAAAACCCTGGGCATACAAAGAAAGGCAAAGGACACTCCTTGCCCTCAAAAAGCGTATAATATAAGAGAGGAAAGACAACACACAAAAAGAAGCTGAAAAATGAGGAGGCATGAGGAAATCCACAGAAAGGCAATCCAGTCAGAAATGACAGGATGGTTCCCTCAGGTCCCCTCCTTAAAGGGAGAGTCTAGGAGCTGATCTCCAATGTCTGCCCTCTACTCTTTCCAATGAGGAGAGGAGGGTCCTTTGGGACAGGGAATGGTGTGGAGCAGGGGTGTGGGGAGAGGGTGGTAATGACAAGGTGTGAGTTTCAGAGTTGATAGAATCTTGCAGGAAGGTGGGTTTCTGGAGAGAATGGTGAGGTACAAGAGAACAGCCAGGTGGGCTGGTGGTCTACTGAGAAAGAGGGATAGAGATGGATAGCTCAGATGCTCCACTGGTATCCACAAAATATCAAGAGACCTAGAGAAAGGCCCCCAGCACATTGGGTGCAGTCTGTACGGACATAGACAAGAGCCACCTGGAAGATGGGAGCATAATCATGCGTGGCAATATATATTGTCAGGAGCGCCCATATCAATGAGATCAAAGACCCATCCAAGTAACAAAATACATTTCATCTCAAACAAATTTCACTCCTAGGCAGCTAGATAGTGCAGCAGATAAGTGCTAGGCCTGGAGTCAAGAAGACCTGAGTTCAAATCTGGCCACAGACACTTAACTAGCTGTGTGACCCTGGGCAAGTCACTTAACCCTGTCTGCCTCATGTCCTCATGAGCTGGAGAAGGAAATGGCAAAGCACTCCAGTATCTTTGCCACAAAAACCCAAAAATGTGTCATGAAGAGTCAGGCACAACAACAACTATTGAGGACCCCTCTTCGTTTTGGGTTCTTTGCCACCAGAAAAAAGTGCTGCTGAAATATTTTTGTTCCTCCTTTCCCTTTTCTTTGAACTCTTTGGTAAACAGATAAACAGACATAGTAGTAAACCCCATCTTTTTTTTTTAAGCAATTGGGGTTAAATAACTTGCTCAAGGTTACACAGCCAGTTATTTCTGGGTGTGATGCTGAGTGTCTGAGCCCAGATTTGATCCCCAGGTCATCCTGACACTGGGGCCAATGCTCTTACTCGCTGTGCTACCTGGCCACCCTTTAAATGTAGTTTCTTCCTTTTTTTTTTTTAAGCAATTGGGGTTAAGTAACTTGCTCAAGGTTACACAGCCAGGTGTTTCTGAGTGGATGCTAAGTGTCTGAGCCGGATTCTATCCCCCAGGTCATCCCGACACTGGGGCCAGTGCTCTTACTCTCTGCCCCTTAAATGTAGTTTTTTTTTTAAAGCAATTGGGGTTAAGTAAGTTGCTCAAGGTTACACAGCCAGTTTGTGTGTGTGTGGGTGTGAAGTATCTGAGGCTGGAACCGATCCCAGGTGTCCCGACTCTGGGGCCAGCGCTCTTACTCGCTGTGCCACCTGGCTGCCCCTCAACTCCATCTTTTTACAGAAGAGGAGACTGAGATTCAGGAAGTAGGGAAATGACCTGCCCCAGCTCACATGGATGATGTCAGAGCTACTATTTAAACCTGAAGGTTTTCTGCTTCCAACTCCAAGGCTCTTTCCCCATATTACATTTTTTCATGTTCTCTTGCTACATGGTTCTCTGCACCCTCACAATGGTGATGCCAGGACAGAGAATTCCTACTGTACATTTCAAATGATGCTCAGGTTTGGAACAACAAAAAAAAAAGAAATGTGAAAAATTCTGGGAAACCAAGTCAATGTAGTACAGTATTCCCAAATCTCTTTCCCTAGTCCTCTAACAATATAACACTAATACTAATTCCTCCTATTCATAATAGCTAACATTAATGCAAGATGTCCCATAAGTCTTAGTGTAGAACATTGCTCCAAAGACATCATATCTAGGGCTTTAAGGTTATAAAGTGCTTTTTATAGATGATCTCACTTGAAATTAATCTCTGTCCTATCTCTCAGGGGACACAGAAATCACCCCCAGCTTCATCTTCTTGTAGCAGCAACCACCTTGGCATACCCAGGATGGCTGCTAGCACAGGTTCTTAGATCTGCTTTACTAGCAGCTGTTCAAGGGGTCAACAACTTTTTAAAAATTACATTCATTAGTTCAGGGGGAAAATCAGTACCCTGAATGTCAGAGAAAATACAAACAGAAAATACAAGCAGAGAAACAAAGACCAACAGACAAGGCTTCTAACTGTCTGAAAAATTAGCACAGATCAAAAGAGATCCAACTGTCTGACCAAGGCAATACATACATAGTTACCAGAGAGAGAAGCACCAACATCTGGGTTTTTCAAAGCCAGGGGTTCCTTAATGGCTACCCAGAGCCTCATCTGGCCAAATTACAAGAACACTCTTTCAATGAGTAAGCCCCAAAGCAAAATGTTAACCTCAGAGTATATATATACACTTCTTAAGGATCAGAGGGCATCAAAACCCTCATGACCCACTGCCTGATTACAAAGTAACAAAAGGTGTGGGGCTTCCTGAAAAACAAGCCTCCCACACTCATGCTTCCCTTAATGGGCTCCATGTGAGGCCTATTAATGGAGAGGAAAGATCTTATATCCCATTAACACTACACCTTTATGTGACTCTGAGTACCAGAGTTCATTGGTTCCTCCTGGTTTCCAACAATAATCGTGAAAGAGGTGCTCCTAGGCCAGGAGTGACATTCCTGAGAGCCCCAAGGGTCAAGGGAGATGCAAATTTAGATCTGGAGTGGAAAAACCCAGCCATATACACTGATCAAAGATCATAGACTGGATCTCAGGATCTAATACTGTGCCCTGTTCAGAAGACAGTTAAGATGTTTATCAAACTGAATCAGATCCACACAACATTGATGTGCCCCAGGCACGTCATCTGAGTATTTCTGGATGGTGTACAAAGAGGCTCTTGCTCTCAGTGGGGTGCAGCCCAGGGGGCAGGAGCTGTATGAAGGTGATTAGGGTCACGCTGTGTGTGGCAGACAGAGATTAGGTGTCTAAGCAAACAGAATATTTTATCATTAACAGATCATGTCTCTGTGCCAGATTTATCTTTTACTCTTATTTCTTCCTTTTGTCCAGGTGGCCTATACACCAGCAATTCTCAAACTTTTTGGTCTTAGGACCCCTTTATGCTCTTGGAAATTATTAAATACACCCCCCAAGCTTTTGTTTATGTGGGTTATATTTATCAATATTTACCATATTAGAAATTAAAATGTAATATTATTTAAATAGCCTTTACCTAGAAGGCCTCCTAAAAGGGGATCATACTTAATCACCATTGTCAGGCAGAGTATTCATTAAGCATCTGCTCTGCTCCAGGCATCATGCTAAATGCTAGGGATAGAAGAAAGGCAAAAACCCTAACAGTCCCTGCTCCCAAGGATCTCACCGTCTGATGGAGACTGCTACCCACACCCATATGGCTTTTGTTCCTCCTGCTGAACTAAATACTCCCACCTGTGCTTCCCCGTTCTTGTTCCTCTGTTTTCTCACGATTCAATCCTCTCAAAAATCCTTGTGACTTCATCACTTCTGTTCATTTGGATGCTATGCTTGTCCATTGCCACTTACCCATCAACCCCATCTTACCAATCATAACTTTGTCTCTTCTGCCTTCTTGCATCACTCATGCTCTCTGGTTTACCTTATTTACTCCTTGTACCTTGTGCATCTGTATACAGACCCCTGAGGTCTTGAGTTTTACTGGGGGCTCACTTTTTGGATACTATCTCCTGTGAAGACTTGAAGAGTCCCTTCTACTAAGAATTTTTCTTTGTTGTACATGCTACTGTCTACGACAAAAAGACTGGGAGTTCTTCAGGGACAATTTTCTCCTTTTCAGGATAAAATCTTCTGTAAGATTTCTGAGATGCTAAACAAATATTTACCAATCTCTGTTAGTTGTACTCTGTTCCTGGATAAGGTTCTATCATTTCCCTGTTTTTAAGCTGTAGTTTAGAAATACAAATTCTATCTGCATGTTCCATCTTTTTTGTCAGGTCTCCACTTCTCACACCAGACCTTGTCTTCAGAAGCTTGCCTTCAGGCCACCACCTTCCTGACAACATTGGTTCTCTTCAAAGGACAAACAGCAACAAAAATGAAATCACCACCTAGCAGGCTCCCACCCCCTTTCTCTGGCAAAGGCAAGAATGCTTAAAGTTTTGTGTGTATCCTGATTATCTTTGGCTAGTTGGTCATGGAACCCTTCTCAAAATAATGTTTTTAAATAACAATACTAAATCTCAATCAGTAGCTTCTTCCCATCCAAGTTGTGGGACCCCATGAAATCTATTCATGAACTCAGGGGTGTGCTGAAGCCAGTCTGAACAGGGGCCCACATACTTCAGAGAGCTGATTATTAAATTTTTAGGGTGAACATTTACACCTTAGAAATCCACAAATGCTATAAATCATAACTCAACCTATGGTTTTACTGATTGTCTAGACTTAAGAAGTGATAGAGAAAATGTTCAAAATACAGATTGATTTAAAAGGTGCTGTATAAATCCCTCCCCCCCAAGAGCTGATTGTTAAACATTTACCAGTTAAACATTTACCAGTCTCTGTATGGACATACACAAGAGCCACCTGGAAGATGGGAGCGTAATCATGGGTAGCAATATACATTTTCACGAGTGCCCATATCAATGAGAACAAAGACCCATCCAAGTAACAAAATACATTTAATCTCAAACAAATTTTGTTAAATTTTTAGGGTCATTTGTTAAATAAATAAAAATTATTTAAATAATCTAAATTAATTAATTAATTAAAGATCTATAAATAAACAAATATTTATTTATTTACATGTAAATAAATAAATCAAATAAATAAAAATTTGTTAAATTGTTAGCACACATCCCCCCCCCCCCAGGTTCAGGACCACTGCCCTACATCTTTAGTCCTAATAGTATATTATCTCCATAGAGAGGGACGCTGTACTCTTTTATTTTAGGTATGGAAGGAATGGGTAATCATCCGATTTTTTACTTAATAGTATTTTATTTTTTCCAATTACATGTAAAGATATTTTCAACATTCACTTTTATAAGGTTTTGAGTTCCACATTTTTTCTCCCTCCCTCCCTTCTCTCCTCTTTCCCCTTGACAGCAAGCCATCTGATCACCAGATTTTTTAAAACTCAGGATTTCTATCACATTCTGGAGGAGGGGGAGAGAGACAGCAGGTCCCTCTATTACGTATGTCAGGATGAGAACCACTTCAGGACCCCTGAAGTAGGGAGTCACTGGTCTCCATTAGTCATTTCTTCTTCCCCCTCCCATTACTGTACAAGTTCTCCCTCATGGCGCCTTGGCACCCACATCACCCTTCTGTGGAACACCAGAAACCACCTTCCACTGAGAGGGTCCAGTGGCCCTCACTACAGGGAAAATGCTATACTTATTACTTAGTTCTCAGAGTTCAATGGTCCTTCTTGCTTTCATTTTCTTGTCAGTTTCTTCTGATCTCCCCACACCAGACAGGACCACAGAGAGAGAGCTGCAAGGGACAGTGGGGGTTATGTAATCCAGTCTCTTAATTTTCTGGATTATGAAACCAAAGTCTGCAGAGCTTAAGTGAGCCCACTCAAGGTCCCATAGATAATAAGTGGCAAAGCTAAGATTCCAAACTGGGTCCTCCAATTGCATACCCAGTGAGAGGATTCTTAAATGTCTTAGGTTTATTGGGGTGGAGTACTCCCCTTTGTTTTCCTTTGGAATCACCTCTTTCGTTTTTTTGAAGGAATACTGCATTCTTCATGATAACCTAGAGAATAAAAAAATGATATTCTTTCAACCATTTCTCCCCCTATTTTCGGAGGCATACTAACCCCTGTCTTTTGATGTCTTGGCTAGTGATTGGCACCAGCAGAACTGCAAGCATATTATTCTGAGTCCACTGAGTTATTTCCCTTATCCTCCATATTTATCATAGCCAAAATCATCAGTCCTATGTTGTTTGTGTTGATTGTTCTTGTGGCTAATTTCTCTTGGCTAAGTGCTGGGGCAAACTGCCTGTTCAATAAGCTAGGAGTCCAAGAGTGAGGTTTTACTTACAGCTTTTTTGGGGGGGAGATGATGTTAGCTTATTCGATAGACGCTGGCAATTAGACGTTTCGTGGCAAAGTCCTAATGCAGGCACAAACTACTACCCACAGTTGTTTGTGGGAAGATCTCAATAAAGATGAAATCACCAGCCATTTCAAACCTCTACCTCTTCTATCCTCTACTCTTGATCAGATTTAGGAAACTGCCTTGCCTATGGCTGTTTCTCTATTGCTAGTCTTCTATTTGTTTAGTAATTATAAGTCATTTATTAGCTAGACTGCTGCCTTAATAGAAGGGGCAAAACTATAATAAAAGCTATAAGTTGGGCTTATTATATATTTAAAAACAAAAGCATGTAATGCATAATAGAAACCTGAAGTTTTACTTACAATTCACTTTTTCTATGTGTGCCCATTTTACTTTTTTTTTTTTTGGTTAAGAATAAAAATAAATTTTAAAAGGTTTATAAACAATGGAACAAAATCCTAAAGAAAGATGCACTGGGGATCAGTGTCTTACCCATTCTAGGCTCTGTGGGCTGGTTCCCCAAATTAGGTGTCTAAGGACACTGCAGCCATCACAGCCTCAAAGGGCTGATGTAAAGAACATCAAGTGAGATGATACTTATAAAAGCTCTTAGCACAGTGCCTAGCACGAAGTAGGTACTTAATAAATGCTAATTTTCGTCCTTTCCCTCCTTTTTTCCATCACAGCATAGTGAAAAGAACACTGGATTTTTAGTCAAGACCTTCCAAACTCACAACTCCAATGATCCACTCATTTAATGTTACCAATAACAGAAGAACAAATATAAACAGAGGCAAAGATCTGAATCCCATTTTTGGGGGGAGGAGAGCACACAGCCTCAACAAGAACAAGGCTGCAAGACCTCTCCTCTTACAGCATGGTCTCTTCCCAGATGCTGTGAACAGTCACCAAGATGCTCTAGACATGAATGAGGAAAAGAGGAAGAGGATGAAGCTAGCAGGCCTTTTTGAAAGCCCCTGATGCAACTGTGCTTGCCCCTTGATCTAGCAATGCCACTACTGTGTCTGTATCCTAAAGATATCAAAACAGGGAAAAGAATCTAGTTGTACAGAAATATTTTTTTTTGTGGTGGCTAAGAATTGGAAATTGAGGGGATGCCCATTTATTAGGGAATGGCTGAACAAGTTGTGATATATGATTATAATGGAATATTATTGTGCTAGAAGAAATGACGAGCAGGATGGTTTCAGAAAAACCTAGAAAGATTTACATGAACTGAAACAGAGAGAAGTGAGCAGAACCAGGAAAACATTGTACAATATCAATATTGTCTGATGACAAGTCAATCCCAAAGGACTCATGATGGAAAACACTCATTGCCTCCAGAGAAAGAACTGACGGAATCCGAATACAAACTGAAGCATATTCTCCACTTTTCTTCTTTTTTTTTGGTTTGAGTTTTCTTCCACAAAATGACTAATATGGAAATGTTTTACATGATTGCACATGTATAACCTATATCAGATTGCTTACCACCTCAGGGAGGGGGAGGAGAGAGAAAGGGATAGAATTTGGAACTGAAAACTCAAAAAAAAAAAAAACCCCAGCAAATTAAAAAAAAATGTTTTTACACATAATTAGGGGGAAAATAAAATATTATTGAAAAAAAAAAAAGAAAAGAAGAAAGCCTCCGAAGCCAGAAATCTCCTCTTTGCCACGGTTAGCTGACTAGAACCAGTTAAGGAAAGTTTACACATGCTTTACTGTGTCTCCAAGACACTTCTTTTAGACATCATCACAAAAGCAAGCTTCCCAGTTCCTTCATATGTGAGAACTGCACCTATGGAGCATGCTTATAGGTTCTGTGCATGCAAATACCAGATTTGGGTTACATAAAGATAAACCTTATATTAGAGAAGCAGTGGGTATGTTGGATTTGTAGGTCAGTTTGATTCTGAATTCAAATTGGCATTGACTGGGCAAATCACTTTAACTTCTTAGACCTTCAGTCTTTATATCATATGTAAACGGGAACAATACCTCAACTACCTACTTCATAGGATTATCAGAAAGAAAGGAACAAACAAATGTGTGGTGTTAGATTTTCATGCCTCAGTAAGCAGGGTATTCTTTCTATATTTAGTCCTCCCTTGAGACCCAAGACCTAACAATATTTAAAGGCCATTATTCTGAGCAATTATTATCAACTTATGATAATCCTCTGTATTATTGAGATGTAAGAGTTTGAGATGAGTCTTTAAAGTGCTATGGAACTTGATTTAGGTAATAAATATCTGGCATGTGCTTGTCTTGTGATTTTCTCCTTTCTAGTAAGGGCTAGAAACTAAAAATGAGTATAATTTATTGAGGATTCTACAGTGGGGAAGATGGAAGTGAGGTGGGGGCAAAGATGGGAAGAATAAAGCAGAAGACATGGTATAAATCTGACTAGAGAGGATATGGGCCACAGAATAGGAGAGGAAGATGACCAGAGACTATGGAGATGGGAGAAGGGTATGAATCACACATGGGAAATGCCAGTGCCAACTACACTGTATACTCTGTTGGAGCCAAGTGAGACAAGAAAGGGCGCAGAAAATGCTTCTGTAGGATGGATGTAAGGGGGTGGGGGGGGAAGATTCTTGGTGATGTAACCCCTATGTGGAGTAGGTACAGACATTCTGTAACTGATCCTGGTCTAGAGAAGCCTTTTTGGTGGGCTACGGAGCTGAAATGGAACTGCATTTAAAGGCACAAAGCAGCCGAAGCTGAGTGTCTTACTTTGGGTTTGGTCTCTCCCATGCTCCCCTCAGCCCGTCTGACATTCAAGGAGGATAACCTGCTATAGGACTCCATTTGGGAAGGAGCCTCCAATCCTCTCTTACTCAGAGATCAAGAAGATGAGGTCAAGAGCACATGATCATGTTGTTGCTTCTGTCTCTATTGTGAAAATTCCTTCTTCCTTTTTTAGGCAAAGGAACTTGGCCATGACCTTGTAAGCTTCAAAAGGTCAGGAGAACAAACCACAGGAAGTCTGGGGGATGGAGACCATGCTGAGGTTTGCCAAAAGCCAGATGGTGAAAAGCAAAGATATACTACATTAAATGACCTACTTGCCCCAGACTGCCAGTAGCAGAAATGTGCACTCACCCATCCATAAGCCATGCCATATTTGAAAATGGACTTGATGGGGGAAAATGCTAAGGTGCAGACTGCATTATATTTGAGGCCACTCTCCCTATGTCCTGAAGTGGTATAGGAGCAAATGTGCTCCCAGATATGTGCATGGGAAACGTTTGTACTTCTGTTAATGCTTTACCTATAAAATAAAAGCCAATTAATTGGTGCTCATTGGGTAAATAGGGCAGGACAGGGGGCACTAATCACTGTGTGTGTGGGAAACATACCACAACTGGAAATCCAACTGATAGCATTAGAGAAAGACTTCCCCAGCCCCTCAGGGGCTAGAACCCTAAAAACCTGAGGGGGAATGTAGCCAGTTTCACTCTGGAAGAAGAAGTCCAGAGTCCTGCAGAGTGACTGCTGCCAAAAGATTTGAACTTAAAAAAAAAAGTATTTTATGATTTAATTCACTTAGCACAGTGAATATTATCAATAGTTCTGACACCTGGATTTTGAGGCTAACTAATCTTCAAATACATTCAGACGCCATATGCCTGGGACTCTTGCCAGACAATAGACCATACCCTTTGAATCTTAACATTCACACACTGTTGACCCATATCTCCAGACTTGAAATCTTTCCCTGACTGCTTGCTACCACATGATAAGCAGCCCTTTGGCCTAGGAAAGCCTTCCTTCTTGCTTCTGCTGCCTTCACTCCTGGAATCATTACCACAGGACATGGCCTTGCCCAGACCACAATGTTCTGCCAACTTCTTAACCTACTTCATAAAGAAGTCATAACCTCAGCCACTGTATTGGCTTGTCCCTGGTCACACACCAGCAGGAGTTAAGGGGAAGATTAGGGCATGGATTTTGTTATAGCTATTTGTTCAGAGACTTACCCTCATGTATTGAGAAGTTCATGACTGACTGAGGTTGTCAGAAGTCTTACCTCTAGATTTAGTAATATTTTTCTTTATTATGATTATAAATATAGTTCCCTTATGCTTATTATTATTATTGTACTTTCCTTTATTATACTATTATTATATTATTATTTATTGTACTTATTATTATCATCATTTCCTCATGTTTAAAATGAAGAAGTTGGACCCAGGGACCTCTAACATCATTATAGGTTACACAATGGATAGAGTACCAGGCCTGAAGTCAGGAGACTCATCCTCTTGAGTTCAAATCTGGCCTCACACACGTACTAGCTATGTGACTCTGGGCAAGTCACTTAACCCTGTTTGCCTCAGTTTCCTCATCTGTAAAATGAGATGGAGAAAGAAATGGCAAACCATTTCAATATCTTTGCCAAGAAAACCCCAAATAAGGTCAAAAAGAGTTGGACACAACTGAAATGATTGACCAATGTTATTCTAAGAGGATAGGGGCTGAATCTGTGATTTCATTGGTATAGGGAATTTCCAGGTGAAAAAATTCCCTCCCAATGCAGGTTGGCACTCTGCAACTTGTTGTCTTAGAAAGTTGCATTGAAGGGATGGCCAGGTGGCGCAGTGAGTAAGAGTGCCGGCCCCAGTGTCAGGAGACCCAGGATCGATTCTGGCCTCAGATACTTCGCACCCACACAAAAATAACTGGCTGTGTAACCTTGAGCAAGTTACTTATCCCCAACTGCTTTAAAAAAAAAAAGTTGCATCGAGGGGCGGCTAGGTGGAGCAGTGAATAGAGCACCGGTGGTGGAGTCAGGAGGACCTGAGTTCAAATTCTGCCTCAGACACTTGACACAATTACTAGCTGTGTGACCTCGGGCAAGTTACTTAGCACCAATTGCCCTCCAAAAAGAAAAAAAAAGTCGCATCTAGTACTGAGAAGTTAAGAAACTAGGCCAGTGTTTTACATGTGTTTTATGGCTAGTACATGTCAGAGGCAACATCAGAACCTAGGACTTCCTAGTTTCAAGTCCCCTTCTCTATCCATTATGCCCCACTGCTTCCCTTACTAATATTAGAATAAAAAGAGCTGATCCATTGGGAAAAGATCACTTTGCTTGGCCACAGAACCATGGCTCCACTTCCATCTCTCCCCAGGTTTGGCCCCAGTGTCACTGAAGGGACATTTCCATCAACTAGGGAGCGTAGGTCCTGGAAGCATTTCCAATGCCTCTGTGAGTACAAGATTTCCTGGAGGAGGAATTCTTCCTGTCCCTCCACAAGCACTGGATTTGACAAAAGAGCGAAGGTATGAAAGTCCTGATCCATACATGTTTGGTTTAGCAGGGATTAGCTGGGTGGGGATTCTATCTGATCAGCCACAGAACACATTTCCTGGGTTAAGGAAAAAGGTCCCAAGGCTTGTTCTGCTATCTTCCTGTCATGGGTCTGTAATAGCAATGAAATTTGAAGATCCCTTTGTATTGCTAAGCTAAGAGGTACTTAGCACCTAGTTTCAAATTAAGCCTCTATTAAAGAAACAGAGGGCATGATCCCTTGATGCTGCCATAACAGGAGGAGGCTGAACAGGGAACCCCTGTTGCTGATGTAACAGGAAGGGGCTGAACAGGGAGGAGCTATGCCATATTTAAGGATGAGCTGGACAGTCAGAATTTCCTGGGATAAGCGTCGAGAGGCAGGGCAGCTGCTACTAGACTGAAGACTGAACTGAGAATTGAGAAGAACTGAGAAGAGGAATGAGAATTGAGAACTGAGACAGAATTTCTTGGAGCAAGCCGCATGGAGGCTAGGCAGTCTACATGGTGAATGGAGATGCTCCAACCCAGCTTCTCCCAGGGGCTGAGTTTGAGGTCCTCCACACAGGCTGATCAAGGCTTTCTCCACTTTCTCTTCCCTCTATCACCATCTGAACAGCCTTTCATCATTGAGGAGCACCCAGAATGGGGCCATCCTTGACACAAAGGCTCCAGCTCTAGCCCAGTCTTCACTTCTCCATCACTGCATACCACAGAGTGAGGCCAAATTAGCCCAGTTCCTGACAAATTAGTATGGGCTTAATAAGTGCTTAGTATTCATATCATGGGGGTGGTGACACTGAGGGACTAGTCAGCAATGCACAGTCATTGTTCCTCTCCTACTCTTTCCTGTTCCTGTAGGAAGGTTAAGGGTCAGAGAATCCCTTAGGCAGGTTTTATTTAGGAATCCCTTGGGTAGGTTTTATTCAGCATGAATAGATTATCTCAAGGGGATTAAGCTTCTCAGGGAGCAGGTTTAGTCCACATACCTGCCACCAAAAGGTGGTTACAATTCTGCCTCTATGGTATGAAACATGCTCTGAGATTAATGATACTTAGAGGAGCAGTGTTCTATTGGATTTTGATAATGCAAATAATGGTTGATGAATTCAGTTTCCCCTGAATTCTGGTGGCAATATGCAGAGAACATTACTCCCTGAATTCCAAGTAAGAGTTACAATATGTGTGCTTTCTCTGCACAACTGGAAATAAGGGAACTCTTGTGTTTTCACACCTGCTATATTCCCCAAGCCCTGCCTGGGCAGTTGGCCCAGAAGCAAGCTGGCTTCCTATGGTATCAGTATGTCCCCTTAGAATTCCACAGAAATGCCAGTGAAGGGGATGATTAATGTCATGTCATACATTTGTGCTATGCTTACATCTTTACAAAACATTTGAATATCTATTATTCTCTTCTCTTTCTCTGTTTCTTCCTTCTCCTCCTCCTCCTTCTTCTTCACTGGCTTTGTGTTGCTGCCATGCTTTGCTCTGGAGAGGTTTTGTGATTTCACTGGTTGGTACCTGTTCTGCAACCAAGAGTCTTGGAATGACTTGACGAGCATCACACTGCTTGTACATGTCAGAAGTGGGTCTTGAACTCAGGTCTTTCCGGCTTCAAGCCCAGCTCTCTGTCCACTGGGCTACTGGGGTGGGGGGAGATAAGAAAAGAGATCAACTTTGCCTCAACACTAGACAAAATAAATGGAGAATGCACATTGCCCAGATTATGAGAAGCAGTGGATGGGCAGTTCATTCAATTAATCCATTAGAATTGAAGAGGATGATGTCCTGGGCTGGGAATTCAGAAGAAAGAGATGGTGGGATTGCACTTAGGAAACTCTGCTACTTTCAAAGATCTTGCCTCCTCCTCTTGAGAAAGCTCATGTTCTATACGAGTATTCTCCCAGTGACTATGAATGACTGCTTGTGAATCATGGAACACTGTCATCTCATCAGAGCCACTACTGTAGGTAGATAACCCAAAGAACAATGAAGAGATGGATGGTGGGTGGGAGCAGGGGCTGCATGCTACCAAATGATGACTTGTACAGGAGAAATGGTATCATGGGTACCTATATAATGAGAAAAGGAGGTGGCCAGGTCACAGAGAGTTAACAGAGAGACCCAGGGCTGCCTCAGTATCAACAAGATATGAAAGATCCAGAGGCAGACCCTGAGGACACTGGGAAGATGTTCTGTCAAAGTCCAGAGGACCGTGGCTGCAGGGGCTTGTGGGATATGCTTTAGATAGAATTTATCTTGTACCTTTGAGTACTAGACCTGCCATCATATCCCTGAATAAATAAATGAAAGCATTATCGTACATGGGATTGAGGGTTGGCCCTGAAGCCAAAAAGACCTAGGTTCCAGTCTGGCCACTGACCTATCTTGGTCACCTTATCTGAGGTCCCTTCCCTCTCAGAGCTCTGGCAGAGGAGTCAGACTCTTAGCCCTCAGGGGCAAAACACCCCACGGCTGCCAGAAATACATGAAAATGTAATTGGGATATATATAACAAAATAAATTAAAAACCACAGATCACTGTTAATTTGTGATTTTCTAAGTTAACCTGCAGCCTTCGGAGGTCTGATTCTACTGGAGTATTCCGCAGGCAAAAGTGAGCAGGGACCAAGTAGCAGATGTGCAGACCTACTTTGATAAAGGGAGTTTCTCTCCAGGAATTCCCTACTCTAACTGGTCCAACCTCTACTCCAAATGTGAAGAGACCTCCCATTCCAAGCCCCCAGCTGGGTTGAGCCCACTTGGAAGTATGCAAGGATGAAGAAGGGAGGAGTGACCTCCGGCCAGAGCTCTGGAGCTATTCTGTAAGATCTGAGCTAGGTGCAAGGAATACAAATGCAAAAAGCAAGATGGTCCCTACTCTAGATGCATTAGGCAGAGCAATGGATGGAGTGCTGGGTCTGGAGTCAGGAAGATCCAAATTCAAATCCAGCCTCAGACACTTACTGCTGTGCGATTCTGGGCAAGTCACTTAACTTGTGCCTGCCTCAGTTTCTTCAATTGTAAAATGAGAATAATAACAGCATCCACTGTAAAATGGGAACAATGACAGTATCTACCTCCCAGAGTCATTGACATGATCAAATGAAGTGTTTTTAAAGCACTTAGCACAGGCCCTGGCACATAGTAGAGGCTTCATGAAGATTTGTTTCCTTCTCCCTCCCTTCTCTTCCCTATGAGCTCCAGAATCTTAGCTTCTAATAGAGCAAGACAATATATACTAAGGGGATAGATGGCCAGGAAGGAGTGGTCTGACATCTAGAAAATCGAAGATCTTTTCCAGGAATGGTACTGGTGACTGATTAGTGTTCCCAGAGTTAAAGATGAAAAGTTAAGGAAGGCAGGTGCCCGGAGACATGGTAGAAGATCCCTAGAATTGTTTCTTTTGCTTTATGGCAGCAGAGTGTGTCTGCTGGACTGGGAAGGAGCTGGAGCTGAGTGACCCCCTCCAATCCTGGCTCCTCCCAGGCTGGACGAGGCTTTATCTACCTTCTTTCTCCTCTGTCGCCATCCCAACAGCCTTGTATCACTGAGGAGCACCCAGGCTGGGGCCATCTTTGACACCGAGGCTCCAGCACTAGTCCAGTCTTCATGTTTTCATCATTGACTATCACAGAGTGGTGCCAAGTTGTACTTGGGGGCCTGGGAGGCAGAAGGAACTAGAATTAGATGCCTCTTCACACTCTCAATTGCCTTGTTTTCCCTGGGTTTCTTCATCTTCAAAATGAAGAAGGTGGACCCAGTGACCTTTATCCTCCCAGCTTCAAGTCTGTGATCATAGAATGATTTCATTATTGAGTTCATACGATTTGCATATAGTAACAGCTTTATAAATGTTAGGAAGATTGAACTGATGCCTTTATGAATAGCTGACAGTTTATGGCTCTCAGGTTTCTAAAGCAATCTGTTTACACTATCTCATTTGACCTTGATGGCATCCTACAGAAAAGACAGTGCAAGAACTATAGTCTTTATCTTACAAATTGGGAGGGAGGTGACTAGCCCTCATTGCTAAGCCTAGGAAATGGCAGGAAACAATTCAGTTTCTAAACCAGGCAAACTAGCTCCAAGTCCAAGGCTTTTTGAATCTTTGCTTTTTTTTTTTTGAAGGGCAATTGGGGTTAAGTGACTTGCCCAAGGTCACACGGCTAGTTTTGTGTTAAGTGTCTGAGGCTGCATTTGAACTCAGGTCCTCCTGACTCCAGGGTCAGTGCTCTATTCACTGCACCACCTAGCTGCCCCTGGCTTTTTGAATCTTTGAAATCTTTTCATCCTAAACTTAGTTGCCTTCAAACAAAAAAAAACAAAACAAAGTGAAAAATGCCCCCTGTACATTCCAGCTAGCCTGTATTAGGCACCTACTGTGTGACTAGCAACACAATCACAAAAGACAAGCCATGCCTGCTTGCGACAGTGGTCTGGGACATAGCATTTACACAGACCATCCACAAAATTGCAGACTACACATTTTTTATACGTTGTTGAAAAAGTACATGCTAATGTTTACAAAATAATCACAAGAATACTGTTTTCCTCCTTGTTCCACTCAGATGTCTTTTTCCTTTGTTCATTTTGGGCGGGGAGTTGGTAGGATTTTGTGATCTTCACAATTTGGAGAAGATTTAGACTTGAAAAGGGAAGTTTTCCATTTTCATTTCTCTTGCCAGTAACTGAATTTTCATAACATCTGTTGTCGTCATTCAGACACTCATGACTCTTCCTCTCCTTCCTCCAACTCCCAATGAAGCTTTCTCAATTCATTTTCCATTTCATCGTTTCCTGGACCTTTTTCAATTGGAATAGAATCCTTCCCTTGGTCATATATTGCAGAGTCTGACTAGACATTCTGGCTTTGTCCGGGGCTGTGTCATTAAAATCCATCCCAATCCACTTCTTTTTGCCCTTGGCAGGCTGCAGGATGCTGACATCTGTGTTCCACTAGCAACTTTCTCCACAGCTGCTTCTCATACAATGTTTCAGCTACCGAAAAGCATGACACATCTTAGAACTGGAGCTGGAGTGGGCCCCAAAGCTTTCTAACCCAGCTTTCCTCTTAGTGTAGCAGAAAGCAGAGACTCAGCTAATGGAAGGAACTTGCCCTGGGTCACACAAGCAGCAAGCAGTAGAGCCCAGACTCAAGTTCCAGCTTCTTGTGCTCCAAACCCTGGCTGAGAAGGGGTGTCACAGGAGAGCTGCAGGCAATAAGGAGAGACGGAGACAATAAGAGGCAGGGAGAGAGATAGGTGACCGCAGGGCTGTGGGATGGAGATGGCTATTCAGCAGAAGCAGGAGCAATGACTGGCATCTATGGAGTTTTATGGTTCACAAAGCACTTTATACATGTGATCCTCATCACATACCTAGTAGGTACTATTATTATTCCCATTTTGTGGATAGGAAAACTGAATCTCTGAGAATTTAAGTGACTTACCTAGGGTCACATAGCTAGTACATGCATAAGATAGGACTGAAATGCAGGTCTACTTGATTCCAAGTCCAACACTGTGCCCTCTGACATGCTGTCCCTTCAGAGTATGAGGGCTTGGACACGGGTCTTGAAGGAGGACACTTCATAACTTAGTACAGTCTCATTGAAAAGATCCCACTGTCTGCTCTGCATTTTCTTCTGCTGCTGCTATCAGAAGCCTGAGGCTTAGGACCCCTCCAGGGTCCATGACTGCAACATGGCCTTGACACATAAAGACCCTCTCTGGGATCTCAGAATTGGAAGAGAGAAGGTACCTACAGCCGAATGAGAATCCTTTCTACAACCGACAAAGCAAATGGTTCAGATTTTGCTCAAAGAACTCTAATGAAGGTGTATCAATGACCTCCTGAGATCATCTGTCAAACTATTGGGTAGCTCTCATTGTTAGGAGGTTATTCCTTACTTCAAGTCTATATTTATTTCTTTATAACTCCTACCCACTGCCCCTGGCTGAACCCCCTAGGACCAAGAAGAACAAATCTGAATCTCTTTCCTCTTGAGAGCCAAATACCTAAAGAGAGTGATCACGCCCCTCCAAACTTGGCCCCCTCCATCTTCTGTTCTTTAGGTGCCTGGCACATATTAAGTGCTTATAAATGCTTTTTAATTTAATCATTCAATCATGTATGCATTCATTCTCCAGGCTTCTCAGGGAGTAAGCGGTGCCATTTACCTAAAGACTATTTTACAAAGAACTCCCACAAGGCAAGTGCTCACACAGAAGTCAGAAGAAGCAATGCACGGACACTCTTGAAGCCTCTCTGATGAACTTTAGTATCAACTGTAGACATGGGAGAGGCCCAGGATGGCATGCCCATGTCAAAGGCACCATGCTCTGTGGCAGTATCTCAAAAGAAATGTGAGGTGCACAGATGTAGAGACATCTCTACTCCAGATGTTCAAGCCGACTATTTGTGCCGACCTGAGGCAGAGCCTGCCAAGCTCCTATCGGTCTGATCAGCCACAGCCGAACACAGTGAGCGCTGTGATATCATTTTGGTCTTCTCTTAGCATGAAGGATGAACAACAACACGAATAACTGTTGCTAGTCTAATCTTTTAATGTTCCAAAGACAGTAAACAAATAAAGAATTGGCACTGGCCTCTGAAATGTCACTAATGACTGATATAGGTTCAACTTGTATATAATGTAACAATGTCTTGTCAAAAGGCTGAAAGAAACCTTGCAGAATGTATTAGCTAGTTGTTCAATGGATAATACCGCAAACAGATGGCACGGCGCATTCTGTTATCCATTAAAGATACTTATCATTCTGTTTTTGATTGGTAGGGTATGTGCGGGGGGGGGGCAAGGACTCATTTTCTTAAGTGACAAAAAACATTTTTGTAAGAGATCTCCCATGAAGCAATTTTTTTTTTAAAAAATTAAGCTTTCTCCCCCAATCATTAAGCATTTTTTCTCGTTCTCATCTCCTTTCCACCTCTTAAAAAAAAAGGAAAAAAAAAAGAAAGAAAAAGAAAAAAATTATTAACAAATATGTTTGGTTAGGCAAAACAAATTCCCCTATTGGTCATGGCCAGCAATTGTTGTGTCTCATTCTGCATTATCACCTCTCTGTCAAGAAGTCTCACCCACTCTATAGGAGATGGTCAGATTGTAAGATCAGGATTGAGGGGTAACACATTTATGGCCCAGATTTACGTCCTGGCATATGTAGAAACAAAACAAAAAAATATAAGAGGATTATCTCCAGTGTGTTAGGTGGGTCCTCTACTGAGGACATGGACAAGAACTTCATAGGGGGAGAAAGTGTGGAGGGGTTACACTCTGTAGTGGTGAAGAGAATGCCTACACCCAGGAGGTCACAACTCCACAGAAGTATCTAAGGAGACACTTGGGATACATACCCATGCTTTGTTTGTTCTCTCTTTTGTGCCATTTCTGGAACGACAGCTCCAAACACCATGAAGTCAAAGACAAATAAAAAGGAAAACCTTGTCACTTACATCATGGTGCCAGAGTGACTAGCAACCATTTTCTCCTTGTCTTTCCTGTAATGCATTTCTTTGGGTTTTCCATGTGGAATCTCACTAATTGTGAAATACCTCCTCCATGGTCCTAAGGCCTGTTTTATTGACATGGTTAACATGTTCTCTCTGAATCACAACATCCATTCAGACTCTCAGTGTAGTATAGCAGTCAGTTGGCCACATCAATGTTGCTGCCATTGTGTGACTTCTATCACCTGAGGCATGAAACAGAACTATGAGAGTAAGCCTTCTACCCCCCTTCTAAATGTAGTTGATTTATCAGGACCTGAGTAGGGAGTTCAAAGCAGGTATCATACAATATTCTCATTCTTGTAAAATTGTCAATAGAATAGGCTCCTATTTTAAAGTCTCAAGAGTCATCCCTTGCCACACAGACAGGGAAACTTGCATAATGTCTACTTTGGTGCTTCTCCCATCAAGACATTGTTGGCTTTCATAAAATATCAACATGGAAGGGGCGGCCAGGTGGCTCAGTGAGTAAGAGCACCAGCCCCAGAGATGACCTGGGATCAAATCTGGACTCTGATACTTAGCACCACACCCAGAAATAACTGGCCGTGTAACCTTGATCAAGTTACTTAACCCCAATTGCTTAAAAAAAAAAAAATCAACATGGAGACTTACGTAAACATTGAAGAAATATATGTCCCTTATGCTACTTTTCCTAATAATGAAAAGCCTCTCAAGGGGAATTTTTAAGGGCAAAGGAAACCTGTAGAAATCAAAATGTGAAGCTCAAGGGTCAAATCTAAATGGCCAGTTTCATGAAAAGCAGTTTCAACAGAGATAGTGAGTCCTTGGTTGAACTGGATTGCAGTTGGTGACTTCTGACACATCAGTTCTACACATTTAGTAAGAAATGTCATGACTCACAAGTGATCCGAAAGGATCATGGGATTGTAGGTTAAAAAATAGAAGGAACCTTGGAGGGGATGTAGTCCAGCCCCTTCATTTTATACTGAGGAAACGGGCTCCCACATAAGCAAAGTGACCTGTCCAAAGTGATATAGTGGCAGAAGTGATTGGAATCCCAATCTTTGGACTCCAAAGTCAATGCCCTTTCTAGGGTTGGTTTTTTCTTTTTTTTTTTGCTCATGTTTTTTTTTTTTTTTTTTTAAAGCAATCAGGGTTAAGTAACTTGCTCAAGGTTACACGGCCAGTTATTTCTGGGTGTGGTGCTAAGTATCTGAGCCCGGATTTGATCCCAGGTCATCACGACACTGGAGCCGGTGCTCTTACTCACTGAGCCACCTGGCCGCCCCTAGTGCTAATGTTCTTTGTTCACCAGAACTACTTTCACTCCCTGACTTAATGATGAAGATTTAACCTAGCAAAAATCATTTGATTTTTAAAGATTGTTTATTTAATTTTTTTGGTTAACAAACATTTGTTTTCTCTCTTTGCCATGCTACCTTCCCAAATGGGGAACAGGAAAAGGAAAAAATAAATCTATGTGTTATACATATGCCCAAACTCCTGACCAGCAACAGAGGTAACAGTGTAAAAGCTTTGGGTCTTAGAAACTTGAGATAGAGGCTTGTGATATCTCTGGCTCCAGAAAAATGTCTTTCTGAGACGTCCAATGAAGTGCCAGGGTTTCTTCTGTATGCCCAATACCACCACCTCTGATGACCTGCCCTAGGCCCTCAACCCCTCATCTGAGGAAAGTAGAAGTAAATTTAGTGGCCCAACTCAGAAAGGCAGAGCTAGGCTAGATCAGACTCCAGCCCTCATCTCAACTCCCCCCTTCTAGTGTGTGTTCTATGTGAACATTTGGGTAGTGTGAGCCAGGAACTCAGCCCCATGGAGACACCCACACACAGCCATGATGACACAAAAGAGTTAAACAGCTAGGGCCAAACACTGTAACATACCTGTACTGTATTTATTGTAGGAAGGGGAAAGAACCCTAGCCCTGGGGTCAGAGGACCTGGGTTCAAATCCCACCTTGGTTGCTGACTATTTTTGAGTAATTCATTGGTTTCAATAATTTCTGAGTCTTGGCTTTCTGATTTGTAAAAATGAGGATGTTGGACTTGCTGCACCGTACAGTTTATTCTGCAGCCAGAGGACCTGAGTTCAAACCCTATCTCTGATATTAACTACTTGTGTGACCTTAAGCAAATGACTTAATCCCTCTGGGGCTCAGTGGTCCCTTCTGTAAAAGAGGGGGAGAGGATAGACCAGAGGACCTCAGAGGTCCCTTAGAGATCTAGCACCATATGACTGCTCACCTGTAATCAGTCCCCTCCCCCCTCCCCTGACTCTTACCATAGTTCAATGACTCATTCAATGAATGTCCCTTTCTAGTACCAGTTAATAAATAAGCAGTTATGAAGTCCTACTATATGCCAGACACAGTTGCTAAGGGCTAGGGGGACAAAGATGAAAGTGGGGCAAACAGCTCTATGCTTAAGGAGCTTCCAATCTGAAGAGAGACAATGTGGACAAATACTGTTAGTCACAGAGTATGCGTGAAAGTGACCAAAGACAGTTTGGGGAGGGCATGCCCTAGCAAGCTGGGGTGGGGGTAGGGTACAGAGACTGAGAAAAGTTCAGTGCCTTGCCCAGAGTCACACAGCTTGTGTCTGAGGCAGGATTCGAACTCTGGTCTTCCTAATTCCAATCCCAGCATGCCATCCATTACATCACCTACCACCTGTCTTCTGGAAGTTGAGAGATCATAGGGAACAGGCAATAGGGAATTTATTGAGTGGTCAGAGAAGCACTTTAAGAACTCCCTTTGGCAGCTGTGGGGAGAGCCCTGAGGCAGAGCATCTAAATGGGAGGCTGAGGTGCTGTGGACCTGAACTGAGGGGGTGGTTCTGTGAGTGGAGAGAAGGGAAAGCTGTGTGGTATTTGTCACAGAAACAGAAGTAATACAAATTTGGCGAGTGACTGGCTGTGTGGCATGAGGGAGCACGGGGAGGTGAGGAGGTGCCTGGAGGAATGGTGGTGCCCCACACAAGAAACTTGTGGTAGAGGAGAAAACAGCACAGAAAAACCTGGGTCTGAATCCTGCGTCTCAGGACAGGTCTCAGTTTCCTCATCTGTAACCAGTTATAGAGGCTCACACCTAAGGACACCCCAGTTTCAACAGCAACGAACACCCCCCTCCTCTTCTCTCTCTAGGTGTAGGCAGCAGTGACTCACTTGGGCTGTCCCCCCACAGTCGCAGATGTATTGGAGGATCCCCTTGCTCACTGAGCTTGGCTCTGCGGGCCCTTTGTTCTGTCTCCCACTCTTAGACCCAGAACCAGAAGGACTTTAGAGGACATTTAGTCCATCTTCCTCATTTTACAGGTAGGGAAACTGAAGCACAGAGAGGTTAACTGACTTTCTAAGGTCATACAGAGCTAGAGAGGGTTGAGGAATGCCCTCCACTGCTTCCTGTCATCCACACTGCTTTGGTCTGATTTGGGCATTGACGTCTCTTCTGATCTCTCATTCTCTGTGTCTTGCCGTTTGAGACAATGTACCTTCCAACTGAATTTTCCAAACCTCCTGCTTTGAAGGCTCTCAGCATGCCTCCTGGGAGATGTCCCCACCTCCCAGATACAAAGCTCATGCCCAGATATGCCCCTTTCTGATAAAAAGGCCCATTTTAGCATGGCAAATCCAATTTCCTCAACTCAGTCAAATGACTCCACAAGCTAAAAAACAAACAATACTCAGGTGATTTTCCCTCTGCCACCTCCCTTCACTTGAAGGTTTTGAAGTGTCTGGATGTGTACATTTTGCTAAATAGAGCATAATGAATTACTGCTCTCCCAACATCTCTCATTAATTCAGTAAACATTCTGGAGTACTTTCTACACTTAAAGCAGTGTGCTAGGCCCTTAAAATAGCTGTAAAACTAGTATGGAAGAAAAAACACTGCAGCCAGCTGGAAATCACTAATCTTGGAGAGCTCTTTGTGTGATATAACATGGGGTGGTCAGCCCTCAGTCCAGCCCTTAGCAGACAGACATTAATGGGGGATTTGATCTTCTCAATGCCAGTTTCTTAAGCTCAAATAGAATTCCCTTCTCAGAGATGGCATTTCACATTCTAGGCTGAGAACAGTCAGGATCTAAGCAGGCATCTAGAAGGTGCAACAGATAAAAGTCTGAGGCTGCAGGCACTAAGACCTGAGTTCAAACCCAACCTCAGACATTTACTAGCTTTGTGACCTTGGGCAAGGCACTTAGCTTGTTTGCCTCAGTTCCCTCAACTGTAAAATGGGAATAATAATAATAGTACCTTTCTTCCCGGGTTGTTGTAAGGATCATATAAGATAACAGTTGTAAAGTACTTGGCACAGTGCCCACCTGGCACATAGTAGGTATACTGTTATCTCTGTATGGATCAGATCATAAGATCCATGGTGGCAAGGGACTGTTTTGTCTCCCTATTAGGATCACAGGTTCATAGATTTGTAACTAGAAGGTAAGTCAGTGGTATCTAGTCTGACCCCTTCAACTATCAATCAATATAAACATGATTAAGCACTTACTCTGAGGTCAGGCATTGTGCCACATGGCTCAGGTACAAATACAAAATCAAGAGAGTCCCTGCCCTCAAAGAGTTTATATACTACAGTTGTGTGAGTAAGGGGAATTACAATGTGTTCACATATAAATAATTATAGACTGTGTACAAAGTAATACTAAATGATTGGGGGAGGGCCACAAACAACTTAGAGAATGCCGAAAGGCCCTTGGAAGCCAGATGGGACTTTAGCAGAGCCTTGAAGAGAGTGAAGAGTTCCCAGAGACAAAAGAGGGGAAAAGGAAGAGCTTTCCAGGCACAGGGAACAGCTTGGGGAACAGCTTGGGCAAAGGCATGGAAGTGGAAAATGAAATAGGATACAATGTGTGAAGGAGAATATTCATCATAACCTCAAAAATAAATTGAAGTCAGATTGTGAAGGACTTTAATGGAATGAATGGAAAAACAAACAAATCCACGTATTAAGCTCTTGTTATATGCGAAGCTGTTAAGTGCTGGGGAATCAAAAAGAAAAACAAGATGGGGGCTGCTCTCCAAGAGATTATGTTCCTATTAAAAATACATTTTATTGATATATATTTGGTTTTGCCTCAATTTCCCCTCTTTCCCAAAGAGTCACCTCACATAACAAAGACTATTTTGGGAGCTCACATTTTATTTTACATGTGAGTAAACTGAGTCCCAGGAGTGTTAAGTTACATTCCCAAGCTCACACAGGTTTTAAGCGGCAGAGCTGGGATTCCAAATTAAGTTCTCTGACTCTAAAACCTGCCCTCTTCATTACCCTCATGCATCATTTCTTCTGTCTTCTCCTCCTTTTCCCTCTTCTCTTATCCCTCTGGCCTCCTCCCCAAAGCAGCTCTCTTTGGGCCTTGGGTGCTCAACAAACATGGAGAGGAAGAGAAATGTCAAACAAATGGCATAGGATGTAGAGTTAAGAGACCTTGGCTCAACTTCCTGCTCTGACAGTTGGGATTTGGGTAACTATGCGTAGGTCACTCAACTGATGCTAGGATCAGTTTCCTCCTTGCTAATAAGAGTATAAGATCACTTATTCTACCTTCTTCACATGGACATTTTGGGGGAAATAGGTGGCAAATATTAAGGAGCTATAGAACTAGAATTTTTTTTTTTTAAATTCTGGACATTTCCAAAAGAAATCCTTTTTTTGGAAACCTATTAAAATCAACAGAGAGTGAAAGTGAGCTTTTTATGACTAACTGCATAATAGTAGTAGAGAAAAAATTGGCTAATCCAATACTCCATCAATCTAAATCTCTACTAACTGTCTGTATTCTTGTTGGGACAATTATAATTAATCTTCATGTTGATGACCTTGGGGGTACTACATTTTAGGAAGGTCTATCAGAACCTGGAGGAGAGCAGCGAGGATAATTGGGCATCTGGAGAACCGCCTTATTAAGCAAGCAATTGACAAGCATTTATGAAACACCCACAAAGGCAAAAATGGCACAATGTCTGCCCTCAGGGAGTTTACATTTTATAGAGTGAGACAACAATGAATGAATGAAAAAAATTAACAACTTATTACTCATGCAAAGCGTTGGGATAAACATTGGGTATACAAAGAGAAAAGCAAGCTAATGCTAGCTCTAAAGGAACTCACTTTCTAATGGGATAATCAACACACCTAAGAAGGTCAAGTCAGCTAAGAAGGCTGAAAATCCAGCTTCAAGAGTGGAGAGACGTGGTGGGGTCCTTAGGGTACAGAGACAAAAGCAGACAGTAATATATATATATATATTCTTTAGTGTAATTTCTCCTGATAATCATATCCTTTCTGATGCTGAATCATCTGACAGTGTCAAGGATTTTGGTGGTGAGAATTTTATTTTCTAGGTTTTCAGTGGCTGTGACTACTGGAGTGGGGACGGAGGTGAGGCTAGAAGTGTTGGCCATTCCCAGGGCTCTTACACTGACCTCTCCATTAGTAGCAATTAATCGGTTGTTATTGATAGTGATGACAAAAATGGGTCTCTTCTGCAAAGTGACTGTTCCCCTCACTGATGGCTGCAGATCTTGGGTTGACACTCTGGATTAGTGGGCATTTGGGGTTTTTTGCAATCTCTGCTGCAGTCTGAGGGGGAGAGGTGGCTGAGATTGTATTTGTTTGACTGACCTGTACATAGATATATGTTTATAAAAATATACACAAAATAAATACTAGGTGATTTTATCAGGGAGAGTCATTAGCAGCTGAGGGCATCGGGAAAGGCCTCATATTAGTGTTTGATCTGAGTTTTGAAGGAAACTAGGGCTTTTAAGAGTAGGAGGAGAAGAGAGAGTACATTCCAGTTAAGGGGTGAGTACATAGGCATGGAGATGGTAGGTGAGCCATAGGTGGTGAGGAAATGCAAGAAGTACAGTATGCTGGGTCAAAGAATGAATGAAGGGCATGTGAGGATCATATACCAGGTATATGAGAATTAGCTGAAGGAATTAAGGGATCTTTAACCAGGAGAAGACTGAAGGTGGAGGCGCAGACATGACAGCCAGCTGGTTTTTACTGACATTTTCTTTTGACATATCACAAATATCCCATATTTGACATATCACAATTACAACAATACTCCTCCCTAAAGTCCAATATTTGAAATCAGTTAAGTAAAATAACACAACTTCCCCACCACTCCTCTACAGGAGCTCACTATCCTTTTAGAAGGAAGGAAATGTATGTACTTGCACCTCGGTAAGCTGGTACCAGTGTGGTCTCTTCTATATAAGCTTGGTTTTCTTTACATTTTAAGTTGTCGTCCTTCATGTAGCTGTAGGGTCTGTTGTTCTTTTTGGTTCTTCCTTTTACTTTTGTCTTCAAATAATCAAAAGGTTGCTACTGAGGAAGTCGATTAACTGATTCTGTTTGGCTCAAGAGGGAAGAACTAGGGGCAGTACGTGAAAGTTGCAAAGGGGTGTATTTTGGCTCGAGCTAAAGAAAAGCCTGCTGACTTTCAGAGCTATAGCAAAGTAGAATGAGTTGTCTCAGGAAGTAGTAGGGTTGCCTTTCGCTGGAGGTCATTGAGGAGAGGCTTAGTGAGCACTGGTTGAAGATTCATGCTCAAATCAGGTGGATTAAATTACTTGAAGTCTCTTTTAACCTTCAGATTCTGTGATTCTGATTTATTATAAGCAAAGAGACTTTGAGCTGGAAGGGCATTTCAAGGCCAGCCATCTGATCTGATATCACAGGCACTTAAGTAAAGACATGCTGATTGATCTAGTTTGGCTTTCTCATTTTACAAAGAAGGAAACTGATGACTAGAGAATTTAAGTGACTTAATTCACTTCAGAGAGGCAGTAAACTGCAGGACCCAAACTCAAACCCATGTCACCTGATTAAAAATCCAAATCCAGTTGTTTTTCTCCTTTCCCATTTTGTGGTAGTTTTATCGGATAACTACCAATTCAGAATAGTGACTAAAGTAATGTTCTCCAATATCTCACTGTGGCAAGAGGTATTTCCAAGCTCTGGAAAGTCACAGCAGTGGAAAGGAAGCATTGGTACATCCTATAGAATTGGAAAGGCTTGGGCCAGGGACAGACAATGGATCTCTTATCTCAGATCCAGCTTAGTCAAATTCAGAGAGTTTCATTACCAGAAGACTGGAAACAAGGTAATTGAAAACTTTTGTGCAAAGCAGCTGGGAAGGTGGGAAACTGATCAAGAGGTAATGGCAATGTGCATTAGTAGGCAGACTGAGGAGGTATAATCAGAGGCTCCTCAGAGAAGATCTAGCCCAATCCTCATTTTAGAATGGAAGGGATTTGCCCAAGTTCACACAGGGGTGGGATCTAAAAGCAGTTCCTCTTAATCTAGAGGCAATAGTCTTTCTACCATACCATGTTTTGAAACACTGAAGTACCTAGTTAGAATTGGCGAAAGAGCTTCCTGCTTTAAGCTCTTAACTTGCTAAGATTTAACAGTTAAGTAACACTGTGTATCTGACCAGGGCTGTCAAAACCACTGGGTTGAAGGAGAGAAGACACTGAACAGGCTCTCAGACGTGGAGAGAAGGAATGAGTCTTAAAAGGCTGTAGCTGCCATTTTGTTTAGTATTTTTATTTTGGTCAAGGAATACTCAGAGGACTATCAGGTGAAAAAAAGAGGACTGTTGCTTTATACTGACACTATGGTTAATGCACATAACAGTAAGCCTACTCCTTAACAGTATCTGAGGAAGGATGTGGGGGCTGGGGCAGGGCTGGGGACAGGGCAGGTATTGGGGAAATTCACACTAGTCTGAAGAGGTTGATAACTTTTAGGTGGGAGAAAGGGAAGGGACATTTTTATTTGCTGAGTAGGGAGAGGTTTCTTGGCCTTTTTTGCCCTTGTCTCCTTGTTTCCAACATCATTTAGAGCTGTCTCATGTCATTCTTTCTAGGGGCTTAGCTGAGCTATTGCCCTCGACCCCTGACTTATGGGCTGAATTGACTTTATCGGCTATCTCAAGGTTGGAGAATAACCACTTGTTGATGTTTACCTCCCCTTCTTTGCTCTCCATCTTGGCATGATGACTTTATTTGAGGTTTATGCCTGGAGGATTTCCTCCAGCCAACTTTGCCAGCTGTATTCTTCGCCAGGTCCTTCATGACCTGTGATACATATGCCCTATTTAATACTACAGAATAGAT
Source organism: Petaurus breviceps papuanus (assembly GCF_028583685.1). Lineage (NCBI taxonomy): Eukaryota > Metazoa > Chordata > Mammalia > Diprotodontia > Petauridae > Petaurus > Petaurus breviceps. The sequence goes on along the minus strand of NW_027185655.1, from coordinate 54,222,382 downwards.
GAGCGACAGCTGACATTTTACTCAAACCAGAAATTTCAAAGAGTAGAATTGCTTAGTTTCTGGTTTTCAGCAATTCATAGAACTGAGAGCAGGAACCTCCCACACACAATGTCGAATTCCCTTCTGCAAATGATTGTTTAGTCTCTAGATGCAGTGAAGATGTCTCAGATGCTGGATATTCCAATACTGGACAGCTTTAGTTTCCTGAAAGATCTTCTCTTTATTGAAACATTATCTGCTCCCTTTTGGTTTCTACTCAACAGTTATGGGTCTGACCTATAGAGCAACACAAAACCAGTCTACACAAAGTCCTTCAAATTTGGAGACACACTTGGAATGCACTCTTTCCTCACCTCCCACTCAAAGAACCCCCCACTCTTCCTTTAAGATCTAGCCCAGAAGCCTTTCCTGATCCCCCCAAGTGCTAGTGTACTCATTCCCTAACTACCTCTTGTCTTGTATTTATTCTGTTTATATTTATTCTATTATAGATAATATATATAAAATAAATAAATATTATATTTATTCTATTATAGATAATGTCAAAGATCAAATGAAATAACATATTAAAAGCACTTTGCAAATGCTATTTAATGCTATACAAGGTGTCACGTAGATGTTAACTATACTGTCTCCCCTGATAGAATGCAAACTCCTTGAAAATAGGGATTCCTTCCTTCCTTCCTTCTCTCTCTCTCTCTCTTTCTCTCTTGTTCTCTCTGTCTCTCATACATTACCTGGCACATAGAAGATGCTTAATGAAAGCTTGCTGATTGATAGTTATTTTATTTTCTCATAATCTTCCTTCTTCCTGGTTGACTGATAGCTACTTTATCTTACAATCTTCCTTCTTCCTTGTTGATTGATAGCTATTTTATCTTCTTACAATCTTCCTTCTTCCTGGTTGATTGATAGCTACTTTATCTCCTCATAATCTTCCTTCTTCCTGGCAAACACTGAGAAGTCCTTCAACCATATGTGAGAAGTAGTGAGGCAAAAAAGAAGTATTAGACTTGGAGTCAACTGAACCATTGGCCAAAACTTACTATGTTGTTGTTCAGTGGTTTCTCCAGTTGACTCCAACTCTTCATGACCCCATTTAGGGTTTTCTTGTCAAAGATAACTGGAGTGGTTTGCCATTTCCTCCTCCAGCTCATTTGACAGATGAGGAAATTGAGGCAAACAGGACTAAGTGAATTGCCCAGGGCGGCACAGCTAGTAAGAGTCTGAGGCCAGATTGGAACTCCAGTCTTCCTGATTCCAGGCTGGGAGCTCTATCCACTGAACCGCCTAGCTGCCCCTAGATCTCACATGCCTTCTCTCTGCCTACAGACTAACACAGAGTGATGAGGCTTCCAATAGGAGAACCTATCTTGGTAGGTATCTTTGTACCACTGTCATGGACACCCAAGGGAACACATGAACCCTCCTCCGTGTATACACAAGAAGAGAATACTCAGAATGCTAAAGGCCCCCCAGGGGGGTTATCATGGCCCTGAGCTAATGTCATGCTGGTCACACCCAAGTTCCCACAGTGAATTAATGCCAGAGAAAGGTCTCTGATCAAGAGATCCCCTACAGAGACTTGCCTATATGTCTGGCTATTATATCCAGCTATTAACTGGTTGGGTGCAGGACACTACTGGAAAGCATATGCAGCACCCCCATCCTCTTGACCCTGATTATAGGATGGGTATGGCATACATGGACACCATTTGATTTTCTTTATATTTCTCTCTTCTCTGCAGAAGCACTCCTACTGAAGCCAATCAGCCTTCCTTCAACATCTTTATACAAGTCACTAGTGATTTGGTGGAATGGGAAAGGCTTCCTATAGAAGCTGGGATTTGGGCTGGTGTTTGAAAGAAGCCAAAAGGTAGGGATGAGGAAGGAGCATTTCATGTGTGGGGAAGAGTCAGTGAAAAGGCATGGAGATGGGAATATGGAGTGTTTTATGAGAGGAACACCAAGGGAGCCAGTGGCCTTAGATCACAGTGTATATGGGCAGAGGGCCAAAGTATAAGAAGACTAGACAGGTAGGAAGGGACCAAGTTATGAAGGGTTTTGAATGCCCAGCAGAGAATTTTACATTTGATCCCAACTCCCAGGGGAATACCATGGTTAGATATGTTCTTTACAAATATCACTTTGATAACTGAGTGAAGGATGGATTGAGGGAGGGAGAGAATTGTGGCAAAGACACCCATCAACGGGCTCTTGCAAAAATCTAGGTATGAAGGGCAGGTGAATAGAGTACTGGCCCTGAAATCAGAAGGACTAGAGCCCAAATCTAACCTCAAACACTTACTAGCTATGTGACCCTGGGTAAGGCACTTAACCCCAATGGCCTCAAAAAAAAAATCTAGGCATAAGGTGATAAGGGCCTACATCAAGGTGGTGGCAGTATCAGAGGAGAAAACAGGGCATGGGGTAAGCTGTTACGAAGGTATTTACTGAACTATCAAATCAACAAAAAGTAGTTTCATCCCTCCCCCCATAACAGTACAGCCATACTTTCAAAGCACACCCCACAAATATAAAGTGATTTGCAACACGGTATAGTGTTAATGGATCTGAGTTTAAATCCCACCTCTGATGTTTACTATCTTGGTGACCCCAGGCAAGTTAGTTAAGCTCCCTAGGCCTCTGTTTCCTTGTCTGTCAAATGAGGAGGCTGGATTAGATCAACAAACATGTCTTTATCAAGGCCCTAAAATGTTGGAGTAGATGGTCTCAAAGTGCCCCTCCAGCTTATATCATATTCTCATGAGGAACTCCAGTGGGGGAACTGAGACAATTATCTTAATGATTTTGCCAGAAATATGAAAATAACTGAGGTCCAAAAGGGTGTCTGCTGGCTTGCACTGCACAGTTAGCAATCCTCACATTTGTACACACTCTGAACTGCTTTGAAATCAGCTTCACATCTGTTGTATTACTCTGCTTCCCTGGGGATACTGCACTTGCTTAAAAGTTACATAGCAAAACAGTGACAGAGGTAAGATCAGAACCCCCTTCCCATTGCTCTTTCTACACCACATTTACCTCCGAGTAATTGCTGGTCATAGTAACAGCCTCTTTAACAGCATTTGTATGATGGAAAGGATCAGTGAGTCAGTCAAAGCACATTTATAAAGTACCTACTGTGTGCAGACATGATACTAAGTGCAGGGGGGATACAAATAAAGGCAAAGGCCAGTCCCTACTCTGAAGGATCTTATAGTCTGATGGGGGAGAGATAACCATGTACGTACACGACAGATTCAGTGTAAATGGAAGGCAGTTTCAGAGTGAAAGCACTGATTTGAGTAGGAAAGGTGGGAGCTGAAGCTGAGTTAGGACAAAAGCCAGGGAAGCCAGGAGGCAAAGACAAGGAAAGAGTCTGGGTCTGGGATCAGAAGACCTGGTCTCAAGTCCTTTCTCTTCTATTTACTATGATGTGATCTATCATCTGACCTCCCTGGGACTCAATTTCACAATTTTACTGTGAGAAAGTAAAAATATTTTGATCACTGTATTTCAATAAATCATTTTCCCTTGTAGTCCTATGTATTTTATTTTATGCATTTGACATTGGAAGGACAGGGTATGTCAATTGGTGCAAAAATTTTATATTAATCTTACCTTGAAATAAAAATGTTCATCTCTCTCTCCAAATATGTATGTACACACACATATGCATGTGTGTGTATACATATATATATTTTTGCTTTATGGATTAAAAAAATGCACTACATCAACTGACCCAGCTTAGTCCTTCCAGGTATCCTTAAATTCTGGTCCTTCTAGTGTTACCAAAATTATTCTGAAAAGTTCACAGACTTTATCTGACAGCAAAGGAGTCCATGGCACCAAAAAAAAAAAAGAGGTTCAGAACCCCTATTCTGTGATCCTTGTAACTTTAAATCCTAAGTTCTTATTTTGCTACCTATTGGACTTCTGGAGAGGATGGTGGATTTGACACAGATTATAAGCACTGATCTCAATTTACTGATGGAAGAACATGGTCTATTCAATGCTGGCTCATGGAAGAATAAGAAACTAGACTATGAAGTCCCTTTGCTCAAGTCATCCAAGGCACTATTGCCACGTCTCTGTTTACCAAACTGCACATCCCCAGATGAAGAGCAATGCAATAAAACATGAGTCTCACATCTCTTTACCCTTTCCTCCATTTCTGTATCAGGGGTTTTCTGAGAACTGAATTCTCTCCCACTTTCCAACCCCAGGGGAGTGAAGGTGAAATCAGACATGTGGAAATTCGTATGACCCCGGCTACTTTCCAAAGGGAGAAAGAGTGTGGTTCTCACACTCTTTGGGCAGCTAAGTGGCACAGTAGACAGAGTGCCAGGTCTGGGGTCAGGAAGACTCATTTTCATGAGTTCAGATCTGGCCCCAGACACTTACTAGCTGTGTGACCCTGGCCAAGTCACTTAACCCGATTTGCCTCAGTTTCCTCATCTGTCAAAGGAGTGGAGAAAGAACTGGCACTAGCTTACCGGGCAAGGGACTTAACTTGTCTGGAAAATACTCAGGAGACCTGAGGTCAAATTCCAGTTTGGCCACTTGCCATCTATGTGACTGGGAGCAAGTCCCTTAACATTTTAGGACCACTGATCTGAGAAAATGGTTCACTCTTTCTATTTATATCCCCAGTGTCTAGCACAGATTTGGCACTAAATCAATGCTTGCTGACTGACAGTGCTAGAAGGGACTTCAAAGGCCACCTAGTTCCATAAACGCATATTTATAAAGACAGAGCTCAGGCTACAGCTTGCCACCCTTCTAGTGACCAATAAATGAAAAGCAATTTTGTTGTCAAAGGCTGCCAACCTAGGAAGATGTAGGCCTGGGAGAAATCTCGTTGGAATACAACTGAAACGAGTTTAAAATTAGTATGAAGAGCAGTCTTAAGTGGGGAAAGAATTCACAGAAAGACAGCAGGCAGCCTGATAGCTGCCAAAATCTGTGTGTAGAAGCGTAGGGGCTGATGGTCTTATTGTCCAATAGCCAGGCCCACATTAAGCCACTGTTTGGGGGAGAAGGGATGAGTCTCTCATGTGTTTTTAGTACTACCTGATCCCCTCCAATGTCCTCCTCTACCTTGTACCCTCACAATAGCATTGCAATGGTAATGATGATGATGATGATGACACCTAACATTTCCACAGTGCTTTAAGGCTGGCAAATTGTTTTTCATATGTTATCTCATTTGACCTCAACAACATTATGAGATAGATTCCTGAGGCTGAGTGGGGTTAGTGACTTGCCCAGGTCTGAGGAAGGATTCCAAATCAGGTCTGCTTCACTTCAAGTCCTTCACTCTGGTCACTGTACCACCTGTCCTGTCTTCCACATCCACAGGAGGTGTCAATTGTCAGTTGTAGAAGAAAATGTCTGACCTTGAACCAGGCATAACCACATTGCCAGTTAATAGTCATGTGTGTTCAATGAAATGAAAGCCCCTCCCTTTTGTTGTTGTTGAGTAAGCCCTGTTCTACTCTCTGTGACCCCATTTGGGGTTTTCTGGCAAAGATAATGGAGTGGTTTGTCAATTCTTTCTCCCCTCATTTGACAGATAAGGAAACTGAGGCAAATAGGGTTAAAGGGTCACATGGCTAGTAAGTGTCTGGGGCCAGATCTGAACTCATGAAAATGAGTCTTCCAGACCCCAGGCCTGGCACTCTATCCACTATGCCACTTAGCTGCCCAAACTCCTCCCTAGATTCCTAGATATATTTTTGTCTAAGTTATTCAGTGCCTATTGTTGGGGTGATTAGTTTGTTTTGGTTTTTAGCATTCTGGAATACTAAATGGTTGTATTTGTGAAATCAATCACTCAGCACACATTTACTCAGTATCTCCTATGTGCTAGGCACTATGCTAGGCACCGCAATGCAAAAGTAAAAGTAAAACAGCCTGAACTGAAGGTGGCTACATTCTATTTGGAGAAAATATGCATACATGTAGGAATGTACAGAGTAGATACCGGGTAATGTGGGGATAAAGGCACTAGTAGCTGGGGATATCAGGAAGGACTAGCAAAGCAAGATAACTTTTCTTTCTCCCTTGGTCTCTCTGTCTCTCTCTCCCAGGCATACATACATATTTTATGTGTATGTATGCATAATATGGCCAGCTAGGTGATGAAATGGATAGAATGCTTGGGCCTGGAGTCAGGAAGACCTGAGTTCCAATCCAGTCTCATACATTTACTAGCTGTGTGACCCTGGGCAAATCATTTAACCCTATTTGTCCCAGTTTCCTCATCTGTCAAATGAGCTGGAGAAGGAAATGGCAAGCCCCTCCAGTATCTTTGCCAAGTAAACCTAAAACCAACACAAAGAGTTGGGGCATGACTGAAAAAGGACTGAACAATAAATGTATAATGTATAATAATGTACTTATATACATACGCGCACACACACATATACATATATATACATATATATGAAACCTCCTAACCTTGGCTTCACTGAGTTTCTTTCTTTCTTCAAAATGTAGCTGAAGTCCCATTTTGTACACAGAACCTTACTGGATCCCCTCAACTGCTAGTGCTCTACTGCCCAAATTACCTTGTAAGGAATGAAACTGCTTTATGTTCATCAATTTCTGAAAGGGTGGTAACCCACTACTAGGTCTGTATGCCAAAGAGGGCATAAAAAAGGGAAAAGGACCTACATGTACAAAAATAGTTATAGCAGCTCTTTTTGTGGCGGCAAAGAATTAGAAACTGAAGGGATGCCCATCATTTGGGGAATGGCTGAATAAGTTGTGGTATATGAATGTAATGGGATACTATTACAGTATAATAAATGATAAGCAAGTGGATTTCAGAAAACCTAGAAAGACTGATGCAAAATGAAGTAAGCAGAACCAGAAAACAGTGTACACAGTAACAGTAGCATTTTGCAATGATGAACTATGACTGACTTAGCTCTGCTCAGCAATATAATATCCAAGACACTTTCAAAAGATTCATGATGGAAAATGCTACCCACACTGAGAAAGAACTGGAGTCTGAATGCCAATCAAAGAATACTATTTTCACTTTTGGAGGGTTTTTATATATTTTTTCTTTTTTCTTATTTTTTCTTATTCTTTCTATTTTTTATTATTCTTCCACAATATAACTAATGTGGAAATATGTTTTGCATCATTGCACATGTATACCCTATATCAGATTGCCTGCCATCTTGGGGAGAGGAGGGAAAAAAATTAGGAATTCAAAATTTTTCAAAAAATGAATGTTGAAAATTGCCATCACATGTAATTGAAAAAAAAAATACTATGAAATGAAAGGCTGGTAACCTCTACCCTGAGCCCTCTGCCCATTTTGATGTATAAATGTGCATGTTTGGAGTAGGAGCTACACTCTCCCTTTGTAACCAGCTGTTTTATACAAACACACACACAAATATATATTATTGACAATGTTGAAATTAGAATGATGCACGTTTGTAATTATGATCCACATCTTTACCTAATTTGTGCCCTGTAAGAAGAGAATCAGCTACTAATTTGATTGAATGAACACCATGTTCTGCAATACAGAAGGTATGGCAGGGGATGGGGGTTGAGAAATAAAAAAGAAATCCAAAATTTAATTACTGCTTCCTCTTGAGGAGTTTACAACTGAATCAGGATAAATAGCTTGTCATAAAGGTAATAAAGATGATGGCTTACATATGCATTGTGCTTTCGTTTATAAAATATGTAGGCTTTTCACAGTAATAATTTCTTGATCTGAACCCCTTAATCCACAGGTCCAGATTTAACCCTCTGTGATTAACAAAGGCAATCAGTCAAGCTAAAACAACCAATAGAAAGAGCATGATCCAGTAGTCCTTTGTCTCTTTGCCAAGAGAAGAGGGGTAGTTTTCTTTATTTGTTTTCTAGAACCCTTTATTACTTGTTTTTCTCAATGAATTCAATTTTACTTAATTTTTGGTGATTTCTTTGATTTGGGGCAGCAAGATAGCACAGTGAATAGAAGTCAGGAAGACCTGCATTCAAATCCAGCCTCAAACACTTGTCTGCTGGGCAGGGGACTTAACTTGTCTGGAAAATACTCAGGAGACTTGAGGTCAAATTCCAGTTTGGTTATTTGCAATCTATATGACTGGGAGCAAGTCCACTGCTACCACTGCTGATCCAGTCATTCCCAAGGCCTGCCCCTGGTTTGCTGGGGGCTGGGGCTGTTTTGGGGTTGGGGCTAAACTGCATTTCTTTCTTACCTAGGTCTGACAGCCCTTTCCTACTGACCTTTCAAATCTGTGGCGTTTTTGGGTTGAGAAGTCTGGAAACCACCACAGCTGCCAGTGATTCAGTCCCCTAAAGCCTGCTCTAGGTTTGCTAAGGCCCCATCTGTGCTGGTGCAGCCTGCACTAGACTGCATTCCTCTTTCAGCCTGGTGCAACAAACCTTTCCTCTTGACCTTCCAGGTTGTCTTGGACTGGAGATTTGTTTCACTCTGTCATTTTGTGGGTTTTGTTGTTCTAGAATTTGTTTAGAATCATTTTTACAGGTATTTGGAGGGGTTTGGGGAGAGCTCTGACAAGTCTGCCATCTTGGCTCCGTTCTGTTTGTCCTTCATTCAAGTAGAGGACCAATGACATTAGCAGGGTGATATCTTGACTTGTAAGTGAAATGAATTGGTGAGGTAGAGCTGTGCAAAGTCATCAACCTCAGTCTCTCCTCCAGGGTCTTCAGGGTCCAGTGGAAAGACATAGGTCAGGATGGCTGAAGGTGGTCCTGGAGGCAGTGGAAGACCTTGGCCTTTTTAAGCTAAGGTCTTTCCCAGGTCTTAGTTTGTCTGAGACAAAAACCATTCAGGGATTAAGGCTAGGTAAGAAATGAAGCAAAAAAAATGGCTCCTTTTACCTAATCCAAAAAAAAAATCTATCTGGAAGGAGAAGACCCTCAGGGTTTCTGACCAGAACAGAAACAATTACTATTTACACTCACTCTGAGTCAATAAAACCCAACAGATAAGGTAACTTGTGGTGAAGGCACCAGTCTCTGGGGAGACCAGAAAATGTCTGTCTTGAAAGAAACCAGAGAATCCTAGAGGCAGAAGTGAAGAGTAAGAACATTCTAGGTGTGGGGCATAGCCAATGCACAGGCTAGAGATGGAAAGTGGAGTGTTGTGTGTGAGTGTTGTGTGCAAGCAGGCCAGGATGGCTGCACCAGAGTAAATGACCAGAACAGAATATGAACAAGACTGGAAAAATAAGCTAGGGCCAGACTATAAAGGTACTATATAAATATGATCTATCATTTCCTCTGAGCATTTTGTTGTTAAGTTGTTTTTCAGTCATGTCCACCTCTTCCTGACCCCATTTGAGGTTTTCTTGGCAAGGATACTGGAGTGGTTTGCCATTTCCTTTTCCAGTTCATTTTACAGATGAGGAAACTGAGGCAAACAGGGTTAAGTGATTTGCACAGGGTCACATGGCTCACAGATGCCTGAGGACAGATTTGAACTGGGGAAAAGGCGTCTTCCTGACTTCAGACCCAGCACTCTGTCCACTGTGCTTTTAGTATTATTCCTATTAACAAAGACTCCTCCAGATGCTACTCCAGAGACGAGTCACCAAGCATGTTGCCTAGTAGGAGAGTCCACTGAGGAGTGATGAGATCTCTATGGGAGTGCTGCTCATTTTGTCATTAACAAAAGGTCCTTCCTGACATTTCTGCTGGAGGTTCCAGAATTTAAACTCACAGCGCGGCTTCCCAAACATCTACAAGTTAAACTTTCTCTGTCACTAGGCTGAATTCTTTCTTTAGTTGCCAACAAATCTATGGTTTCCATTCATTTGTTTGAAGAATATAATAGAGAGTTTCAGATGCTCAACTGTGAAACAAAGCAGCATTTGCTAGCACACCCATTTGTGAATCTTGGCACAAATATCTAGTATGAATTCTTCTTCTGCTTCAATTAGCAGACCAATGATCAAATCAACCAATATTTATTGAGCCCTTAATCAGTGTACTAGGACTTGGCTCTGTTTAACAGCACCTGGTGCATTTTACAATATCCTATCAAGGAAAATATTTTTCCTATGAAAGCTTCTAAATCATAGCTATTTGTTTCCATTTTATCTTTGAACCACCACAAGGTTTTGCTTTATTTTTTTTCCTCAGAGGTGAATTACTTATCACATCTATTCTTCCCATTCGCTTATCTCCAACCTGTGCAACTTAGGACAAAGCAAGCAGTGAGTAGACCTGGCTGTTTGGAATAGGTCAATGTGCAGGAAGAGAATGAATGGAATCACTGACATTTACAGCTTGAAGGGACTTTAGCAATAATCTAATTCCTTATTGCACTGATGAAACTAAAACTCAAGAGAGGTCAAGTGGTCAACTCCCAATCATGGGACTTTGGTCATCTCTCATTGAAAAAGGTTCTCCCCTGTACTTAAGCAATATTTATGTGTTTCTCACATATTTTCTTCCACCAGTAAGCAATAACACCTAAGACACATGAAAATGTAGCATGATGGACAGTTTTAGACTTGGCTCTGTGGTTTACTACTAGCTATGATTATTGGCAAACCACTGATTTTTTCTGGCCTTCAGTTTTCTTATTCATGAAGTGAGGATATACCTCGCTGTCAGGGTTGTGTAGCAGTAATGGTGGCCCAATGTTCTTCTAATTAATTTTTCATTGTGAGCAATCATGTGACCTGAACATCAAATTACAAAGCCTAAGAAAGCAAGAACAACATTTAATGTTGTAATCAAGTAAAACTTAGAGCAAAGTTACTATGACAAACTTAATAACAGATATAATCATCACTGTGCTGAAGGGAAATTAGGCAGAAATATTACGTGGTTATCTTAAGTGAGTATCTTCTTGCTTCCTTAGTTCTCTAGAGTTGAAAATCTGTACGAATTTCAGTGCTGACAGTTTTCCCTGATATCATGTAATCTTTATCTCATGTATACATTGATACATAAGTTAAAAATTTCAGAGATCCTGATCGGATTCCCCAATAGCTCAAGCTTCCCTTCAGAATGCCATTCCTCTATGCCCCACATCCCACGTCTGAGACCCTTATACTCAGTTCAACAATCTTAGGTCACAAAAGACCCAATTCCCACCCCAGGTATTGTAGGTGTTTAAGGGCCCATGGGAAGGCAAGACAAGGCAAGCTCTATTAACAGCCTACTACGGGCTAGGCACTGAAGCCAGTAGGAATATGAGTGAGGAGGCTTTTCTAGTTTTTTGATCAACATGGTAAGATGGTACATGTCTCCAAGAGAAGAGTTTTCTCTACTATATATAATTCAATATTCAGCTTCTCTACCTCCCCAAATAATTCTATACTTCTCTGCATAATTGTAGTTAGTTATGGAGATCTGGTATTATTAATTGTTACAGTATTTTTTTTCTCCCAGACTTGTGATTTCTTTGGTATTGAGAACTCCTGGAAAAGAAATCCTCTCCAACAAAAAAATCTTCAGCAATGGATAGTCTTAGAGTTGCCTGAGGCACTCACAAGTTAAGTGTCAAAGGTCACATAGCTAAAACATATCAGAGGCAGGGTTTCTGAAATCTTCCTGACTGAGGAAGCTGGCTCTCTATCTCTACTACTATCTCCAATGTCATACTGCACATATATAAATATATATATTTATTTACACACAGGTGTATATGTATGTGTGTATGTGTATATATGTACATGCATACACATACATGTTTATTTTCTTCATTTGACTCTAAGCAACATGAGCTCAGAAGGCTATCTTCTAGTTCATTTGAAACTGTAGTACCTGTAGTACTCAGCAGATATCTAATAACTGTTATGGTTTAACCATTGTAAACATCTTTTTGAAATCAATTACATACGTGAAGCAGATTAACTTTCTTAGACTTGAACATCAGGTTGCACTGAAAATTCAAATTAAAAAAGGGAACTTTTATTCTATTTAAAGACAAACAAACAGCACAGACACATTCAATAACTCTCTTTAAATTAAATTAGCATCCTGTACTAGCCTAGAGGACACTGTTTTTCATTTCCTTGATCTGAGGGACAAAATTTAATTGAATAATTCTCAATTACAAAGCTGCAGGACTTGCTGGGCACAAGGACATGAGTCCAGGGACTAGAAATGGCTCATTGATAATTCTGGTGTTGGACTTCTGGGAGCCTAGATGGCTCAGTAAGGAGTAAGTCGCTCTCACTCTCCCTTATTGACCTTGAAAAACCCACAAAATACTGCCCCAATAAAAATCCTGGAAGAGTGGAACCAGCAGAAAGATGGGGAGCAGCAGTCTTTTAGCTCAGGAGACTAGGAGGATTAACGGCAAAAGTCCCTCTTGCTGTGGCTGATGGGCACCAGTACAGAATGGGAGGCATCCCAGCAAGCCAGTGACAAGCCCCACCTTGGCAAATCATCAGGAGATTCTGAGCCCCAGGGTGGTGGAGCAGGAAAGTGCCAATACTAGGACCCCCTGCATGCCTTTGCACAGCAAGGGGAACCAGCTGACACCAGCAGTAGACACCAGCATGAACAACCACCATGAACATGGCCAGACCACCCTCATCCCTACCCCACAAGCTTCAGGATAATCCCAATAAAACACAGAAAAACTCCACCTGCCCTGGGCACATACCAGCTACCATCATAGCTCCAGCTCAGCATTAGATAATATACCAGACCCCTATACCCCGTGCTGCCCAGTCACACAAAGATGGTAACCAGGCCCCTAGTCCCCAGGACAAGAAGCATGGGACAGTGTCCCCTGTGCCCCAGAAGCAGAGGTCAACTCTAAAAGCCAGGAAAAATGCAAACACCATGAGCAAAAAGCATCAAAGAAAAGTAATGACCACAGAGAATTCATTATGGCGACATAAAAGATAAAAACATAAATTCAGGAGAAGACAATATTGTCAATATACTCACATCCAAAACCTTAAAGGGGAATATGAACTGGTCTCAAACCCAAAAAGTCTTCTTGGAGGAGAAATAATAAGAGAGGTAGAAGAAAAATTGAACAATTGCTTTAAAAATACAATTTACAAAATGGAGGGAAAAGTACACTGAAGAAAACAACTCCTTAAAAAGTAGGCTGGCCAAATGGAAAAGGAGGAACAAAAGCTAACTGAAGAAAATTCATTAAAAATTATAATTGCTCAAGTGGAAGCTAATGAATCTATAAGGCATCAAGAATCAGTCAAACAAAATCAAAAGAATGAAAAATAGAAGAAAACATAAAATACCCCACTGGAAAAACAACTTAACAGGAAAACAGATCCAGAAGAGATCATTTAAGAATTACTGGCCTACCTAAAAGCCAAGATAAAAAAAAAGAGCCTGGACAGCATGTTTCAAGAAATCATCAAGAAAAACTTCCCTGATTTACCTGGAGAGGCTTATACAAACTGATGCTGAGTGAGAAGAGTAGAACCAGGAAAAATTTGTACACAATTACAGACACAATGTATGTGTGATGACCAACTTCGATAGACTGGACTCTTCTCAGCAATGCAGTGATATAAGTCAATCCCAAAAGACTCATGATGGAGAGAAATGTGTACATCCAGAGAAAGAACTAGAAAAAACTGAGTTTATATCCAGATTGAAGCAAACTACCTGATCTTTTTCCTTTTCTTGTTTGGTTTTATGTCCTCTTTACCATTTTTCATTCCATCTGATACAATCTGTCTTTATAACCTGACTAATGTATAATGTGAAAGTATTTACAGATCCTATGCTTGACTGTATGCTGCCATGAGGGGGAGGCTAGGGAGGGGGACAAAATGTGAAACTCAAGGTATTGTGGAATTGAATCTTGTAAACTAAAAGTAAACAAAAAAATTAATAAAAAAAAGAAAGAAAAACTGCCCTGAGATCCTAGAACTAGAGGGTAATACTAATCAAAAGAATCCACTGATCAACTCCTGAAAGAAAGCCCAAATTGAAAATGCCAAGGAAAATTGTATCCAAATTCCAGAATTACAAGCTCATGGAGAAAATATTGTAAACAACCAGAAAGAAACAATTCAAATATTATGGAACCACATTCAGGATTACACAGAACCTTGCAGCTTCTACATTAAAATATTAGAGGGCTTAGAATATGATATTCTGTAAGGCAGAGGAGCTTGGATTACAACCAAGGACCAACTACACATCAAAATTGAGCATAATATTTCAGGGGAAGAGATGGATATTCAATGAAATAGGGGACTTCCAGACCTTCCTGATGAAAAGACCAGAGCTCAATGGAAATTTGATCTTCAAATACAAGACTCAAGAGAGACATAAAAAGGTAAACAGGAAAAAAAAATCACATGTTATTCAATAAGAGCAAACTGTTTACATCCCTACAAGGGAAGGTGATACTTGTAACTCTTGAGAAATATGTCTTTATTATGACATTTAGAAGGGATATACATAGACAGAGGGGGTAAGTATAAGTTGACTTTGATGTGATGATAAAAAATCTAATTAGGGGGTGAAAAGGGATTCTAATGGGAGAAGAGGAAAGGAGGAAGCAGAAAAGGATAATTTACATCACATGAAGAGGCACAAAGACATATTACAGTAACGGGAAAGAAGAGAGGGAGATGAGCATTATTTGAACCTTACTCTCATCAGATTTGACTTAAGGAGGGAATAACATACTCAGATATAGAAATCTAACTTGCCCTATATGGCAGTAGGAATGAAGAGGGGAAAGAAAAGAGAGGGGTGGATAGAAGGGAGGGAAGAAGTAGTAAGGGAAAAGGGAAAGGAAAGGGGGAGGGCTGATAGAAAAGGAGAGCAGACTGAGGGAGGTGGTGGTTAAAAGCAAAGCTAGTGAGGAGGGAAAGGGAGAAAGGAAAAAGAAAAGCATAAATGGGGGGGGGAATAGGATGGAGAGAAAGACACAGACAGCAATAATAAGTGTGAATGTGAGTGGGGTGAACTGTCCCACAAAACAGAAGCGTGTAGGACAAAAGACCCTTGCCCCAAATAAAATCAATAACACAGAAGTTTCTTCAGAGAAACAAAAAGATCTTTATTACCTTCCACAGGAAGGGGAGAGTCCTCATCACCAGAAGCAGTCTGGTGAGAAAGGCCCGAAATACAGAATGTAAAGCTTGGTTATATACCGAAAGACCACCCTTTTCCCCCTCCCATCACTGTCCTTTGTTCCTTTTAATCAGGAACTTAGGCTCACAATCTGACCACAAAAATCCATTTATACAGCAAGTAAAATGTTAGCAATATCAAAATAGATATGAAAGTAGAAGATACATGTCTAGCAGTATCAATATAGATATGAAAGCAGACGATATTTTATGAATCATGGGGATTTTAGGACATGGTGACTTGTCTGTAGTTTTGTAACAGGATTTCCAATTTTATATTTGCATAGGCCAGATGGTGGTCAGTGGAAACAAGTCTGGGACATCTGGGCCTGTGGTTAGGTATGAAGGGTCTGTACTTTCCCCTCCTACACAGCTTAGCTTAGCTTAGCAAAAACTTCAACTTATCACCAAGGAAGTAAGGTAAGGGTCCCAGGTTGCTAGCCCAGGCTGCTAAGTCTTTGGTAACTTACTACAAATCTGTATAGATTTAAGAATACTACCTGAGAAGTTTCCACCTATCCCACTCAGAAGTGGATAGCAGAATGGATTAAAAAACATAATCCTACAATATATTGTTTACAAGAATCACATTTGAAACAGGGATACACACAGAGTAAAGGTAAAAGGCTGGAGTAGAATGTATTATGCTTCAGCTGAGGTAAAAAAAAAAGCAGGAGTAGGAATTCTGATCTCAGACAAGCAAAAGCAAAAATAGATCTAATTAAAAAGAGATAGGAAAGGAAACTACATCCTGCTAAAAGGCACCATAGACAATGAAGTAATACCATTGCTAAACATATATGCGCCAAGAGGTATAGCATTCAAATTCTTAGAAGAGAAGTTAAGGAAGTTACAGAAAGACAGCAAAACTATACTAGTGGGGGAACCTCAATTTCCCCCTCTCTGAACTAGATAAATCTAACCACAAAATAAACAAGAAAGAAGTTAAGGAGGTGAATAGAATTTCAGAAAAGTTAGATATGGTAGACCTCTGGAGGAAACTGAATGGGGAATAGAAAGGAATATACCTTTATGTTAGCAGTACACAGTACCTACACAAAAACTGATAATGTACTAGGGCATAAAAACCTCACAATCTAATGCAGAAAGGCAGAAATATTAAAATGCATACATTTCAGATCATGATGCAATAAAAATTATATGTAATAAAGAGCCATGGAAAGACAAGACTAAAAATTAATTGGAAACTAAATAATATAATCCTAAAGAATGAGTGGGCCAAACATCAAATCATAGAAACAATTAATAACTTCATCCATGAAAATAACAATGAGACAACATATTGGGATTGATATGTTCAACATACCAAAACTTATGGGATGTAGCAAAAAGCGGTTCTTAGGGGAAGTTTTATAGGTCTAAATATTCACATGAATAAAATAGAGAAAGATAATTCAGGTGTTTCTGGTTAAAAATTAAACAAAAACACAACACAAATGTGACAAATGAACTCCAACCACTTTGAATGGAAAAGAATATCCATGATATATAACCAAGATATTCAAAGAATGGATACAAATATGTAAGAACAAGGGCCCTTCCCAAAAGATAAATGGTCAAAGGATATGAATAGGCAGTCTTCAAAGGAAGAAAAGCAAGCTATCAGCAAAAATATGAAAAAGTGTTCTCCAAATCACCAACCAAATTAAAATAGTTCTGAGGTTCTACCTTACATCTACCTGTAATAGTAATGAAATTTGAAGATTCCTTTGTATTGACAAGCTAACAGGTACTTAGCACTTAGTGGTCAAGCTAATTATATCAAGCCTCTGCTAAGAAACAGAAGGTATGAATGCCTATTGCTGACATAACAGGAAGGGACTGAACAGGGAGGAGCTAAAACCACATATAAGGAAAAGCCCCAGCTAGGAGAGTCAGAATTTCTTGGGATTAGCATTGTTGAGGCAGAGCAGCTACTATCAAAGAGAGATAGAATTTTTCTCAGAGAGCATCTGGAGGCTGGGCTGCTCCTGCTGGACTGAAGACTGAACTGAGAATTAAGAAGAACTGAGAAGAGAAATGAGAATTGACAACTGAGACAGAATGAGCAAGCCATGTGGAGGCTGGAGAAAGATTTTGATTTTGAGAACAGGAGAAAGTAATTTTGATTTTGCTTCTTCTGAGGGCTAGCTGGAGCTGCCAGAGGAAGCATGGCCTTGGTGTCAGTACTCTGTCTGTCTTTTTTGGGTCTATGTTTATTTCACAGGCAGAAAGTGAACTGAGATGATAGTGCTGACTATGTGTGTGAATATTGTTGTAATTCTGTTAAGCTTGATGTGTGCAGATATTGTTGTGGCTCTGTTAAGTTTTCTCTTCCCAGGAACAGAAACTGTGAAGGATTTGAGATAAACTGGACATCGTGAGCTTCAATGTGGAACAGGAACTGCATGGAGAGCTGGACAGGGAACTGGCAGCAGCCTGCCTTTGAACCCAGGTGACAGTTTGGTGGCTTAGGTAGGAGCTGGGACCATGGAAGAGGAACCATGGAAGCTGAAAGCCTGCCTAGAGTCAAGATGAAAAGATCTCTCTGTGGGGACTGAGAAGTGACTGTTGAAATTGTAACTTACTTGTGCCCCATGGGTGGAGGACTTTGACCTTTTGTACTTTGTGATTGAAATGAGGATTTAATAAATGACTGAGTTACAGAATGAATATACTTTGTTCAAAACTATGTGACCACTTTGGGGTGAAAACTATGTGGCTATTTTAGTGATAAGTTGTAACATTCTGAATGGTGTACTTTGTTTTCTGTGAATGTTTTGCTCTGATTTGTTACTGAATAAACAGAGGGTTTACTATACCGTATAATCAGAACCTTGAAAGCTGTTCACAGCAGCAGTCCTCTGGAAAGCTGCTTGTGCTTGGTGTTACACCACCATACCGGTAAAGTTGACAAAAAAAGAAAATGACAATTTTTGGAAGGGGGTGTGGGCAGAAAGGGACACTACTAATATACTACTAATGGAACTATTAATTGATCCAACCATTATGGAAAGCAATGTGGAACTTTATCACCAAAAGCACTAACCTGTACCTTTATCCTTTGACCCAGAAATACCACTGCTAGTTACATACTATAAAGAGATTAAAGAAAAGGATAAAGGACTCATATGTACAAAAATATTTACAGCAGCATAGCTGGTTCAAAGAACTGGAAATAAAGTGGGTGCCCATCAACTGGAGCTGAACAAATTATGGTTCAGTATGTAACTGTAAATTCATTGTTCCATAAGAGATTACAAAAGGGATGGATTTATAGGAACTGGGGAAGACTTGCATGAATTGATGCTGAGTGAAATGAGAAGAACAATTTACACAAGACCACATCACTGCAAAATCAAGTCAAGTACACAACATTTAAGCGCCTATTATATGCCAAACTCTAAGGCACTGTGAAAGACAGAAGAACTTAATGCCATAAGGAATCAGTACTCCAGAAGACTGATAAGCAAGTGTCCTTCCCATGCCTTGGCAGAGAAGTGATGGGCTAGAGGTACAGAATGAGATACAGCTCTTCAGACGTGGCAGCCAATGTGCAGATTTGTTTTGGTTGACTACATTTATTATAAAGAAGGTTTAGTTTTGTTTTTATTTTTAGGAGAATTATGAGAAAGAGAAGGTAATTTAAGAGATACCCAAAAAAGGAGGAGAGAAAAGAGTGTTAACAAAACATTTAAAATACGTACAGAAGAGAACATAAGAAGGGGAGTATGAACTGGTCTCAAGCCAGGCAACACAGACAGGAAAGACAGTGTTGGTACTGAGACAAACTTAATATAGACTTAGAAAAACCAAGTTGTACCATACATAATAGAAGTTCAAAATTTTACATATTCTCTTTTCCTGTTCTTTTTATAAATAAATGTTTGTGTCTATTGGTGTGGTCAGGTTCACAATAATTGTTTTATAAGTCAAAACAAAGGAAAGAAAGAAGGAAAAAAAACAACTCTATTCTCTCATCCTACTATCTATTAAGATGCAATTTAACTGCTAGCTTGAAAGAGGCTGTACATCATTTCTGTTCAAGAAATAGAATGGTCTTTAAATCTGCAGCATATGAGTATATGAGAAAAGGCTGTGAGACTTGGACTTTTGGGAACCAGAAGGTTGCAGAGTAAGTAGTAAACTGCAATATCTCTCCCCTATTCACCTCCAAACAACCATAAAATAGCACCCCCCAAAAAATTCCAGAATAGCGGAACCAAGAAAAAGATGGGGTAAAACAATCTTTAAGTAAAAAATACTTAGGAGATCTGTAAGAAAGGTCTGTTTCTTACTCCAGGAAATGGACAACACAGTCCAGGACAGGAAGCATCCCAGCAAGCCAGCAGGAAATCCCACCTCAGCAAACCAGTTGGAGAGCCTGAGCCTCAGTACTGTGGCAAAAGCAAATGCCAACACCAGGACCACTCACCCCACCCTCCCACCCCCCCATGCATCAGCATAGCCAGGGGAAGTGACAGATTCCAGCTATGCTTCAGGATAGCCCCGGGCAAACAGGGAGAGTCAACCCTGTAGGTGCTTAAGCAAACAGGTAGCCACCAGCACTGGGCCCCCACTGGTGCTTCAGCATAGCCCCAGGCAAACAAGCAGCTTCCAGCCCCTTGCATCAGTGTAGCCCTGGGGAAATGCAGAAACACCCCATTGAGGAGGTGGTCTGCACCAGCAGCACCAGCTACCCCCTCCCACCCCACTCTGTTAGCACAATACCAGACACAAGGATCTCCCATGGGACTCCAGGTTATGTATCAGTGCAGCACCAGGTAAACAGCCAGGGTCTGTAGCCCCTGGCACAAGAAACCTGAGACAGTGTGTAATGGCAAGCAAAGTAGTACTTTGCTGCTTGTTTCAGCTATTCAAACACCTTTGAGCCTCACCTTTGATTGTGTCAAGTCTTTGTTGGAAACAGTATTCATTTGTGTTGCCCTTAATAGGCCTAATGTCATCACATGGAGCCCACAGTGGAAGGAGTCTGTGGAAAGAGCAGAACAGGAAGGGTAGAACAGGTAGGAGCAGAGCAGATCAAAGCTCAAGTACGAGCTGGGACCAAGCAGAGCTAAGAGAAAGTATGTTTGTGATGTCAGCACTCTGTCTGTTATTTTGTCTGTGTTGATGTTACTTTGTCAGACAGAAAGTGAACTGAGATGATAGTGCTGGAAATGTGTGTAAATATTGTTGTGGCTCTGTTAAACTTTGTTTTCCTAGAAACAGAAACTGCAAAGGGCTTTAAGTGAAATAGTTTCTGTGGGCTGAGATATAGAACCAGAGCAGAAAGCTACCTGCATGTGAATCCAGGCAAGATCTGGGAGAGCTGCCTACCTGTGAATTCAGGCAACTGTTGGGTGAATCCAGGCAAGAGCCAGAGGCATGGAAGAAGAGCCATGGGGTTTGGAAGCCAGCCATGAGTCAAGATGAGAGAAGATTTTACTTAGGCACTCTACATTGATTGAGGAGATTGTGACTTACTGAATGCTACTTTTCATTTAAGACTATGTGGCCACCTTAGTAATAAGTTGTTATGGCATAGTGTTGTGAATGCTGTACTTTGGTTTCTATGAATGTTTTGCTTTAGTTTATTGCTGAATAAATAGAGAGCTCACTATACTATGCGATTAGATCCTCAAAGTTATTTACAGCAGCAGTCCCCAGGAGAGCTGCTAGTGATTGGTTTTACACAGTGTCCTTCCACCCATCAAATTTAAAGGAAAGCAAAAAGGCCAAAAAAGATGAGCAAAACAAAAATCTAACTGTAGAAAGTTGTTATGGTGACAGGGAAGATGAAGACACAAACTCAGAAAAGGACCACAATGTCAAAACATCTATGGGAAAAACACCTATGAAAAATGGGAAGCTCTCCCAAGCCTAGAAAGAACTCATAAAAGAGTTCATCAAAAAGAAGCTTAAAAATCATAGAAAGGAATCTGAATGGTATGATTTCTCCCATAAAATGGAAGCAGATAGCAGAGGGGAGCAAAAAACAGAATCCTACAATATGTTGTTTACAAGAAACATACTTGTAGCAGAGAGATACAAAGAGAATAAAGGTAAGGGGCTGGAGCAGAATCTATTATGCTTCTACTGAAATAAAAAAAAGCTGGGGTAGTAATCCTGATCTCAGACAAAGCAAATTAAAAATAGACCTAATCAAAAGAGATAGGGAAGGAAATTACATCTTGCTAAAAGGTACCATAGACAATGAAGTAATATCAATACTAAACATATATGCACTAAATGGTATAGCATTCAAATATTTAAAGGAGAAGTTAAGTGAGTTACAGATTCAGGATCAAACAAGAAATAGAAAGCATTACAAAAGGTAAAATAGATAATTTTTATTATATTAAATTAAAAAACATTTGCTCAAACAAAACCAATGGAACCAAGTTTAGAAGGAAAGCAGAAAGCATCTTTGATAAAGACCTCATTTTTCACACAGATAGAGAACTATGTAAAATTTATAAGAATACAAGCCATTCTCCAATTGATAAATGATCAAAGGATCAACAGTTTCCAGATGAAGAAATCAAAGCTATCTATAGGCATATGAAGAAGTACTTTAAATCACTTTTGATTAGAGAAATGCAAATTGAAAACTCTGAAGTACCACCTCACACCTATCAGATTGGCTAATATGACAAAAAGTAAAAATGATAAGGTTGGAGAGGATGTGGGGAAATTGGGACACTAATGCACTGTTGGTAGAGTTGTGAACTGATCCAACCATTGTTATTTGGAACTATTCCCAAAGAGCAATCAAGCTGGACACATTCTTTGATCCAGTAATACCACTACTAGGTCTTTATCCCAAAGAGATCATATAAAAAGGGACCTATATGGGCAAAACTATTGATAGCAGCCCTTTTTATGGTGGCAAAATGTTGGAAATTGAGGGGATATCCATCAATTGGGGAATGGCTGAATAAGCTGTGGTATATGAATGTAATGTAATACTATCGTGCAATAAGAAATGAAGAAAGGCAGATTTTTAGAAAAACCCAGAAAGACTTGTACAAACTGAGCAAAGTGAAATGAACAGAAGCAGGAAAACACTGTATACAGTATCAGCAATACTGTGTGATGATCAACTATGAATGACTCAGCTCTTCTCAGCAACACAATGATGCAAGACAAGTAAAAAAAGGCTCATGAAAGAGAATGTTATCCACATCCAGATAAAGAATTGATGGGCTTTGAATGCAAATCAAACAAGTTATTCATTTATTTTATTCTTTTTGTGTTTTTTTTCCCTTTTAATCTGTTTCTTCTTTCACAACTGTGACTAATGTGGAAACATGTTTTACATGTTAGAACATGTATAACCTACATCAAATTCTCTACCATTTGGGTGGGAGGAGAGAGAGGGAGAAAATTTGGGAACTTGAAATCTTGTAAAAATGAATGCTAAAAATTATCTTGACATGTAATTGTGAAAAAAATAAAATACTATTTTTTTTAAAAAAGGGCTGTGACAATTTATGATTCTGTTCCTGCTTCTGTGTGAATTGTGTAAAAAAAAAGAATCATTTTCGAAGGGAAGCAAATGCTTCAATGTATCTGACAATTTAAACTGCTCAGGAATAGCGCTTTCTTCAGATACCCTATGGAGTTTTCTTGTGAGACAAGGGACAATATAAGACATTTAACCATGTATGCCTGTTATCACAACACACAGCTCCTCATCTCCAAGCTATAAGTTTCTATTTTCTTTCACTTAAATAAAATCCTGCTGTTGGGCCACTAGCTTCCCAAGAACAATTGAATTGCAGAGGACGCCCTCTTGTTCATGATCTAGATGAGACAGCCAAGTACACATTGCAGCCTGATTTTCCCTTCTTGTTTGGGTATCTGTGAGGTTCTGACACCTCACACTTGAACCACTGCATAGTCTACTGATTTATCTCTTTGCCTCAAGTCTCTCCCCACTTCAAGTCATTCTCCACTCAGCTGCTCTTCCTAAAGCACAAGTCTGACCATGTCACACCCCATCTCCTATTCCTTAAACTCTAGTTGCTCCCTATTACCTCCAAGATCAAATTGATAAATTTGCCTTTTAAAGTTCTCCATAAGCTCATGTCTTCCCACCATTTCAATCCTTATACCTCCCTCCCGCCCACTTACTCCTCAACCTAGTAACACAGGCAAGAGACCCCACCTCTCCACTCCAGGCATTGTCACTGGTTGTTCCCCATACTTGGAACTCTCTCCCTTCTCATTTTCACCTCCTAGCTTCTCTAGTCTCTTTTAAGTAGAAGATTTAATCCCACCTTTACAAGAAGTTTTTGCTGACTCCTTAATGCTAGTGCTTTTCCTCTGTTTGATTATCTTCAATTTATTCTGAATATAGCTTGATGACACATAGTTGTCTGCATGTTGTCTCCCCCATTAGACTGTGAATTCCTTGGGAGTGAGGACTGTCTTGTGTAGCTCCAGCACTTAATAATTAGGCATATATTAGGCACTTATGCTGAATAATGTCAGAACTAGCCTACATCCTTAGAATAGGCCTGACAAATTCCCATTTGTGTCCGAACACTAGGCCGAAGTTCTCAACCACTGCTTTTCTTTTCTTTTTTTCCCTTGAAAAGGACCCCTGGTTGCTGCTCTTAGGGGTCATTAAGCCAGTGCCCCACTGTCTATGTCAGGATGAAGTTGGTTACCCTGCAGCCATATCCTCAAACTGGCTTGACGACTTTGTCCAGGAAGCTGGCCAACAGGATCGTATGTGAACAAACGCTGTGCTTGGCTATAACCACATTAATTCTAAATCCATTTGGCAGGCCCTTTAGCTTATTCTGTGTTTTTCTTAAAGAAATATGGCCTCTTCTAATTCTGTGGACTACGATCGTGTCACATCTCTCATCTCTAGTGACCTGAGCACCGGAATCCCCTCTCAGATAGACAAGACTGGCCTGATTACGTCTCTGAAAAGTATCTTTTGTTTCTCATCCCTACAGGCCTTGGAGGTTGTTATCAACAGTACCAGTAAAAGTCTTTTCCTTATAAAAGAGAGGTCTGGGGTTCAAAATGTACCTCTGCTATTTGTTAGCTATGCAACCTCATGCAAGTCACCTAACCTTTGTGGGCCTCAGTTTCCTCATCTGTAAACTGAAGGCATTGTATTAGATTACCTCTAAGGTCACTTAGAATGATAAGATTATAGATTTACAGTTGGAAGGGACGTCATATACCATGTAGTCTAATGCCCTCGTTTTACAGAGTCCAGGGAGGTCATGTCTAACCAAGGTTGCAAGGTGGGGAATGTCAGAAGAAAGATCTGAGCCTAGGTGCTCTCACTCCAGGTGCTGCGGTTGCTGGGTCACTTTTCAGTCGTGTCTGACTCTCTGTGACCCCTTTTTGGGTTTTCTTTCCCATTTCCTTCTCCAGCTCATTTGACAGATGAGGACTCTATGGCAAATATAATTAAGAGACTTGCCCAGGGTCCCATGGCTGGTAAGTGTCTGAGGCTATGTTTGAACTCAGGAAGAAGAATCTTCCTGACTCTGGGCCTGATGCTCTATCCACTGTGTCACCTACAAGCCCTTTCACTCCAGATCCCTGCCATTTTTGCTGCCCCGGAAGTTCTAGATCTATGATCCTATGGCATCATCATAAAAATCACTGATATAAGTCAGTTGTTAGCTTGCTGAACCTATAAACAACATGACTGGTGAACGAAGAGGTAAATAAAGTACTTCACTGATTTTCTCACTGCAATTATTGCGACCCAAATGCCACTGCAGTGACTCAAGGCATTCATTGTTTCTCTGATGATAATCTGATAGGTACTCTTCCTTTTCTAAATTCAACCAGTATGCATTATGGACGCTGGAAATGCAGGGATCTTGTGGTCCAAATGACAAGGCATTTCAACTTGGATTCTTCAGGAATTCATGGTGTTTCACATTACCATGGTAACTTTGTAATCAAGGCTGACTGGGGAATCCTAGGGCCTGGGTTCAAATCCTACTTCTGTTACACACCATCTGTTTGGCCTTGGTTAGATAAGCTACTTATCCACTAGGCACTTTGAACCACAGGGGAGGGATACTGAACCAGATAATTTCTAAATCTATGAATAGTCTGGGAGCCTTCTTAGATTTCTGAATAAATGCTCGCTGCCTTGAATTCCTGATGTAAGCATTTGAATTTCTCTTGCTATTTTCTTAATAATGACTTGGCACATTTTTCATATGTTTGCTGATAATGCCAAGTGCCACCAAGAATTCTCCCATCTCCATATACTCACACTCCAGTGACTCCTGTACAAGATATTACAACTATCAACTCCATAAATTTCTACTTAGTGTTAGTACCTTCCCTCTGAGATTATCTCCATATAACCCCATATAGATCTCATTTTTACATATTTGTTTACATGTGCTTTCTCCTGTTAGACTGTGAGTTCCTTGAAGGTAGAGACTGTTTTGATCTTTCTTTGTGCTGCAAAGCACAGTACCTGACCCACAGTGGGAACTTAAGAAATGCTTGTTGACTTGGCTTGATGTCAAGATACGACTTGCAGGAAAGCACTAAATATATAGTCAACCTTTAGGAACAACTCATGAGCTAGACAAATATGAAATACATACAGTTGGGTTATCTGTCAACCTACTAGGAAGTTTCCAAGACTTACTGGTCATAGTAACCAAGTCCAAAAAGTTCAGGATGGCCCACGGCCTCTGGGTTCATCAATTCATTGTCTCATAAACAAGTTCAGATGAGGAGACATATATATATATCATGGTGACTGAAACAAAGACATTCAGGGCTTTGCCCAATGTCACTGAACCAAAGTTGCCCCTCTAGCACTAAATATATAACTGCTGACATGGATCCAGAGCTCTGAGGTTTACGTAGCATTATCTATATGACCATGACCATATCACTGAAGCTCCCTAAACTTTCCTTTTCTGGCCCATAAAATGAGGAAGATGTTCTAGACTTAGAAGGTTTCTTCTAGTTATAAATCCATAATTCCATGATCTCATTGGATCCTCATAATCAATCTCATGGGTGCTGAACCAGATATTATTTACCCCCCATTTACAGATGAAGAAATCCAGTTAAGTGACTTGCTCATGACCATACAGCAAGCAATATTTTGAGGCACCATTAAAATCCAGAGTTCTTCCCATCATACTACACCAAATAAATACTGAGTCATACCCACCATAAGATACTGTTGAAGGCTAAAGGTGGCTAGATCTTCAAGTCAACTAGACAAGCATTTATTAAGCAACTACTATGTGCCAGGCACTGTGATAAATTCTGGGGATACCAAAAAAGGGGGACAAAACCAGTCCTTGTTCTCAAGGAGCTCACATTCAAATGAGGGAGACAACCTAAAAACAACTATTTTAATACAAGATATAGACAGGGTAAATTGGAGGTTATCTTAGAGGGAAGATGACCACATCAAGTGAGGGCAAGAGAAGGCTTCTTGCAGAAGGTGGACTTTTAGCTGAGGCTGGATTTGAACTCAGGTCTTCTTGACTCCAATTCATTTTATACTTGTATAACATCCTTGTTAGGGTACTGCTGAATGAAATCCAGGTGATAGACCCTGGCCAGTCTGGGGAGGGGGAAGAGGGAGTGGGTAGAGAATGCAGTGATAGGACCCTCTACTCACTGTCTGAAATGGATATAAGAATGTGACAAGGACAGTAGAAACAAAATCTACATGTTAAGCAATGAGCATATTGTAAACCCAATACAGATGGTGACCATCTGTCATCTCTCCTTTCTCATGAAATAAACTTCATGAATTCAACAGAGAATGCTGAGACATTGTCCTTGATGAATGTGCTGGTACAATGCTCACATTAATAACAAGAACCTTTTTATTACCTGAAGTCATTCAAGGGCACAGAGCCTAATACTTCAGGATAGGAGACAAGGGAGCTGAGGTCAGGGTCCCCAGAGACAGTGTTCTTTATGCTCAACCAAACCCAGAAAGAAAGAAAGAAAACCCTAGAATAATAGGATTTGAAAGTTAGAGATGTATTTTAGCTTATCTTGTCCAATCCCCTGTAGCAGCAAGTACCCCAGCATCCCCAGGGTGTCTGCCAACACAGGTTCTTGGATCTGCTTTGTTAAAGGAAAGCAACTCAAAATGGGTTAACAAGCTTACTTTAATCAGTCAGATATGTATCATTCACCTAGTTCAGGGGAAAAAGGTCAGCACCCCCAACTTCAGAGTATACAGACAAAATTATCAAGACAGAGAAACAGATCAAATAGACAGTTTCCAAAATGTCCAAACATTACATCCATTCCAAATGAACATCTGGGTTTCAATATCTGGGTTTTTCAAAGCCGACGGGGGGCTCTCAACAACGGCTTCCCAGAATCCAGATGAAATCACAGAACACTTCTCAAAGTGAGCCCCAAAACAAAGCTACACATCAGGGCTTATATAGCCTTTTCCTGGCTCAGAGAATGTAACAACCTTATTGACTCACTGGTCAATCAAGAAGTATCTACTGAAAAACAAGCCTCCCACCCCAGGCTCCAGGTGCACTTTAGCCTAGGGGCAGGGAAGATCTTAAAAATTTACATTCCCATTACATCCCCTCATTTCACTTAGGAGATGGTGGCCAGAGGTCAGATAAGTGGTGAGTATCAAGTCTACTGTTAAAACAAAAGTTGCAGGTTGAGGTCTATTAAGCCAGAGAGCACTAAAGATGGAGCTTAAAAACATGGTTGGTTCTATGCTAGGGGGTCCCACCTCTGTGATGAGCTATGATGAACCGAACGAATAAACACTCCTTGTCCTAGGTAGGTGCTACAAAGATACAGACTGTTCTTTAATAAGCACAGAATTTACATAACCATTCTCACCTATGTAGCTGATGTCCACTGGAGCATTTGGAAATAGGATATTCTCTGGCCTTGCAAGATAAAGGGATAAAGAAGTTAATGAATTTAAAAGCTGACAGAAAGACTAGATGTTGGATTTTTCCTTAGTGGTCTTTATTTTCCCAATTTTTATCTTTGGGTTGGCACCTTTACATGATCATTGTTTAAATGATTGTATTCTGTCACTAAGTACTGCTGATCAATGGGAGTCTATCAGCAATGTAACCGCCCTCTTTGTTCCCTGAATTTATGTAATTAATCCAATAGAGGAGTCTGCTTTTCAAGTTTAGGATTTGACCAAACAAATTCAAAAAGGACTTATTAAGTACTATTTACAGTTCACTAGTACCAAGCAGTAGGGGAGATGCAAGGTTCAGATGAAACACATTCCCTGACTGTGTGGTATGTACAGTATGGAGGTGTGTGCTGTAACACTCAGTTTTGGGTTTTTTTTTCTCTCTTTAAAATTGTTTCAAATTCTGAACTCTTTTTTTCTTTTTGAAAGATTTCACTGGTGTAGGGAACTTTCAGTAAGGGAACTCCCTCTACCAATGCACATCAAGCTTCTTCTGCAGCTATAGTCTTAGAGAGTTGGCTAGACTGCTAAGGTTAAGTGACTTGCCCAGGGTCACACAGTCACTAGGTGTCAGAGCTGGGACTGGAACTATGGTCTTTCTGACTCTGAGGCAAGCTCTCTATGCATTATACCACAATGGCTCTGTCATAGATAGTATAATGCAACTTATCATGTAATATTTTTTGTTATGCTATGTATAATTTTATCACATAATATTTTATTATACTATGTATATTATATTATATATGATAAAAATATTACATGATAAGCAATATGGAAATGATTGTGACATTGCTCTAGCAGTGAAACTAGCCATTATTTCTATAATATTTTTATCATATATAACAGTGTATGTAGCATAATAAAAATATTACATGGTAACTACAAAAGAGAGACTCAAGCAAAGTGGCATCTGAAAATCATGGCCAGTTTGAAGGAGGCAGGGATCAGGGAAGGCTCCCTGGAGGAAGTGGAATTTACTTCACACTTTCAAGGAGAGTTATGAATTCTAAGAGCCTGGGCTTCCACTCCTCCAATTCATGTAAAAATGACTCTAGACAAACTTTGGAGCTACAGAACCCACAAAATGACACAGAGAAGCTAACCTCCCACTGAGGACAGCGCGGCAAGCTGGCAGGAAGCGGCCAGCACAGCGCTCTAGGAGCTGACCCCAGCCCCACGTGAGCCAGAGATTTTAGCTTCAGGATGGCCTGACCAGAAGCTGGCTGGAGGGACTTCAGATCAACAGCAGCTGTGGCGGTTTCCAGAATTATCAACCCATAGATGACAAAGACAAAGTGAGAGGTCAGTGTAGACTTTGCAGGAACAGGGAATTTGGGAGTACAGTACAGCCTTTGCCTCCCCCGGGAGAGAAGCAGTTGAGGCTCCATGGGCGTGCAGCCACCCACAATGTGGCTGCTTCAGAGCCCCAGGCCTGCAGATTGTAGGGGGACCAATCAACCAGACTGAGGGGTAAAGCTCTTGCTTTAACCCGCATGGATCTGGATCGCTGTCTAGGGTGGAGGTCCTGGGCTACATGACTTGCTTGCCAGAGAGTGTGTGAAGGCTTCAGAGAGGGCACCCAACTAATAGCCCCAGCAGCTGAGAAAACCCCAGCAATTGGGATAAAGCTCCCCTTTCTGGTAGCAGAGTTCTACTGTGGCAAAAGGCTCAAAAGTCAAGTAATTGAGTGGCAACATGAGCAAGCAAAGGAAGCAAAGCAAACTGAGGAATCCGACATTAGACTCCTATTTTGGGGACAAAAAGGATCAAAACATGGAACAGGAGGAAGACAGTGAAGTCAGAACTCCTGCACCAAAGTCTTCCAAGAAAAATGTGAACTGGTTACAAGCCATAGAGGAGCTTTAAAAGGATTGTGAAAACTAAATAAGAGAAGAGGTAGAAAAATTGGGAAGAGAAATGAGAATGATGCAAGAAAATTATGAAATGAGAGTCAACAACCTGACTGAAGAAAATAGCACCTTAAAAAATAGACTAACTGGGGCAGCCAGGTAGCACAGCGAGTAAGAGCACCGGCTCCAGTGTCGGGATGACCTGGGGATCGAATCTGGGCTCAGACACTTAGCACCTACCCAGAAACACCTGGCTGTGTGACCTTAAGCAAGTTACTTAACCCCAATTGCTTTTTTAAAAAATAGACTAACCCAGATAACAAAAGAGGCTCAAAAAGTCAATGGGGAGAAGAATGCCTTAAAAAGCCAAATTTGCCAAATGGAAAAAGAATCTCAAAAGCTCACTGAAGAGAATCATTCCTTCAGAATTAGATTGGAGCAAATGGAAGCTAGTGACTTTATGAGAAATCAAGATACTATTAAACAGATCCAAACAAATGAAAAAATAAAAGGCAATGTGAAATATCTCACTGGAAAAACCACTGACCTGGAAAATAGATCCAGGAGAGATCATTTAAAAATTACTGGACTACCTGAAAGTCATGATAAAAAAAGAACCTAGAAATTATGCTTCAAGAAATTCTCAAGGAAAATTGCCCTGATGTTTTAGAACCAGAGAGCAAAATAGAGGTTGAAAGAATCCACTGATCACTTTTTGAAAAAGATGCCAAAAAGAAAACTCCTAGGAATATTATAGCCAGGTTCTGGAGTTCCCAGATCAAGGAGAAAATATTACAAGCAGCCAGGAAGAAACAATTTGAATATTGTGGAAACACAATCAGGGTAACACAGTATCTGGCAGCTTCTACACTGAAGGATCGCAGGGCTTGGAATGTGATATTCCAGAGGTCAAAGGAGCTGGGATTAAAACCAAAAATCACCTACCTAGCAAAACTGAGTATCATGTTTCAGGGGTACCATATTTCAATGGTCATTCAGTGGAATAGAGGACTTTCAAACATTCTTGATGAAAAAAACCGGAGTTGAACAGAAAATGTGATATTGAGATACAAGAAGCAAGAGAAGCATGAGGAGGTAAATAGGGAAAAGAAATCATAAGGAACTTATAAAAGTTGAACTATTTATATTCCTACATGGAAAAATGATAATTGCAACTTATGAAACTTTTCTCAGTATGAGAACAGTTGAAGGGAATAGAAATGTGTATGTATGTGTGTGTGTGTGTATATATATGTATACATACATATGTGTATATAGGAGGGTATATGGGCATATGATTACATATGTGAGTGTGTGTATATATGTGTACAGGTATACATAGACAGAGGGCACAGGACCAATTTAATAGAAAGGGATGATACTTAAAAGGTGAATTTAAGAGGTGAGAGAGGCATATAGTGAGAGGAGATGGGGAGAGGTAGAGTGAGGTAAATTATCTCATATAAAGGAGGCAAGGGAAAACTGTTACAATGGAGGGGAAGAACAGGAAGGCAAAAGGGAATGAGTCAACCTTATTCTCATTGAATTTGGCTTAGGGAGGGAATGATATACACACTAAATAGGGTATCTCACCAGCCAGGAGAGTAGGGGGGAAGGGGATGAGAAGGGGGATGATGGAAAGGAGGGCAGGCTGGGGGGAAGGGAAGTTGGAAGCAACCACTTTTGAAAAGGTACAAGATCAAAGTAGAGAATAGAACAAGTGGAAGATGGGATAGGAGGGAGGGAAATGTAGTCAGTCTTTTACAATATATCCACTATGGAAATGTTTTGCATAGCTACACATGTACAACCTATATTGAATTGCTTATCTTCCCAATAAGGGTGGATGACAAGGGAGGAAGGGAATTAATCTGGAACTCAAAGGTTCAAAATCAAATGTTTAAATATATTTATATATTATTATTATTTTATGAATAACTAGGAAATAAGATATACAGGCACTGGGGCATAGAGATCCATTGTGCCCTACTGGAAAGTCAGAGGGAGGATGGGGAAAGATATGGGAGAGAGCAGAGTGGGGGAGGGAATATTTAGTGGGATCGCTGTTTTGGGGTGGTAGATAGGGGAAAATAGGGAGAAATTTATAATTCAAAATCTTGTGGAAATGAATGATGTAAAAAAAAAAGAGAGAAAAAATTAAAAAAAAAAAGAATTCTAAGAGCCCAAAGGTAGAGGTGGGAGGAGGGGAGAATTCCAGGAATAGGAGGAAGGTGAGCTAAAGTATGGGGGAAGAAATATATGTACACAGGAGATGGTGACTAGTCCAGCTTTGCTGGATACTAGAGTATACAGAAAGGAATGGTATGAGCAAAGATTAGAAAGAGAGGCTGATAACAGATTGGGAAGGATCTTAAATACCAAGCCTAGGAGTCTACACTTTACTTATTATGCAATAGGGAACCATTGCAGAGGGACTAACTAAATCTATGCATTAGGAAGCTAAGCTTATCTCAGTGTGAAGGGCAGCTTGGTAAGGAGCAGGACAGGGCAAAAGCCAAGGACTTGATAAGACACTATTGTAATGGTGCAGGCAGTAAGAATCTGCAATGTTTTCATAAAATGTAACTATGAAACAGAAGAGACAAGTGGGGTATGTACTATATGAAGGATGTACTAGAGGAATAAAGAATAACTTAAGATTGAAGAGACAGAAGTATGTTTCCTAAAACTCCCAAAGGAGAGAGGAACACTTAAGGACCATGAGAAAGAAGAGATGCTTTCTGGAACAAGCTGATGGGGGAGGCTAGAAGAAATGGGATTAAAGGCACAGGTGAAGAGACTTACTTCAGCAAGGAGGTGTAATGGGAATGTAAATTTTTAAGATCTTCCCTGGAGCCTGGGGTGGGAGGCTTGTTTTTCAGTAGATACTTTTTGATTGGCCAGTGGGTCCAGAAGGTTGTTACATTCTCTGAGCCAGCAGCAGACTATATAAACCCTGATTTGAGGCTTTGTTTTGGGGGCTCACTTTGAGAAGTGTTCTGTGATTTGATCAGATGAGACTATGGGAAGCTGTTGTTGAGAGGCCCCCCCCTTTGAAAAACCCAGATGTTGATTTGGTATGGATGTAATGGTTGGACAGTTTGGAAAGCTGTCTACTTGATCTGTTTCTCTGTCTTGATAATTTTGTCTGTATACTCTGAAGCTCGGGGCTGCTGACCTTTTTCCCCTGAACTAGGTAAACTATACATATTTGACTATTAAAGTAAGCTTGTTAACCCATTTTGAGTTGCTTTCCTTTAACTAAGCAGATCTAAGAACCTGTGTTGGCAGCCACCCTGGGGACACTGGGACAGATGCTATGGATGGGGGTGGGGGAAGGAACGAGATAGGGAAGCAAGAATGAGGTAACGTAGGAAGGGCATTGGCCCTCTAGAGGCAAAGGACCTGGTTTCGATGACCACTTCTGATTATTATCACTTGTGTGACTTGGGGGAATTCACATAACTTCTCTGAGACTCAGTTTCTTCATCTTTAAAGTCTGAAAGCTATGTTAGAGGTTCCTGAGATCATGGTTCCCGAGAAAGCTTTGTGATCCCATGAGTCTATGAAAACAGAAGCAGGAAAAATCCAGTTGAGGCTGTTAACAATTAGTTTCTTTTGGGTGAAATAGGCTCGATATCATGGCTTTCTCTAGGGACACTCAGAAGTCCCAGAGAAAGAGGTGAAAAACGGGATGGTCTTATTTACTCAGGTTAGAAGTTTCAGTAATTGGGAATGGTAAAAAGGACTTCTAAGGTAGTGGCTAATGAATAAATGAATGAGTGAAATAGCATTTATTAAGTACTTACTTATAAAAGCACTGAGAATATAAAAAGAAAACCAAGACAGTCCTAGTTCTTAGACAACACATATATAAGATTTTAGCTGCAAATTAGATGGAAGGGTCCAATGAGCCTTAAGGTATATTGGCAAACGCACCTTACAAAAGCATCTTCCTATCCCCTTTCTACTGCTAAAACCATACATGTCTCTGATGTGGAACCATTTGATAGTACTAAGGAATTTGGTAGTGATAATTTCTATCCCTGACTGCTGAGGGAAACAGGGGTATCAAGATCTGCAGAAACAGTTATTAGATCGAATTTTTACAAGGATTTATTTCCTGGGATGGTGGTTATGTGGGATGTGCTGAAAGTAAGGTCAGTGGTCTGATGGATGCTGTTATTCCTGGGACTGTTGGGGTTTACTTGACCATTGGTGACAGTGGGTCAGTGGTTGGTGCTGGTGACAATTGCTCCATTAGTAACTGCTCTCTCAATAATAGGTGTAGAACTCAAACCGGACACAGGGAGAGTTTGGGGTAGGAGGGGAGAATGGAATATTACTATTTCCAGAGCTCTCAGATGTGGAAAAATCACACTCTTGAAGCCCTATTTCATCCCCTACCCCCTCATCCATAACATCTATCCTGATTATTTTCTTCTATTCTCCATTCACCACTCTTAGTAAGAGCAGTTGACCTACACTCTTCATTGAGAAGACTAAGTCCTGGTCCTATCTCCTGAGTCTTCTGGGTCTTGGGCTATCTCCATCAGGGTCTGAGGGAAGATAGTGATTTAACTTGCTTTGAGCAGGTTATCCCTGGTTTCCTACTCATGGACTCAGAGAAAAAGGAGGGAGCACAATGAGGGTAAAGAAGAAGTTTGGTGGGTGATACAGGACAGATGGAAGGATAGGAAGATTATGATGAACTGTACAGTGCTTTTGGTTCATCTTATATTCTCTACACATTTCTATGGCGATTTATATCTGACATGGGATTTTCCCCATTTCTAATACAACTTACAGTAGAGAAAGGGAACTCTTAAAAAAACAAAAAGACAATATTTGTCTTCTTTGTTCTACTTGTTCACGTAGTTTCACAAGTTTAGTAGGGTAACCACAAGCTTTATTTCATTTTTGGATTTTTATCCTTAAAAAATAAATATTCTGGGGTGGCCAAGTAGCACAGTGAGTAAGAGTACTGGCCCCAGAATCGGGATGACCTGGGATCGAATCTGGGCTCAGATACTTACCACCACACCCAGAAATAACTGGCCACATAACCTTGAGCAAGTTACTTAACCCCAATCATTTAAATAAATAAATAAGTATTCTTCCTAGTCAAAGTGAATAATGGAGCAGTAATTATTTCATTCCACCTCTAATATCTAAGAATGAAATGGTTCTCTACAGCAGTGGTGTCAAACTCAAATAGAGCTGGGGTAAGTCACTTACCTTGTAAGGGGCCCAGACAAGTCTCTAAAGCTGTAAGTTGTACACCATAAGTTGATCTGCCTTAGTAGGGGAAATTTTCTCACTGGGAGTTATCTATGACAATGAAATCACAGATCAAAATAAAATAAAGGAAAACTGAGGGGGCAAAAACCTAATGGCACATATGGGCTGTCCTAAAAGTGCTTTCTTCAATGAATTATAAGCATTTATTGGGACTGTGGCATGTGATGGCACCATGCTAGGCATTAGGGCTACGAATACAAAAAATACCCATATTTCCAAGGAACTTACATCCTAAAAGGGGAGGCAACAAGTAAATATAGATATATATTACAAATACAAAGTGAATAAATGCAAATAAATACAAAGCAGCTAAATACAATGGAGTCTGGGGGAGAGGGTACTAGCAGTTTGGGAAGGAGGATCAGCAAAGACTAGATAAAGATAACGATGCCCAAGCTCTGAGACCCTATGGGGAGGAGGCAAGGAGGAGTTCATGCCAGGTATAGGGGGTAGCTATGGAAAGTCATAGAAAAAGGAGATGGAAGTGTCAGGTGTGAAGAACAGAGAGAAGACCAGTTTGACTGGATCACAGAGTGTGGGAAGGGAAGTATTGTCCAAAAAGGCTGGAAAGGTAAGTTGGAGCCAGGTTCTGTAGGGTATTAAAGCTAAACAGAAGAGTTTATATTTTTTTCTAGAGGCAACTAGAGTTGGAATCACATGGTAAGATCTTTGTTTAAGGAAAATTATGCTGGGGGCAGTGTAGAGGATGAACTAAAGCAGAAAGACTTAAGGTAGGAAGGCCAATTAAGAGACTACTGAAATAACCTAAGCAAGAGGTAATGAAAGATGATAATTTTGTTTAATCTGTTAAGACTAATGATTTCTACCCAAGAAGTAGTATGAAATGTTTCCTCAAAGACATAAATGACTGGAAAAGGAGGAAAGTTGGTCAGGAAGAGTGAAGGATGACAGCCTGAGTGTTGCATTATTATATTTAAAATATTAGAAGAACTGGAAGGAGGGCCTCAACACACATAGCATTAAAGGAATTTAAATTAGGAAGATCTGGATTAAAATCCTGCCCTGGACATGTACTGACTGTGTGACCCTGGGCAAGTCACTTAGTCAGAGCTTCAATTTTCTCATCTTTAACATAGGCAAAATTTGTTGTTGTTCGGTTGTGTCTGATTCTTTGTGACTCTAGTGGACTATGCTGTTGTAACAGTAAACAAAGTAAAATTTTTTGCTGTTTTTTTTAACTGAGTTTTAACCAATTAAGTGCCTTTGATTGAATCAAGAGTCCTTGACTGGAAACAGTATATATTGTATTGCATAGAGGGAGAGGTGAGAGAGTAGAGAGAGAAGCAGAGCTGAGAGAGAGAGAAGTGAGTGTGAGTGAGAAGGCTAGGGAAATTTGCTTGTGGGGAGGCCCAACAAAAAGAATGTTTGTGATGTCAGTGCTCCCTCACTCCCTCTGTTAATCTGTGTTAATTTCTCAGACAGAAGCACTGTCTGTTGGTCTTTATGAGTGAACTGAGCTGAAGAGTGGAGATCCGCCCATGGGCAAGTGGTTTCCTTTTAAGAGCTGTTAAAGTGAACTGAGATGATGGTGTTGGTAATGTGTATAAATATTGTTTTAGCCCTGTTAAGCTTTGTTTTCCTAGAAACAGAAGCTGCAGGTAGGAGCCCCTGGATCCTGATGTCAGGCAGAAGTAGGAAGAACTTGGAGTGGAGCAGTGCCTGTGAGCTGAGACAAGAAGCAGGAACAGAGAGTTGCTTGCCTGTAAACCCAGGAAAGAGCTGGGAAAAGTCAGCCTATGGAGGAGCCATGGGATTTGAAAGTCAGCCTCAAGTCAATATGAGAGAGGATTTCACTTGGACACTGTATTGACTGAGGAGATTGTGACTTATTGTGACCTACAGGTGGATGGCGGTTGTATTTTCTTCTACCCCTTAAGTATGTGTTGTGCTAGAGAGACCCTAGCCTGAGACACCCTGATTTGGGGGATGCAATGATATATACTGTGTAATGTGTTGTGCTAGGGAAGACCCTAGCTTGGGACCCCCCTAATTATGTAAACAGGTATTTTGGGGAATGTTTCTAAATGCAACGATATATCTATGCACCATATGATATACTGAGTGTTATGACACACATATATGCATATGTATGTGTATTAGATGATATGTTTTGCTTAAGGATGTTTCTACAAATGTTATACTTTCTTAAACAATGTTTAGTTTATTGTTGAATAAAGAGTTCATTATACTATGCGATTAGACCCTTGAAATTAAACATGGCAGCAGTCCTCAGGTGTGCTGCCATGATTGGTTTTACAACTGTTCATGGGGTTTTCTTGGCAAAGATACTGGAGGGGTTTGCCATTTCCTTCTCCAGTGGATTAAAACAAACAGAAGTTAAATGACCTGCTCAGGGTCACAAAGCTAGTATGTATCTGAGACCAGATTTGAACTCAGGTATTCCTAACTCTAGACCCAATATTCTATCCAATGAGCCATCTAGCTTCCTTTATAAAATAGGTATAATAATAGTACCTAATTATGGGATTGCTATGAGGATCAAATTAAATATTACATACATAAAACTCTTTGCAAACTTTAAAGAACAACACAGTCATTTTAATTATTATTATTATTGGAATCTGGGATCCACCTAAGTAGCCAAGTCACTGTTGAAATCAACCACAATCATGAATTCAAGTTCAGATGTAAGTTAATGATGTTGTTACAATATCTTCTTTCATCTACATATCTAAAGTTCTTTTACATGGATTGCTTAAGAGCCAGGCAAAGCATGACTGAACAGCTAAGACAAGAGAGAGGGTAAAGAGTTATGTAGAGTCACACGAGGAGTTGTGCAATAACAGCCTACATGGAACCAGTCTCTTCTTGCCCTGTGTCTTCTAACTACTTGACCACATTTCCTCCCAAGCAAGTAGAACAAAATACCTGTTAGAGGGAGAAGAATTTTGTAATTGGAAACAGCAGTTGGGACATCAGCAGGGGCAGAGCATGAGAATTGAAGGCTGTTTACATTGTTAAAATTATTACCTGTCAAATGTAGGGGTATTTGGAGAGAAGAAAGATAATAACAAGATGAATACAAATTATCTTTTCCCCCCTTTTCTCAGATCAATGGATTCTACTGTTGAAAAACCAGGCAGAGAAGTCCTGTGGACTTCATTTGGGGTTAGGGACATAAGTCGTTTAGTAGACAGAGGGCTCAAAGATGGGAGTCAAGAGACATGGGTTTAATTAGGCACTTTGTTTAACCCATTAGTGCCTCAATTCCATTCTCTGTAAGTGTGACTCTGATGACATCAGAAAACTAGCTGTGAAGCTAGAAGAACTGGGTTCAGGTCTTGTCTCTAACACATACACACACAGACCACATGACCCTTGGCACTGAACCTCCCAGGTGTCTAGGCAACTCTCTAAAACGAAGTTGTAGAGAAGGTGGGGCCCGTGTGTGTGTGTGTGTGTGTGTGTGTGTGTGTGTAATTCTTGCAGAAAAATATAATCCTGTTCTTTTCTCAGCATTTACTATTTCATTTAATTAGAAAACTTTTTACATTACATCTTTGTTTTATTGCTTTATCTAATTTCTTCTTTAGGAGGATGTTGTCCCTATATTTTAATTTGACCACAAATACAGATTAAAGATGTAAGATTTTTCACACTTACATCCTATTAACAGAGATGTTCCAATATCAATCTATTAATGAATAAATGTAGTGTTGTACTTATAAAACTTTCACTGCTCACTTGCCTTGATTATAGAAATATGCTATGAAAGGATAAAGAGGGATATAGTTATAACAGTATCAAGACTTGTCCTCTCAGAGGCACAGACTGACCTGAAATATATATTATAACAGTGGAAAAACTCCCTGACTTCTGTTTAACTCTAGGTACGAGTCATATCTGACAGCTAATCATGCAGCCACAGAGTATCAAAAGCAAGGTTCAGGTTTAATCAGGTGGGGAAATTTCCTATTCAGAAAGCAGATAGCACAATGAGGAAATTTAGTCAATATTTTCTACCTTAGACCAAGCCAAGTTGTCCTCAAATGATTACTAGATGACGGAAAGGTAGATAGAGGCTGCTGCTGTTGTTTGTCCTTCTTTCTCAAAGAGGACCATGACATTAGGATTTCGATGTCTTGACTTGCAAGTGAACTGGATTTAAGTGAGGCAGGGCTGTCCAAAGTCACCAGCCTCACTCTCTCCTTCAGAGCCACCTGGGTCTAGTGGCAAGATGTAGATTAGAATGACTGGAGATGACCCTGGATACAGTAGGTGATCTCAGCCTTTTTAAGCTAAGGTCTTTCCCAGGTCTCAGTTTGTCTTGACTTCAACACCTATTCAGTGATTAAGGTTGATACAAAAAATGAGGCAAAGAATGGCCTCTTTTGCCTAATAAAAATAAAAATCAATTTGGGAGGGGAAGATTCTCAGGATTTCTAGCCAAAACAGAAACAGCTGCTATTTACACTTACTCTCAGTTAGAAAGGCCCAAACAATGACCACATGAGGCTTGGACTGGGACCTATTGTTACAACTGTAGTTATAGTTGCAATTCCAATTAATGTGATTTTGTTTAAAAAGATGCATTAATTTGTATGAATATTATTATATGAATGTAATGGAATACTATTGTGCCATAAGAAACGAAGAGCAGATGGACTTCATGTTTACCTGGAGAGGCTTATATGAACTGATGCTGAGTGAGAACCATGATACATTTGTATACAATTACAGACACAATGTAAGTGTGATGACCAACTTTGATAGACCGGACTCTTCTCAGAAATGCAGGATTATAAGACAACTCCAAAAGACTCATGATGGAGAGAGATGCCTATATTCAGAGAAAGAACTGGAAAGAATAGTTTGAATGCAGATTGAAGCAAACTACCTGCTCTCTTTGTTTTTCTTGTTTGGTTTTGTTTCCTCTTTCCCATTGTTCATTCCATCCATTACAAACCTTCTTTATAACCTAATGTCTAATGTATTTGCAGATCCTATACTTGTTGAAGGCCCCAGTGGAGGGGGGGTTGGGGTGGGGGAAGGAGAGGAGGGGGAGAAAATTTGAAACTCAAGGGATTGTGGAACTGAATCTTGTAAACTAAAAGTAAACAAAAAAATTAATAAAGACCAAAAAAAGTTAAAAAAATAAAATAAAATTTCCTTCCAGCTCTATAATGACATGAATACCCAGGGCAGTAAGAAAACTTAGGGAGAGTTGTTCCAGATCAAGTGCCCAATGTCACTTATGAGGGTAAACATTCTTTAACCCTGAATAAACCTAGAAATAATTTCCCATCCATTCATTCACCCATCCATCTATCCCAGGCTATATTACCACATAGTGTATGCTGCCTACGGTGCTCCTTCCCCTTGGACCATCACATCCAGATCTTCTAGAATCCATGCCCTACTCCCTAAGGAGTTTATCTCATTTTTGAAGCTTCTAGCCTACAGGCCAAACCAGTCTTCTTAAAATTGATCATGTACAAACTAGCCCACTTAGCTTATTCATGCATCTACTGGATGGTTCTCAACAACAAACCATACCTCAGTTTCACATCCCATCGAACCACCCACTAGGTCAGCTATTCCTAGACTTCTTTTCGTCTCTTCCCATCTTGCCAGAACAAGGGTGCTTTCCTCTCCAGAGGCCCAGTCCTGTATTGCCTACTAGATACATTCATTTGGCATCTCTAACTCCACAGGTCCAAAAGAGAACTGATCTATTTTGGTAATTGAATTCATTTCTTTCTTTTTTTTTTAAGCAATTGGGGTTAAGTAACTTGCTCAAGGTTACCTGGCCAGTTATTTCTGGGTGTGGTGGTAAGTATCTGAGCCCAGATTCAATCCCAGGTCATCCCAACTCTGGCGCCAGTGCTCTTACTCGCTGTGCTACCTGGTTGCCGCATGAATTCATTTATTTCAATGTCTATAGTTATAAAGCAAACTTAAATCTTTGAACTGAGATCTAACATTAACCTTTTAAGTCACTAAAAAAAATTGGTGGCAAGTCTTCACACACACACTTCTAGCAAATAAGTACAAGAAAATCCAACAAGTTATACTAAATGGCATTTTTATTACACTGAAATCCACAGCCCATGATGAAACTGAAATCTATATTCACATTCATCTAAATGTTTTGGTATTATTAACCAGCAGCTAGGGATTAAAGTAGAAAAAGTGCCTGCTCTAATGTCAGGAAGACACATCTTCTGGAGTTCAAATCTGGTCTCAGACACTAGCTGTGTGACCCTGGGCAAGTCACTTAACCCTGTTTGCTTTAGTTCCTCATCTTTAGAATGAGAGGGAAAAGGAATTGGGAAACCACTCTGGCATTTTTGCCAAGAAAATCCCAAAGGGGATCCCAAAGAGTCAGAAATGACTGAATAACAACAAACTATTAATGAGGTGCAACAGAGAACTTCTCCCAGGGAGTAATGACACTGAGTGAACGAGGCTGTCCCTGGGGAGCTACAGGAGCAGGCAAAGGATGCCATTCTTGCATTCTTGACCCTTGGAAAGAAGCAGTCATTGGCAATATCACACACCATCTTGGTTGGCATGGCCTAGACATCAGTAGTAAGTTCTGGTGGAAGTGTGCTGCTTGTTGCCCTCAAACTTGACCAAGCTGAAGATGCATGAGCACCACGGCCTGACTCTGAGACACTTGCTTGGGCCCAGCTGGCAGTCCAGCATGTGGGTCTGGAACTTGCTGGATGCTTAAGAACTTGTTCAGGGCCCTGTGCCTGGAAATGGCATTACCATTCCACATCAGCATGGCCTCCTGCAGGTAGAGTCTCATCCAAAAAGGTAATGGGACAAAAAGTCTAGAAATTAATTACAGTATTCAAATAAATTATCCATTTAAGTATTATGTTGTTGCCCCATCATGGCACAGAGATGACCTTTAATTTTTTATTTAAAATTTTTATCTTCCGTTTTTGCAACAATTTCATTTCTGAACCAGTCATCCCTCACAACAAAGTACCAAAAAGGGGTGGGGGGGGGCAGGGGAGAGCAGGTAAGTAAAACTAAGGAGCACACTGTCAGAACCTAAGAGAATATACAATATAACATACTCAGATTCCCCCACCTTTGCAAAGAACAGAGGGAGGTACATCTTCAGGCACAAGGCTTTGACCTTGAGTTATTGAAGGCTATGTTACTGGATCACAAGTTCCTGCACATCCTACCAAACTGGAAAGACTTCTAGCATGGGCTTGATAAGATTTGGTATGTCTGCTGTTTGAGGACCAACCTACCTAATTTGTGAGGCACTCGTCCCAGGACGCTGCCCACTGAGTGATGAATTTTTTTTACCATAACAACTTCCATCCACCAGAGTGCAGAGGCACAGTGATTGTGGTCTCTGTGTGTGGAGGGAGCACCCATTCTTGGGAAATCAGGGATCAGGGAAATAATGACATATACAGTGCAATGCCGTCACCTGATTCTATTTTATGCAGGTTCTTGGAGATCAGCTCAAGCAAAATTCCACTTGCTTGCACCAGGTCTCATTGATGTTGAAAGATGATATGTTTACTTTCTTTCTGGGTGTGTCTGTACACATTCCAATTTATTAATCTGTTCCTCCAAGCCTGTGTAAAGTATTTCTCAAAAGAGTGTAAGCAGTGTGATGGGATTAAAAGGCATTGGTCTAGACTGAAATTATGTGAAAAGGAGCTAGAGGCAAGCTCTCAACTAAACTCTAAACTAAACCACAAATTTAAGTTCATCAAATGGGCCTTATGAGCAGCAGGGCAAGCCCTTTACTTTCCTCATGTGTTTTTCCCTCTCCCCATCCTCTCATTAAAAGTCCTTGTCTCAAACTTTATTGAGAAAACAGAGGGTCTTCTCTACGAGTTTCCTCTTTTCCCTTCTCTTCATCTCAAAATCCCGACATCACCCCACAATCTTGTCTCCTTTCCTCTAGCCTCTGAGAATGAAATGAACCTTCTCATAAACAAAGTAGACCCCTCCATATGGTGCCCTTGGTTTTGTCCCCTCCTTACTTCTCCAGCAGTCTGTCCCCTGAATCATCACAGTGGCCAATCTAGTTCAACTGATACATGAAAAGAATTCCCACTTCAACAGACCTGACAAGTGATCCTGCCTATTCTTTTTTTTTTTTTTTGCTTTTTATAGGGGATAGGATAGGGCTATTGGGGTTAAGTGACTTGCCCAAGGTCACATTGCTAGTTTCTTTTATGTGCATGTGTCAAGTGTCTGAGGCCGGATCCGAACCCAGGTCCTCTACTCATTGTGCCACCTAGCTGCCCCATGTCCTGCCTATTCTTGAAGACTTCCAATGATGGGGAACCCACCTCTTGAGATAGCCCATTCTAGGTTTGGGTGACTCTAATTGTTGGGAACTTTTTCCTGGTATCAAGCCTAAATTTGCCCCTATAATTTCCATCCATTGCTCCTTGTTTCAGCCTCCAGGGCCAAAGAAAATAGGTCTAACCTAATCCCTTTTCCATGTGATTGGTCTTCAAGTACCTGGAAACAATTATTATGGCTCCCACTTTCTCTCCCCACCTCCACCAAGTCTTCTCTTCTCCAAGCTAAACCTTCTCAATACTTTCAATTATTCCTCATGTGACATGAACTCAAGGCC
Source organism: Petaurus breviceps papuanus (assembly GCF_028583685.1). Lineage (NCBI taxonomy): Eukaryota > Metazoa > Chordata > Mammalia > Diprotodontia > Petauridae > Petaurus > Petaurus breviceps. Next base: position 54,178,570 of record NW_027185655.1, on the reverse strand, counting down.
TTTCACCATCCTTGTTGCCCTCCTCTCTACATTCTTCAACTTACCAATGGTCCCCCTCAACTGTGGTGCCCAGAAATGAACATGATGCTCTGTACTTGACTTAAACACATAACCTGAGGTCTAATGAAGACAGAGTTCAGTGACACCAGCACCAGGTGTGTGCTGAGGCCCAAATGAGATAATGAATGTAAAGCACTTTACAGACTTTAAAGCACCATATAAATTCCAGCTGCTGCTGTTTTTCTTATCTTCCAGGCACCAGCCTCCAGTGTGGTGAAGACGTCATTCCCAGATTCTTACATTGCCCTCCTGCTATTCACCTTGATCAGTGCCAATCAGTGGTGCGATCAAGCCTTTGAGGGCCCTCTGAACTTCCAAGGGGAATGGATATTCATGTTATGAAATTCTTGACCCACAGTAGAAGTGCTGTAGTACGCTCAAAAGGGCCGTGGATTGAGGGCCAGAAGAACTAAGTGCAAGTCCCAAGACAGGAACTTACTAGTATAACCACAGGGTAGTCACTTCTTTAAGTATATCTGTCAAATGAGAAAATAGTATCTGCACACCCACTTCCCAGGGCTGCTGTGAAGTAAGCTCTGTGTGAGTTATCATTATTTCATCATCTCAGGCATCTAGTTACTCAACTCTGGTCACAGCATTCTAGCATATTACTGTCCTCTTCCAATAATAACCCACTACTCTTCAAGACTAGTAAACTGCCTTCTTCCACTCATTGCAAGGCTGCCATTTCTGCTGTGCCTACTGCTCTTCTCTCTGACTGCATAATAGCCCACTTAGCCCTCAGGTTGGCCCCTCGACACTCACCTTCTCCTGTCCAACCTCTTCACCTTTGAAAGGGTATTCATGAATGTTTGCTATATAACCACTTTTCTCTTTGTCCCATACTAAGCCATAGTCCTCTTTCCTTCAAACTGAACCTCAGATTTCCTTTTAGGAAATTTTCCTTCAGGAAACTTTCTTCCATTAATTTTTCTTCAATTTATTCTCACAAAATAATAGGCTCAGGATTTGAAAGTCAGAAGGAGCCTCACAAGCCATCCATTTGGATAGTGTGTCTTTTCAATACACTCTTATTCTAGTGTAAAATGGTTGCCGCAACTCTACTTTCTAATGGTCAAGCTTCCTCCCTAAGAGTTCCCTTGTACTCTGAGAGAGTTTGAGGACTCTCTCTTCTCTTACACTGCCTCAATTTTAGGGGCCTACTAGCTAGAACTATTTAACCACTTAATATCAGATTAGCTTTTACAAAAGAATATTTACATCAAAGATACAGCAAGAACAAATATAAGAACACTTCTCCTAAAACCTCAGGGCATTATTTCTGCCCTACCTAATCCTTAGTCTCCAGAGGAGGGGGAAGATGAGACTCATAGCTTAGTTCATCTCCTACACAGCATTAGTTCCACCAAGTCCAAGTCTACAAGCCCACTGGGCTGGCCCCTGCACCCCTATTCTCCAGGGTTTTAATGATAAGCTGAAAGCAACAAGATTAGATTCACAGATTCCTAGATCCCATGGCTTGAGTTTCTGGGCCAGAATGAAGAAGATACCACTTATAAAGGAAATAGCACAAACAACAAAAAAAGGTCAAAACTGCAGGGCCATTTCTGGAACTTTGTGGTCTTTAGTGGGAGGAAGAAGGAAGCACCTCTCAGGCCCATCTGTACCCCCTCCCTTACCACAGGATGTAAGTGAAGAAGTTTTTTACCCTCAGATGTAAATGCAACAAATTATCTCCAAAAAAATCCTGATGGTATTCAGTCTGGCAGTTTTCAAGATGTAGACCATTCCAGCCACACAGTGAGTGAAAAGGATGCTCCTAACCACATGGCAGACCAATACACAACGTTCAGTAATGAGCCAGGCTACCATTTTCCTGAAAGCAGGTTCCAATAGTCTTTCATGTGGGTGACACCATCTTGGGAGGTCTAGACGTGCATTAAACTCCCATTACACTAGTCATTCATGCTTTGAAGGGTGAAAGTGCAATTCTATGAGATTATTTGTTCACTTATTAAAAGGTTTAGTTTATGATTGCCTTTGGCCTAACAAAACAGGGACTTGGTTCTTTCAGAATATAGCCACATGAAGCTCATGGTTGTTAAGAAATAATTAGCTGGTTCAGCTAGGTGGCACAGCGAATAGAGTGCCAGCTCTGGAGTCAGGGGCATCTGAGGTCAAATCCAGCCTCAGACACTTGACACACTTACTAGCTATATGGAAAAGTCACTTAACCCCTACTGCCCTTCCTCCCCCTCCAAAAAGAAAAAAAAAATAATTAGCTAATACCAAGACACTAAAGATCAGACTTTATAGAGGCCCACATGAAACGGCATATAAGAGAGACAGTGCTGAATTAGGATTCAGAGTAACTAGATTTAAATCCTGACTCTGCTATTTTCTACTTTCAAGACCTTAGAAAAGTTATATAACCTCATCTATAAAATGAAGGAATTGGACTAAATGAATGCTAAGGTCCTTTCTAGCTCTTAAGCGTGTGATCCTAAGACTGGGACAGACGGCACAGTAGACAACTGCCCTAATTATAAGCATTAATAAAGAGAAAAGAAACAATTTAGAAATGAGTAGCTAGTCTTTATATAGTAAAAGGGAAATACAGATATATTTCACTGTATGGAATAAAGGTGTTCTTGAAAATATGTACCTATATATATGCATATATATATATATATATGCAGTGAAAGACATTGTGGATTTGACTCCTGAGGAATTTATATTAAGTAAATCCCATAAAGCCTGAAAAACAGAGATTTTACACAGTTTTGGAAAAAATATTTGCTTTTTTGGGTGACTGTTGAGTTCAGACTGTTCACAACAAAGGAAAATCTGAGGGACATGGCAACTTAAAACTGAAATATTGGAAGCATGCTGCCTACTAAAGACCAACCAGATGTGAAAATAAAGAGAGAAGGATTTTTACTAGTATACAGGGCTTCCAGGTGAAGGAATTATCAAGTCTGCTCAGCTTCTTCTCTGCAATTTAGTATCCTAGAGAGTTGCCCCTAGTACTGAGAAGTTAAATGACTGGCACAAGGCCACACAGTCAAGCATATGTCAGAGATGGGACTTGGACGTGGGTCTTTGCATTCCAAAGCAATTATCTTCCCAAAACATTCTGCCCTTGAAGTTAAAACACTGCTGAAATTATACTTTATGTACATGGAGGAAATGATTGGTTTATAAACATTATATATATATACACACATACATATGTATACTGATATGCCATATCAAACATATAAAATAACATGTTATAATATAGTTATATATGCACGCACATGTGTGTGCTGTACATGCATATGTATTTAGGAGATGCCTATGTTACGTTCAACCCTGGATTAATGAGAAGTGGGCTTAATGTGGGGTTTATGGGTGAATGGTAAATGGGTCTTTATTTGGCATAAGCCAACTACTATCACTGTTTTGGGCCTTTAAGATCATCTAAATTCAATATATACCATGCTAACAAACTATCAAGGAATGTGCACAATAAAAATAAAACATTTATTATGTAATGAAACAATTAAAAAAGGAATTGGGTTGATACAATTATCAACAGACATTCTAGAGATTAGGCTCTTATCTCTGAGCAAACAGTTTGGGTAATGATCTACTCTGAGAGAAATGCTTCCAAAAAGAGAAAAAGTCTCTCTTTCTGAAAACAGAACGAGGCAGGTATAATGCTTCAGTGCAGGAAGCTCTGCTTGAAGTCTGTGTCTGCTGGGGTCAGGCCTGTCTGGCTTGACTATCCCTTCTTGGCAGCTGCCTCTCCTTGATCCTGGGGGTTTCACAAACGTACTAGAACTTCTGGGCACCGAGACACCACCCAGCATAGTCACTCTTCCATGCAGTTCCTCTCCCCAAATGTCTGCTCATCCAGACCAGTAACCTGGATTACCATAGGCACACAGTCTCATTAGAAATAAAGTCATGGAAACTTCCTTCAGGTATGTCTTTTAAGCCTGGAGACTTAGTGGAAATACTCTCTTCCTCAATTCATCCCCCACAAGGCTGCCAAAGTGTTTTCCTGTAAGGCACAGGCCTAATAACATCCCCTGCTTCAGTGGATTTTGAATATAAGTTCCTTGAAAGGAAGGGACATTTCAGTTTTTGTTTTTACATGTCCAGCACCTGACATAGCTCTTATACAAAGTCAAAACAATAAAACTTGTAGTTGTTGCGGGCTATGACAGTTAAGATTAAATACAGTCCCCTCTGGCTGATGTAACTCACCTTTCCAATCTTATGTGTTCAACATCTCTACATAAACTTTGTTCCAGTCATACTGGCTTGTTCTCCAAACCTGGCATTCCATCTCCTCTCTCTCTATCTCTTTCTTCTTCCTTTTTCTCCTTCCTTCCTTCCTTCCTTCCTTCCTTCCTTCCTTCCTTCCTTCCTTCCTCTCCCTCCCTCCCTCCCTCCCTCCCTCCCTTCCTTCCTTTCTTCCT
>NW_027185655.1:54165340-54173980 GCF_028583685.1 Petaurus breviceps papuanus | reverse complement strand
TGAGGCCATATTTGAACCCAGGTCCTCCTGACTCCAGGGCCAGTGCTGGTCCATTCACTGCACCACCTAGCCATGCCCCCATTTCTGTGCCTTCATACAGGTCATCAATCATGTCTAGAATGCACTCCAACTTCATCTCTTTCTCTCGTATTCCTTACCTTTTATCAGCTGCCATTTCAGCAGAAATGTTTTCCTGCTCTCTTCCACTTACTGCTGCTACCTTACCCAGCACCCATCAATCCTGTCCCACCTCTGACAGTTCAGCGCATCCCCAGGTGCTGCTGTGGCACCTGCTGCTTGCCCCTGGCTCAGCTGAGACCACCATCCTCCCTCAGGTTTCCCTTTCATACATCTAGGAACATCCCAGCTGACTGGATGGATCTCTGCTCCCCTGTATTCAGCCATGTGTACTTCTTGGGGTCTTTCCCCCTCTCTTCCCTATGGTTGGGGCCACCATTGGTGTTGCATCCTATGATTATATCCCCCAAGGTGCCCATAAAAGCTCAGCTCTAATTCACCCTCCTCAGCTCCCAGGAGCTCTCTTCAGGATTCCTCAGAGGAAGAACCAAAGATGTTCTATTAAACTTAGCCCTAATGCAAAGCCTCTGTCAACCCACAGCCTCAAAAAGTAACATGCCTTTAAGTACTAGAATAGCTACAATTTTTTACTTGAAACAATGTCTTTGTGAAAATAATGACTTATTCTAAATTGGATAAGCCTGTATTTTGAATCATAATGATTTTTTTTTAATTGAATTGATCTTAGAGAAAAATCTCAAGCAGCCCTAATAGCTTAGTCACATCAGTCAATAGATATTTACTGGGTACTGAACACAAGAAAAATCTTTTTCCTAAGTCCATTACCCATTTTTCAGCATCAATAACTTGTTTAAACAGGTCTTGGTAGAGTCGTTTTAATGCTATACCATATACTTTCCTCATTTTTTATTTTTTCCACTAGCTTTGTATTAACTCTTTTTTGTGTTAATAAGTCAGAGATATGACTATACACAGGCTGCTGATTCCAGAATGACCTCCACATCAGTGATGAGCCATTTCTGTTTGTTAAAATAATCAGTTTCTATTGGTTATAATTCTTCTTTACAACTTGACTAATGTTTAATATGAAGGTATATGTAGAACCTATATTGGACTGCATGCCACCATGGAGGGGGACAGAGGATAAGGAGGACAGAGGAGAAAATCTGGAAGTCAAAAACTTGTGCAACTAAATGTTGTAAACTAAAAGTAAGTAAAAAAAATCAGTTTCTGATGCAAAGCGAAATGAGCAGAACCAGGAAAACATCATATACAATATACAGTATCAGCAACACTGTGTGATGATCAACTATGCGTAACTTAATTCTTCTCAGCAACACAATGATCAAGATAATTACAAAGGAGTCATGATGGAAAATGCTCTCCATATCCAGAGAAAGAACTGATGGAGTCTGAATGCTGATTAAGGCATACTTTTTTCACAGACTTTATTTTTTTGTTTTTTTTCCCCTCTGGATTTGTTTCTTCTTTCACAATTGTGACATATGGAAATATGTTTTACATAATTGGTACATATATACCTATATAAAATTGATCACCATTTTAGGAAGAGGGGAGAGGAGGGAAGGGAGGGAGAAAAATATGGAACTCAAAATCTTATAAAAATCAATGCTAAAAATTGTCTTTACATATAATTGGGAAAATATATTTTTTTAATTTTATTAAAATAAATAGTTCCTTTTTTTTATGCTGTCATTCAGTTCTTGCTGTGTCCACTATCTTCCAATTCCATTCTCAAAGAAAGTGTTCATGATACTCTGGACAAAAGGCTTTTTTTGGGGCAGCCTACAAATTTTGGTCTCTCTCATTCTTCATTTCTGAACCATACTTCACAACCTATTTTTTTTTTTACCACACTAACTTGATCCCACGTTTGAACTGAAATAACTAAGTATCAAAACATATTGCAGTTTTCATTTGGATGGCCTCTTGGAGTTCTTCCTTGAATTTCTTTAGCTCACCAAACATCCCTTGTAACATTCACATATTAGACCATACAGTGAAGTAGTACAAATCAAGAGGCTAAAATGTCCTATCAAATGTTGTTTCTTATGGGCTCTAGATATATATAACTATTACATACATATATATGTATATATATATATACATATATATGTAAAACCAAATGCTTTATTTAATGCTCCAAGGAGAATCTGTGAGCCATCCCTCCATTGAGCTGCAATTTCCTTTTTTCTTCTGGTTTTCTTTGTAGCAAGAATGCTTAGTATTAAAAGAATTTGGTTCCTCCAGCAGTATGTCTCACCCACAAGACAATGTACAAAAAATTTCACATTTCAAGTACTAATAACTAAGTTAGAGTTGGTCTAAAATTATGTGATTATTAATCTTTTCCCACTCCTTTCCACTACTCTTCTATGGTTACTGCAGAAGTAGAAGTGTGTGTGTGTGTGTGTGTGTGTGTATGTGTGTGTTTTGTGTTTTACTGTTTATGGTAACTGCCCATACTCTATCAATGAAGAAAAAATTAAAGCAATCATTAGGAAATATTTTTACCCAATTATATGTCAATAAATCTAACAATCTGAGCAAAATAGGTGAATATCTACAAAAATATCAATTACCCAGATTAATAGATCAGGAAGCAGAATGACTAAATAACCCCATCTTAGAAAAAGAAATAGAATAAGCCATCAATGAACTCATTATGAAAAAAATCCCTAGGGCCAGATGGGTTCACAAGTGAATTCTACCAAACATTTAAAGAACAATTAATTCCAGTACTATATAAACTATTTCTAAAAATAAGTGAAGGAGCCCTACCAAATTCCTTTTATGACATAAATATGGTGCTGATACCTAAACCAGGAAGAGTTAAAACAGAGAAAGAAAATTAGAGACCAATTCCCCTAATAACTATCAATGCAAAAATTTTGAACAAAATACTAGCAAGGTGATTACAGCAATATATAACAAGGATTATATACAAAGACCATGAGGGATTTATACCAGGAATGCAGGGTTGGTTCGATATCAGGAAAACTATCAACATTATTGAGCAAAAACCAACAGAAAGCAAAAGTATCTCAACAGATGCAGAAAAAGTTTTAGACACAATATAGCCCCCATTCCTATTAAAAACACTAGAGAGCACAGGAATAAAAGAAGCATTCCTAAAAATGATAAGCAGTGTCTATCTAAAACCTTTAGCAAGCATTATCTATAATGGGAACAAGCTAGAAGCCTTCCCAATAAGACCAGGGGCAAAGTAAGTATTAAAGAATAATGCCCATTATCACCACTATTATTCAATATAGTACTAGAAATGCTAGCTATGGCAATAAGAGAAGAAAAAGAAATTGAAGTAATTAGAATAAGCAATGAGGAAACAAAGCTATCACTCTATGTAGATGATATGATGGTATGCTTAAAAAATCAACTAAAAACTACTTGAAATAATTAACAACTTTAGCAAAGGTACAGGATTAACCTACATAAATCATCAGTATTTCTGATGATATATAACCAACAAAGCCCAACAGCAAGAGAAATTCCACTTAAAATAACTGTAAACAATATAAAATACTTGGGAGTCCATCTGCCAAGACAAACCCAGGAACTATATAAACACAATTACAAAGCACTTTTCATACATATAACATCAGATATAAACAACTGGAAAAGTATCAGTTGTTCATGGGCAGGTCAAGCCAATACAATAAAAATGACAATTCTGCCTAAACTAATTTACTTATTCAATGCCACACCAAATTACCAAAAAAGTTATTTGATAGAGCTAGAAAAAATAAAAAAATTCATCTCAAAGAACAAAAGGTCAAAAACATCAAGGGAATTAATGAAAAAAAAAAAACCACAAAGGAAGGCGGCCTAGCAATACCAGATCTAAAACTATATTATGGTATATGAATGTGATGGAATATTATTGTGCAATAAGAAATGATGAACAGGTAGATTTCAAAAAAATCTGGAAAGATTTGAATGATACAAAGTGAAATGAGCAGAATCAACAAAACACCGTACACAGTATCGGCAACACTGTGTGCTGATCAGGTGTGAATGATTCAGTTCTTCTCAGCAACATAATGATCCAAGACAAGTAAAAGGACTCACAAAGGAAAATGCTATCCACATCCAGATAAAGAACTGATGGACTCTGAATGCAGATTGAAGCATATTTTGTTTCATTTACTTTATTCTTTTTTGTGTTTTTTTTTCCTTTTCATATGTTTCTTCTTTCAAACTGTGACTATGTAAAATAAAAAAAAAATTAAAAAACATATGTAAATATGTTTTACATGACAGCACATATATAACCTATATCAAACTGACTACCATTTTAAGAAGAGGGGAGAAGAGGGAGAGAGGGAAAAAATTTTGGAACTCAAATGCTAAAAATTTCTTTGACATATACTTGGGGGAAAAAATAGAACACTATTAAAAATTATTTTTATTCCTTGAGCAGTAGGAAGTCTCCAAAACAAAAACTATCAGCATCCACTAAGTAAGCATATGGCTTAGGGAACAACCTTCTAACTCTACACTGCAGGGAAATTCTATGTGTCTTATCAGCCCTCCCTTCTGTACTCACCTAAATACTGGCATGGAAAAACTGGACTACCTGAGTTTCCAGGTACTGTGCTTCTGTTTGCTACCCTGACAATGCCCACAGACCTCTCTGATAATCCTGAGTTTGTTCCAATTAAAGCAGAGATTCTAGGAATACTACTGGGCTGGGCACATTGAGATAAATACTAAAAGTCTTCCTTGTCAATTTATAATCTAACCTGTTATGAATAGCCAATTTTACCAAATCACAAATGTCTAGTTCTTTACATGATTGTAAAAGTTTATAAATTAGTTTTTAATAGGCTCACAGATAGCAAGTTCAAAGAACACTCAGAGAGACTATTTATGCCATCTTAATGCCATTTTTTTTCAGATGAGAAAATAGTCCCAGGGAAGTTAAATTACTTGCCCAAGGTCACGGACTCTATTTTGGTCTTTTCACTCACTTTAGCAGATGGCTCTGTCCCCCACAGAATAATGGGTTGTGCCAGTGTTCTTCCCCAGCTTCTTGACCTACCCCTGTAGGCTGTAGTTTTTGACATAACATAATGGTTCTTTTCTTGCATGTACTCCACATTCAAATGTCCATTCTGACCACAGTGTTAAGAGAAAACTAGAAAAGCTCCACATTGGCCTCCCTTGGTATAATTTCAGTGGCTGAGTTCACTGACCACTGAGCTTCCCCAGTTTTAGCAGAAGAGTGGAACTGAAAGCTTCCTAGTCTGTAGTCTAAAAGACCTGGCTTGTTTCATCATATCTATCTTCCCACTGGTAACCAACCCTTAGCCTTGTAGTACAGGAGCCCATGTGTCTAACTATTTTTTCTTCTCAAAACTCTAGCACTGTGTCCTTCTTTTTTCCTTGGGAGCAACTATGAACCTGGTCCTGGTTTCCAGACAGCTGTGGTTATTATAACAGCTCAGTTGCAATTGAGCAAGTCTGCCACACTAGAATCTCTGATAATCTAGAGAACTTCCAGAGAAGGGCATATGGTCTGGTGAAAGGCCTTGATATCAGGCCATGTGAGGATTGGCTGATTATATATACAGCTTGAAAAATAAAAGATTTAGCGGGGCCATGATAGCTGTCTTTGAGTATTTTAAAAAACTGTCATGTCAAAGAAAGATTTGATTTTCTGTTTGGCCTTCGTGGGAAAAACCAAAACAATGGGAAGAGTTTGGAAGGGGAAAAAATGCCAATTTAGGCACGATATAAGGAAAAACTCTCTAATGATAAGCGCTATCCCAGAGTAGAATGGATAGCCTGAAGGTATTTAACAGATGCTGGACAACCACTTGCTGGGTATGTTGCAGAGGGGCATTTTTAAAATATCTTTTGGAAAGATAACCCTTAGAGTCTCCTCCAATTCTGAAATTCAGTAATAATGTAATTTTTTTTTTTGCTTTTTGGAGGGGGGAAGGCAGGGAAATTGGGGTTTAAGTGACTTGTCCAAGGTCACACTGCTAGTAAGTGTTAAGTGTCTGGGCTGGATTTGAATTCAGGTCCCCCTGACTCCAGGGCTGGTGCTCTACTCACTGTGCCATCTAGCCACCCCAGTGATTCTATAATTCCAATTATTTTTCCTTTAATCATTTTTCATATTGTAACCATTTAAACTTCACTTGAAGGCTTTTATACTCTCCTCCTGGCATGTGACTAGGGATTCAATATGAAGGTTGGCAGCACTTTCCATGACCCCAAAGTCATTAGTAGGGGCTATTACTGTGACACAATACAAAAATCCCTAGGCTTCAAGCTGGCAGAAACCTGGTTTTGAAACTCAACTCTGACATCTAATAGCTGTATGACATTTAATCTCTTCATGCTTCTCTTTCCTGGTCTGTGAAATGGGAAAAACAATACTTTAAAGTATCTCAATATTGTGAAAAAAGCACAATATAAAAATTGATGCATATATGTAATTACATATTATATATATATTATATATGCATATAATATACTATATAATAGAATTAGAGTTTTCCCTCTTTCTAACATGGGCAATGGTAGAACCACAACTTAGCAATTTTGGCATCCAAGGCAAGGTTCACAAAACATGCCAAAGGCAAGTAAACACAAAATGTACTCAAACCAACCTTTTAGGACAAAATTATTTCATGGGGTAGGTATTTCAGAGGGATATGTGGGAGAGAGATCCTGGGGCACAATGCCTATGGGAGAAGAGACTGCCCCATAGGAGGACACTGTGAAGCTAGTGGTAAGAATGCTATTAGTTTTTTGGTGGAAAGGTCAGGCTGGGGAAGAGTTCACCTGGGTGAGATCACTCACGGCATTTATTTAAATTTAAATACATCTCAGGCACCTTTTCAGAATGTTGGAAGGCTCTGCTGCTTCAGAAAACTCCCATAAGGTGTTATTTGCACTATCCTTCATTCAGAACATCTTATCCACCACTCATTGATAGCCCTGATACCTCAGAGCAACCAGCAGGGTCTTTTCAATGGTAATTCAGTATTACTCAAGTATTCTCAAGTCAAGAGCGTTGTGAATTTTTCTTCCTTTCTGTGCATCCATCCTCTAACAAACAAGAAGTCATTTCCACATCTAACCATCACAATACAGTGTGACATGCAGTACACGTCCATTATAACCACATCCTGCCATAATGCTTTCCAGGGGACTTCGCTACCCCAAATGCAGAAGACATATAACTTTTTTTTAAGTCATTACAAACAATAATCAACCACAAAACCAATTAAACAGAAAATGAGCAGGAAAATACTACCCAAACTCCCTAGCCTTTAACAATGCAGAAGTCAAATAATTAAAAAAATAAGAAGCAAGACAGTAATATGCTTTGAAATACAAAACTTTTTGCCTGGTACTTAATAGTCAGGACCTCCGCAAAGTGGAGAGGTCACATATCTTTCCCATCTTGTTTCATATTACAACCCAGCACCCACTCTCTATTCTTATCGAATTGGTTTGCCAGCTATTCCTTATGTAACCCCAGGTATTTCTCTAACAAAGAAATTGCACAATTAGGAATTACTTTCTATGGGCTGGAACTGAACCCTGTGGCTTGCCAGGCACTTGTGAGAAGAGAGAAAGTACATGGGTGGTTGGACAAAGTCCCAAAAACCAGGAGCAGCTGCAGGGAAGCCATATGAGTAATTTCTTTTTCAGTCGTCTCTTTTTCCCCCCCATTTGAAGGAAGCACTTCTTGTCCCTGAGCTCACTCTCCTGGATCAGGTGCTAGGCTATAAGGATGCCTGTCTATAAGAGACAATGTCACTGTTAGATTCTGCTGAGACAAACGATGGCTTCCTCCCTCCTTGCCCTCTCCCCTTCTTTCTCCTACCCCTCCTAGGGGAAAGTGAGCTCCTGTACCAAAATTTTTGTGCTTCTTTAAAATTATGTTTACACCTTGTTTCAATGAGAACAGATAGAGGATGGATAAAGGATCAATGCTAACTCTTGCAGATTATGTGCTTCATTACTAACAAAAGGGAAAGAAGCAGTGGTTAGCTGAATTTGAGTTCCTGGATGGTAGGCTCTGTTTGTTTTTTGCCTTGCTCGGCAGCCTCAGTGTTTAAGAGAGTGCCTGGAATTTAATGCTGATGAACTTGACTTGAGTATCAGGGTGAAAGATTTTTCTCCTCCCTCCTCCCACTTAGGGCTGAATTAAAATGGGACACAGAAGAACACTATTAATGTACATATAAAACATTTTATGGACACCAAGGTGGACCTAAATAATTGGAGAAATATTAATTGCTTGTGGTTAGACTGAGCCAAAATAATAAAAATGTCATCACTACCTAAATTTACTTATACAGTGAGATACAAATCAAACTACCAAAGGATTACTTTAGAGAACTATAAAAAATAAAACTCACCTGTAGGAACAGGTCAATAATGTCATGGAAAATAATGGGGAAAAAATGAGAAAGAGGAGACCAAGCAGTACCAGATCTTAAACCACACCACAAAGCTATACAAAGAAAATAATGGGGGAAAAATGAGTAAGAGGAGACCTAGCAGTACCAGATCTTAAACCACACCACAAAGCTA
>NW_027185655.1:54153772-54165330 GCF_028583685.1 Petaurus breviceps papuanus | reverse complement strand
AAAAATGAGAAAGAGGAGACCTAGACGTACCAGATCTTAAACCACACCACAAAGCTACACAAAGAAAATAATGGGAAAAAAATGAGAAAGAGGAGACCTAGACGTACCAGATCTTAAACCACACCACAAAGCTACACAAAGAAAATAATGGGAAAAAAATGAGAAAGAGGAGGCCTAGCAGTACCAGATCTTAAACCACACGACAAAGCTATAATCACCAAAACAATTTGGTCCTGGGTAAAAAATAGAAAGGAACAGATTAAGTATACAACATACAGAAGCAAATCAACATAGCAGCTTAGTATTTGATAAATGTAAAGACCTAGGTTACTGGGGAAAGAACTCACTATTTGACAGAAACTATTAGGAAGACTGCAAAGAAGTCTGACAGTAAATAGGTATAGAATGACACTTCATACTCTATACTAATGGTGTCAAATTCAAATAAAAATGGGGACTCAAATAAAATGGGGATCTCTGCAGGTTGCACATTGACACAGAAAACCATATATTAACATTATTCATGTTCTACTATATTTTTATTTATTTTGTTAAATATTTCCCAATTATATTTTAATCTGATTCAGGAGCATCACAGCTTTTGCCCAGTGGCCCCGGTTTTGAAACCTCTGTTCAATACCAAGATAAATTCCAAATAGGTTTGTAACTTAGACATAAAAAAAATGGCAACATATATTAAAGGTGCAAGGAATAAATTGCATTTCAAGTCCATGGACAGGAGATCAGTTCACAACCAAACAAGGAACGAAGAGCATCACAGAATGATGAAATAGACAATTCTGGTTACAAAGACTTTAAAAGTTATTGTACAAACAAAATTAATGGAGGTAGCTAGGGGAAAAAAATTATTTTAGCAGCTTCTCTGAAAGATTTTCAATTCTAAGTTATATAAGGAACTTTGTGAAATTTTTGAGAATAAGAACCATCCCCCAATTGATAAATTGTGTTAAGATATTTAGTCATAAGAAATAAACACTACAAATCATTAATTAAAGAACTGCAAGTTAAAGGAACTCCAAGGTTCCATCTCATATCCATCAGATTGGCAAAGTTGACAAAAATGGAAAATGACAAATGCTGGAGGGGCTATGGGAAAACAAATGGAAGGAGCTCCTTCTAATACCTTTTTTTTCTTTTTTAAAGCAATCTGGGTTAAGTAACTTGCTCAAGGTTACATGGCCAGTTATTTATGGGTGTGGTGCTAAGTATCAGAGCCCAGATCTGATCCCACGTCTTCCCACTCTGGGGCCAGCGCTCTTACTCACTGGGCCACCGGGCCGCTCCCCTTCTAATACCTTTTAACAATTGCTGAAGAGGATTTTAGATTATAATTTTTCATTCTGGGTCATGCTTGAATTCTAATTTCAGAAACCCTAACTAGAATTCTTTTCTCCTTTCACAAGTTTGTCTTATTTTGTTAGCTTTCATTATATGCCATTAAGACTATTTATTCCACTAAATGAACATAGCCATTTACTTTGCCAAAATGTGAACCCTGAACTAGACTTAGCTGTTTAACTTGGGCCTTTTTCAACTGTTTTCAATTGTCTGAATAATTAATAATGTGAAGTTATGTAAATGTTGATTGTCATAAATGATAAAATTAGACAGTATAGTACAAGAGAAAGCTCCAGACTGGCATTCATTAACTAGTTCTGTGACCTTGGGCAATTCTCCTAGCCTCTGTAGGCCTCAGATCCCTCATCTGTAAAATGAACTGGCCCACATGATCTCTAAAATTCCTCTGAGCTCCAAAATTTCATGAGTCTCTGAATCTGTGCTTAGAACAGAGCTGTGTGCAATGAATGGACAAGTGTTTATCGGTTACGTACCATTGAGAGGAGGTAAAGTGTAGTATAAGACACAGACTCTGCCTCTCAATGAACTTACAATGCAGAAAGGGATAGCAACACTAGCAAACAATATAAGATATTATATGATAAGTGCTATGTTTCATGGTACAGACTTAGTGCAGTAGTTCTGAGAACAGATACCTCAACAAGAAAAGGAATAATTAGAAGAACCCACCACAGGGTCAGGTGGAATGTAAGTTAGGTTTTAGTAATAACAGTTATATTAACATTTTTATTATTTTATTATTAATAATGGTTATTAATAGTTTATTATTATTATATTAACACTTACAGAGCACTTTAAGATTTGTAAAGTGCTTCACATATACTATCTCAATGGATCTTCAGAACAACCCCATGATATAGGTACTATTATCCCCATTTTACAGATGAGGAAACTGAGGTTGCAACATTAAACTTAGTGGCTTGTCCCATGTCACACAGAGAATAAGTTTCCTCGGAAGATTCTGAACTCCAGTTTTCCTAACTCCAGATCCAGTGCTCTGTCCCACAGGCCATCTAGTTGCCTTCAAGAAGGTGCATGGTTTAGACCTAACTGCAAATGCTCAGACTTAACAGAAAGTTTGTATTATTGTTGTGACTGATGATAAAACATATACTTCAAGGGCAGTTGTGTAAGAAGGCTCAGACTTGGGGCGGCCAGGTAGCACAGCGAGTAAGATCACTGGTTCTAGTGTCAGGATGACCTGGGGATTGAATCTGGGCTCAGACACTTAGCACCCATCCAGAAACACCTGGCCGTGTAACCTTGAGCAAGTTACTTAACCCCAGTTGCTTAGGGGTGGCCAGGTGGCACAGTAAGAGCATCCACCCCAGAGTCGGGATGACCTGGGGATCAAATCCGGGCTCCGATACTTAGCACCACACCCAGAAATAACTGGCCGTGTAACCTTGAGCAAGTTATTTAACCCTGATTGCTCATAAAAAAAAAAAAGGCTCAGACTTATTCTGCTTCACCCCAGGGCTAATGAACAAGACGCAACTGGTGGAAGAGGGAAAAGCTGATTTCAACTTGATTTAAGGGAAGCTTTCTAAAAATGAGAGCTGCCCCAAAGTGAAACATGCTGTCTTTGAATATAATCCTAGTCCCAACATCAGAGGTTAAAAATAGTTTGGATGACGAGTTACCAAGAATACCGAAGTCATTGGCACCGTTAATGATTCAACATCAGAAACCATTCACTTTTTATCAGTGGAAATAGCATTAACGAAGAGGCATGACCACTTGCTTTGCTGCCGTATCCTAAGGACCATGTGACTTGCAGCTGGAACATATATAAGGTAGACGTCCCCAGTAGAATGAGCTCCACCAGGGTACAGACTATCTTACTTTTCTGTTTGCATCTTTAGTGCTTAGCTTCCCTTATGTGTTTATAAGCACTTAATAAATGGTTTATTCATTCATTCGTGCTAACAAATAGACCCCTGCTCAGTGTAGCGGCAAGCACTCCAGCATACCCAGAAGAGCTTCTAGCACAGGTTCTTTGACCTGCTTTTCTAAAGGAAAGCAACTCAAAAAGGGGTTAGCAAATCTTACTTTAATCAAACATATATCATTTAGCTAGTTCAGGGGGGAAAGCCAGCACCCTGAACTTCAGAGACAATGTAAACAGAAGTTACAAGCAGACCAAAAAATACAGAGAAACAGACCAACAGACAGGGCTTCCAGATGACTGACCATTACATCCATACCTAGTTAGTTACTAGATAGAGAAGCACTAACATCTGGGTTTTCAAAGCTGGGGGGCTCAACGGTTGCCCAGAGTCTCATCTGGTCAAATCACATAACTCTTCCCATAAGTGAGCCCCAAAGGAAAACCTCACATCAGGATATATATAGCCTTCCTTGGGGTCAGAGAACATCATAACCTTCATGATCCACTGTCCAATAACAAAGTAACAAGGTGTGGGCATTCCTGAAAAACAAGCCTCCCACCACTTAAACGAAGGGGCAGGGAGAGCTTCAAATTCCCTTACCATTACACTCAGATACAGGCTTATTCATTCAAGACACATTTATTAAATGCTGCCTTTTACAGAGTCTTCAGGTAGATGTCAAAGTTTGGATATATCATCCTTAACCTTTTATAGCTTATAGTCTAGTTGAGGGATAAAGCATACTATAACTGTAACATGATAAATGCATTAGGATATTGCAAAACAAAGTGTTACATGAGTTCTAAAAAATAAGGATGTTAAGAATGGGGAAGGGATGAGGTCAGGGAAGCCTATATGGACAAGATGGTATTTTAGAGGGAGAAAAATCAAACAGGTTAAAAGAGCAAAGGATGACATCCTGGGGATGGAGAACTGTGAACAAAAGGCATGGAGATAGGAAGCCACAGGGCTTATTTGTGAGTAAGGGATAGATCAGTTTGTCTGGAGATTAAAAAGCACAAGGGTGATTAATAGGAGATGGATAGAGTAGATGAATTCTGGAGTGTCCCACAGACTTCTGGGGTGTCCCAACTGTGGGATTCTATTTTTATGATTCTAAGATAATGCTGATGTCCAAACCTACATGGCAATATAATTGGCTGTTTGGGGGGGGGGGGCAGGGAGGTGGAAAGCCCTGGACTGGGAGTGAGATGGCCCCTGTTCTAAGTCTTGTCTTTCTAATAATGTGTGCCTTTGAGTAAATTACTTAACCTCACTATTGTTTCAATTTCTCAGCACATAAGAGGTATAATACCTGCCAACCTTAACTCTAGAGAAATGTTATAAGGAAAGTACAGAGATAAAAGATGTTGAGATGGTTTAGACATTTTTTTAAAAAGCATAATTAAAATTTTAGGATTCATCCTTTTTCACCTTGATGCAACTTCTGACACCACAAAAAGCCCTCCTCCCAAAATATATCTCTTTCCTAGGTTCCTGTGACTGTTCTCTTGATTCCCCTCCTACCTTTCTGAGGACTCCAGTCTCCTGCATCATCTCTTTATGTATGGTGTCCTCCAGGGTCTTCTCAGTCTTCTCTCCCTCCTCCCCACCATGGTAATTGCATTAGCTACAGCAAATTCAGTCAGCATCTGTATTCAGATGTCTCAAATCTACACACCATACAGTTCCTCTCCTAAGCCCCAGTCCAAAATTGTCAAATGCCTGCTGGACATCATCTCAGAATGCCCTTTAGGCATTTCCAACTCAACAGCTCCAAAATAGAGGTGAATTTTTTTTTTTGCATCTGAATCAATCTACTTAAATGTTTATAATTCCAAGGCAAACTTAATCCTTTGAAATAGTGTTTAACTTTTTAAGTCTCCCCCCAAAATTGGGGGCATGTCTTCTCATACACACATCTGGCACAAAAATCCTTAAGCAAATCCAATAAGTTAAGGTAACTGCGTTTTTGTTATGCCGAAATACACAGCCCATAGGCTGATACTGCATTCCACATTCATTTAAATGTTTCTTTATTATTAAGGATGGGCTGTAGGGAGCCTCTCCCAACCGGGGCACTCCAAGGATGCCATTCTTGCAGTGGGTCGGAGAGCTCCAAACTCGGGCTGCAGAGAAGGAAAACCCAAGGAAAGCGGCAGCTGTGGGTCCAACAGAATCTGGGAAGATGAGTCGGCCTGAGCTCCTCTGGGCTTTGCAGCTCCCCTATAACTAATGGGACTCCAGGAAGGAAGGAGGCCACGCCTCTGCAGTAGGAAGGCAGGACTCTCGGGCCTACCGTGTTTCCCCGATAATAAGACACTGTCTTATTAATTTTTTTGGAAAGAAAAACACCAGAGGGCTTATTTTCAGGGGAGGGCTTATTTTAGAGGAATCTTACACAGTAAGGGGAGGGCTTATTTTCGGGATAGGTCTTATTATCGGGGAAACACAGTGGAAGACCCCTGGGAAAGGGAAGCAGTGGCCGGAGACCTTCGACATCGCGTGTGGTCTGGGTGACCAAGCCCAAGGTAACCTCGAGCCCGGTGCCCCCTGCTGGGAGTCCAGCACGTGGAAATCCCTGGACTTCACGGCCTCGATGAACATGCTCAGGGCCTCAGGTGTGCGGCAGGCCTTGTCCACAGAGGTCTAGAAATCAACCAAGACTGCCACCTTGTCTCTTACCGCTTACAAGCCTCGGTTCTCTCCACATGGAGATCTGAACGGAAGTCCCGCCCCCAGGAAGCTCCTCTTATAGAAAGCCTCTTCACAGGAAGTTCCTCCCACACAAAAAAGGATTGCAAGAAACTCCCCCTACAGGATAGTTTCTGAAAGCTCCTCCCCCATGAAGCTCTTCCCTCAGGATGCCCCTCCCTTAAGAAGCTTTTCCCACAGGATAAGGGCTCCGGAAAGTTTTTTCCTTGGGATAAGGGCTGCAGGAAGCTTCTCCTCTAAGAAGCATCTCTCCTTACAAGGTTCTCCCCATGAAGCTCCTCCTACCGAAAGAAGATTCTAGGAAGCTCCTCCCATAGGGCAAGAGCTACAGGAAGCCTCTCCACTAAGAAGATTCTTCCCTTACAAGCTTATCCCCATGGAGCTCCTCCCACAGAATAAAAGTGCCAGAAGCTCCACCCTCCAAGAAGCTTCTCCCACCGAAAGAAGATTCTAGGAAGCTCCGCCCACAGGAAGGGGATTCCAGGAAGCTCCTCCTCTCCAGTACTCAGCACCTTGGTTCCACTGTGTTGAGTTCAGCTTTTGGCATCTCAGTCATGATTTTCTCCCGTCACTTTCCTTTCTTTCTAATTTCCCTGTGTATAAATGGCATGCATTTCCTAGGGTTGTGGTGAGGATCAAATGAAGTCATATTTGCAAAACACCTAGCACAGAATGGTGGTCTATAGATGCTGATTTCCTTCCTTGTTTCTTCCACAGTTACAGTCATCCACAGCTCTCCCCTTCTCTCCAAGTCACCAAGGCTAAGTGGCCTCTGAGTCCTCTCCACGCACCACATCAGCTCAGGTTCTCTCCAGCCCTGGGCTATTGCAATAGCTTCCTCTCTACCATCCATCCTCCATACAGCTGTCAGACTGTTCGATCTGGCCCTATCATTCTCATGTTGTATCATAGGAAGCTTCTGAGGCTTCCTATGAACTCGAGCATAAAATATAAACTCCACACTTTGGCATTTAAATCTCCTCTTAGGCTGTGAGTTCCTCGTGGGCAGGGATTGTCTTTTGCCTTTCTCTGTATCACCAGCTCTGTTAATACAGTGTCCTCAGGAGGCACTCAATAAACTTTAGTAGATAGACTTAATGATCTTAATGATTGCCCATTTCGCCAAAATTACATCAATATCATCTTCATAAAAGGGCTGCCATTTTACAGAACGTTAAAGACTTTGCAAAGTGCTACACAAAGTTATTTAATTTTATCCTTATAATGACCTTGTGAGATAAGTGCCATTTTACAGAGGTTAAGTAACTTGCCTAGGGTCACACAGCTAAGATCACATTCACTGATTTAAAGACCTGGGTTGTAGCCATACTGCCTGACTTGGTGACCTGGGGAAAACCTTCCCAACCTTCTGTCTTTGTGTGTTTTTGCACAGACTATCTCTTATGCCTCTGTTAGTATCCTTCCTTACCTCCATCTGCTCTTTCAGTCCTTTGCTTGCTTCAAGGCTCAGCACAGGGTACTTATAAAAGGTCTGTCCTGAACACCCTCCTCCCTTCATTGCTAGTGATACTCCTACAAATTAGTTTTACAGTACATTGTATATACTTTGCATTTTATTCCTCTACCACTTACCCAGTAGAATGTAAATTCCTTGAAGGCAGGGATATTTTATTTTTATATTTGTCAGACCTAGCACTGGGTCTTCTACATAATAGACTTGTACTTCATAAACGGTTGGTGAATTGCTACCTTGAATCTTTATAGTTTCCAAGTTTATGATTAGAAACCTATTCATGTAACTTAGTTCAGATGAATCTTGCAGCTATGGATTTGGGATGTGTATTCCCCTTCCTCCCACACCCACCATGTCTGGTGGTTATTGAAACACTTTTTAAAAATCCTTTTTCTTCAGTTCTGTTGGACAGAATCCTAGTAGCTTGAAAGAATCCATATATCTCTTTCCCCAAGTGTGGGGGAGGAGGTCTCTTGAGTACCTATATATTAATTTTTTTATCATGACCCACTCTTTGTGATCCCATTTGGGATTTTCTTGGCAAAGATACTGGAGTGGTTTGCCATTTCCTTCTCCAGCTCATTTTACAGGTGAGGAAATTGAGACAAACAGGGTTAAGTGACTCACCCATGGTCACACAGCTAGTAAGTGTCTGAGGCCGGATTTGAACTGAGGTACTCCTCACTCCAGTTCCGGTGTTCTATCCACTGTGCCAGCTAGCTGTCCATCCATAATAATGGAGTCCATAAAATGTATGTTTTCTCTTTAAGCAGAAAAATGGAAATTTCTCAATGAGAAAAAAGGCATGCTGTGAAATCTAGAGTTCCATTATTTTCAAAGTATAAGATCAAATCTTAACTGCATTTAGGAGTTAATCTAATTTTAGCAAGCTAGTAACTTTTATTGAGTGTGCCTGGGTATTATACTAGGTGCTGTTGAAATATCACATGTGATAGTATTCTTGATTCTCTGAAGCAAGCAAAATTTCTTTGAATGCTTGTGAACTCAGGCCAAAGCCACAGTATCATTTTCTTCTAAGGACAAGCTTTTCTGCAAATCTCCACTTTCTGAGAATTCCATGGATTCATAGAATGTTAGAGTTGGAAGGACCTTTGACATCACCACATCCACACCCCTCACTTTACAAGAGACAAATCTTAAATCAGGGAGAATTTCTGGCCTATCACAGTTTAGCCCTTAGTGGACCTCCCTCTGAAGCAGGAGCAAAAATACTATTGAGATGTAGTCTAGTTTGGCAAATTCCTCCCCCATCTACAGTAAGATTAAGGAGAGCTTTTCTCCCCAAGTGAGACCGGTATACTCTCTGACAGGAGACAACAGGATCAGAAACCTCCAGTTGAAAGAGACCTCTGAGGCCATCTACTCCAGTCCCCCTTATTTTACAGATGAGGAAATTGAGGCAGAGGGAAGTTAAGTGACTTGCTTACAGTCACACAGATAGTATCAGAAGTAAAATTTGAACTCAGGTCCTCTAACTGAGAGTAAGTGTTCTTTATCCTCTCCTGTTCTTGGAGATCTATGTTGAATAAAGTCATAATAAAGCCAAAAGATATCAATATATAACCATTATAAAGCTAGATTTTTATTAATCTTTTTTTATTAGCATCTTTAAACCTGAACCGATAGAAAACACCTTCCATGGATTTATAGGAAGAGTGGAAGCAGAGAGGGTAACCATGGCAGCGCACCTGAGGACTACTGTTGTGAATGAGTTCAAGGGTTGAATCATATAGTATAATGAACTCTCATTCAGCAATACACTAAAGCATAACATTCACAACAACATAACAACCTTTTACTAAGGTGGTCACAGTCTTAAGCAAAACATATCATTCAGTATATCTTACAGCATTCCTCAGAATCTCCGCACAGTGTATATCATTGCATCCCCCAAATCAGGGGGTCCCAGACTAGGATCTGCCCAGCACAACATGTCCTTCGGGGGTAGCAGAAAACACAAATACCATCCACCCCTAGGTCACAGTAAGTCACAATCTCCTCAATCAATACACAGCATCCAAGTAAGATCCTCTCTCGACTTGAGGCTGACTTCCAAACTCCATGACTCCTCCATAGGCTGACTTTTCCCAGCTCTTGCCTGGGTTCACAGGCAGGCAGCTCCCTGTGCCTGCTCCTTGTCTCAGCTCACAGGCACTGCTCTACTCCAAGCTCTTCCTGATTCTACCTGACAGCAGGCTCCAGGGATTCCTACTCGCAGCTTCTGTTTCTAGGAAAACAAAGCTTAACAGGGCTACAACAATATTTATATACATTACCAACACCGTCACAAGCATTCTTTCTGTTAGGCCTCCCCACAAGCAAGTTCCCCTAGCCTGCTCACGCTCACTTCTCTCTCTCAGCTCTGCTTCTCTATTCTCTCCTCTCCCTCCAAACAATACAATATATACTGTTTCCAATCAAAGATTCTTGATTCAATCAAAGGCACTTGACTGGCTAAAACTCAATCCAGAAAAACAGCAAAAAAAAAATTCCTACTTTGCTTGCTGTTTCAGAGAGACAACATTTTTGTCTTCTATTTCTTCCTCTACACTAAAGAAACAGCTTTTCTAGGATGCACCATGAAATCATTTCCTATTCCAGGTATGACCTGGGATTAACTGGTCAAACATCCAACCAGTCTTTTCCTTGCCAGCTCTCTCCAGCATCTTCTTCCTCTCTTTAAGAGTGGCTTTAGGGGCGGCTAGGTGGCACAGTGAATAGAGCACCAGTCCTGGAGTCAGGAGGACCTGAGTTCAAATCCAGCCATAGGCACTTAACAGAAAAAAACTAGCCATGTGACCTTGGGCAAGTCACTTAACCCCAATTGCCCTACCCTCCCCCTCCAAAAAAAGCAAAAAAAAAAAAGAGTGGCTTTGGGATAGGGGTGTGTTGACATATATTTAACAACCAGCTCTCTGGGAGAAAATGTTGGAAGGATATGCTTTTGAGTTTAACCTGAATTATTAATCTTTTCTCCACTACTTTCTTAAGTGATAGAGAACAAAACAACAAATCAAATCCTTATTTGCAGTGTTTGTCAAATTCCAAGGTGTAAAATGCTCATATTCAAATGGGAAAATTTAACAACCATCTCACAATCCTGATGACCTGGTTCCTGGAAAATATTGGAGCTCAAGACTGCTTAGGCAGCTGGTTTATCAAACTGGTGGAGCTAATCTCTACAATCTACTATAAACAGATTGGATCTTGAGTTTTGGGTTGTATATATATTATAATTGGCAGGTTATATGTTGGTTGGCCAAATCTAGCAAGATGATTTTTAATGTGAAATCCTGTAGAGAGACAATATGACTCAGTGGATAGAGTCCTGGATTTGGACACATACATTGCTGTTTAATAGCTGTGTGACCACAGGGGAAAGGGAAGGAGAAAGGAATAAGCCTTTATATAGCACCTACTATGTACCAGGCACTGTGCTAAGCACTTTTCAAATATTATTTCATTTGATCCTCATAACCACCTGCAAGATAGGTGCTATTATTCTCTCAATTTTGCAATTGAGAAAACTGAGACAAACAGAGGCTAAGTGACTTGCCCAGGGTCAGACTACTAAGTGTCTGAAGCTAGATTTGAACTCATCTTCCCAACTCCAGATACAGTGCTCTATGCACTGTGCCATTTAGAAATTAAAGGAAGGCAGATATAATATGAAATGTGTTACCTTTGGGGTGGGGGTAGGGGGGTCACAGTAGTGAATTTTCTCCCAAGGGAGATTTCCAAGTGGAAGCTGGATGGCCCCTTGTCAAAGGTGCAGTGGAATCCTCCTTCCAGAAATGACTGGACTAGCTGAGGCCCTTTAATTAACTTAATTAAATTAGGTTAATTAATTAACTGGGGCCATAATGCTCTGTAACTCCAGAAGGGGCAGTCAAGAGAGATTTTTTTACCCATCTTGATAGGAAGTTAACCAGACAAAAGTACCCATAGTGCCTATTGTTCCACACTCTGGACACAGAAAGGCAGAGTCAGCACTGATGCACCTCAAATGATTCTCTCCCTCCCTCTCTCTCTCTCTCTCTCTCTCTCTCTCTCTCTCTCTCTCTCTCTCTCTCTCT